>NC_069096.1:2776573-3471141 GCF_947172395.1 Bicyclus anynana | reverse complement strand
GCTCCAGATGCTTGACTAATAAATCGTCATGCTTTCATGGGCTCCTATTGTCTTTGTAACGGGACACCCGATAGGTACTTACAAGGAGTACCGAACTTTAATAGTGAACCGACACCAAATCATATGCGGTTGCGTTTTTCTCGTTTTTTCTATCAATTACTAAGTTTACGTTCGATATTGGATTTCTAACCAGTAACATTAGGGTGTGAGTGCACTATTTTATACTCGTCTATGTAACATTAGTCTATAACCATTGAATTACTACGTACTACGTAATAGAATGGTCACGTCGAAATAAAACTACTCGCTTTATTGGGCAAGCGCGGGGAGCGGGGCAGGCGGAAGATGGTCATAGAGTATACCTACCTACCACTTGAACAGATGCGACTTTTTCTTACTGTAAGAATTTAGTAGTTACCTAACTGATTTTTGATTATTGAGTTTTCACTATTTTGATAACTGATTTTGAGTTCTCACTATTTTGAAATTTTAGTAGCTAATTTCATTTAGTATACGACCAGCAGTCTTATTTATTACTTGATGCAAAAACAAATCACGTGGAAACGTCACCAGATAAAGTTAAAAAATAAATTAATTTCATTTTCTACCTTTGCTTACATTTATTCACCGAAATTAAACATCAGTGCCTTTATCACGTTTTATTACAATTTGAACTTTATTTCTATTTCTTTGGGATGCAAAAATAAAATGTTTCCACGGTAACAAACTATGCGACACTGCTGTAACTTTACAGTATGCGGGAGCTGGAGAACTTACATTTGAGATGTAACCCGGTCGGGTCAGTGGTGAGTAGATAATACGGCTTTAGAATTCTTGGGTTGGGTTAACCGAACTTTAGAATTCTTGGGTTGGGTTAAGACCTCAAAAATAATAGGCCATAACTCCCGGTCATCGTTAACGACATAGGCCTTTAATATAATGGTCAGCCATAAAGCTGCAGTGTTCAGGACTGACAGACTGTTCGAGCACATGAACTGCTGCAGTGTAGTCCTCCGTAAAGTCCTCTAATATTCTGTAATCTTCTGCAGTCAATATAGAACATCTGAACGTATGTTCTTGCAATCCCAGCCTAGCTCGTAACAGCATTTAGGTCACATTTTAAAAATAATATTTAGAATTTTAACAACGCGATACGCGCAGCGTCGCGTAATTTTCCTGACAAATCTCACGGAGATAAAAACTAAAACATAAAAAAATCCTGTGCATTTACCACCTGAGCTGAGTTGCAGTACTGAGTACGGACGTGCTGGGCCCGAAATGTCAGGCACAATGCAACGAAAGCATTAAGCTGTACTCCGTTACACGACATAAGCGATTGCGACTTAAAACCTAATTAATCTAATCCCATAGCAAACCCGTTCAGGTTGGGATAGCGTTGCTAGGCGTCCGGATAAAGCCGGACATACTCGTAGATAAACGGTGTCCGGCTTGTCCGGCTTTTGATAGGTTTTTTTACATTTACATTTTTTTAGCTTTAGAATTTAAGAATTTCAAGTATTTAAAAAGAATTCAAATCAAATTTTTAATAGAATTTAATTTAGTCTGAGTACTATTTGGCTGATTATTAATAAACTACATTCATAAGACTGATTGGGCATTCGATGTTATTTATGATTTCACTAGAATTTAACAAGATTTATGATAATGATCAAAATAGCTTGATTTTACATACAGAGACAAAATCCTCAATAATGTAGTGTTCGGCCAAACTGGCTGGTCTGTCCCGCTATTAGGTTTGGCGACCTGGCAACCCTAGGTGGAGATCATGAGGTCATAACTTCATATTAGCACTTACAGTAAGGTAAATATAATGATACGTACCTTACCTACTTATCATTGTACTTTACCTACTTATATTTTAGGTAGAGGGAGTCCTGGTTCGTACTGTATGAAATATTTGGGTTAGTATTATTCGGGTATTTTAAAGTAACACTTAAGTTGGTAGAGTTATCTTCTCGGGCAGAGTAAAGACTCTGGTCTCAGTCATTAGTGATTAGTGCGATAGTGATAATTACAGAGGCAAAATTTATGACCCTATTAACCTGCATTAGAGCGATGTACATCTTTTCGTCCGAAATTCCTCAGTGCCTGAAGACAAAAGTTCGAACAGTGCGTGTTGCCAGTGATGACCTATGGTTCCGAGACTTGGTCGCTAACTATGGGCCTCATAAGAAGGCTTAGAGTCACACAGCGGGTGATGGAGCGAGCTATGTTAGGAGTGTCTCTGCGTGATCGAATCAGAAATGAGGAGATCCGCAGAAGAACCAAAGTCACCGACATAGCTCAACGAGTTGCGAAGCTAAAGTGGCAATGGGCGGGGCACATAGTTCGAAGAGCCGATGGACGTTGGGGTCCCAAAGTGCTGGAATGGCGACCCCGCACTAGTAAGCTCAGTGTTTGCCGACCCCCCACCAGGTGGACTGACGACATCAAGCGAGTCGCAGGGATTCGCTGGATGCAGGTGGCTCAGTATCATGATGTTTGGAAGTTCCTATAAAAGGCTCATGTCCTGCAGTGGACGTCCATCGGCTGATATGATGATGATGATGATGATGATGATGAGAGCGATGTACATTACATCAACTTATTTTTAGGCCTTTCAAATAAGCTGTTGAAAATAATAAGCGACTTCAATATTTCTTAAATATGAGGGATGTTATAAGTTCGACGTGTCCATGAATGGACTGGACTATAAGTGCGTTTTTTTTTATTAATAAAATAAAATAAAATATTAATATTTTTGTTTTACTATGATCGATATGTTCTTATTTACGTACGAAGAAATCTTAACTTGAACCTCAAGTAAAAATTCAGTGCCTATAACGTAAGGTTTCTAGAAACATATCTATTATTCATATAGGTATCTATATATAGCTCTCTTTCCGCCATCGCTCGTTACTTTGGCCATCTTAATGCCTTAGAGCATGACTGTGATACATAGGCGGATGCGTTTCCTATATCCCATGATACCGATTTACACCGCATGTGCGATATTAAACACGACGGGTTTGCGGCGTAAGTACTACCTTCACAGGAACAGCTTACAACGTGGCTAACAAACTATAAGGCAGTTCTCAATGGCTCTAGGTTCGGCGGGCGATGAATAAAAACCTTACCTTATACTCTTCTTAGTCACAATGTGTAGCTCGACTGTTTCGTTACTAAAGGACTATTAAAAGCTAGCCCTTCTCTACTCTTCCCAAAAAGTTTGACTTTGAGACCATAATCTAGTTCTGCTGCCTGGTTTGTTAATTTCTTCGGTATTTTATTCAAAAGTTGATTTTAAAAATTCTTTGACCGTTAGATAACTTCGCCTAGTAATATAGGTTCATCCCCGTTTTTTCACGGAATCAGGGGAACTACGCGGGTGAAACCAACTTGCGTCTACTAAATGTCAAAAAAGTGTTAAGCAGTCTTTAAATAAACACATCCTCTTAATTTTTTTTATTTAAACTTTGCATTGCATGTACAAGAACAACAGGATACTATATTAGGTACCTAAGTTAAATAGCATTCTTACTGAACACTAATTAATGGTGGTACACAATCCACAGAATTTTCAGTAACCATAATATTTTCCGTAGGTACTAAAAGTGTGAGATTCGCTGTCTATCCTTCAGAGAACAATCAGAACCTACCTACCTGTACAGGTGCTGGTACTGGCACAGGTTCAAAGTATATAGAACCATCAATTGTTTTTATGATTTCGTATCTATGGTTGTTCAATGTACATGATATAAGTATATTATGAACATTTTAATAATATTAATTTCTATTTAATATTAAGTTTCCTCCACACTTCTACGTGCAATGAAAAATTTTTTTAAAAATAAAAACGAGCTTGTAAATCCCATAGTAAGAGCACCTTTGCGGTTTAATTTGGTGAGTGGTTTATAGTCCACGGCACCTGTGAAGAGTAACGTAAACAGAATCACGTTTGACTACTACGGGCAAAGAGGCTCGAATTTGCGGCTTTACTGTCATAAATAAATACACTTTAAACACAGTTCGAAGCTGAACAAGCAGAGGACTGTAATCACCTCGCCATTATGTTTAAATAATAATGCCAACAACGACTTTGCGACGAGCCATTTTATAAACTACCGTCAATTTCCCTTTTGAATGGCATTTAAATATTTGATCAAGTTTGATTACTCAAACAGACCGCGATTTATTTATTCAACGATATTTTGTTACTTTGTGTACTTATAATATCCGTGTACGTGTACTAAATCAGAATAGTTTTGATTTAAAGTACGCTGTTTATAGTGACAGTTTACCTTACTTACTTAACTTACCAGGTCTGAGGTATCGTAATGTTTATTGTTTTTTGTTTTTAGCTTTTATTATTGTTTACTAGCGGACGCCCGCAACTTCGTGGAATTTAGTTTTTCACAAATCCCTCGGGAACCATGGATTTTTCCAGGATAAAAAGTAGCCTATGTATTAATCCAGAGTAAAATCTTTTTTCATTCTAAATTTCAGCCAAATTCTTTTTTTTTATATACGGAATAAGCTCGCGCTTGACCACGATCTCACCTGATGGTAAATGTAGATGTGGCCTAAGGTGATACGCGCTTGCCTAGAAGATGCCTATTCACTCTCATCTTAAAGATGCCCAAGTTGTAAGAATTAGGAAATACTGACTTCGGGAGAGAGTTCCATACCCTAGCCATACGTATAAGAAACGAAGAAGCAAATCGCTTTGTACGAGTCCTAGGAATGTCAATGACGTAAGGGATGGAAACCTACCCGGTGTCTTGCAGTGCGATGGTAAAAAGGTGACGGTGGTACAAGCTCAAATAGCTCCTGTGCACACTCTCCGAAATATATTCTGTAAAAAACCGAGAGACTAGCAACCTTCCTACGATGACCAAGGGTTTGAAGTTTTATCAGAAGGGGTGAGTCTTCGCCTATAAGTCTCCTGGCTCGGCGATCTACACCGTCCAAAGCAGCCAACTGATACTTAGCAGAGCCATCAAAAAGGTGACTGCAGTACTCCATGCACGACCGGACCTGAGCTAGATATAAAGTTAGCAATTGATGTGGTGTGAAGTACTGCTTCACCTCAAATCGCATCAATAGTAGCGGCGTTAAAGAGTAACAAACATCCAAACATCCATACATACTTTCGCGTTTAAATAATATTAGTAGAATGTAATTATAATAGCCAGCACAGGAAAACCAACTGTGGTTTGTGTTGCATTATGGTTAGGCTTAATTTCAATATCTATTTTGTAGAATAATAAATAATAAAATAATTCATACATAGGTACCTACTATATCAGTTACGTACGTTTTGTGCGTGAGTACTCCTTCGTCCTAGTTTGTCTTCAAAAATGTATTTTTCCTCCATATAAATAAACTGTACACCTATTGGCAAAGTATCAAGCCGAAGGTATTTGTAAATAGTACCTAGAGCTGTGTAAAAATATTTGCACACTGGAGGCCTTTAGTAAGACTTGGCGTTAGTCCAGCAACATGAGCGCCAGGAGGTACCTGCAAGCGTGACAGGTACCGCGTCTTTGTCGACAGCATAAGGAAATAATGCGTTTTGAGGTTACCACGCTGTCAACGCCTGGTATATGAGTGGGCTATTTTCGCCACCTTCTTAGGTGCTGGAGTATCTTAATGCAAGTTTTGTCATTTCCTCAATTTATGTCAAATGACAAAGACATATAAACCTACGAGTAAATAAGCTGTTGTTGATTTTTTCATTTGGACGACCTAAAACCAAACCTTATTTATTATAAGTTTGCAATTTTTTATTACCAGGGCCTGTAGCCAAGTGGCACGTCGATTCTCTTTCTACAAACGCTAACGCTTTGAAAACTAGAAAAATGTGAAATGTGTGGGAATGATAGATCCGATCGACAACTTGATCACGTGACTTGTCGATACTGAATGTCATTGCTATACGTTTTTGAATTTTCGAAGCGTTAGCGATCCTCGAAAGAGAATCGGGTCACTTGTCTACAGGCCCACTTCATCAATTATGATGCAAGGCGTTATCTGAGCTAAGTACAAAAACATTTCCGACAACTTGTGACTTTTAACATAACAAAAACCAGACAGCGACGGCGGGTCGGACTCGCCCACCGAAGGTTCTGTACGTCCATCCGACTATTATAAATCGTTCAGGAATCGAATAATGCTATGTCTTTTCCCGAAATTCAGTTTTAAATAAAAAAAATAATATATTTTTCAATACTTTCAATTCCATAGTTCTAGGTCAACGAGTTTTGAAATATGCGTTTATTGCTGGGAACACTATGGGACAGACCCAGACGGACAAGAAAGTGATCTTATAAGGGTTCCGTTTTTTTCTTTTTCCTTTCCTTCGTATGCTGAAAATATTATAACCTGTTATTAAATTATTGTTGTACTAGCTGACGCTGCGCGGTTTCACCCGCGTGGTTCCCGTTCCCGTAAGTATATGGGGCTAATATATAGCCTATAGCCTTCCTCGATAAATAGGCTATCTAACACTGAAAGAATTTTTCAAATCAGACCCGTTGTTCCTGAGATTAGCGTGTTCAATCAAACAAACAAATAAACAAACAAACTCCTCAGCTTTATAATATTAGTAAAGGTCACTAGGAATTTGTCTTGAAATTAAAGGCGTCTTGTAATGCCTCTGTTATGAAGATTCTCCACCGTCAAGGGCACGCACGCCTGTAGGCTAACATTCTTCCACTTTTTAACATTGATATAGAAAAGTTAAGATATAAAATCTTAAATATCAATAAAAAAACCTAAATTCAGGTCTAAGTCTGGGGCTGCACTACATTTTTTTTTCCGCAAGCGATAGCGAGTAGTAGCGCCGTTATAGAGTAACAAATATCCAAACATCCAAACAAACATCCATACAAACTTTTAATTATTTTATAATAGTTTATAATATTAGTAGGATGACATTCATAAATAATTTGGCTTTCAAATTTTCTAAATTGAATACACAACCACAAACTTTATTACTTTATAATATTAAATTTATAGGTATAGATATAACTTTTCTTTTTTATAAAAGAAACTCAAAAACCACCAAGCTTATATGTAGTATAATGTATGTCAACGTTTTCTGAGGTAAAAATTGTGAAATGCACAGCACCTCGCTTGCGTCACGAAGGCCTCGGGCTTCGGCTATATTCTCAGGCTCATCGCTGAATCACGATTGGTCGTGACTGGCGTACTGACGGGGTGGGTATCACCATTATCCTTTGTTTTACATTTTACACTTCATCGTATTGGAATGCTAATTATTGGCATGGTATCTACGTCCTTATCAGTTGTCTGTCTATTTACTAAAGTTGATGTTGTAAGCGTACCCAACCTGGATACGCTTCATTTTTTATTTTTTATACTTAATATAAACCTTTAAAATAGTTCTCTATTATAATTATATATTTTGTCTTCATAAAAAGCGATAAAAAACCTAAACCTCCTCTGATCTGATCTGATCTGTAGAATTAAGTAGAAAGAGCTTTATTCGGCCATTTTGTAGATAAGTTACTTTTGAAAAATAGTATTTAACATATGAGGTTAAATATTTTTTATTTTATGAAAGTTTGGAATTTTACAAATTATGTTCACTAACTGAACAAAACTGAAAAATATATGGCACAATTTATGTAAGGGCACTGTTAGTCATGAAGTTCTTAGAAGAGTTTGTTGCCAGCTCTTCTTAGCAGATCCTGCCTTCTAAGCTCGGTAGTGGTCTTTACAAATAGTCAACTTTGTAGTTTCAAAGTGCATGTAAACTAAGCCTCAAACTAAGCCAGCCAAACAAAAAAAAACCTTCAAATCAAAATTCATTTATTATTTAAAACTAGCGGACGCCCGCGACTTCGTCCGCGTGAAACTCGATGTAAACTTTCAACTACCCCTACCCTACCCTACCCTACCCCTACCCTACCCTAACCCTACCCTACCCTACCCCTACCCTACCCCTACCCTACCCTACCCTACCCCTACCCTACCTCTACCCTACCCCTACTCTCACTTTGCTATAAACCTCACGGCGCCCGAAACCTTTCCAACGAATGCAAAACCGTGGAAATCGGTTCGTGCGTTCTGGAGTTATAGCGTCAGGAAGGAAAACCAGACTTATTTTTATATAGTAAAAAGAATAAATGAATTTTGATTTGAATTTGAAGGCTTCTTTTCGCCTATAGCACCCTATAGTCTTAGCTCATCGCTGAACCACGATTGGTCGTGACTGGTATACTGACGGGATGGGTGAAACAATTGCCCTTTGTCTACGGCGTAATTTAATTGCACTCCGATTGTGTATCGAAACTGGTTTTAAATAATATTTACACTTTCTTTGTGAATTCAATATACATTGAAAATTAAATACAAGTTTTAATTCCATTTTATGTTTATCCACTGGAGCTTTCTCTATTAAAAATAAAAAAATAAAATCCTCATATATTTTTTGTAGCCAGATCTTAGCACATTCATCTCCTGATTGCCATACTAGCTTGGTAAGATTATTATTTGTAGAGCGAAACGTTCAAAAGACCTTTTTGAAAAAATCTGCTTAAATATTTGTAACGAAAACAGAATTTTTTGCAGAAAGCTTTTTGGTAGTGAATAGGAAAAGGCTAAGTATATACTTGATTTCAGAAAGTTACGTTTTTGTAGCACTTATATTACTCACCATATTATGTACGAGTACTTTAATTTTAAGGGACTATTAAAACTTGCTTTAGACTAACAACAATCTACTAACAACAAATATAAAACAGTTTCCTTGTAAATTTTCGAAGTCTAAGGTTCAATGGCGATGTAAGTAAAATGGGATAAATATAAAAATATAATAAACTAGCGGACGCCCGCGACTTCGTCCGCCCTTAAACCTCTTTAATCCAGCCCTTACAATCGTATCACTGCTCTGCTCCTATTGATCGTTGCGTGATGAAAAGTATGTATTGAGGCTGCACACGCGACGGAAGCTTAAAATATGGAGTAACTTTTCCCGTTTTCCCAACATTTCCCTTTACTGCTCTGCTTCTATTTATCGTAGCGTAATGAAAAGTATACTATAACCTGCCCAGGAGTATGAAGAATAATTGTACCAAGTTTCGTTAAAATCCGTCGAGTAGTTTTTGTTTCTATAACAAACATACATACAGACAGACAGACAGAAAAAAATTTACTGATTGCATTTGTGGCATCAGTATCGATCACTAATCACCCACTGTTAGTTATTTTGGAAATACATTTCATGAACAGAATTGATCTCTCTACAGATTTATTATAAGTATAGATAACTTGAAAATAAATACCCTGAGGACTCATCTCGAAACTGTATTGGAGAAGAATTTTCCAAGTACAGTGCCTAGGTACCCCAGTTAAAGGCTTTGTGTACGCCACTGCACACGACGAACAGACTTGACATTTTAATTGAAACAATTTTACCGAACATTTTGGTTCAAGGGAGTATTCAACATATTGCCCAATATAAGTATTGTACAATAATGTTGCATTGTGTAGGGACGCCTTGTTGGAATGAATTTTAAAACAGTTCCGTTCAGAGGCTGCGTTTTACTTTATTATATTTTGTTAATCATTCTCTTTAATTTCTCTCTTCCTGTCTAGACTGGCAAAACTTTATTATTTATCACGGAATGGAATGAAGTATAATATTTTATTGTTAGTATAATTTCTTCATTTGCAAATTTATCATTGAGTTAGGTACCTACTCTATTTGTACCAGTAAATTGTCTGTATGTACACTCTTTAGCCCAGTGGATATGACCTCTGCCTCCGATTTCAGAGGGTGTGGGTTCGAATCTGATCCGGGGCATGCACCTTCAACTTTTCAGTTGTGTGGATTTTAAGAAATTAAATATCACGTGTCTTAAACGGTGAAGGAAATACATCGTGAGGAAACCTGCATACCAGAGAATTTTCTTAATTCTCTGCGTATGTGAAGTCTGCCAATGCGCATTGGGCCGGCGTGGTGGACTATTGGCTTAACCCTTCTCATTCTGAGAGGAGACTCGATCTCAGCAGAGAGCCGTATACGGATTGATAATGATGATGAATGTACACTCTTTATTATGCTAACCACTCACCACCCGATAAGCCCACATGCCTGCAACGCTAACGGCTTGATATCCGATATAACTAATCGTATGTTGTTCGCGAAGTGTACGACATCATGCAGAACGCTAGCCACTCGCCATCCAATAAACTCACATGCCTGCAGCGCTAACGACTTGACATCCGATATAACTGATCGTGTGTTGGTCGCGATGTGCATGATGTCAAGCTCATCGCGACCAACACACGATCAGTGCATGTGATGAAGCAAGTGAGTTTATTGGATAGTGAGTGTTTTTAGAAACGGAAACAGATAATGCCGACGGCAACATAATACTCGTATCATCCATCCATAACCATCATTAGCCTATTTTGGGTAACGTTAGACTCAAATTATCAAATTTTAAGACAATGTCCGTCAGTTTGACGTGTTCTCCGAGCAATTGACAATTATTGCGAAAGCAGGAATCTCAATATAAAATTTGGTCTATATTAACAACCCATTATAATAAACATCAAATCAAGTGATAAATATCATCTATCTACTCACTACTGTATAATAGCCACGCAGGGTTGTCAGTAGGCACCGGGTGACAATATTCCACCCTTTGATTATATATTTCCACCACGCTGGCCCAAAGCTGAATGACAGACTTCACACATGTAGAGAATTTAGAAAATTCTCAGGTATGCCGGTTTCCTCACGATATTTTTCTTTCATCATTTTAATTTCTTAAAATGTACATAACTGAAAAGTTGGAGAAGCCCCGGACCGGATTCGAACCTACGCCCTCGGAATCGAATGCAATTGTTATATCCACTGAGCTATCACGGCTCTACTTCTACCGCCAGCTATTAGGTAAGTTAATATAAACCATTTGTTCTCGTTCAACGTTCACCATACGCCAAATAATCCACACCTTATTTATTTAAATCCATTTTACAAAAGCAAATTTTTCATCTTTATGGCCATTGAATTCCGGCTCCGCGATCCCGGTAATAAATTCGCCCTCTCCCCTCCAGATGCGGAAAGATACCAATCCATGCGTCATTTTGTATGATGAAATGATTTCCTCCATATTTTGCAGAAATGATATTGTCGGGGGGTGTTTAATTTTGTCTGTTATAGTCCAACCAAAAAAGTCTGTTTTCCAAGTGAATAAAAAGGCTTTACTAGACTATAATCTTTATTCAGATTCATACTGGCGTTCAGTTATCAATAAAATACGCAGTTGTTCAGTTTTCCGAAAGTTTTCCAATCCGCACAGTTTCCTTAATTTATTTTTTTAGGTTTTAACGGAAAGAAGAAAAAGCAACGTTCCAAAAAATTCTCAGAAGCAACTCAGTGTTAGAACATTGGTTATCCTCGTGGCTCGAAATCGAAAAGCGCATTAATAATAGGGTTCCGAACGTACGTAGTACAAAAACGGAACCCTTATAATATCACTCGCCCACATTTTAATGTCTGTCTGTTTTCTCCGAATGTACCAAACCAATCCAGTTGAAATTTGGTACCTACACATATCCATTCTTGTGACCCAAACGTAGAGATGCAGGTGAATTGATAAAATTTGAATATACTGGGAGGCACTTATGCTTATGGGGGGGGGGTAATACATTTTAATTAAAAAAAAAAATATTTTTAAAATCTTCTTACCTTTCAGTTGATGTCTCACGCGATGAAGTTTGCAAAAGTTTTTTTTTTCATCTTTCCATCTTACCCCCCTTAGGTGCCCCCATATTCAAATTTCACCTATTCACGGTACATCTGTGCGTTTGGGTCACAAGAATTGATATGTATACCAAATTTCAACAGGTACATTCGGAGAAAACAAACAGACATTAAAATGTACACGAATGACATTAAAATGGTTCCGGTTTTGTACTACGTACATTCGAAACCCTAAAAATTACATTATCATCGTTAATTCAAAGTACAAAGTTAAATAGTATTAACAGCTCACCTACCTGGAGCGGAGCGTGGTGAACTTAAAAAACCCCATCTATGAAGATAGACACCATAGACATCTATGAAGATAGACACCACTGTACCTACCATTAAAAGTACGTCAAAGAAGATGACGATGACAAGGAAATACAAGACAATCTTTCCAATTCTAATAAAAGCTTATAATATCCAGCAGTCCCATTCGTTTCTTGCACTGAACTACCTATTTTGGGGAACGTTCAAATTTGCGGTATCCCTCATGATATGGTGCACCACATTATACCTAAGTAGAACGGAAACAGTTTTGGTATGAATCAGGACATACAACGAGAACCACAGTTAAAAGTACGTGACTAAAGTTACTTAAGATTCAAATCTCGTTTACAACGGACCGATTGTTCATACTAAACAGAGCCTGGTTAAATTTTAACCGTAGATAACCGGCTAAGCGTTTAGTTTTATCTATATGCTAAATGGGTTCCGTGAGCATCGCGGAAAACCTTTGTGGAGTAAATTAACTTTCAGAGGTGTACCTTATCTGTGCGCGGTTTTACCAGCGTGCAGTTGGTATACAGGGTGCTCAGGAGTATTTCCCATAACTTCAAGGTGTTGACCAGTCCACATAAAGGAGCCGAACTGCATAACTAATTTTTTTAACTAAAAAAACTTATTATCTTTTAATACAAAGAAGTTCAAATAATTCCGAAAGTCCATGTAACACGTTTTTATGTAAAATGACAAGAAATGTTTTTTTATACAATGACAAGTGAAGGTGATGATGGCAGTACTGGATAACATTTTTGACGAGAGCGACGAGATAGTTGCAACTGGCAATCCGCACTTCACTAGTAAGCTACTTCGTGATATTTATCAATAAATAAGTTTCGCTACGTCATTATATCATAATGATGCGTTAATCGCATATAAAGATCAATTTACAAAAGAATTATTGTTTACTCCGAAAATATTCATTTTAGAACACAGTCAAGTTTCTTGGACATTTATTAATCGACTTCCAAAAAGGAGGAGGTTCTACGTTCGGCTGTATGTATGTTTTTAACAATTAATTTTCCTTAAAGAATATTACCCTAGAGTTATGGGAAATACTCCCGAGCATATGTAGATATTTTAATTCAGGAAGATTGGTTTGGATTGAATTGTAAGGTTAAGCGCGTTTTGTGTAGGTATAAACTGAAGGAGTAACAGCAAAGCAGAATGACATTTTAATAATATTTCCACAATTAATATGAAACGCAAGTTACGAATTATATTAGAAAGTGTTGCAACATTTTTTTTATGAGAGTGAATGTAGCCAGACTAATAAACCACTACCCCTAGAATGTTTTTTGTAAAGCGCGAAGCCAGAGCTCGTGAAGGAGGTCCTGAATCCAATCAAAACCAACCCAACGAGGCCGAGTGGCGAGCGAAACGAGCCGGCGATCTTTGTAGCGAAACGAAGGCCGAGAAGGTGAATCTGAATGAAGGGGTGACGGCGACGGTACGAGACTTCTAGCTTTTTAAAAAAAAAGAACATATTCTTTGACACACATTGAAACACTTGAGTCTTCAAAATTTGTTTGCTGTGTTAATCTGTGGCATGTTAACAATATAGGTCACTTTTTTGAACCAAGCTAGAGCTCAGAACCGTAAAACCAGTTAGTGAAAAATATTTCATATATTGCCATACCGCCCCGGTACATACATTGCATTGCTTAGGCATTGTATAGAATACCTGTCAATGCATAGCTTTAAGCAATGTTACTTAGTCGAGGTTACTACATCATTGATGAGTTCTTCAATGATAAAGATGCTTGGAGGCCATTGGAACAGCTTCTACCTTCACACAGAAAGTAAAATTTATTAAAAGTTATCAATTGTAAATTATAATATTGTATGTTTTTTTTTTAAGAGCAATTGTTGAGATTCTTGCCGGTTACTTCTCAGCAGAACCTGCCTTCCGAACCGGTGGTAGAATCTTTACAAATAGCCAACTGACGTATCAAAACTGAGCCTAATTGAAATAAATGAATTTTGAATTTTTGAATCATACAGATAGCTGGTAATATATTTTATACTACTAGTAAATCTTCAAATTATTATCCTACATCGTAAATTGCACCGCGAAAATGAAACTGTGAGTGCACTTACACCAACTCAATGTGGTTCTTAAGCGCTCTTGTAATTAATGTTAAAAAATTAAAAAAAAATGTAAATCAGCAACAGCTGTCGCTTAAAAAAATAGGTCACCACTTTGCTAAATGATTTTCTGTATGGTTTTACATGATCTTCATAATACATTATTTGATAACAGAATTAATTACCTAACTCCATTATTTTTCTTTATGTATATTATCTCTATATGCTGAGCCGTGATAGCCTAGTGGGTATATATCATGCCTTATCAGCCTTTGATTCGGAGAGCGTAGTTTCGAATCCGGTCCGGGACATGCACCTCCAACTTTTCAGTTATGTGTATTTTAAGAAATTAAAAATCACGTGTTTCAAACGGTGAAGAACCTGAGAGAGAACCTTATATACCCAAGAATTTCTAAAATCTCTTCTTGTGTGAAATATGACAATCCGCATTGGGACAGCGTGATGGACTAAGGCCTAACCTTTATCATTTTGAGACGAGACTCGTGCTCAACAAAGATACGAATATGGGTTAGTAGTTTGTTGATATGAGAGGAGCCGAATAGGAGATTTTTGGGATGTTTTTTTAAACCAACAAGGCAGGTGACCTTTGTACCAGAACAAAGAGGTTGTATTAAGAAATTAGGTTATATCGTGGTCAGGAAACGCGAAGCAAAACAACACTGCTCACGTTTCAAGCGACACCACAGCTCTGTGGTCTATTTGTTCCCGTGAGTCGCTTTTAGGCCCTGATTACCTGCTTTGAATCGTTCTAAGTTTTGTCTCATTAGTATACCTATTACCTACTTGACGCGAGTTATAATATTTACTAAGGAACAAGTTGACGTAGTTGATGTAAATACCTTCATAAGTGAGGCCTGGCCCTGCAGAGGCGTATCCAAATAGGCTTAATCATAACGGTAATCTTCAAACAGTGACTTGTCGTCCGATATAGAAAATCGCGACAAAAAAAACAGTAGAATCGAAAAGAAAAACACTATTCATGTAGGACTTACTATTCATTAAATTTGCTTCAGTAATAGTGTTCTAATTCACACAAACATTGCTTTAATTTTCTGAAATGATATCCTTTTGAGCATTCGAGCCGCCGGTTTCGGTTATCAGCAGGACATTATGAAATTTATTGCGCTTTGTGTTAATGAACCTCGTTTTGTATCAATGCTGTTTTCACTGATCAAAGGACCGTGTTTCATGTGATGATTTTGCTAATAAAATAAACGTGAATGTGTGTTTGTTTCATTCAATTGATCATTATGAAATTTTGCATATGTACTCCTACATGTAGGTTAGTAGGTAGGTAATGTCGAACCCCTTAAAGCTTAAAGTTCCAATTTAATCTATGGAACTTTACACTGCACGTGGCCCGTCACGCACTTAGCGGGCTTTATTGAAAGGGGAATGCCCACCGGCCCATACAACGTCGGCCCAGGGAACCCAGGTATACCCCCGTGATGATGTGATTTATAAATAAAGATCTGTATAAATAATTGGCTTAATAAAAGTATGTTCCTTGAACAAAAATATTTTTTTATCACTCTTCTAGGGAAAAATTTTCGCCGGTGTACCATAACGGGGAAGTAACATTGGAAGCTGTATTTTTTTTTGTATTATTTTTTTCTGTTACCAACAAGCTAACGGACAGCTAACGGAAGTTTTTTTGTTAACAAGAAAACGGACACAGAAACCAATTATAGGTCCTCAAAGTCCTTAGCTTGTCCCTGTTGTGGACAAATTAAAGATGAATTGAAAATGTCGTAAAACGTCGTAGCAAACTTTTTTTGATAAAGTAATGATTTCATTAATAGAGTAGAACTATCAAGATTCATTTAGATATAAATAAGTTCCGGAGCGGTAAGGGTAGGCCTTTAAAAAAATTGTAAAAGTCAATTTATTTAAGAGTAAACTCCAAAAATTCCAGTTGATTACGAGGTAGTATAATTTTAAATGGCAGCAAAAGTTGCAGATGGTACTTGAAGTAACGATTAAAAATGCAGCGTTAACTCACGGTTCAAGTAGTCGTAAAATGTTAAAATGTAAAAAGTATGGAGCCTTCATTTGAATAAGTGAATTCAATATAGTCCGTGTCGGGAAACTTCAAGGAAAATGGCAGATGCAGCCGAACACCATTTGAAATTCAGACCTAACCTTCAACAATTTTAACCCCGACGCAAATACAAGCTGAATTACATTGCTGTATTGTATGTTTGTGTTTGAGTCCAAAGTTTGATTTTCATAAAAAATTAAATGGGACCAATCTAGAAACATTGGAACCTAAAATTAATTCGAGTCTACGAATGTACAAAATAAACATTAAAGGACTTAAAACCTTTGAAATAATATCTTGGTCCTATTATTGAACTATAACTTTTGACGTAAACCTTTACCATTTAGGAAATAGAAAATCCATTAAATTTATACTCTTTCAAATAAAAAAAGAATTTTCAAAATTGGTTAAGAAACTACGAAGTTATGAGGTGACAAACATTAAAAAAAACACGCTTCGAATTGAGAACCCTCCTTTTATTGAAGTCGGTTAAAAATTTGTTTCTATTTCGTGATCTGATATAGTATTCAATTATGAAGATTCATTGGCTTAGAATTGGCACGTCATTAAAAAGCGGCGGCGGTGCGGGAGCGGTACCGCACCGTTGCGGGAGCGGTGCGACGCCGGTGCGGGAGCGGTGCGACGCCAATGCGATGTTTATCTGTGTACACAAATTTGCGGTGCGGCGCCGGTGCAGGTGCAGCGTCATGTACACGAAGCCTACCTTTTTTTAAATTTTATTTTTAGGTTACATACCTTGTTATCTTTTTGCCATTGACAAACCCCCTTCTTCTCGGATATTCGGCACTTGAGCAGAGCGTCTGCTCCAGGGTTCACCTCGGTATACATGGGAACCTCTATAAAACGCTGCAGAGCATCTGAAACAGACATTTATTGAAAGTTATACTATGTAATATAATATTAATATATAGATACAGACTGATACTGTGTTTTGACAAACGTTATATTTTGAATCATGTTGAATAATCTAAAATATAGAAAGTTTGATTGTAGTCAATAAATAAAAAGAATGGAAGGAGTATTTGGCCTGTAATGGACCTTTCATGATAGGCTGTAGATAAGTGATCGGAAAACATCCAATCGAGCCTAACGCCAGCCACACACGTTCAAGTATACCGTCAAGTCTGCAGCGTGCCGATATATTATACTATGTATACTAGGCATTGAGGAACTGGCACTTGTGTTACGAGTATATATCATTAAACTCATAAGAGGAAAGGTGTATAATGCGGTGGTATTCGTACAGGAGAGCCTAAACGTCTCAGACCTTTACGTGTCGCAGGCGCAAGCCTCAGTTGCTGATGGTACCGAGCAGACGTACAAAATTTATCAAAAAAAACTCGGTCGACGTGCGCAATTCTGATAAAAAACAATCTGAACATCATAGCTGAGAAAATCGACATATTTTCTTGTACTCTTGAGAGAACTCACAGGGATTGTTGAGTGGTTTATTTGCTATAGAAGTAGTAGGTATTAGTTTTTAAATGTACATATTTACGTAAATAGAATTAACTTTTTGAATTATTATAAGGATTGGAACCTATGGATTTTTCCGGAACAAAAAGTAGCCTATGTGTTAATCCAGAGTAAAATCTATTTCCATTCCAAATTTCAGCTAAATCGCTTCAGTAGCCGCAGCGTAAAAGAGGAACAAACATACTTACACACTTAAACACTTTCACACTTACACACAACCTTTCGCCTTTATAATATTAGTGTGATAACTTAAAACTAGCCTTATAGGAAAAACCTAATTCGCTAGCTTAGTACTATCACACTGTAGTAGGGATTCCACGGTGCTGGAAAGACTA
Source organism: Bicyclus anynana (assembly GCF_947172395.1). Lineage (NCBI taxonomy): Eukaryota > Metazoa > Arthropoda > Insecta > Lepidoptera > Nymphalidae > Bicyclus > Bicyclus anynana. The sequence goes on along the minus strand of NC_069096.1, from coordinate 3,453,092 downwards.
CCTTACACAGGAAAGCGCAGAGTAAGTCGACCGCCTACTAGATAGACCGACTACATCAAGCAGGTTCCAGGGAGCCGCTGGATGCTGGCGGCTCGAGACCGTTTCGTTGGGAAGCCCATGCAAGATGCCTATATCCAGCAGTAGACGTCCAACGGCTGTTAACGATGATAATGATGATGATGATGAGCGTAAACCCCGCGAATATAGAGCTTTTACTGTAGACTTAACCGTGTGTGTGGCTGGCGTAAGACTCACCATGTAGAATATGATTATATACTACAGGGTTTTATAGACGAGTAGATATGGAAAATTGGACTGTATCTAAAATAAACAGATCACAAGGAAAGTTGATATGATTTCCATTTAACGTTTATCTTTAGACGCTATTCAATATGCAGTGCGCGATCGCCCCACTGTTTGCTATATTGTGTACTCAAACTTCCTAATATTTCAAACTCGGCTACTACTCGTATGTACTACACTTTACGTATATACCGTCCGTTCAATTTCGTTACTTGTTTATTCAATTTATTCATACTATATGGAGTAGTAAAGAGACGTGATAGCCTAGTGGAAATGACCTCTGCCTCCGATACTAGAGGGTGTGGATTCAAATCCGGTCCTGGGCATGCACCTCCAACTTTTCAGTTGGGTGCATTTTATGAAATTAAATATCACGTGTCTCAAACTGTGAAGGAAAACATCGTGAGGAAACCTGCATACCAAAGAAAGCCTCACTACGGTGAGGTCATTCGAATGTAAATTATATCGAATCTCACTTAATTAAATCAGCAATTTCTGCCATTATAACTTTTTAATAACGAAAGGGGAAGAGCCCAGTCAACGCTTTTTCTCAGCAAGAGTCAGAAGTTAATCGAACTTCATTAAACTAGTCGGCTAACAACTTAAGAAACTATCACAGACTTCTTTTCAAGGTAATTTTGCGATTACCTAGTACTAGTAGGTATGTAGTAGATATAAAATATATAAACTCATCTGTTATTCATTAGTGCTATGAACTAAATGATAGAACTGGTTCACAGTGACACATTGCAAATAGGTTGCCTACCTAAAACCTAAATTCTTAACTTACCTAATAGAGAACTTTCTAGTTTGTGAAGTTGGTTCTATGTAAATGTAACAACTAAAATAATACGAAGGTGAATCTCAGAGGCATATATCACAGAAAAGTTAGTTAGAAACGGTCGTGCTAGTGATTAGCGCAGCAAAAAGCCTTATCAGTGCATCTTCACGGCGAGCGGTCACGAGTGAATGTGAACGAGTTGGTACCATTTCCAGTTAGGGTTGGCAGCTATTAAAATCAGTGGCGAATTCACAAGTTTGCCGTCAGTAGGCCTGTTTAGTTCTTGCCGCTCTTGCTGGGCGTCTAAAATTTGATAACCTAGTTTGCAATCATATTAATTTCATTTCATTTTGTCAATAAAATTGCAACTTTAAATTTGTGCTCTATATCTTAATTACATAAATTTTTCGTTAACTTTCATTAAATTTTCGTTATTTTTCAAGATACGTATTATAAATATTATGACATTACAAATGTACCGTGTAAAAATGGCTATGTCGTTAGTCTGTATGCCGTAGAAGTAGGTGCGAGAGGATTACCAGCAAAATCTCTCTGTAACTTGCTTTATATAGCTGCAATCTGAAGCGTATACTTTACTTTACCGGTGCTTCAAGCATTTATGACAGTTGATGACTTGATGTCATGCTTTTGTGCTTCACCTATTTACTTTAAATAATGTTCTCGGATGAAGACAATATTGAGTATTATTTGATAACCCTAGCTTAGTGGTAAAATGGAGAGAGTGAGAGACCGATATCAGTTCATCACCCTCCATCCATCACTGTAAAATAGATAGTTTTACACATTTTCTGTAGTTGTAAAATAAAAGGGATGATGGCACTAAAAATTAAGAGTATGCTATTATGCATAGCAATTTTGTGAAAGTATCTGTGATCATTACTAAAAGTAATGGTCAGGGATTTACAGGGACATTTTTGCGGCGGTGAAATTTAAAAACGCTCCATATTTACTAAATAGTACGAATGAATGCGTCGTCGTTGCGTGAAATCGTTAGATGTGTATGGGTGTTCAAACAAATTTATAAATACTTTAATCTGTGTGCGTTTATGTTTATACTTCATGTAATGAAAAATGTCACATTGAATGTAAGGAAGCTATAATATGTGCGCTGTAGCATGGTGCGGGTGACAGTTGCCTTATGACATTCATAATACGTACTAATATCGTGAATCACGACAAACTTTCAAGAGGAAAACGAACTGTCACCCGCACCATGCTATAGCACACGAACTGTAAAAATTTATGATTTTTCATCTAATTACCTCAAAAGATTTTTTCAATAATTTGAAATTTTCATAATTTTCATCAAACACCCCGACAATCTTTGTTTTTTATGTAATAATTAATTAATATTGACCTTCTAATAAGACCCATACCTACTTAGCGACCAAGTCTCGGATCCGTATGTCTTTATTGGCCACACGCACAGTTCGAAGATATAGGTACGGGTATATATTTATATTCGTCTACAATTTTGACCGCAGAATCCTCAACAGTAACTGGGTGGAGCGGTACATGAGCATTAGACTTCGTCTTAATCATGTTCATTTTTAGGCATTTTTTTTAGGTCGGCAAACCGTAGTTGAGTGATGTACTCACTATTGATGTTGATGACAAATCCGTTCCAGTCCAAAAGCTTAAGGACGTCTTCTAATACGGTAATAAAGCGGTAAATAGCTTTGGGGAGATTACATCTCCCTGCCGCACTCCTCGCTGCAATTGGATTGGTAGACTGGACTCGTAGTCTGATCCTGTATAGTGTATACGGACTAACATAGTGGCTGGAGTGCTAAAGTGGCAATGGGGAGGCCACATAGTTCGAAGAGCCGATGAGTAAATTATCGAATAAAAAAGGAAATCCACCAACATTAGGAAAATTTACCCAGAATGGGAAATTACAAATAATTTGATTTGTAAATAAATTAATATTTACGAACAAACACTATTGTTATAAACATGTAAATATACTTGTTAATCAATATTACCTTTTTATTTCTTAAACGAGTAGGTAGCATAGTATTGAAGTGCAGAAAATAATAATTAATTGAAAATCCATTCGGACAAAAATTTTAATTAAGTAATTTGGCTCAGTAAATGACAATAAATTTAACCGATGTTTAATTGGTTCTGAAATAATATTATTATTTTTATACTCTACACCCAAAAATAATTAAGGCCGCTTTTATAGAGAACAGAAGATAATTGGAAAAAGTATAGATTTTAAATATTAAAAAATATCTCACGCCCGTCATTAATATATATTAATATGCCGTACTATAATATATATATTATGTCCGTATTAATACGGTAACGGGAACTATGCGGGTGAAACCGCGCGGCGTCAGCTAGTATATACTATAGAGCTAAGTCGTTGACGGGCTTTATTTATTGATTTAAGTCTCGCGCCGCTTGACAGACGTACATCAATTCTTATTACATTATCTTTATTTTAGGTAACTTCAATAAAAGATGGATCTTATATTATACTTAACTTTTTTAACATCTGTATTCTACCTAAGTTTTAACTGCCGTTAGTCATACACATAATTAAGTACTTACTTATGTGGTATCAGGAATACTAGTAATTCCTGATTTATAACATACCCAATGCTCTTTAACAGTGAAAAAGGGTGTAGCATACTAACAAAAAACTACAAACGACTTCCTCGAACTTAAAGACTCCATCGATCAAGCAATGGTCTTGAAACGTATTCAGATTGTACGCTCTTAGGTAACCGCAAGGGGCCAAAGGGCGTGGGTTCTTTCAAGTGGAACCACATGTCACGCTTGTAAATATAAAAATGCTTGCGAACTTTTACAATATTTTTTACTCCACCTGCAACATGGGTCATAAGAACGGAATGTACAGAGAAATTTCAAGATATGATCGACTAATTAGTTAATTAATAATGATGCAGGGGAAAAAAACTGTTTACATTTCGATCGGTGCGAATCGGGTCACTTGCTCTTATATAATTTATCTAAAAAAAGACTATAACCTTGTATTAAATTATAAAATAATATAGATTTTAATAAAATAAACGCACACACAACAGCAGCAACAACAAACACAATATAAAACACAATAGTAACTATAAAATAGTATAGTCACCTGCCATCCGTCGGAAATGACATATTTTTTTCACATTCAAATAAATAAAATTAAAATATATACATAAAAAACCAAACCAAATTCAAATAGAAATGTATTTGTCCCCGCCTGCAGCACCACAAAGAATTTAGTCAGAACTTTATACAAATATTGTGATACCTACTTGTTTTTCTCTTTTCAGTTCATTAAGCAGTGGGTTTTTGTTTTTATAATGATTTTTTTTTCGAACTTTTTAGTTTCATCACTTGAAAATTTTGATACTTTATATATTCTATGTCTCTGCCACAATTCTAACGTACCTACTCAATGACACCTCATATGTCAAAATCCGTCCAGCCGTTTGGGCTTTAGGGCGTGCCTAGGAAATGGACATACATACACACTTACAAACATACAAACATAAACACATACACACATACATACGCTCGAAAAACATTACCCTCTTTCTGACGAAGTCGGGTAAAAACAGAGGTGAAGCTTTAGGCAAGTATCACGCACCACTGAAAACATGTCAAAGTTATTGGGTTATTTGAATATTCAAAACCGAATACATAATATTACTTGCAATATTTAATGAGTAACCAGACCGGCTACAGCAAACTTGTGCCTAAACAAACAATCCGCTAACGGACGTTCATACAAACTCCACGCTTTATGGAGGCGATGATAAAACTGTCTAAAATTCATATAAAAGTAAACTAACCAACTTTTATTTGAACAAATTTCCATGAATTCATATCGAAGTCATCAATTTTCAGGCAGCGGTAGCGTTTACATGAAAAGTTGTGAATACATTTTAATAAACTGAACCAAATGCAAATAGTAAATGATATTGGCTCGGGTTAGTTTTGGTGGTGCGCTTCGGCCGGCGCGGGTAGATAACAAATAAACTGACGCACTGATTTTTTTTTAAAAGAATATTTGCCATATATTTTTTTATAATATGACCAATAAGCCGGGAAAGACTGTGCTAGGAGAGGGTACGACAATAGACCAACGGGGCGGGGATCGATCCACCACCCCTCGGTGATGAGTCTGACCGCTCTAACCGTTGAGGCTTTTTTTCTCATTGGCTACCTTACTTACATTACTTATGTAAGTAAGGTATGACGCTGAAATCAGGAACGGTTTAACATAATTCATTGCAGTTTTCACTAATGTTGTCGATGTTGATCTGCCCACCCTATCCGTTTTTCCTTATGACGTACGGAACCAAAAAACGAAAAAAGGTGTAGATTTTGTTGCCACAGGTTTTAACAGACCCATCCCACGTTGTAAGAAATTGTTTCCTGCATAATTTTCAAGACTCGAGGTTCCTACATTTCGATTCTTTTGTGAAAGGCAAAAATGTGACCTAAAATGGTCGTATCTTTTGAAAGTTTTAACATAAAAGTCTGATTTCCCCCGGATCAGAAGGTTGCAGAGGCGAGTATGCTTTTTATATTAAACTAGCTACGCCACGCGGTTTCACCCGATCAGAAATAGATATGCAATATAATTTTGGGGCCGATATTATATTACATACCTATTTTTAAAATAAACCACCCTTTAAAAAGTTCATTTACTTACGATCTTACTTTTTTGAAAAGCACCTCTTTTATCTGGGCTGATTATATTATTAGGGTCTGATGCTTCATTCATACAAAACTATTCAATTTTAGCTGTGAGATTTACTACATGTCGAAACTCGCATACTAAATCTTTATAGTGCCGCTTTCTATTAAAAGCGTGAACGTGTTTACCTGAAGTAATGACAGCCGCCGTCTGTGACAGGTTCACTTACGCCCACAGTGGTTAATGTTCCACTACGGAACCCCAAAAAGTAATGATTACACCCTTACAGCTGAAATGATATTTCATCCGTGTTTTGGTTCACTACAGGGCATTTTCATTCATTTCATTGTAATCGATCTATCTACGGCCAGACTAAGAAGGTATCCTTCTCTCCCAATAAACTGGAGACGAATCGTTAACTTCAAATAAATTCGACCGTTGTTTGAGGCAAAATATGAGTAAATTGACTTGAGAAAACGTTACTTGTGTATTTTGTGTAGTTGTAGTATAGTTTGTATATATATAGTATAACTCGTAAAGTCTTAACTCGGTTACGTCTTTACGAGTTATAGTCTGAGTCTCTCTCTGAGAGAAGTTATTCTCAATGCTCGTAAGTGCATCAAGAATAACTTGTACTTACTTACTTTTTCAACTGCTCTACCTAAATGAAGCATAATGTTGATAAAGAAGAAGTTTTATGCCATTTACTTATACCTGTAAATTATATCATTCTAAAATTCCGCCATATTTTCGAAGGAATACGAGTATATACGATACGATGATTGACTAATTGGTAATTGTTATAGCAAGTAAGTGACATATATTTTCGACAACAACGCAATAATACATTTTTGCTTAGAAAATAATATTTCAAATCGCAGCAATAGCGTTACACTCGATGAACTGAAAGTACAAACAGAAATTTGCATACACAATATATGAGTGCAGAGTAACTGGTAGCAGTAAAGTTGTCGACGGGACACAGCACATGTGACGGCCCGTGATTGCAAACGGAATAAATAACCCCGTAGACCAGGGGCTGTGAGGTATTGAGTGTACATAATTCGAGGACAGCATTCTGTCTACAGTTTCGGACTCAGAAAAGCATGCAGATTATGGTTCTGCATGTTGACAGGATGTTTGATGGTCCATTTTTTTGTTATACACTGTCAAGGTGTCGAGGATATAGACTGAACAAATAGTTTGTCAGTTGAATTGCTTGTTTCAATAAGATAATCCAATTTTTAACATGATATTGTTACACTGATAGCTAATTTATTAAAAAAACACAAGGAAGTTTATAAATATGCATTTTCAAAATGTATCACTACGAAACTACTGCGTGAATTCAATTGAAACATGGAACAAAAAAGGTCATAAGACTTCATATCGCGAAAATGAAAATCGAATAGGTTGAAATAGGGGTGCAATGTTTTTGTGAAAAGTCATTTTTAAGTTACATTTACAAACATTGGTATATGTATGTACTTTCAGACAAATATTAAAAATGGTGTGATTCAAAAATTTTCGAATTCTTTTTTAATCTAAAATCTTCTTTAATAGGATTTTACCAAATTTGGCTGGGCATGGAGTACAACACGAGCGGAGAAGGGTAGTTTTAATTGGTTTTTAAGAAACAATGACGCCTACACGCGTTGAACACAAGTACTTAATTTATCCCATTTTTGAAATACTAAAAGGAAAAAAAATTGTAATTATTTTATTTTATTATTATTTTATTTTTTTTATTTTTGTTTTTATTTTTTGATTTTGTAATTTTTTTTGGAAAAAATTACAAATTACCAGGACGGCATCGGCATTCGCAAAATTTTTGACGTTAGCTTACCAGCGTTCTTGTCCTCAGTCCACGCCACGGAGAAATTAACCAGGAAAATTTTAGCATCCACACAGATTAATTTTGAAGTGTCGTATAAGAGACCGAGTCCGAGCTGATTTACCAAAAAAAAAATATTTTCTCAGAGACAGTAGGATGAACCGTCCTGCAGACTGGTAAGAGAGGAACTTATTAGTACCTCCACCAACGCTGCGGAGTGTGCCCGTTTGCTGGATGTGGGATAATAGGAATCAGGCCTTTGGCTGCAAGCAATTCCTTCGTCCTTCACTGGTACCTTGTCGGACGACACAACATTCCGCACCTGCCTTCGCTTAGGCGCTCCGTGAGTTTCTCCGCATCGCTGTATCTGTGGAGAACTAGTCGTTAAATTTGGACACCACGGTCTTTCGTGCAGTAGGAGCGCTGGCCGTATTCCGCGGCACGCTAGCCTCAATGACATCATCCGTCGTGCTCTTGTTACCGCCGGCGTGCCTGCCGTTTTAAAACCGAACGGTTTGGCGCGTGACGATGGCAAGAGACCGGACGGCATGTCATTGATGCCATGGAAGATGGGTAGGCTTTGGTGTGGAACGCGATTTGCGTGGGCACTCTTGCGCCTTCACATCTTCCTGGCACGATGGGCTGTGCAGGCGCTGGTGCTGCATCAGCAGAGAACCTCAAGCGGCTCAAATACAGCAATCTGGTCGGAGATTATGTATTTGAATCGTTTGCGGTCGAAACACTAGGACCGTGAGGTCCGAGTACTCGCTTTCTGTATAAATAAATCGCAAAGCGATTAATCGACGCCTTCCGTGACGAGAAGGCTGACCTATATTTAGGTCAGAGAATCAGTATTGCCATACAACTGCCAGGCTTCTGGGCTCTTTACCGATGAACATCGATTTGGATGAATACTACGACGCTAAGTCTGTAGATACAATTTTATATTTCCTTTTCTTTTATTTTTATAATAAGTTTAGGTCAGGTTAGTTACGAGTTATTAAGTTAAATAGTATTGTATTTAGTAAGTGTAAATCTATATTATATATAGTTTTGTATTTAGTTAGTGTAATAATCGCATCTATACTAATATTATAAAGCTGAAGAGTTAAAAAAAATTACAAACTTGAAAAATTAAGGACTTTCCATGAAAACTCAATAAATAGGGTTTCGCCCCTATTTTTATTTGCGTAACATAAAGTCTTATGACGTCCATTGTAGTATAAACTCAAATTGTGCTAAGTTTCACTTGAATTCATTCAGTAGTTTCGGAGTGCTACGTTTTAAAAAAAAAAAAGATTGTTTTTAACTTTCTAGTGTTTTATTTAAATTAAAAATCGTAATCTGCCTGCTTTTCTGAGTTCAAAACTGTAAACAGAATGCGGTCCTCGAATTATGTACACTCAATACCACTCAGCGCCTGGTCTACCGTCCGAATGAGATTATTTAGTTGCGGGGGTTGACGTTTACATACGGTCTGGCTGAAACTGGGGCCCTGCTACCAACGACGGACGGACGGACAGATAGGCGGACATGGTAAAACTATAAGGGTTTCTTGTGGACTACGGAACCATAAAAACGATTATAGTTACATTTATAACTTGAATTATACCCAGTTTTAGTGAAGTGTAAGCTATGACTACTTCTCTTCTCCAGTACTTGAACAAATAAAGTAGGGAATTTCTTGAAATTTTATAAATGGCAGAAGTTAATTCCATAGTCTTGAGCAGTTAACAATTAAATTTAATTAACACAACAATTTTGAAATCAAAATTCTGTGAAACCCTAAACTTAATTAACGGTTAAAACTATTAAGTTACTATATAGTAACTTAATAGTTTTGGATACTCGAGATATTGTAATGCTACGAGTAACTGCTCAAGACTAAGGAATTAACTTCTGCCATTTATAAAATTTAGAAAATCATGTTAAATTTTCATTAATATCACGTTTTTATAGAAACTAGCGGACGCCCGAGACTTCTTCCGCGTGGAATTTAGTTTTTCACAAATCCCTCGGGAACCATGGATTTTTCCGGGATAAAAAGTAGCCTATGTTAATCCAGAGTAAAATCTATTTCCATTCCAATTTTCAGCCAAATCGCTTCAGTAGTACCCTACTTAAAAACCTTATGCACGCCACTGGATAGTAGGTAATGATGTTAATGTCAGAAATAAAAATTAAATTGTTGCACACTACACTAGGTTATAAAAAATTAGTAATGCTTTTAAGAGTAATTGCATACATTTTTATGATAAACTATCACATGAAGCCACGCAAGCTTCTAGGGAAGTCTTATTATAGTGTTAATGATTACTTAAATGACTAGTGGACGCCCGTGACTTCGTCCGCGAGACCTCGTGAAACTCGATGTAAACTTTCAACCCCTATTTCACCCCCTCCTGTTAATATTTTTGCATGTTTTAGTAACAGTAACAGTTTTATTGTAAATTATCATTCCCTACCACTATCCCATTCTACTCCCTCCCTTCCATTCCTCCCATCTTCACTTACCTCCATTAAATTAAATCATGAATAACTTGACGTTTCAAAAGTGCTTGTAAACTAAGCCTAATTGAAATAATTTTCAATTTGAATTTGAATTTTCACAGAAATAGAAACATAATCCTATTATTAAACAGATTCCTCTCCGGCAGCAAAATAACAAAAATCTAACTCCAAAATTGCCTCCCGATCTCGTACAAACAACTAAATTACAATCCTCTTCAATTTCCATATCGAGTGAGTATGCCCTCTTGTTACTATCCCGAAACATAATAACTTTTTTTTTTAATAGGAGCTTACTAGAAGAGAATCCGAGAATTAAAATGGAACATAGGATTACAATATTCCCTCAAATGATCACTAGTACGGACGACCTACTAAATAGTATGTCCGTCAGTTCGTCTGTCACAGTCAATTTTCCTCAAATCTACTATCTTACCGAATTATTTGAAATTTGGTACCCATATTATATTAACTCTTATGACATCATCAAACTTACGAGGTTTTTTTATTATACGAATAAATTGTAAGTTTTGGCATCTGGTAGAGTGCTCGGCACTACCAATGAATAGATGATATCTGAATTTGGCGGTCACTTTTGGGGTGCAAGACGAAAAAAAAGGTGTTTGTTGCAGGTATATGCGTCGTGATTTTTGTTACATATCAATATGCTTGAGTTTAATAAGATAATCGCAAATGTATTTAACGTTATTTTTAAAATAAATAATTTCCTAATTATTTATGAATATAGACGGAAATTAAATATTCACCCCCTTACTCTCCAAAACTACTAATATAAAAATATAAACATTATATAACTACTAATATAGAAACATAATTTTAAAAAAATATAAAGAGATGTTTTTTTTTAGAAACCGAAGTGCAAGATGGAAAATTAAAAAAAAAATTGCTTACTGCATCTTGTGGTTTAATAATATGAAATGAAACAATTTTTTAAGAGTACCTTAAATAATTATAATAATATTATTTTTGAAAAAACATTATTTCAGGAAATTTACCATTTATCTCCCCCCTACCCTTATCTCTGAAGTAAAATTTACTATATAATATGATAGAAAGATAGTTTTCTTTCAGATTTTTTTTTTTTTATTTTTTACAAGTTAGCCCTTGACTACAATCTCACCTGATGGTAAGTGATGATGCAATCAAAGATGGAAGCGGGCTAACTTGTTAGGAGGAGGATGAAAATCCACACCCCCTTCGGATTCTACACGGCATCGTACCGGTACACTAAATCGCTTGGCGGTACGTCTTTGCCGGTAGGGTGGTAACTAGCCACGGCCGAAGCCTCCCACCAGTCAGACCTGGACCAATTAAGAAAATCTAAATCTGCCCAGCCGGGGATCGAACCCAGGACCTCCGTTTTGTAAATCCACCGCGCATACCACTGCGCCACGGAGGCCGTCTAAATTACGGGGAAATCTATAAATCTACGAACTTAATAAGATTACATTGTGTGTAACAACTCCAAATAGAACTGCTGAACTGTATAATTTATTTATTTTGTCACCTACCTACTCATAAACATATCAAAATATTTCCAATTTAAATTTTCATTAAAATAAAGCAGTTGTTTATAGCTAATTACAACGAAATGGTAATAACAACGCATCTATTTATAATTAAATTGTAATTATGTGGCCAACTTATATAATTAGTAATTACATCAATGCAAAACAGTATTGGGCGAACTAAAATGTGTACAGTTACATTTTACTTTGGCTTTGTTAATGATACAAACGGTTATTTAAACGGTTCAACAAATATACTACAGAAGATATTTGAAAGTATACTCTAAATCTGAAACATTGGAAGTTTAGTGTTAGGTTCGTAGATTTTTTTATTTTACCCGACTGCAAGAAGCGCGTATCTTGTACGTATGTAATATTGCTTATTACCTCATATCTTCCAAACCACTGACGTAATTAGGTTATCGTTAAATAAGATAGATAGAGATAGTTAGGTAAAAAAAAATCCGAATATTATGATATGGGTATCAAATTCAAGGGCCCATCAAGAGGATTTCAAAATAGTACATCATATCGCTATACAAAATACGCGAGGTGGATGACTATGTGCGAGCAGGTTAGGCTGTCAGGTTTTTTTATTTTTTTAATTATTTACTTGTTTTCCTGGGAAATACTTTTACGCATCCCGGCCGGAGACTGCAAAGACAGAACTGTTCAGTCTATATTAGTATGTAGCAGTGGCGAAAGTTGGAATTTCGACCAATGTAAGCCATCCCAAAGAAAAGGAAATTCATACAGCTTGATACAAACTCTGGTTTCTTATATACTATTCACTTGTTAATGAATATGTACCTATTTGTATGTATGGATTTTGAAAAGGTAACCCGACGGGAATCGGCCTGTATGGACTCTTCGCCGCTGGTATGCAGTATTTATTATTTACATTAAAATTGAGACCGTTGTGCTTGGAAGTCCACGCAATAGGCCTATTTCCAGCAGTGGACGTCCATCGGCTGATAATGATGATGATAAATTATTACGAAGTCAACTGTCAAAGGTGGAACTCAATAGAGAAGTCAAGTATTATGGCAGGCGTACACGAATCTGCATCGTACGGTTCGCATCGAACGGATTTTATCTACTGAAAAATTAAAAATCCGTTTGATGCCATGCGTCCGATACGTATGTGCGATGCGGATCTGTGGGCGCCAACTATTATGGTTTACAAGTGAAACTGTCACTGAAATGTCATTTGTCATTTTACTGACTGGAATTAATCCTCCGACTATAGTAAACTATTTGGTGTCACATGTCAGGTACACAGCTTATTATAAACGCGAAATTTTATGGATGGATATAAATCCATCCATATTCCATATGTTTTAAATATTAATAACTGTAACAATAAATATTTAAAAAAATTAAAAAAAAGGAGAAATAATTAAATGAGAGCAAAACACTTTAACAAACGTTTTTAAATTGGTGGTATTCGGTTACCACCTGAAATTGTAAACACGCAACTTTTACTAATTTATTAGATTTCTAGAATCATACTCCCCTCCCATTCACTAGACTAGAAAATATAATCACAATTCAGCGATATATCCCCCGGAATACGTTTTCATCTGCAATATATTTTAAAAGGCTATAAAAACACATGGGTTTGCGAATCTTTTCATAAAACTCCAGTGCGAAAACTATTTTTAACCGACTTCCAAAAAGGAGGAGGTTCTACGTTCGGCTGTATGTATGTTTTTTTTTTTTTTTTTTTTTTATGTATGTCCAGCGATAATTCCGTCATTTGTGGACCTATTTTAAAAATTCTTTTTTTGTTTTGAAGGGTTTAATTCCAGGGTGGTCCCATTTTTTTCATGTCAGGATCTGATGATGACATCCTGGAGAAATCAAGGGGAACTTTCGAAAATCGTAGGGACGGCTAGTGCGTTTGTTAGTGTCTCCATGAGGTATTTTAAACCACTACAATTTTATGAAGGTCTGGAGTTGGTCTGATGATGGAGCCGATACACAGACGATGGAACTCGTCAACGATTTACAGCAGGTACCTTTTGTTTGGGCTTAATTTATTTGTATTGATGAGAACTTTCCACCTAGATGAGTTGTGACTGTATTAAGGGTCTGATGATAAAGACGAAGGACAGTGAAGAGAACTCTCGACGGTTCACAGTAGCTACCTTGTGTTTGGACTTGATAAATTTGTATTGATGAGAACTTTCCACCTAGATGGGTTGTGACTGTATTAGGGGTCTGGTGATGAAGACGCAGGATAGTTAAGGGAACTCCTCGACGGTTCACAGTAGCTACCTTGTGTTTTGACTTGATAATTTTGTATTGATGAGAACTTTCCACTTGGATAGGTTGTGACTGTATTAGAGGTCTGGTGATGAAGATGAAGGATAGTTAAGGGAACTCCTCGACGGTTCACAGTAGCTACCTTGTGTTTGGACTTGATAAATTTTATATTGATGAGAACTTTCCACCCATATGGATTGTGACTGCATAGGGGGTCTGGTGATGACGACGGAGGACAGTCACCTTTCACGTTTTTCTGAATATTATTACGTGTGGATAAAGGCGGAGTGAAATTTTGTATATGAGTTAAGGTAGTATTTTTAAAATTGGGATTGTAGGACTTAAATACTTATCATAAGAAAATAACGTTTCAACTAATTGCTCATTATTTTTTGTTCACACTCAGTAGGTGTGCTAACACTAAAAATTAAAAAATGAAAATTTTAATAAAAAAAATTCAACCGACTTCCAACTCAAAAATTAACCTAAACTAAAAAGCAAAAAATAACATCTTACCTATGTGCTACCTTCTGATCACTTTGAAGGCGGTGCCAATCCAGTGTTATGTTTTAATTAAAGCCGTTTCTGAAAGAACCACAGTAATTGTGTAATTTGAACGGCTTGAATTAAAACATCACTGGCTTGGCACCGCCTTCAAACTGATCAGAAGGTAGCACATAGGTAAGATGTTATTTTTTGCTTTTTAGTTTAGGTTAATTTTTGAGTTGGAAGTCGGTTGAATTTTTTTTATTAAAATTTTTAGTAATCGTATTTATACTTACGGGCGTCGCTATTTACTGTAGTTAGACTGCGTTCAAAAATAAAAATACGGTATTTAAAATTTAGTTCTAATTTATTTAATTAAGAATTTTATTTCGTGATAATCATTTAGAAATTGCTTACCAATTTGTGTGAATTGATTTGTTTTTATTTGACAAAGTATTCTTAAACATAGATTAAAACGAGTAACGAACATATTTCTATCTATAATAATAGTAAAATATTAAAAAAATTAGAAAGAAATAAGGAATGTAAATGAATCTTTATTTAAACTTTATGTAATATACTTATTACAATTTCCAACATCAACCTGAGGAACAGTGTAAAGCATATTATGATGGCGATCAAACCAAAATACTTAGCAGCAAAAATAAGCGTGGGGATTCTACCTACGTCCCTGATGAAGCTCTTTTTAAATAATTAGAATTTTGTAAAATGTCATCTTTGTAATTGTCTACGACTTTTACTACAATGACCGAAACACAACTTAAGTAGGTACTATTAGCGAAGATTTTATACTATTAGATAATTATGTCACTAACGCGTTGAAACTGAGGCGAACGAAGATGGCTTAATTTCATTTAGTCGCATAGTAAACAACGAAAGTTATTTAAACAAATAATACCCTGAATATTGTATACAATGTCAAGTTGTGTGTTGAGGTAGGGTAAAATATATAGGTACCTACATAAATATTTCATGTAAGTAAATACAAAATTGTGTACGTAACTTCGGATCACTTTTACCGGTGATTTTGTAAGCACGTAACGTATCTATAGTATAAAAAAATCATTGACTACCAGGAAAATTACTTTATTGACAATAATTTGTGTGTGGGAGACCTAAGAACTTGGAGTCCGAAATCAGAAAACAATGCCGTGGCCACTCCGAGATGTAGATAAGCAAATCAATCATCACAAGATGAGCGAACGCGCGCTGTAAGAGACCATGCCGCAGATAGAGTAGGAGCTGGTGGCTAGATACGTAAAGCAGTTTCACATTACGTGAAACATACAATAATAATATATATTTTTGAATAAAACGCAGGTACCTATGTAATTGTAATCAATTGCTGTTCGTTAGCGTCACTAAAAGTATGTGTGTGTTATTATGGTTCCGTAGCCTACAAGGAATCCTTCTAATATCTCATAGTGTGGGGTATCCTTGGATAGGTCTTAAAATACAAAATATTGTGAGTTTGGAAACACTATTTTTCGATTTAATTTAAGTTAATTTTTGTTAGAGTCAAAGCTATTATAATAGTTGTGCAACTATAATAATAGCAGTGCCTTAGGTTAATTTATTAATTTGAAAATTATTAATCGTACGACATTAATTCGGAGAAAATAATTAGACAAGTACTCGTAATAACGAAAAATAGTGAAAATTGTTTTCTTTTCAAATCGATACCAAGACGCTAAAAAGGCCAATACTAGATATTTTGAAACTCAATACTTACGCTCAACCTTCACCTTACGTCATTTTAAACGTAATGAAACTACTACGAAATAATTGCCACTAGCTCTTTAGCTATCAGTGCAATACACGGCCGGCACACTTCCCACGGCTCCATTATCACAACAATGCCGCGTCATAATATGAGAAACTATTTATGACATACGAAAAACCTCTGCTAATCGATTTGCGTCGCTTATTGATATATCTGAAGGAAAACTCATGTACCGGTAACTACTATCTTTGACCACCGTGGCATCGTAGCTACTTCTAAAATGAAATAAGTCAAAAAGGTAATGATGCTAAAATGTGCTAATAGTGTAGGTATCTACTTATACAGGATGTTTCGTAATTAATGGAAAACGCAAATGGTATGTACGAGTAAACCACCTAATTATCTATAACCTATTTGAATAGTTTTCCAAAAATCACTAGAGAGACCAAGTTAAAAATTTTATTCGGATTTGTCAAATATTTATATTTTGAGCCAGTTTTTTCAATGCTGTAACTGTAAACATTACGGATTAAATTACCTATGTACTATAATATAATAATAATGATTTTTAATAAAGGTAAAATATACATATTACATAGTGTTATAAAAATAGTGATATAAAATAATAATAATTAATAATACAAATAGGTATAAAACTTACATACTAACTGGGAAAGTTAAAAGACTATAATAGGTACTACTTTTTTTACTAATAATGATTTGGTTTTTTTGTAGAAGAAGCTTTAAGTGCAAGAATTGTTTTTCTTTCATTAGGATGAAACTTGTCCTAAAAAACTTGTCCTGTAAAAAAATGCATGGGACAGAAGTGTCATTTAAAAAAATAGTACATCTCGGCTGGTGGGAGGCTTTGGCAGTGGCTAGTTACCACCCTACCGACATAGACGTACCGCCAAGCGATTTAGCGTTCCGGTACGATGTCGTGTAGAAATCGAAAGGGATGTGTGGATTTTCATCCTCCTCCTAACAAGTTAGCCCGCTTCCATCTTAGATTGCATCATCACTTACCATCAGGTGAGATTGTAATCGAATGCTGACTTGTAAAGAATAAACAAAAGGTCTGTAAATTCGTATAAAACTTGTGTGTACTATTTGTACGAGTAGTAGCTCTGTGGTTGGTTTGAGGTTTATATTGAGTGAATAGGAAATGGGAGTAGAAAAATATATTTATTCTATTATTTTGTAGGATTGATTCTATTATTTACAATCATATATATACTGTAATATATTATTATGATAGAAAGCCAATAACAGTTGGGTACGTAATCCTAGGCAGGGAAGCTGAACCTTTTGAATAATTTACGCATTTGCTTTCTTGTTTGCGTCCGGTGGTGTATATTTTTAACATAACTCCTTGCGGAGTGCCCTTGATATGCGTCCATATATTTTTATTGTTCTTTGTGTCTTTATATTACGCAAGTAAAGGATCAAATTTTTAATTACGTAATCATAAAATAATGAATGGGAATTCATTGCTCGATTATTTGATTCATGTACAGACTAAAGTGTTTTTCAGATAGCATGGGTACGGTGATAGCCGCCTGTATGACTTTCATAATACGTACTATTATCGTGAATTGCGGCAAACTTTCAAGAGTGAAACGAACTGTCACCTGCACCATCCTACATGAAACGAACTGAAGTCTATCAATCCGAAATATCAAGCCGAAGTTTATCATCTGGTGAACATAAGTTCCGATTGTGGGGGGGTTTAGGACCATAGAACATTCAAGCGCTTATGCTGGCGCTTCAGCGGCAGGATTCGTATACGGATTCTGCAAATCCCATCAGAAATGCCCTACATGTCGAGGTTGCGACCAGTGACATATCAAGACATTTTATCATTCAGACATTTGGTCGCTCAAGGACTATTCGTTGCGCTTCTGGACCAATTTAGGAGTCTACAGCAAACACACAATCAAAACAATCAAAATAAAACTTCCAGCAGTGGCTGAGAAAGAAGTTGACGAAGATGACTGACTAGCACTTGTCTAATTAAAATATTAGCTACCTAATCAACGACCGTAGTTACAATATATAGAAAACTATTTATTTCGCTGTTCCTACCTATTCAAATCAAAATTCCTGTTAGGGTTCATTTACATGAGTGGCAACTTTACCGACGACCACAGTCAACTCCAGTTGGCGACGTCTCGGCGGCAGGCGACGGTGTCGCCGACTGCAGTCAGAGACGTCTCAGCGGCAGCCAACGGCACTCGACTGCAGTCGTGTAAATGAACACTTAACCAATAATAACATTACGTAAGTAAGTAATTAATTTTAAATAGGTACTTAATATATTTTATTAAATTCCTGTAAAGCCGGGTTCAGACGTGTGTAAGTGTCAAAAGTGTGGGCGGCACATGAACTCAAAGCGAATTGTCTACGCAAATCTATTTCAAGAATTCGGTTTCCAATAGTTGCGTGCACTGCGAGCGTCTTTGCGCGATGGATAACATTACGCGTTACACACGTCTGGACTCGGCTGTAGGTAACGGTAATTTAAAGTGAAGTCGTAAACTTAAAAAGCTCGAGGGTATCAAACGCCTCAGTCTGAGAAAAGCTAACAACAGACTTTCGCAGATTAATAAACAACTATCTCATAATAATAATGTACTATTAATCGAATTTCGGCCAGAGATATGAGTAGATCTGGATATATAAAATGACACGAGGCTGCAGGAACGCCTTACGTATTCACCGAGGGATAAAGTTTTAATACTAATTCCCGAATACTGAGAAGAGAGAAAGCTAACAAAGCAAACGAAAATCTTGAAAACTCTTGAACCTTGGCCTTCATAGGTTTATATCAAGTAATATTCCTGCACAAAGAGAATCCAACAGATTCCTTATGACATGAGAAAATATACTGGAAGACATTATGGCTCTTGCAACTAAACTACGAGTAGGTATATTACAGCCTCCATATCCAATGATATCATCAATAGATCGAATCTATCTTGTTTGTTTTGAACTTTGAAACCGTTTAATAAAAATACCTATCGAATGGATTCCCCATGAAATAGTTTTTCAAATCAAGTTTTCGTTTTATGGTTTTCTATGTTACCCGATATATGCGTTGAGGCAATTTCAATTATTCTATTATTATTAAAAGCGAGATGGCTTAGTGAAATGGGTAGTATAGTGCTAATTGAACCGAAGACAGGATTACAGTCGCGTCTTAAGGTCCGTTTACATCTACAGACATTTAGCGTGCCAGACATGTACCGTGGCAGACAAAATAATATTCTTCTATACAGTGTTTATTAACGTATATCTATCGTAACGCGGCCGCGCCCGGCTAGTATTAGCGGAAAGAATATTTTGTCTGTGCGGTTCATGTCTGTAGAGTCATTTTCATTAAACCTGAACTAAAATTGACAGCGCCTTACACATATGACAATAAGGCCGCCATTACCAAATGACAATGAGCGCCTATAAGACATTAGCGCCGCGTCTGGGGGACTTCTTTTATGTAAAGGACTTTAGGTGTCTCTAGCTATCTGCTGAGCAGTGTGAATAGACGGTGTCTGTGGGTGTCTGCCACGCTACTTGTCTGTGACGAACTATGTCTGTAGATATAAACCTTTATTCGTGGAGCTATCGGAGTTACCAATACCATATTTTATTACATGTGTGGTTTTCGTTTATTGATACAAAAACAACAACTATCACATAAGGAAAATATTTCTTGACCCCTTGTCCCCATAATTGTGTAAAATGACATAAAAGTCCTTTATACGAGTGCTATTTGACCTGAGAAAGGACGGATCTTATGCTGGCCTATTTTTATGCAGTAATTTTTTTCTTCAGCACAACTCTTTAGTTGAAAATTAACTTTCTGTATTTTTTTTAAAAGGTTTTTCACTTTAAATTTGTTTTTGACTTTTCAGTTAACGCTGGATACATTTAGTCTGTTTATCTCATTCAACACATTGTAAGGTTGTTTGACAGTTACGATTTCACCCGTATTTGAACTTAATTATTTAAACAGAAACTGCTATAATGTATCTTATATCTACCTTAGTAGTATCTTTCGTCATTTACTGAATATGCCATCGCAGACTTTTGTGTGAGTACGTACTCTTATGTAGGTACTTAATGTTTTATTAAGGCAAAAATTTGATAACTTGGGTTACATTGTTCCAATTGAGAAGCCCCCCATATTGGATTTAGACTGATTTATTTGTCGAATAATTCTTTGTAAGCCCTTTCATTGGATACCCATATTGCAGAAGTGAAAAAAACATACATACATACATACATACATACATACAGGCATACATTGCCAGTTAAATAAAAGCTTTTAAAATAGGTGTTCATAAGAAAAAAGTATGTTATAAAGTATGTATGTTATAAATTAAAGAAAATCATTTTTAAAACGCTACCTCATCCGCAACTTGAAATTGCGGAGTCAACATCTCCTGGATATAAATATTATGGTTTCAGTGTGTGGATAGCAAAATACTATTACTCATTATCACAGATTTTAGATTACTAGATGGACTTTAAAATAGGTTATTAATTACTTCACCAGACTTCGAAGTTTATGACCCATAATAAAAATGAATTTTGAATCCACATATGCGCAAATTTTGAGAACGTCTGAACTGATTTCGCTATTTCTTTTTTTAGAAGTACTTGGATGGTGAAAAAATGGAGAGAAAAATTTTAAAATATAAAAAATGTTTTTTCTCCCATTCAAACGATTCGTATCGTCTAAACAAAAATGAATCTTGATTCTTCCTAAGCGCAAATCTCGAGAACGGTAAAAAATTGTTTTAAAATCGCTCAATTACATACCTTACTCGTATATACTAAAGATTTCACGACCCCTAAAGATTATTCTTTTGCAATAACAATAATCTTTACCCGACTAGCGCCATACATTGCATAGAGAGAAGTTTCGGCATCCAAATGTATTTTTAATGGTACCCCAGCGGGCAATCAATTTTGGTTCAGAAAGCCTTCGAGACCGCCTCCCACTCGCGTGCATTGTTCATGCCTCATGTTCTTATTTGCGTTATGAATGCAGTATATTTTTGAAAGTTATTTTTCAGTAAAAAATCTAAAACTTTGTTCCGCAGAGCGCGAGCAACTGGTTGTTATTGTTTTATATTATTCGTATTCAGTTCTTGGTTGTGTACAACTCAATTTGTAACAAACGAAGTTTTTTACCGAGCTATGCGGAATATAATACTCGTAATAATAGTAGGTACTGGGTATAGTTAAAAATATTTGACAACAATTATTTATATTTTTTAGGTTTCTGTGCCTCAATAGGAAAATTGGAACCTTTTTATGATCACTCTGCTGTCAGTCTGTCTGTCAAGATTTCTTCTCTTTCCTTCATTTAAACCGTATACACACGTGTATCCGTGATATAGATCTCAGATATAGTTCAGGTCCCATTAAGTTGTGAAAAAATAAATTTGTAAGTTTACGTAAAGAATATACGGCCCTAAAATCAACAAAAAACGCATATTTCGACACTCTCAGGGGAATCATAACTATTAGGGAACTTTCCCGTTGGCCTATGACAATGTTACTTGCCGAATTTTCATAGTCATAGACTATGAAAATTCGGCAAGTAACATTGTCATGGGCCACAAGTACCAGAAGATGTCCCAAAACCGTATTTAAACGTAAAACAAAAAAATATTTTATTTATTAATAAATTTAATTAATTTTAATTAAATTTATTAATAATAAATAAAATATTTTTAATTAATTACCTAATACTTTAATAAAGTTAATTAATTACCTAATACTTAAATAAAGTTAACAGATACAAAACACTAGCCAAGCGTCTAATTGCAGTAACGGATAATCTTGAGTATTTTATTAAGTTTATAGGTAGTTGAATGAAAATGTTATTGTCACATCTACCTACATACATACTTTTAACAGCCTGTAGGTGGTATAATACCACCACTTTCGTGATAATAATACGAGTATTATACAATTGAGTGGTTGTACAATTATTGCATTCACGTGGAACTCGCATTGTCACGCTCACAGAGCTATTAGGAACAACAAAAAAAACAAAAAAAGTATCGAAGAAACTCGTCGATGTCACGCCTATGCAGTTCCGAACGTTCTCACGGGCAGAACAAATAACGTCTCTCATCCAGTAGTGTAAAGTGATATTTTACGTACAGTTATTACTATTAAAGCACCATTGCTGTCTTAGTATGATGCGAGAGAAGTTGATTATTGACTAAAGTAGCAATGGACTGAAGCACGGCAATTAAGTAAAAAGTTTGAAAATGTATTGTTTGAGGTGTTATATGACAACAATGAACATAATGAAAGTTGACGCGGCGTTGTTGTTTGGTAAAGGATTACACGTACACTATCGACTTATTCTTTGAAGTTAACTAATACAACATATATTTATAACTAGCGGACGTCAAAACAAAACTTTATTCAATGGATGATTTTGTCAATGTTTGAATGTTTGAACAAAAATACTTCTGCTGCTACAAAAACTCATTTTATTAAAGAAAATAGTATGAAAGAGATATTAATTATTTTATTTACTTAACGTAAATAATGTTGCGAACTGCTTAGAAGTGCTCAGTCAATAACCATCTTATCTTGTCATCCGTCTAAACACGAACAGGCCTTTTTTAAATCTTGGCAAAGAGTTTTTATGTTAGAAAAGTGCTCAACATTTTATGAATAATATAATAAAAAGCCATATAATTTTTTAACTTTATTAATTTTGACAATAATACAAAAGAGACAAGCGTATCAAAATGTCATCATAACGAAAACAGGTAAAGATGCAAATTCGTTTTCAGAAAGTGTGTTCCAAGTATGTTTCCTCGCGAATGTGTATAAAGCCTCTTATGACATACGTGCGCTTTGATAATTACAGCCTCTGCTTCCTTACTATAGCTCTCGCCTTTGGCTCGAGCTGCAATATCGCCTCGGCTGTAATTTTCAACTTACCGCACTTATATCATAATTTACTATTGCAATATAGAAATCACAGCATATTTGTGCCACAATGAAGTTTTAGCTACAATTTGAATAAAATAAATCCGGAATTATGTAGGTACTGTCTATACAATCTGGTCTATATGGTCTGGTCTGGTATAGGTCTGTGTATACAATCAATGAGTTTTTTGAGAAAAGTTTCAAGACAGAAACGTCGCTAATGTGCCCTAAGTATCGGTAACCCTTATGTAAGTTTACATTTCGTGCATCCCGTGGGAAAGATATGGGGGCGGGATGATAATTGGCTAGTTTGCGTACCTACAGTCAGACTGTACCCTTCGGCGTACGGCCGTAATTATAGGGCTCAGGGAAGGTTGAAAGGCACAAAATGGTGAACAATATCCCCAATGATAGGTTAAGCTTGAATTATTGGATTGAGAACGTTGATATATTACAAAAATACCAAAGAAAAGATGTCTCAAAAAACTCGCAGCTTTTGCGTTGTTAGAATTTAGAAATAGCTTGTGAGTGAATTACTGTTCAATAAATATATTGCCAATAGTGTAGTCCAGAATATGATTAATGAACAATTTTTTTTTTATATTTTTAGCTTTTCACTAATTCCATACAATGCGAACGAAGCCTATAGAATAGGTATGGTAAACTAAACTAAACTTTAGTATTATTATTTAGGTATGGTAAACTTTAGGTTCACTAATTTTTTCCCATAACTGCTCTTGGCTAGGGTAGGGAGTAGTAACTAGCACTAGCCTGGTTTTCATTATGAAAATGGTGGTTTATGAGTTGTCTGCGAAAAATCATTCCGGATATTATCATAATCATTCCTCGACTGTAATTGTTTAGGCCACCCATTGGCAATATATTCACTGAAATATTTAATTTGATATAAAATACTTCATCCAGTAAACAGGTCTGTGAATGAAGGTCGTCTTATTTAAACGGGCTTTTAGACCAATAATATAATCAAACAAAAGAAATAAAATAACTATCCTATTAACATCGTATAGTTCATGTGTTTGTTTTGTCGCCTAATGGCTAACATTATTAAAATACTGTTAGCAAGTAATATTCTAAATAGGTACCGTAAGAAACGTGTCTTTCTCTGCCCAGAGACATAGATAAAACAAAGATTAGACATGGTATAAAAAGCGTAGTTTCCTGCCTAATCCCGCAATCACTGGTGCGCGACCGCTGCACGTCTGCCGAGATATTGTTACGACAAATATTTGTTCTAGGGTGGCCACAAAAAGTGTTAAAAGCTCAGATATTTAGATGAGAAGTAGAGCGGCTATTTCAGGCAAATAAAATGATAATAATAAAAATCAATTATTTCAAATTGGAATAGCGATTGTAGTTAATTATTATTTTCTAAAATTCTTAGAGTATCATTTGTGCAGAAGAAAGAAATTCCGACGTTTATATCTTACTAAGCCCGTTCCCGTAAGAATATGGGGATGTATTTTGCCGTGTTAATCCCGGGTATCATTTATCTTTGTTTTAAATTTCAGCCAAATCGGTACAGTAGTTGCGGCGTTAAAGAGTAACAAACATTCAAACAAATTTTATAATATTAGTTTGATACACCCACATTTAACGTGGCTTTCTAGTTTAATATTAAGTAGTAAAATTTAAATCAGCTCCGAAAATATAGAGATTACACCCTACATTACCACAAACTTTACTTACAAAATACGAGTATTAGTATATTTACTATTCATTTTACCTGCTTCAAAATAACTCGTGCCGTCTTATCTCAATCTTTATTTACCATACCACGGTTTAATAAGGTAATATGTTTATTCATTGATTTGTTACACAGTACCTACACGACGATAAGTTCACCTTTTTTTGTTCGAGAGATATCGAATACTCAAGTCCGTCGTTAAGGTAAACATTTGCTTCCATATTATCTACGAGTACATTTACATAATATTTTTGCCTTACTTTATTGATATCAAAAAATCATAATGGTATTCAATTTGAAGCTCGTCAAGAATTTATAATATCAAAGTGAATTTCGCGTACGAATTTTTCAGTAACAAAGAATCCTCAACAATTGCACATCCATTTAGAAATCTGGTGATGCAATGATTTCAGTAACTACCATAAAGGTAGGTTTATATCTACTATTCAGATAGTTCTATACATTAAAAGAAGTTTCGATTTTGCTAAATTTAAGCAAATGCTTCATTATTTTGGTTATTACCTTTGCCGATTCGATTCGGAGGGCGTAGGATCGAATCCGGTGCATGTTTATTATCACGTGTGTCAAATGTTGATGAAAAAACATCGTGAGGAAATCTGCATAACTAAGAATTTTCTTCTTCTGCCAATCCGCCTAACCCCTCATTCTTAAAGAAGACTCGTGCTTAACAGTGAGCCAAATATGGGTTGTTAATGAACAGTGCAAGCCGATAAGCGACTGAACAAAACCACTGACCGGTTTGAAATGCTGAAATAACAGCGAGACTTACAGGAGCTGTCGTTTTTTACAGTTCTGCACACAATGCCGCTATTCAAAAGCGATTCAATGGATTCGAACGAACGTTAGTGTCGGAGCAAACGATGGCACCGAGTGATTGCTCGTGAGCCGCAGACAGCCGTGATCTCTGACATAAGCTATTCCTTATTCCCACGATCGTGACCTTTCGATACCTATCATCTTACATTGCAATTATGCATACGTTTATGTATGTTGTAACTACGATACTACTTATTAAAGCTCTATAATTTGATATGCCATCCCATCACGGCTGAAGTATTTTAATTCGACCGAATTTATCATATTATCTTCGGTTTCACTGAAAGGAGTTTCACGACATCTTGCATTTAATTGATGATAGAACGTCCAGCGTCCTGCCAGCAGGACTGTACGACCTACCAGTAGGCCCTCGTGTTTTCGTTTATTTGAGTGCATTGGGCCTTCTAGCAGTACGCAATTTAATCTATACTAATATTATAAAGCTGAAGAGTTTGTTTGTTTGTTTGATTGAACGCGCTAATCTCAGGGACTACTGGTTCGATTTGAAAAATTCTTTCAGTGTTAGATAGCCCATTTATCGAGGAAGGCTATAGGCTATATATCATCCCAGTATTCTTACGGGAACGGGAACCACGCGAGTGAAACCGCGCGGCGTCAGCTAGTCGAATATATATCGGACCCTAGGCGTGTTTGGAACCCTCGTAACTTTAATTTTAAGTTTTCGAATAATTATTATCACCATTATCTTAAGTTTAATATTATTACCTGACGTTTCGAAAGAGCTTGTAAACTAAGCCTATTTGAAATAAATGAATTTTGACTTTGACTTTGACTATAGCCCTAGTCTTTTTCTCTCAGCGACTTCTGCGATCAGTCCGTTCCGAGCCTTATGTGCTTATGGCGACAAATAGAAGACGTGGGCTGCGCGTTCGCGCCAAAGCGACACATTTCGATGCGCCAAATAGTGGAAACGTGTGGAGTCGTCAACATTTTGGGGAAGATTACCGCATTAGTTTTTGTTGGGGGGCGGACCATGACAAAAAAAATTAGATGTGTTTTATGCTCACAACAAAACCGAATGAAATTGTTTTGCATTCCACATTCAAAATGGCATCCCGGTTTGATTTTGTATGATGTACCTATGTTTTAATTGTAGAACCGTTACAGCCCCGTTTGAACCTACACCCTCCGGATCCGACTCTGAAGGGCGTAGGTTCAAATTTGGTTCGAATTTGCACCTCAACTTTTCAGTTGCATTTTTTAAGAAATTAAATATCACGTGTCTCAAACGGTGAACATCATGAGGAAACCTGCACACCTGAAAATTTCCTTAATTCTCTAGTGAGTGAAGTCCGCCGATCCCCATTGGGCTAGCGTGGTGGACTATTGGCCTAAGCCCTCTCATTCTGAGAGGAGACTCGTGCTCAGCAGTGAGCCGAATATGGGTTGATAATGATGATGATGATGTTTTTATTAACAAATTAAAAACAAAAAAATGGAGCATTTACTTAAATAAAAACATTTATTCGATTATTTTACGCAATTTGTTTCGAGAAATCAATCTAAACTTCTCCATTTTCTCTTTTCGTATAAAAATTTTGCATATTTTATATTTCTTACTGCTCAATTTGGAAAAGGTTTTCAACTACTTTTCGCTCGACCAGCCCAGTACTGCCAGCAGGACTAATTCATATTTTCGTACAAAATAAATGATTTAATGAGTACTGCTGGAAGGACGCACGTCCGCCGGAACGTCCGTCTACCGGAAGGACGGACCTCTGGACACAATATCTTAATAATTAATCATTATCTTCGTTCGAGTTGACAGACAATTATTATTATTGGGTATTTCGTGATCATTATTGACCGAGACGAACATCTCGATTTACATTATCATACTTCATAGTAAGTTAAATTTATGTATATTATTAAGAGCGACGGGAGTCTGCGTTAATGAAGGGATATTCAGGTAGTTCAATAAGGTATAATATAATTAAAGTTTACAAAAATTATATCTACGAAAATGCTAATTCAATATTATATTCTTAGTATAGTTGGGTAATCTACGAAACTTCATTAAAATATTTTGTGAATAGTTTAGCCTGCGAACAACTTCCTTCGCCCATAGCTCATAGCCTAAGTTTGCCCCATTTTAAAATAAAATTAAATAAATGGCTTATTGATAAGGGCTACTACGATATTAAGGAATATTTGACTTAATTTTTAATGACATACTCGTACTTACTTTTAATTCCAATTATTGTATTATATTGTAATTGTAACTTTTTCTTTTCTTTTTTTCATTAAATGAGATCATTCACGCTTCATACATTTTTGGGCCCTTTTTAAAAGTGCCGGCCAACGAAAAAAAATGGCATGAATCGTTAAAACTAGCCATTTGGAGTAATAGCTAATATGGCATGAAAGTTGTAAGAGGGCTCTGAACCAAGTTATACAGGTTCGAAGATTCGTTATTCCCATACATTTTGTCGATTTTCAAAAGTGCCCACCAAGAAAAAAAACTGGTACGTATCGTTAGAACTGCCTATTTGGAACAATAGTTGGTATAGTACAAATGATGTAGGAGTGCTCTGAACCAAGTTATACAGGTTCGATGACTCGTCACTTCTATACATTTTACTGAGTTTCGTAAGTGCCCATCAACAAAATAAATGATACGTATCGTTATAACTAGCCATTTGCAGCATTAGTTACTATAGCATAAACATTGTAATGTAGCTCTCTGTCAAGTTATACAGTATCGATGATTCGTTAAATCCATACATCTTATTGATTTTTTAAAGTGCCGTTTTACAAAAATATGGTACTTATCGTTAGAACTGCCCATTTTGAGCAATATTTAGTATGACACAAATGGTGTAGTTTTGTTCTGAACCAAGTTATAAAGGTACGATGCCTCGTCACTTCTATGACTTTAATTGAGTTTTGTGCCCACCAACAATACTAATGAAACGTATCGTTATAACTGGTTATTTGTGGCAATAGTTATTAGAACACGAATATTGTAGAATTGCTCTGAACCAAGTTATACAATTTTGATGGCCCGTTATATCATTTTATTGATTTATAAGTTGCATGCCAATAAAATTCTTATAGGTATCGTTTTAACTGGTCATTTAGAGCAGTATTTAGTTGGTTAGTATAGCAGACACTTTGTGGAAATGCTGTGAGACAAGTTATACAAGTGTGACTATTTGTCATATCCATGAATTTCATTAAATATTGAGTGCCAGCCATAAAAAATGGTACGGATCATTAGAACTGACTGTCTGTAATAGGAACTGGGAGTAATAGTTAGTATTGTACAAATGCTGTAGGCCTGCTCTGAGCCAGAAGAAAGAACTTAAAAAAAATATTTTTATTTCACTCTACCCAAAATCCACAATAACATAACAATTTTTAAATGCATTTGCACAATAATGTAGCATTGCATGTGGCACACAAAGTGAGTATCATTAATTCTATATTTTATTATTGTTATGTTTTCTAACTCTTCGGACTACAACATCTCGGAAATCAATGTATGAAAGTTACGAATCATGCAACTTATATAACTTTGTTCAGAGATCGGATTGTTCTGAACCGTGTGCAACGTCCTACTATCTATTGCTCCTAATATCTAGTTTAACGATATATGTTTTTGGTGAACGGTATTTTAAAAAAATCCATAAAATATATGGATTTGATGAATCATCGAAACAATATATCTTGATTCGGAGATATACTACAACGTTTATGCCATTATATCTGGAAATTGCTATTTATGACGATACGTATCATTAATTTTGTTTGTGGGCCACTTTCAAAATTCAATAAAATACATAAAAGTGACGAGACATTGAACCTTATACAGGTATACTTGGTTCAGAACAAGCCTGCATCATTTGTGCAATACTAAATATTGCTCCAAATATTCAGTTCTAACGATAAGTACCATATTTTTGTAAAACGGCACTTTAAATATTCAATAAGATAGATGGATTTGACGAACCATCGAAACTGTATAACTTGACACAGAGCTACATTACAATGTTTATGCTATTGTAACTAATGCTGCAAATGGCTAGTTATAACGATACGTATCATTTATTTTGTTGATAGGCACTTACGAAACTCAGTAAAATGTATAGAAGTGACGAGTCATCGAACCTGTATAACTTGGTTCAGAGCACTCCTACATCATTTGTACTATACCAACTATTGTTCCAAATAGGCAGTTCTAACGATACGTACCAGTTTTTTTTCTTGGTGGGCACTTTTGAAAATCGACAAAATGTATGGGAATAACGAATCTTCGAACCTGTATAACTTGGTTCAGAGCCCTCTTACAACTTTCATGCCATATTAGCTATTACTCCAAATGGCTAGTTCTAACGATTCATGCCATTTTTTTTCGTTGGCCGGCACTTTTAAAAAGTGCCCAAAATGAATGATCTCCTTTGGTAATTTTAGTGCTATTTTTATATTGTAATTTTATTTAATTTAATTAAGTAATTGTGACTGTTTGTATTTTTTTCTT
Organism: Bicyclus anynana; assembly: GCF_947172395.1. Lineage (NCBI taxonomy): Eukaryota > Metazoa > Arthropoda > Insecta > Lepidoptera > Nymphalidae > Bicyclus > Bicyclus anynana. The sequence goes on along the minus strand of NC_069096.1, from coordinate 3,422,946 downwards.
TTTCACCATGTATAATATTTGCACACTATTAATTAAGTTGAATGTTGTAAAGAACAATAATTCTTGCAAATAAACGATATTATTATAGGCGTACAAGGGGGTGGTCCGGGTGGGCCGTGCCCACCCTTGAATGGATCTGTGTCCACCCTAGGATTCTGGGCTGGATCTGGGATAGAATTCTATTATGATAATCCTAGATAAGCCAATGAGACTACATTAGCTTTATAGCTTTCAGAGATTCTCCTCTCTCTGCCCATAGGCAAATTTTACTCCAACGTCTTTTCAGGCCTATCTGTATAGTTTTATATACGAGTAGGTAAATACTAGTATATCTACGCGTTAGAATTAAATGTTTCATAAGAGACTCGTACTCTACCAGTCTCAGTAAATCAAATGAATTTCAAATAAATGCTTATTAAAGGATGGTTTCTTCCTCCACTGATCCTCGAGCACTGTAAAATGCTTGGCAAGGCTAGTGCTCGCCCAAACCCTCCCCATGTGACGCTGAAATGCCCGTTCACAGACTACAACAATACACAAACAGAAAAAAGGGTTTCCTTTCGGTCACGTGGTACCTAAGAAGATCTCCGCAGATTCAGTTTAATACCCAGATGGTTCTGTCTAACTAAATAATAAATTCAGCTTGGATCTCCGAAATATTTAGTTCACGCATTAATAAATTGCTCGTCACCGACGTGTTTTTCAGAAAGTTACAGAAATCCGTCGAGCTGTGCAAGTTCACTGGCGCGTGTAGTTTTATGTCCCAGCGACTGTAGCACATCTAACACGTTAATACGAAAAATGTAAATGGGATAGGTATTCGTACCTACTCCATCAGATATGAAAATATGAAATATGTTTTCATTAAAATTGGAAGCTCCTGATATTATTATCGGATTTTGGATGGACACGTGGTATTTCATTTCGAATTCAATTTCTATTCAGTTTTCATATTCGCTATTGTTACGAAATAACAATTGTACCTACATGATATTCTTTGAACAATGCAAATGAATGAATTTCAGTGTAACATTTTGGACGTTGCCATTATTTTAACCATCAAACAGATTTTGTATGAATTAATTAACTTTTTGATATTGTATTTTATTGTATCGATGCGAACCGGGAGAGTGGGCTCGATTTCCAGATAGGTACCTATTTCTATACTATTATTATAAAGAGGTAAAGTTTGTGAGGTTGTAGGAAGTAGATAATCTTAAGATACTGAACCGAATTTGAAAATTCCTTTACCAATAGAAAGCCACGTTATATGTGAGTGGCTATATTTTATCTATCCACCTATTGCCATAGTACATGGGTACTACCTGGCTAGTTTTTGTTTCCACATACGTATGTAGAAACAAAAACTAGCCAGTTAAGCATATTTTCGTTTCGAAAACATCGTAACTCTTAGCAAGAATCACGGAGCGTGAAGGATAAGGATCGGCAAATTACGAATGGACACGTTTTTGTTTTTCGGCCGATTCAACAAAGCACTATGGTAGTTTATTTTACAGCTTTTTTTTTTTTTTTATTCTTTACAAGTTAGCCCTTGACTACAATCTCACCTGATGGTAAGTGATGATACAGTCTAAGATGGAAGCGGACCAACTTGTTAGGAGGAGGATGAAAATCCACACCCCTTTCGGTTTCTACACGGCATCGTACCGGAACGCTAAATCGCTTGGCGGTACATCTTTGCCGGTAGGGTGGTAACTAGCCACGGCCGAAGCCTCCCACCAGCCAGACCTGGACAAATTAAGAAAATCTCAATCTGCCCAGCCGGGGATCGAACCCAGGACCTCCGTTTTGTAAATCCACCGCGCATACCACTGCGCCACGGAGGCCGTCAAAATGCTAAGCTGATGGTATACTACCAATAGAATAACAGCATCCAACAATCCATCTATATCTATACTTATAATAAAAGTGGTCGAATTTTATACATTCATTCGCAATTTGAGATTTTACTGATACTATTTGTAACACCAAACGTTACCGTGGCATAACAGACGCCAGCGCCATCTAGAATCTATACATATAATTCTGTACATTTTGTACATTCTGTACATTGAAGATATTTTGAAATTTTTTATTGCAGGGCCTTATACAATCGATATCAAAAATTTTTTTTTTTTATTTTTTGTCTGTCTATCTGTCCGTGTTTTTTTGTTATTCGGGCATCACGCTAAAACTACTGAATTAATTCAAATGAAACTTCGCACTGTTTAAGACAATATCACGGAGAAGGTTATGGGATACTTTTTATTGCGAAAATAAAATAACAAGGGTGTGGAATAGTGGTTGAATTCTTTTTTTTGATATTCCTATAAGCGTTCCGTTTTTCCTTGTATTGTTGAAATCGAAAAAATAATAAAACTTGACTATAGCTTGGCAAGTTCGTTGATGACATTCCCATGATAGGTGTGATAGGCGATCGCTACTGAGATTTCTCAACATCATTGAATTACCACACCACTTTACTCTCGCATTGTGCATATGGTATAAACTAGGTACATATTAATATTCTAATTAAACTTTATTTTTTTTCACATTTCTTTACATTCGAGTAAAGCTTATATGTTATTATTGGCAATTTGTTTATTGTAAAAATCATTAGCCAAGAGTATTGAGTAGAAATCTAGATATTAAGACGGCCTCCGTGTCGCAGTGGTATGCGCGGTGGATTTACTAGACGGAGGTCCTGGGTTCGATCCCCAGCTGGGTCGATTAAGGTTTTCTTAATTGGTTCAGGTGTGACTGGGTATGGGCAGTAATAGGTGGGAGGCTTTGGCTAGTTACCACCCTACCGATAAAGACGTACCGCCAAGCGATTTAGCGTTCCGGTACGATGTCGTGTAGAAACCGAAAGGGGTGTGGACTTTCATCCTCCTCCTATCAAGTTAGCCCGCTTCCATCTTATATTGCATCGTCACTTACCATCAGGTGAGATTGTAATCAAGGGCTAACTTGTAAAGAATTAAAAAAAAAGAAGAAACAAAAAAAATATATTTATTTTTATTAGCTGACCTGACCATACCTTGAATTGAACCCACGGCCAAAGAATACTAAGGCCATGAGTTGACTCCTCATCGTTCTTTGGCTCTTTGAACCTCATGCCGTGCTCTACATCTTCTTATTAAGAAATTTATCTTCTCTTACTACTCTAAGATCTTCTGATTTCTGATTTGATCACGCGGAGATCCAATTATCCCACCCTAATCCCACTTCTGTCGCTCGTTTAGACATTCTGTGCCCTCTGAATATGATGCCCATAGCAAGCAATCAAGTTTTGGATCTATAATACTACTTGTATGTCATCACTGGCTACACACAGTATTCAAAGACTGAGAAATTAACAACTTTTTCATTAAACAAAATCATTTTGAAATTTTTAATTCCTTGTGGTAATTAACTAATTACTCATTACGTACTTACATTTGAAATCCAACTTAAATAGGAAGTTTGAAGGAGATGCTAAATAAAAAAAATATAAACTGCTATAAGTTATTTTCAGCCATAATTAAATATCTTCGTTTCGAAAGACTTTTCATGAAATAAACAAAATAGACCAAGAGTATGCGCGCTTTCACTTCGTCTCTAGGGTGCTATCCACCTAAAGCGATAAAGGTAAGCGATGCTATTATTATAAATGGAAATTCTTCGCTTGAACATCCATAGGACACATTGGCCTGAAGCAATGCTTCATATGTATTTATTATAATTATTCATAATAATACCTTATACTCGTATCTACCTTACGAAATGCGATGCGATGCTTTAATGTGGCAGACGCAGGCACAGCTTGTGGCAAGATGACCTTTATAAACTCTAAAATAGGTAGCTGTTGGTGGATCCCTGGGAATATTATCAAGGTAATATTACCACGAGAAAGCTGAATTTCTAATGCTAGTAAGGCTTTCGCAATGATGATAGTACTAATATTAATTCCATAATCCAACTACCTAATTAGACTAGTGGGCAATTTGGTATAATGAGTTTGCCAGGTAAAATATTTTTAAGCGGATTAGATTTATTTTTAAACTAGCGAACCCGGTCAAGCTTTGCTTTTACATTCCTTATCCCTATCTTATTCTACTTCCACCATACACCAGCCCTAACCTATCCCCACTTTACACCTACCCTACCCTACCCCCACCCTACACTTATCCTACCCTACCCCTACCCAAGCTACCCCTACCCTACCTCTACCCTATACCTGCCCTAGTCTTACCATAAGTATCTTATGTCCGTTGCCTGGTTCTAAGCTACCTCTCCACCAATTTTCAGCCAAATCAGTTCTTTGATTTTCGTTTTTTTCAACTTTTTTTCTAATACTTACATTTTTAAACTTTTAAATGTCCGAATTCAATAATTTGAAAAAGTTAAATTAAGGTATTGAAGCAGTCTTGAATCTGAAGTAATTTATTTTGATAAACCAGCTGGATACATTTAGTGCTTTCAATTTAGACCATTACGGTTATTTTCTAAACGTTCCATTTATTTCTAGTTAGACAAGCCACTAGACAACCCGCAGGCCATCCTAAATCGCAACGTGGCAATTTAGCTGGCTCAGTGAGAGTAATAGGCTGTTCATTCCCTTTTACCCCGGTGGTGCGGGAGCCCAGGGAGACCCCGTGTCGTAACAGTGGCAATATATTGGGCTATCGATCGAGCATTTGCTAACATAGTACGCCTACACAGAACCAAGAAGAAATGCAAGGTTATATCGATACGGAAAGCTAAAATCAGAAATATTTTTATATTAAACCCACATGGACATTTTTTGTTATTTCGTTAGATTAAGCCATAATAAATTTATTGATTTGTAAGATTTTAAATGAATGAATAGTGCAACTTTCAAGTTTAATAAGAGCTTGTAAAAAAATAGTAAGGTTTTTTGCATAAAACATTGACCAAGTAAATGATTAAAGTGTTACACCTGAAGGTAATAAAATCAAAAGATAGGTTTTTATAACATCGACCGGTTTACGCTTCACTGCAATTTCAACTCAAGATTATAAATTTACAACAGTATTTGTATAGTTTATATCTATTAAGTATTGACGTATTTAACTCGTGTACATAATAAGCGTTATAGTACAAGATCCGATTAATGGAATATATACCCTCATCTGTTATTATTTGGGATAAGAAATAAATGGAGCGAGCTATGAGCTTGGAGTTTCTCTGCGTGATCGAATCAGGAATGAGGAGATCCGCAGAAGAACCAAAATCACTGACATAGCTCAGCTAACCACGAAGCTAAAGTGGCAATGGGAAGGCCACATAGTTCGAATAGTCGGTGGACGTTGGGGTCCCAAGGTGCTAGAATGGCGACCCCGCACCGGAAAGCGCATTTTTTTTAATTGTGTATAAATTAGGAGTATGATAATAGCAATGAAATTTTGTAAAAGTAACAGGATATCTGCGATCATTATTTTCGCTACAGGGATCTAAAGGGTCAGATTTGCACCGCTACCGGGGATCCCTGAAAAACGCCCTAAACAAAATGGTACGAATTAACGACACATAGGTCTTGTATGGGCGTTCAAACAAAATTAATAACATTTGCCCTAGTCCTTTCTTGGATTCGTTCTCTTTAGTTCTAATGCCTCCTACTAAATATATAGGTATAACCTGCAAAGGAAAGCGACTGAGGGTCGACTTCTGTGTTGTGGTTTACGCTCCAAATAGCAAATAACCAGAACGTAGGCTCGCTGTCATACGATACCTACTCGTATGTGTAAGCCGCTTTAGTGTTGTGTTGGTGTGTGTTCTTTGATACTGGCTTTAATTGGTAACGTATTTACTAAGACTTTTAAACTAATTTAGATACAAAAAGGTTTATTTCAGATATTACTTTGACGGCCTCCGTGGCACAGTGGTATTTACAAGAAGGTGGTCCTGGATTCGAGATTAAGGTTTTCTTAATTGGTCCAGGTTTGGCTGATAGTAGGCTTTGAACGTGGCCAGTTACCACCCTACCGACAAAGACGTACCGCCAAGCGATTTAGCGTTCCGGTACGATGTCGTGTAGAAACCGTTGTTGATTTTCTACTCCTACCAAGTTAGCCCGTTTCCATCTTAGATTGCATCATCACTTATCATCAGGTGATATTGTAGTCGTGTTGTAAAGAAAAAAAAAAAAAAATTGTTTACATTTTTAATGTACCTACTCATGCTAATTTACAGCTTTCTAGTAGTAATAGTCTTTGCGTTAAACCGCGGACGGTATGGATTAAGAGCGGATAATGTAGACGGGCCATCTATAATCATGTAAAGATGGAGTATCCAATAATAATATACTCAATAAAAATTTCAAGGTTCTACTTATCGCATGCATGAAGTCATGCTTCGAGTAACAACTTCCGTATCGAATGTGCTAGAAGGAAGCCATAGTAATACTACCGATCGTCCTGCCGCTTTCCAACTGTTTTAGTAAAAAATAGAGATAAAAATAGTGTTTATGTTAAACTTATGTTAAACTCATCGTAAGTATAATAAGTATCTACTCAATTAACTTATAAGTTATAACTAAAATACCGAACAAGACGAGTCGGTATCGCCGACCGAGAATGGGGATGATGACTAGGTTTGAATATATTGATTTTTATGATACATTCGAGAATTAAGGTCAATGTTAACAATTTATACATAAAAAGCGTTGACTGGACATTTACTGGATATTTGCAAAATAAATAAGATTTTAAGATTTCAAAATCTATTAAAAATCTTCTATCGTAATTATATTAAAATTCATACAGTTTAAGGATAAATGTAATTTTTTTCAATATGTTAACTATAAACATAAACGCACAAATAACAAAGATATTAGTAATTTTGTTTGACCACCCATACAAATCTAACAATCATTATGTACCTACGACGTCATTAGTTCGTAACATTTTGTATGTTAATAACGAGCTTCTCGTATCAAAAACATGCCCATATATTTTAAAATAAAACATTTTTGAAAGTTTACCCCTACCTTTTCTCAATGGGAGTAACCAAGTAAGAATGTACAATGAGTGGCAAGTTCTAGAGAAGTTTTAATTAGATGCTAAACGTAATTCATCAGCCTCCAGCCAAACTCGGGGATGAAAAATTTAGACAAGTTCACTCTCTAGGTTCACTTCGGGGATATGAAAGTTAAAGAAAAGTTACTTACTTCAGTTTAATTATAACTTGAAGTTGTACTAAGGAGTAATTAAATAACTTGGACGTTAGTACTTAGTCCAAGACAATTGGACGAGAAACGCGGCTTTTCCAGTAGAAGGTACCTACCTAGTACTGATATAATACTAAGTGCATACAAAAATATGCAAAAAATGAGTATTTTCACAAAAACTAAAAAGCAAAAATGAAATTAGGTATAATATTTTCTACCCACTGATCAGTTTGAAATCGGTGTCAAGCCGTTGATAAATGAATCGAAGGCATATCATAAGGATTCTCATTAATTCTTCTTTTTTCTTGTGGTTTATTTTTTCAGTAACGACTTAAATTAACACGATATGGGCTTGGCGCTGACTGATCAGTGTGTAGAAAACATTATATGTTATTTATTGTTATTTAGTTTCATTTAATTAGCGATGTAACAGTACAATGTGGTGGAGTTATTGCTTGCTCTATTGTGTGGTTTTGCTTGTCTGTTACTTATGGTTATGGTATAATTAGGCGGTGCCAATCCAATAAACTAGTCGTATGAATTTAAGCCGTAGGTACCTATCATAAAGATTTTGGTTTGTCAGACATTATCTTTATTTTTTGTGAATTTTTGGCCACACTGGCACACTATACTAGCCTGGAACCGACTTCAAAGTGATCAGTAGGTAGATAACATTATAATGTTAATTTTCGCTTTTTAGTTTCGTGGGCACTTTTATGTGTTTGAAGTCGGTTGTAATATATTTTTAATATTTATTGTTCAACATTTAGTGTAAACAATAAGTGTATTCATAAGAATACCTCTTGTATTCTTATGAAATTCACCCTAACATCTAGGTAAGAAGTCAGGCGAGGTCTTTTAATATTACCGGTCAATCAACCCCTGTTTTCCTACCCTTAGGGTCGCATTTTGTTTTTCTAATATGGGGCCAACTTCGAAGTTTGCGTACCTATACCGATAGCCGGGGTCCGTGGAACAAATCTACGAATGATTACTATCAAGTTACTTTTCAGTGAGTCATGAGACGCTCAACTTTTTTATTTACGAAAATTCTTGAATCTAGTAGCTAACTGGGTTATAGGTAATAACATTTTCTGAACGTCGGAACGAGACAATGTACCTCGCAATTTGTAGGACATTGTGGCTGTTAAGTTCTATAAGTTTTAATTAAGCAACAGTAAAAAAATCATCTGGTTAGTAATAACTTTTGATAAACACTATCCTCCCAACTTGCATCAATAACGAGGTTATTAAGTTGTTAGGTAGGTTGTTGTAACCAGCTGTTTCTTTTTACTGTAAATGTGCCTGTTAAAAAAAGTTTTTCATAAATACAAACTAATCAAGCCCAATCCAAGGTAGCTACTGTTAACCGTTGAAGAGTTCCAACCTGTCCATCGTCTTCATCATCAGACCCCTAATGACAGTCACAACCCATCTAGGTGGAAAGTTCTTGTCGACACAAATTAATTAAACCAAAACACAAGGTAACTGTTGTAAACCGTCAAAGAGTTCCCTCGTGTGTGTTTCGGCACCATCATCAGATCGACTCCAGACCTTCATTCCGTTGAAATGCTTAAAAGTGGTTAATGGGAAAAATATGAAACGCTATAGGTAATTGCCCCTACGATTTTTGAAAGATCCCCTCAATTTCTCCAGGATCCATCATCAGATCCTAAAATGGTGACAATGAGATCACCTCGGGAGTATACCCTTTCAAACAACAAAAAAAATATCCAAATCGGTCCAGGCGTCTTCGAGTAATCAGGTAACATACATACAAAAAAAACATACAGTCGAATTTCGTTTTTTTGAAGTCGGTTAAAAGGTCAATAAAACGAAAATCACTGTTAATTTAAGAAAATTATCTGGTACGTATGCACGTTTGAGACACGTGATATTTAATTTCTTAAAATGCACAAAACTGAAAAATCGAAGGTGCATGCCCCGAACCTGATTCGAACCCACACCCTTCAGAATCAGAGGACCGGACCTCTGGTCATATCCACTGGGCTATCACGATACTTCGTAATTTTATCGACTTTTATTTTTAACTGATTGATAATATCTCCCTTTTCCGGCGAATAAAATGGCGTCTTCAGAATTACAAGTACAAATAGTGTATAAAAAAAATATAATTTAAATACTTGATAGTACTTACCGACAGTAGCCATGCACAGGAATAAAATTTTCCAAAAACAAAAACTTCCCCTCATTTCCATTTTGAAATTTTACACTAAATTCAAGAATCACTGAAAATACTTGTCCTACTTAATTAAAGCCAAATAATGGCGAAATTTCACTTTCATTCCGCATTACAATATCAGTTCACAATTAATTTTTCAATTTGCGCACTAAACATTTTTAAAATCCGAACATAGCAAAAGAAAAATAATGTATCAACATAAAACCTCCTTAATAAAAAAAAGAAATAAACTAGACACTCGAAAAAATAAAAACTTTTTATTGATAGAATTCGAATTTGGAACGAAACTTTTGCGCGCGTTCGCGAAGCGAGTCCACTTCGAATAACGTGAAGCTTCTCGTACTATGCTCCGGTGATCGACCCTACCGGAACCACAGTCGATAGGTTCGCGACTGCCGAGTGGCGAGTCTGTGCACCGCACCGAAACGTAACCTCCGACAAACTTGTTACTTACATCTCGTGCTGCTTCAATACAACTCTATTTCAAATGTAATAAAGTTGAATTTACATTAGTAATTATTTACAGAACTTTCGATTGTAATGTTAATATTAAACCCGTAGTTTTGTAGAGCGTATGCGCATAGAGAAGCACGTTGCCCCATTGTCGGTATTGTTTGGGTGTTCAGACAAATGTAAAAACAATAATATAGCTAAAAAGGAAACGATAAAAGACAGTTAGTCACGCAGGAATAAGGAATGCGGATTGTGGATGTTTATGCAATAAATCATAACAATGACGTACATTAGTAGGTACCTAGGTTGGTTTCTTTGCTAGGCTGTACCTACCGCAGTCTATGGATTGTATTTCAGAACTGTTTAGCATCAAGCCGTGATAGCCCAGTGGATATGACCTCTGCCTCCGATTCCGAAGGCTGTGGGTTCGAGTCCGGTCCGGGGCATACACCTCCAAATTTTTCATTTTAAGAAATTAAACATCACGTGTCTCAAACGGTGAAGAAAAACATCGTGAGGAAGCCTGCATGCCAGAGAATTTTCTTAATTCCAGATTCTTAAAGGGCCAATAGTCCACCACGCTGGACTAGCGGTTAGGCCAATAGTCCACCACGCTGGACTATTGGCCTAACCGCTCTCATTCTAACAGGAGTCTCGAGCTCAGCAGTGAGCCGATTATGGGTTTATTATGATGATTAGCATCAAAATCACGTTGATGTCCAGGGAGCGTAATTACGCGTACTAAGAAATAAATAAAATTATTATTAGTTACTTTAAGCAACAAGTTAAAATAAAAAAAAGTTAAAACCCCCAAAAGCCACGAAATTAACTGGAATATCAACTTTTATGTCAATAATTCTTTCCATCATAACAGAAAAATTTAAATGGTGTTGCAATATGTGAGCTGGATCAAAGAAAATTATTTTTCTACTCCCATTTTGTACTCAAATAAAACCCCATATCACAAAATACACTCCTGCAGGTCGTTTGGTAATGTTTATTACCACACGGGTACCTAAATCGTGCTACAATTTGATGTGATTTTTGATGTGATCGTGATTCTTTTTTAAGTTTTAAATACATAGCTCCATGTCATTGGCAAAAAAAAAATCAGGGTTCCTTAAGTTTAGGGGACAAATCTAGGAAGCCACGCTCAGACCAAATTTAACCTTTTATCCTGGTAGACAAAGTATTGTATGACACAGCACGTAATTGGCGATTGTTACACTCGTATTGTCGTGCTACAATGATTACCATTACATAAAACATTAATAACTGGCTTTCCAATGAAAAAACCGTATCGAAATCGGTCCATCCGTTTGAGAGCTAGAAACAGACATTAAAGTCAAACTTATAACACCCCTCTTTTTGTTGCGTAGCTGGTAAAAAAATGCCTTACATCATTTTGGAAAATAGCTGATACTCTTACACTGCTCGACCGATATTAACCAAACCTTGCTCTCACATTGCTGAGCCGATATTAACCCAATCTAGTACAGTAGGACTAAAATATTGAAATGTTCATTGAAGTTTTCAAGAGTAGTTTTCTTTATTTCTGTAATAAAAACCATTTGGGCCAAATTTGCCGCCCTCTGAAATATGCTGCTCTAGGCTGCAGCCTATTTAAGTATTTAGCCTACTGGTATATCCGCCACTGTCACCAGACAGCCAGACAAATACGTCATACGTCATACAAGTTTGTGTGTGTGTGTGTGTTTGTTCCTCCTTAACGCCGCGGCTACTGAAGCGATTTGGCTGAAATTTGGAATGGAAATAGATTTCACTCTGGATTAACACATAGACCGATTTTATTACGGAAAAATCCATGGTTCCCGAGGTTTACTGAAAACTAAATTTTACGCGGACGAAGTCGCGGGCGTCCGCTAGTCTTAAATATAGGTAAGTACTGTAAGCTGCAACATTTTGATTGTTATTTATGTGCGACGCGAGTATCTTATCGAGTTATACATTGTGAAAACAAACAAAAAATACTTCTCTATTTCACTTTTCAGCAAAAAGTGGCCTAAAACAACTTAACTAAGTACTTACTGAACGTGCGGATTTGTGTCAAGTGGTCGTGGGTTTGAAACCGGGAACGTGAACATGAATAAGTGCCTAAATAGCAAAACCATATTTGTTTGTATTTGCTTACAATGTTACGGTATTTTTAACCGAGTTCAAAAAAAGGAGGAGGTTCTCAATTCGAGTGTATGTTATTTTTTTTTTGTATGTATGTATGTTTCTTGATTACTCGAAGACGCCTGGCCCGATTTGAATAATTTATTTTTTTGTTCGAGAGGTTTTACTCCTGAGGTGGTCCTATTTTCATCATGTCAGGATTTGATTGATAGGATCCTGGAAAAATCGAGGGGAACTTTCAAAAATCGTAAGAGCCCCGTCATGCAATAAACCTTTTGAATGATGAACTCATTAGCCAAGTGCATTAGCCAAACTCTACTACTCTAATAATTGATGATTTAATAATTATTATTGGATAGAAGCAGGCGTTACTTTGCGGAAGTTCATCATGATTATATAATGATTTATTTATTTTGCTATCATCCGCGAAAACTCGGCGAACCCATGCGACAACGTCACCCAGGTCCGACAAAATACTCTCTACGTACGTTTCACCCCGAAACCGGAGCATCCTCAGGAGATGTTGACTCTACAACGTGCAATTGCAAAGTAGACACGAACGTTGTAGAGTCACCCAGGTCCGACAAAATACTCTCTACGTACGTTTCACCCCGAAACCGGAGCATCCTCAGGAGATGTTGACTCTACAACGTGCAATTGCAAAGTAGACACGAACGTTGTAGAGTCAACATCTCCTGAGGATGCTCCGGTTTCGGGGTGAAACGTACGTAGAGAGTATTTTGTCGGACCTGGGTGACGTTGTCGCATGGGTTCGCCGAGTTTTCGCGGATGATAGCAAAATAAATAAATCATTATATAATCTTAATAATTATTATCTAACCACCCTACTTGTACTGTGACACCACCAACTCCAAAATTGAGAGTGAAAAAAAAGATATAGAAAATCCGCAAGATCGGTTATTTTTTTAATTCTATTTGTGAATCAAATCAATTAGTACAATTTGGTCCTCATGTTTTGCCAATGATATTTATATGTGTTTTGCACATCTAACTTCCTCCAGTGGTTAAGTAGGTACCTAGTTACGCTTGAAATCTATACGTTCAGAAATACAAAATGGTTTGATTTAGAAACAGAAAATGAAACCCGACGGTACACGAAGAATGAAATCTGTGTCAAGAGGAGGGCCCAAGAGAGCGAGGCTTACGAGTCAAGTGCCTAATTAGTACTTAATTCACCATATTATCCTCGCTGAAGATTCTCAATTAGAATTCTACAGCCAATAATAAAATTACTTGCAGTGGCGTGCACAAGGTTTTGAAACGAAGTTCCTTATCGCGCGTTGCGAAAGGGGACTAGACAGAAAAAATCAAGAGCAAAAAGTTGTAACGACTCTTTTTACCCGATTGAAAGACAGCCAAAAGGCCCCCAGACCCCAAAAGGAACCCCAGACCCTAAAAGACCCCCCAGACCTCAAAAGGCTCCCGACCCCCAAAGGTTCCCCGGCCCTTGGAACGAAGTTCCTGTTAATGAATGTTCGAAGATTTGATGGGATGGGATGGGATGGGATGGGATGCGATATCGATAGCGATAGCGATAACGATATCTAGTACGTAATGAAACGCACTAGGCACTGTACGCAATGGAAAATTTTACACACCAACAAAAGATCTTTACACTAAAACAAAACTGTTCAATATCACGCAACTATACACATACAATACCTGTCTCATAATTAAAAAAATCATGACCAACACAATACATTCTACTATAACATTTAAACATAGCAATACATTCTACTATAACATTTAAACAAGCATAGGACTAACAGACTCAATCTCAGGAATAAATATAAAATCAATATTTGGCGACCACGGACAAAAACCTATGGAAATAAAAACATATTATGTGAGGGTGCTCAGTTATATAACAATCTGCCAAACTCCATTAAGGAGTTGCATAACATAAAAGCATTCAAGAAATCGATTAAATCCTACATCCTCACAAACTTGGACAAAATATTAAAAAAACAATGTAATTAAAATTTTGTTACAATAATGCATGCTGTCTGCAAAAATGACGATATGTTAACTCTAAGTTAAGTGAACAGTATGTTCTTTTTTGGAGAAATAAATATCTTTAAACCGAAAATTCGTCCCTCAATACAGGTTCATAATCTTCGGGGTATGCCGTGTAAATGCATCTATGAAGTGTCTCCATTGATGGTATATATTATATTGAAAGATTGGCTGTGCATATCTACATCCTGGACCGAGAGCCTCCAATATCCTCGTACTAGGAAGGCTCCATAAGGTAAGTACGGTATCCAATTTTATTATGGAATATGGACTATGCTGACTTTGGAACGTATAGAAACGTGTATCTACACTTGTGTTGTGACATGTCTTGATGACTTTTGATGCGTCGCATACAAAATGTATGAAACCGATTCTGTTCTGATGCATCACAACACGACACGTCACACAAATATAAATCCGGCTTAACAATTCAAATTAAATATACCTACACGATTCCTGCCTTTATTATCGAAATTATATTAAATCATCTATAGCTAAAGACGACTTTAGTTTTACACGTGTTAGGGGGGCCTGTAGCCTGGGGGGACCGTTTCTATGATACGGCGGTAGCTACGTACCTGGAAATAAGACCGTAATTAAAATCCTCTTTTGAAAAAGGAAGGAAAAATATCTTTTCTTTAATTATAGCTTAATTTACTAATATACGGTATGAGAATCAGCTTTTTTTTTTTATTTTTTTTTTTATTCTTTACAAGTTAGCCCTTGACTACAATCTCACCTACAGCTAAGTATTTTCATAAGTTAGTGTAAAGAAAATTTAAAATCTAGATTTAGATTTTGTCAGTTTGTCTAGACAGACAAAATTTAAACCTACTTATATTATAAATCCAAAAGTTTGTATGGATGTTTGTTACACTTTAACGCCGCTACTACTGAAACGATTTGTCTGGAGGTCCATACCTCCAGCATATTACTCGTAGGATTCCATAATCCTTCGAGTAATATGCTTTTAAATACAACGTCAAGGGCAAACTTCACCACTGTCCACTGACCATACTCGTATCATTGTATAGGAACCGCAACTACCATCGCTCTTTTGGCATGAAACACACTTAAGCTGAATGACAAACCTTCCCCAGGGTAGGTATGTATTCCGAGTTATTTTAAATTAAATTGATTCTCATTACGTGGCGGCAATCGGGGTCGAGTGGACTCTATTCGGGAATTGATTTCCACGGGTTAATTATTCATACATAAATAATTGGTAGGTAGGTACATACGATTGTAGGGCTAGGGTTTATTTATTACCCGATTGAATTTTGAATTTCTAAATATCTATATCTATACTAATAACATTCTTTAAATGGGGTAATCTTCAGAACTACAGGTCAGATTTCAAAAATTCTTTCATCAGTAGAATGCTACATTATCGGGAAGTGCTATAGGCTATATTTTATACAGGTATCATATATATTAGCACCTGCTGATGTCCTTAAGTTTTCCTAAACCGAAGGTTGCCTGGAAGAAATCGCTACTTAGCGATAAGGCCGCCTTTTGTATGCTGATCTCTTCCTAATTTGTTTTTTATTTCACTTGTTTTTGTCTTTGTGGTGTGCAAATAAAGTATATTTATCTTATCTTATCTTATCTTATTAGCAGAGTTATCATAGTTTTTGTCATACAGGTCGGACCGGAAATCCTCTTTAACAGACTTATCCGCATGCGCTGCCTTAACTATTATGTAAAATTCTGAGCACTATGCCGTCATTTCCGAGCGGTACAGGTGAGTACGCGAGTGAAGAGTAAGGCTTGCGACCCTTATCTTTCGACTTCTGCGCTGGAAATATGTACGGCGTTTACGGGTAAAGTATCTGTATTTATGTGTACAAAAAGAATTGCATGAATGCCGTACCTACCGTAAATAAATAATAATTTCTTTCTTTATTTTTGGCTACAAAGGCCCATTGGTTAGTTACAAACTTAAAAATTATGTTAGTAGGTACACATATTACATTTAAGATAAAAATAAAAATAAAAACTATCATACCGCACCAAAACAGAAATAAATTTCTGCAAGATCGGCGAGTCAGTCTTGCTTGCTAACATGTTCAAGATCCTATTGGGGCTCGCCCGCAGTCTTGCCAGGAGGGATGACTTTCGTTTTCTAATTATTGCATAAAAATCGTCTGTCCGCTCCTGCGCAAACATACCTGACGCTGAGCAAAACCGGGGCAACCCCAACAGCATCCTGAACCCATTGTTATATTGCACCCTTAGGGTGTCCATACACTTCTGTGTGTAGTTAACCCACAGGCTCGCGGTGTAGAAGGTTTGGCAATATGCTTTAAATAGAGTAATTTTTGCTTCCTTACCACACTTCGCGAACCTCCGGGCCAACATGTTGCACCTGGCCGACAAAGCTCTCCTCTCTCTTTCTATGTCTACCTGATCCTCAAGGCTCTCCGTAACATAGTGACCTAGATATTTGAATTGGGTTACTCTTCTTAAAGAAGTCCCACTGAGAGTGATACTAGGTTCATATCGCACTTGTTTGCGGGGAGCCCTAAAGATCAAGTATTCACTCTTTGTCACATTATATATCAGGCCGTGCGCAGCTGCATAGTTTTCACAGGTTTTTATCAGCTCTCTGATTGAGCCAGCCGTGGGACCCAGCAGCACCATGTCGTCAGCATAGCTTATATTATTGACGCATATGCCATCGATCCAGCACCCGACTGGATAAATGACCTATTTTGCTTCTGCAGTTGTTTTATTTATCTCAAGTAGTGAATTCTGTTTTGTTTTGGTTACATTTTGATTTGTTAATTAAGTTGTCCTGAAAAATATTGTGAATAATAACCTTTATTCGACATTAGTTTACTTATTTTTTGTAATCCACTTCTGAGTCTGCTAAAAATAGGTATTATTAGATACGTTCAAATTGCCGACGTCTGCGCTCTCGCAGTTTACCATGCGACTAACATTTATGTAGTATGAAATTGTACACTATTGTGCGCCTCAATTTTTATGGGCTATTAACATATCTAACAGTATTATGAACATTGCGACCAATGAGATGTTCTCGTGAAGAGAAATAGACAAATTTCAACTAATTGCGATGCAACCGGAAATACCGCTATTTCCGGTTGCATCGCCATTTTTCATTGAGTATATTTTGTCTATGTCTATTCACTTGTTTAACTTTTTAAAACGAACTGATAGTTTAAAAATATATAGCTCCATAGATGTCTACCTACACTTCTCACATCGCTTGGCCTCAACGCGATAGTCGCTAGAGTGCCGGAAATAACAAAATTGCATCGGAGTGCCGCGAGTTGGAATAGACTTGTAAAGGCACACATTATAAAGAACGTATTGGGAGATATAGTTTGAACATCCTGTTTTATATTATAGAAGACACGGGCCGCGCCGGGCCAGTATTCGCGGAAAGAATATTTTGTCTTTGCGGTTCATGTCTGTTTTCATGAAACCTGAACTGACTGACCGCCATTAAGACATTAGAATCATGTTAAGACTTTATGTGTATCTAGCTACCTGCTGGGCAGTGTTAATAGATGTTGTCTGTGGGTGTCTGCCACGCTACTTGTCTGTGAAACACAGTTTGTAGATATAAACAGACCTTTAAAGAGGTGGCAGACGATGTCGCGGGCGTCCGCTAGCATTCTTATAATAATAATTTACATTTCATTTCATACTCATAACATACAAAGCAGCGGCGTCAACGTTCATCTTGATTTAAATTCGAGGAACAATAACGCCATTATTCATGCCGAGAATGGACGTTAACGTTAGGCCGTTCAAGTGTGGCCACTGCAATAATGCATTTGAAAATAATGCCTTATCTAACGCGTTAACGGGCATTAACGTTTTCCCCTAGTGTGGCCCCAGCATAATACTACATGTACCTATTATTATATCTAGGTTTGTGTTTAATATACAACTGTAGGAAATAGTCTGCGACGGATATGACGTAGCTCGATCTCGTGTTGGCTCGTGCCAATGCTCGGTGGCGCGACTTGTTTCGTAAGAGTAGGGATTTAGAGAGGGGTAGCGATCAGTTGGCAAGAACGACTTCAGATATAAGGCGCTCGTCGTCCGGTCTGCTTCCTCCCGACTAGCTACCGCCCAATTAGGCTTCTCAACACCATTGGCAAGGTGTATGAGATAATCATGTTGAATCGTCTCAAAGCCATTTGCGATGAGTAGCAACTTTTCATCAACTCTCTCACTTCTCAACGTATAGTGCCTACCCTAGTTAAAACCCTCGTGCATGCCACTGGACGAGTTACCTATTACAAAATTCCACTCCTCGCTACTGGTAGGTATAGTACTATTAGAGTTGGGTAAAATTATACGGATTCGGAACATCTTAAGTTAGGATAGTTCGAAATAAAACACATAAATCATCACCTATAAAATCATTTTACTATACATACCTACTAATGTGCAATGTTTACTGGAAATGAGGATATAAATCGCTAGTACCCAATTTCACACCTAATAATGATAATTTTAATTTAACTTTTTGACGGCCTCCGTGGCGCAGTGGTATGCGCGGTGGATTTACAAGACGGAGGTCCTGGGTTCGATCCCCGGCTGGGCAGACTGAGATTTTCTTAATTTGTCCAGGTCTGGTTGGTGGAAGGCTTCGGCCGTGGCTAGTTACCACTTTACCGGCAAAGATGTACCGCCAAGCCATTTAGCGTTCCGGTACGATGCCGTGTAGAAACCGAAAGGGGTGTTGATTTTCATCCTCCTCCTAACAAGTTAACTCGCTTCCATCTTAGACTGCATCATCACTTACCATCAGGTGAGATTGTAGTCAAGGGCTAACTTGTAAATAATAAAAAAAAAAAAAAAAAACTTGGTCAAACTAACAATATATATTAATCTATCTATACTTACCTAAAATAAATCTGTAGAGAGGTCAATTCTGTACATGAAATATGTTTCCAAAATAACTATCAGTGATCGATACTGATGCCAAAAATGCAATCAGTAAAATTATTGTCTGTCTGTTTGCATGTTCGTTATACAAACGAAACGAAATTTGGTACAATTATTCTTCATACTCCTTTTCGTCACGCTACGATCAATAGGAGCAGAGCAGTGAAGGGAAATGTTGGGAAAACGGGAGAAGTTACTCCATTTTTACAGCGATACTACTGTATATATTACTATATACAGGGTGATTCGATCTTTAGTGCGGATATTTTTTTTCGTGGTTCTGTATAGAATAGAATATAAATCTACAAACAGTTCGATACATTTTATGTAATTTTTTTTAATTTATGTCTCTAAAATAACAAAATAATGTACATATTATTACTAAACAAGATAATATTCAGCTTAAAAGTGATCTGGTGACGTCCTTTAGGTATCAAACGAAAATAAAATAAACGCACAATAGGGTGACCCTAAAATTCTGTTCAAAAGTAAATAACTTTAGCTAACGATAATTTTGTTATTTTTGAGTTAAAAAAAAAAAGAAAAAATACGTGATCATTAAATTTTGTTTATGTACAAAATATAAAAATATCCGCACTAAAAAAATTTTCTTCCTGTATATACTGTACTAGCGGACGCCCGCGACTTCGTCCGCGTAAATTTCGATGTCAACTTTACTACTACCCCTACCCTACCCTACCAAAACCCCAACCCTACCCAACCCCTACATCTACCCTACCCTACCCTACCCCTACGCCCACCCTACCCCTACCCTACCCCAAACCTACTCCTACCCTACCCCTACCTTACCTACACCCTACCCCCAACCTACCCCTACCCCCATCCTACCCCTACCCTCCACGTACCCTATCCCTTTCCTACCCCTATCCCACCCGTACCCCTATCTCACGCCTATCCTACCCCTACCCTACCACTTCCCTATCCTACCCGTACCTCTACCCTACCACTACCCTACCTCTACCCCTACCCTACCACTACCCCAAACCCGGCTCTAAACCTACCCCTACACTACCCCTACGCTTCCCTACCCGTACCCTACACTACCCCTACGCTTCCCTACCCGTACCCTACCCTACCCTGTAACTTCTCAATCTTACTCCTGCCCTTAGCAAAATCGGTCCAGTCCTTCGAGAGTGGTGGTATGGCCAAGAGAAATAAAGACTTCTATGCTAATAATATAAAGAGGTAAAGTTCGTGTGGTTGTAGGAGGTAATCGCTGGATCTACTGGACCGATTTGGAAAATTGTTTTACCAATAGAAAGCTACGTTATTTGCGAGTGTCATAGGCTATGTTTGATCCCCATATTCACACGGAAACGGGAACTACGTAAATGAAAGCGCCGGGCGTCATATAGCGGAATTTCTGCGTCTTTTAGAAATTTTGTATTATCTCCGAAACTATTTAAGTAATTAACATACTGTAAAGGGCAAATCTTATCTCCATAATATCCTTGTGATTATTAAATAATTTATTTTAATAAGGATTAAAGTTTAGTTGTATAAATAATGACATAAACCTAAGTATATAAAATTAATAATTTTTAAAACACAAAAGGTACTATATCTGCTAATATATAGAAGATAGATATATGGTTTTGCGGACTTTTTTGTAGAACTTTTAAAGATACATAAAGTCTCTATACATTAATTTCAATTTTACACAATAGTTAAGGCAGCGCATGCGAATAAGTATGTTTAAGAGGATTTTCAGTCCGACCTGTATGACAAAAACTGTGATAACTCGGCTAATATATATGATACCAATATAAAATATAGCCTATAGCACTCCCCGATAATGTAGCATTCTACTGGTGAGAGAATTTTCAAGATCGGGCCAGTAGTTCCGAAGATTATCCCATTTAAAAAATGTGACAAACTTACAAACTTTACCTCTTTATAATATTAGTATAGATAAAGAGGTCTAAGGGCTCCCGCAGACGATAATATCTTTTGAACAACATATTGTAAAAAAACCAATACCAACTTACATAATTTTGAATAAATAAGGTATGACATGACATGCGTTTTCTACCTTCATTTTTAATTTGTTTGTCGATAAACACTGCACATCGAGTTTGGGTTTAAAAAGGTAGGTTTTTAATATCCATCCAATAAGATAATTTTATTACAATCATAAAGCCACTGAGTAAAGAATGATCCAGTGTGAGTCTTTACAAGCCGGTGAGACCCATTTTTTTATGGATCGTAAACACGTTGACATCCACATATACAAACTTTTTTCATAATTTGTATTTCAAAATTTAACACTAACAACAATTACGTAAATTAATATCATAAGAATCAATAATTACTGTCTAATTCGTAGTTCTCCAATGTAAGACTAGATGGCGTTAGTAGTATGTTACCCACAGAACAGAGATCGCTAAAAGCTAACGCTTTTAGCAATAGAAGTAGCATAGGGGCGTGGCCCGCTTACACCCGGGTGTGCGGAGCTTCGCAAGCCTATCCGCGCATGTACTAGCAGTCTTGTTTCGTTGACTGACACGTTACGTCCTGCGGTTGTCAAATTCGGTAATTGAAAATAATTAAAAACTATTAGAAAAATGCTGAATTGTGCCGTTTTGGAATACACAAATGATAGCCGCCACAAATATTTATCAAATTATGGTGTTTCGTACCATCGTTAAGACGTATTTTATTATATTTTCATTAAAATATGAAAAAATAATTTTACTCAAAGTCACAAACTAAAATGAACTTTACGGGAATAGTACTAAAGTTTACTTTATTTTAATACAAGTTCGATTTTCTCGAAGATTCTGTTGACACCAGTGGGCATACATTTGCTGCGTCAACAACAACAACAAAACTATCATAAATCAAAAATATACAAAAATTATTCTTCTATTCCTAATAAAATGTATTAATTATTAATATTAATAATCCTTGTTAAATAATAAAGTGAATTTTTAAATGAAGTACCTTTTTATATTATTTAAAAACTGGTTGTTAGGCATATAAAATGTACCTAAACGAACATTTTCTTTCAAACAAAATCTAGATGGCATTATAAAAGGTGTGGGCACCTGTTTCTATGAAAAGATCCAACCATCGGATTGGTGATCTACCTCGTGGCCGTTTTCCTTCTAAATACCACCACGTTTCCACTATCATGACAGAGCTGTCAATTAATAAAAAAAAGACAGAAATGTAAGCGTCGAATCAGTAAAAATTAAATTACGTGTACGTGTACACCACCGCAGTATAAAATAAATAAATAAAAAGACACAAGCGACGAAGGGGAATGTTTATTGATTTGAGACAGTGAAACAAGATTAATACGATTATTTTATTGTCTGTAATCAATAAATATACAATTATTTTATTGATTTCAAAGCCAAAGGTTTCAATTGAAAAGCAGCATATTTTATGCTTTTAATATCTCCTCTAGCATTAAGTTTATCAGAAAACTGCAAAACATTTTAAAAATATGATTCCAATGAAATAACAGGAAAAATATACCAAAACATAGTTTTTATTTTTCTTGTTTTAATTCTTCTGAAAAAAGTGTAATTTTGATTTATGTTAGTTTTGAATTTAAATAGTTTCCATATGTCATTTGGCTATTCATTTAGGGATGTCTATAATAATATATCGATATTTTATATCTACTACTATTATATTATGATGACACGATAATTATGAAATTTTCGGATTATTTTTTAGGAATCCGGAGAGGAAAAAAATGAATCGAGGCGACTAGGAAGCAAAATTTGTTTTATGCAAAACCGCATTGTAATTTGTAATATAAAAATAGAAAGGGTGAAATAGGGCTATCCTCTATTTGTTAAGGTTTCGTGGAAAGTACTTAATTTTTCAAGTACACAAGTTATGGACATGTGTTTGACCTTCTTTGTTGTGTAAACTCGAATCGTGCAAAGTTTCAGTTGAATTAATGTTTTTTCAGAGTGGTACATTAAAAAATGCTTGTTTTTTACTTTCTTGTGTGTGTTTCTTCATATATTTTAATTTTTTATTGACCTATGTTATTCTTCTTAGTTTTATAAAATTCAATTTTTTTTAAACAACAGACGTTCGTTTTATTTACTGCGAGTAACGAGACTATCGATATTTAAGACTATCGTTATTTCACATCCCTAGACAACATTAATAAAACAAAGTTAGGATCATTTTGAATCTTATTTATAAGGTAATAAAGCTTATATATAGAGACAACTAGTGACGAGTAGCGGTACTATAGATTTCATTCATGAATTTTCATTCAAGAATTTTCATTTGTTCTGAGACAACAGTAATAAATAATTTTCAACTCTAAAATAAGGGTAATATATTTCTTTTTTCACTAAATATTAAACAGCCAATTAAGTGAAGAGTTTATCAGTGTGATAAGTATTATTACACTATAAATGTGTTTGTAAGGCCACGCCCCCGGGTACGCTGGTTTCAATACAAACAGTTGGCACTTTATAAATCTAGTTACTTCTTATATCTGTGATGTTACCCCACGGCAACGTTTGTTGTTATATAATTATAAGTCAAATTTTAAATTGTGAATAAAGGCTCATACGTTCAGGGTATAATGCTTATCATTTCCCACGGCGAAAAGACGACCCTGTACAATTACCAATAAAAAATACTCCATTCTTTAGTTTTTGTAAAGAGTTTTTTTAAATATTTAAGAACACAAGACGCCAATTTTCTTGAATAACATTGAAAGTTACCGATGCAACGCTTCGTGTCGCATCACTCACTGAATGTATTCGTTTTTGAATAACGAATACATTCGAACGAGAACGTGTTCAAAACTAGAAATTACAGAAGCGAATTCCAGTTTTCATTATTCCGTGGTTTATTCTACATTTAGCATTAGGCTGCCTGTCCACCAAAACGGAGCGAGGCAGCGGAGCGGAGAAACGGACTAATGCGGAGCGGAGTTGCGTACTGTGTCTGTCCACCGGAGCGGAGTGATAAAGTAATGCGAAGCCGATTTGCAGACGTGATTCCCCGCTCCGGTTACCGGTTTATATGAATTTTTAAACTAGCTCGCAGGGAATTGCGAGCAAGTTTAAAAATTCCACTTATGAGGAGCGGAGATTTTGTGCAATCCTACTGGTTAATATTTCTCCGTTTCTCGGCTCCGCTGCCTCGCTCCGCTTCCGTGTTCTGGCAGCATTATCTGCCACACACACCATCCTATATTGCACGAACAATATTTATAAAGAAAATATATATTTTTATTTTATTTTACGCGCTGTTGTGCAAAGGCCTGAGGTTCCTATGGTTCTGGAGACACTTGATGGAGCAGAATGTGAAATTGCTGTACTCGAATGGAGGTCTTGGGAGCTTGGAGCCGCAAAGGAAGCACATCATAAGGTCGGCCCTCACCTGGGACAATAAACAAATGGTATAGGAGCCTGTTGAGAAACCATCATCATTTTACAGAAGCATGTGTACCTTTTGAACGTCGGTCATGTGCAAGAATTTGTTTAATTTATTTTTCTCCACCTGTTTCTCTTTTTCCCGCTGTCGCTTCGCTTTCTTCTGCTGCGCTTTCTTTTCTCTCTCCTGTTCCAACTGCTCCGGTGTTACGGGCCCGGGAATTTGGGACTGAGAAGAGAGAAGTTAATTAGAATTTACATATCAACCAACCAACCAAGTAAACCGATCCATAAACTGCTTTGATTTTTAGGGTTCCGAACGTACGTAGTACAAAAACGGCACCCTTAAAACAATAATACTTTAAATAACATTCGGAGAAAACAGACAGACATTAAAATGTGTGATATAATTTTAATGTCTGTCTGTTTTCTCCGAATGTACCTACTGGACATTTGGTACACATATCAATTCTTGTGATCCAAATACAGGAATGTATCGTGAATAGGTAAAATTTGAATATTAGGGGCACTTATGGTAAGCGACGCGCGTGTCAGGGCGCGTACGGAGTCTGCAGCGCGTGGTACTGACCTTACTGTAGTTGTATTTGTCCGGGAACTGCGCCTGGAACAAGCGGAAGGCGACGCGCGTTTCAGGGCGCGTACGGAGTCTGCAGCGCGTGGTACTGACCTTACTGTAGTTGTATTTGTCCGGGAACTGCGCCTGGAACAAGCGGAAGGCGACGCGCGTGTCAGGGCGCGTACGGAGTCTGCAGCGCGTGGTACTGACCTTACTGTAGTTGTATTTGTCCGGGAACTGCGCCTGGAACAAGCGGAAGGCGACGCGCGTGTCAGGGCGCGTACGGAGTCTGCAGCGCGTGGTACTGACCTTACTGTAGTTGTATTTGTCCGGGAACTGCGCCTGGAACAAGTGGAAGGCGACGCGCGTGTCAGGGCGCGTACGGAGTCTGCAGCGCGTGGTACTGACCTTACTGTAGTTGTATTTGTCCGGGAACTGCGCCTGGAACAAGCGAAAGGCGACGCGCGTGTCAGGGTGCGGCGCCGCGGCGTATGGAGTCTGTAGCGCGTGGTTGCGCAGACACGGGTCGCCACCCGCCGTCAGTATTTCTCTATAATAAGTAAATTGTGTACTTTTTAGTTTTTAGAAGGAAATAATAGTCGTTGGGTTCCAGGAACTAGAGAATTTACGTTTGTCTACGTTTTTAACCCCTGACAATAGATACAGTCACTCGCGCGCCGATTGAACTGAGCTGAGCTCGGCCAAGAATTTCATGATGATGATGAGCATGTATTTTTATTTTCAATTTATTTAAAACTAATAGACGCCCCACGGTTTCAACCGTTCGTCCCGTTCTTACTACTAACATGGCTTTCTATTGATAAAAGAATTTTAAAAATCGATTCTGTATATCCAGAGATTACCTTCTACAACCACACAAACTGTACATCTTATAGATTGCCACCGTTTTACTTTATTTTTTGTTCTATTATGTTATTTGTTTTCTACTCTTGTTTTTATGTTAATGCTGTTGGTTTCCTAAATAAATGAAAAAAAAATCTTTATTTTATAAGTATAGATGGATTTTAATTTACAGATAAATTGTTCAGTCTTTTGCCGTTCTCTAAATTAAACTCGATTTTTTTTTAATCTTTAACTCAACCTAATTGTTTTAATTAATACTCACGTGACCATATGGGGTTTGTCAGCGATGGCGGCCTTATGCAACGCGGTGTTGCCGTCGGCGGGGTCGGGCGCGTTGCACGCCGCGCGCAGCTCCTCGGCCGCGAACTCTTCCCGAATCGTCTCCAACGAGATCACATCCTTGCCCGACGCTATCTTCCACAACTATTGGAAATCCACAACTGTTTGACGGCCTCCGTGGCGCAGTGGTGTTGGCGCAGTGTTTGGAAGTCTAAGCAAGAGACCTATGTCCATCGACTGATAATGATGACGATGAATGAGTTGATGATTAGCATATAACATGAGTCTCGATAGCCCTGTGGATATGACCCCTGCCTCCGATTCCGGAGTGTGTTGGTTCGAATCTGATCCGGGGCATTCACCTCCAACTTTTCAGTTGTGTGCATTTTAAGAAATTAAATATCACGTGTCTCAAACTGTGAAGGAAAACATCATGAGGAAATCTGCATACCTGAGAATTTTCTTAATTCTCTACGTGTGTGAAGTCTGCCAATCCGCATTGAGCCAATGTGGTGAACTATTGATCTAACCCCTCTCATTTTGAGAAGAGACTAGAGCTTAGAAGTAAGCTGAATATGGGTTGATAATGATGATGATATAACATTATAGTTATACATAAAACTACCTTTTTGATATTGGCAGATATTTTCAAAGGCGCTTTCTTGGGCTGCTTTTCCTCCACTTTCTTTTTTTTCTTCAGTTTCACATTGCGCTCTTTTCTTGCAGAGACATTTTCCTGATCACTATCCGAGGAGTTGTCCACTGCGCAGTCATTCAGCAGGTCTTTTCGGGAGTTAGTGATCACCCCGTTGCTGCTCTGCTCTGAGAGAGTCTTGATCCACCCCGCTGGAGTCTCCGAGTCGATGAAGCAAGGTCCATCATCTTCGCTCGATACTATTTGTGTGGGAAGTTCACGGGGCGGACGTTCCCTGAAAATTAAGTTAAGTTCCGGAAATAATCTTTTTAGTCGACTGTACATTTCCTGATTGCAGCTACCTGCACGACCCTAAATTAAATCTGTCCAATCGGGAAATGTAACTTTTTATTATAATCGCGGTAATATAGATCATATTACCGCGAAAAATTATTGGCATTATCTAGATAAAGTTATAATGAAATAAATATCTGTACTTCCCTATTTACGTTTATTTATAATAAACCTATGTAAGTATAGCTTATAGGTATAGTATAATATTAAATAAAATGTACAGCGATTTGTTTTAAACAAAAACGATATATTACTTTAGTGACTTTGGATGAAAATTGTGTACTGAATCTATCTTTTTCATACACAATTATTATTATGTTTGATAATAATCAGCCATCATATCACGTCATTACTATTGTAAACAAATAAACAAAAAACTGAGGACACTCAACATTTTCTTCAAATCAATTGTCTGGATTGTAACATCGTGAACTGATTCACAATTTTCTTTGTATTGCATTGAGTGTTTGTCGTTCCCGGGAGATCGTTATTTTATAAAAATAATAACAGCAAAAAGCAAGTACACCAAAAGGTTTTTGATTTCAAAAACATAAGAAAACATGATTTTAAATCAATGAAAATCATCAATATCGTTTCTGAGGATGGATGGAGCATCTAAGATGGTTTCTTTTTTGGATTTGAACAACATACCTTGACTTCGCTCTGTCAATCGGTTTGCTGGGACTCTTCTGCGTTTTCTTGTTACGATCAATGTTACTGTCTGTCCCAGTCTTGACAGCTGTCTTGCTTGTCGACGCGATCAGTGCCCTTTGAAATAGCTCCATGGAGTCTGAAAAAAGTCAATCTTGATCACGTGACCTAGTTTACGATTATTATTAACGATCGTAGGAAGAGAATCAACGTACCACTTGGCTATGGGGCCAGACTAGCTAAGCTAGCTAAGGCTGAAGTGTACTACCATATAAGATCCGAGTTCAGAAAATATAGAATCCTACTTTTGATCAAGGGCTTTAAAAAGGAAGGCATATTATAAAACATTTACCATTAAAATTACCATTAAGGTTACCATTAAGATGCCATATAAAAATATTTCTACTAACCAGGATTCCGTCTTAAACTGTCTTCAACATCATCCAGGTAAGTCTTTAAAAGAACAATGGCTGTTACTGCCCGTTATCATAAAATAGAATATGTACTAACAGCTGGCTGGCAGTAATTTTAGAAAAAATATTAAATCTTACCATAAACTTCCACACTTGCTACAGTTTCATGGACCCTCTTCACTTCCTTGTAAGTAGGTTTCCTCGTGGGGAAAGGCAGCGCCCGCACGCGCGGGTCTTCCCGCGTGAGAGGGGAATTCTTGCCAAACAAAGCTGATTGGTTGAGCGAGCCCACTGCACGGTACAGGACGAGGTAACAACCCTTTAGGTCGTCAATCCAACTAGCTACAATGTCTTGGACGTGCTGAAAGTGTGTCAAGATAATATATCATACCAACCCAACGGGGATGATGACTAGGTTTGAATATATTGATTTTTATGATACATTTGGGTAAATAGGGTCAATTTTAACTAATTTATACAAAAAAAGCAAAGATTGTCTGGATCCATTTGATTTGATTGATTGAAAGTAATGATCGCAGATACCCTGTTCCTTTTACCAAATTGCTTTACTATTAGCACACTCTTAATTTATATACAATTAAAAAAAACTGTCATCATCCCTATTGGGCACGCGTATTTTAGGTTTAAAAAACTTAAAAAAAAAAAAAAAACAATCATAAACAGTGTGTGCATACAGAACGGTGTAGTGTAGTGTTTTCAAGAATATTTTACATAAATAACTCACCTGCAAAAACTGTGCCTGATTGTATCGCCTCATACTTGCACCAGCAGAGCGCGGTGCGTTACCATGCTGGTCCCTATTCACCTGGGCCTGCCCTTGTCCCCTCCTCGTTACATAGGAATGATGAGTTTTGTGCACCACAGCCACCCCACCAGAGAATATGGCGCCGGCAAAGTGGCCGCCAGAGACCATTAAAATGGCCCAGCGCTGGTAGCCGGCAATTGACAGACGTTGGCAACGCTCCACCCACGTGTCACCGCCATCTGTTGATAGCTCTTCCTAAAAAAATTTAGAGCACATCGTGAAATCTATAGCAATGTTTAAGATTCTTAAAATATATCTTTCATAACTTTGTCCAGTCTTACACCTTCTTAATCCGACTCCTTTTTTAGCAGACATCTTTTCTACCTCCCTTGTATGACAAGTGGTTTTCAAGATTTGATAAGACCCTTCGCTTTTATATACATATAAGACAATAAATAGATTCTATTGATTACCTTTTTATGATGTAATATACACCTGTATATACAGAAAACCTTGCCCTTGTGGTTTGAAAAGAAAGCCTTGCAATGCCTTGTGGCTGCAGCAAAGAGTTCACTAGCAGGGTTACTGCTACTTCCCTCAGTCTCTGAATCACTTCCTGAGACACTGGAGTCCTCTGAAATAATCATAATACATTTGTATAGATAATTAATAACTAGAGGGCCTGCAGTTTTGTCTCTGAAAAAATTTATGTATCTAAGTTTACACTATTATGCTACTTTTAGAAGTTGAAATTGGTATATAACAGAAATATCCCACCATGCATGTGTTTGTTATATCTCCTAGGGATAATACAGTGATTTTAATCAAACAATCAATCAGATCAAATGCAGTAATCTGATATGCTCTGTAAGTCACAGTGGCTTAAGGAAGGAAGGTTAAATCAAACTTTTAGAAAGTAAACAGCTACTGAAAATTTCTTAGATAGAAGATAAATCCCAATATTTTGCTATTCATAGCCCAATCAAGGACTGGCACCTACGAGATGTTGAACATCAGGCGATTATTTCGCCAAACTCATTACAATATGTATAACAAATGAACTAACAAGCCAGTTAAGTTAGCATGTTCAGTAAGAGACTAGTGAAAGTACAATTATATTTATCTGTTGTTTAACTGCCTCGTTGGTCTAACGGTTAGCCTATGTGGCTTCAAATCATGAGGTCCTGGGATCAAATCCTGAGTAGGGATATGAGATACTAAAATTTTCTTCCTTTTAAAAGATTTTCTGTTAAAATTCTTATCCTGTTAGGAAGTTGGTGGTGTTACACCCATTTGTCTTAGAAAGCATTTTAAGCTATCAGCCCTGGTCATTATCATAACTGATAGTGGTTTTTAATGAATTCAACATTATCACCCTAAGCTGCTAACCCACATTGGAGCAGGGTCTATGCTCTACATCCCCTCTCCTATAAAGAGGTAGGCATGACACTGTCATCATCATCATCATATCAGCCGATGGACGTCCACTGCAGGACATAGGCCTTTTGTAGGGACTTCCAAACATCACGATAGTGAGCCATCTGCATCCAGCGAATCCCTGCGACTCGCTTGATGTCGTCAGTCCACCTGGTGGGGGGTCGGCCAACACTGCGCTTACTAGTGCGCTTACTAGTACACTGTAGCAGGCCTTTAAATTGGTCTGATAACAATGTTGAGTCAACACTGCAGATATTTACTGCTGTGTTGGCATGTAGTGCAAGATAAGTGTGAAAGCTACCATATTAAATGTATAAACCAATTATCTACTGATGCATCAAGACAACATGTCAGACAAATATAATTAAAGTACATAAATTGAGTTTCTTGCCGGCTCTTTTTGGCAGATCCTGCTTTCCGAACTGGTGGTAGTCTTTCAAATAGTCAACCTTGATTTTTGAAAGTGTGTGTAAACTATGCCTGCTTGAAATAAACTAATTTTGATTTTTGGTATTGCACAATACTTAATGATGAAATAAAAAAACAAAATTGTTTTACTTACCATTCCTGGAGCTGAACTGCCCCAAAGTGAGTGCAGCTTTCCCAAACAGTTTCCTCTTTAAGTTATGGGTGTGCCAATGATGTTTATAATGTGCTGTCTGCTGTGCCCTGGACGCAAACGGACCCACTCCGCAACACGAGCAACAGTTGCCATCCGTAGCACCGTCAATGGTTAACTTATTTAGACGTTTTAACACACTTTCTTCGTCCACTGTAATATAATGATAATAAATTCCTGTTATGTCACTAGATAAACAGATATCACATGAATAATGAACAAATAACCGATCAAGAAAATTCATTGTTAATATCAAACAGTTACTCTTTTGTGAGCAATCTCAATATTTTAAATTTCAATACCCTAGATTAAAAGTGCAAAATATAAGTATATAACAATATTAAGGTTAAGGTATAAGTAATACTAATGAGAATAGCTTACCAATTTGGTGTGATTCTGTGATCATACATGCAGCCACTCTAATGCCTTTGAGCAACTTTTCGTACTCATCTAAATCGTACACCCTCACTGTGTTAGGTTTTACTACTTCTGATTTTATATTCATCATGAAATAAAGTTTATATAAGAATAGTTACGAGAAAAAAGGTGACGAAGATAGGTTTTTATCATTGATTACCGTAGATGATACGAGGTTAGATCTGTACATTTAACCCAATGTAGTACCTTCTACATATGTACATTAGACTACTGACTAAACTATAATAAACAGTTTGTACTATGTAAAAGGAAAGGTAAATTGAACATTGTTGTGCAATAGTGATTTTAATTTTTTATTTAAATTTTGTCAAAAGCAAGACTATAATTTTTTTTTTTTTTTTAATTTATTTTACGGCCTTGGATACAAGTCCTTAAAGGCCAGCAAAACTAGACAAAAAATATACCCACAGATTAAAAGATAATGTCAAGGAACCAGAACATATTTATAGTTTAATATGTCGTATTGTGAAATATCAATCTGTGGATCATAGATTACAGTGTATTATCGGAGATAGATAGGCCACTAATAACTTTTTTCGGAACGTCTGTGATAGCGCCATCTAGTTACTAGCTACGGTAGTTTTAGTATAGTGTCCATTAAGTTTTAAAAATAATATGCATATTTTTTGCAAAGGAGAGAGATTTTTGATTTTATTGGTTGAAGAAACCAATTGAGAAAAACAAAAAAACACAATTAAAGTTTTCCATTGTTAACTCCAGGCTTGAACTCAGGATTATTAGGCCATATTATTACTGGAATTTAGTTGAAATTAACGTACACTTACAGTCTTTCTTTAAAAAAAACCCTTTGCTTTAGAAAACAAACATATTTTTCCGTATCAAAATTAAAGAAAAGGATAAATAATCCTTTTTTTTCTAGATTTTTTTCCGTATTTACTCGTATTAAATCTCTAAAAAGATTAAAACACACATTATTATTTCAGCTAAGTGATTGAACTTACTATCCTGGAATCCTAAATCTGGAATGTAGATAGCGCTGCTTCATAAACATTTCACGCTCTTTTTTTTTAATTCTTGTCTGTTACGAGTACTAGCCAAGTGCTAGCCTACTATAAAACGGAGGAGGTTTTATTCGAAAATAGAATCATTATAGGTAGGGAAGGCCCTGTTTGTTTTGAAAAATAAATAAAAAACTTTAAATTGGAATTAAATGCAGCGTTCTTGTCTGTGGAATGCGTTCATTTTTTTATTTAATTTTTATTGAGTTGCGAATAGAGCGAGATTTGAAGACATGGGACATCCTGTACGGTGTAATACCTTTTTGCCTTTTTCTCATGTGAAATAAAAATAAAATAAAAAGCGAGAATTAAAAAAAAATTGGCGTGAATAATACACACTTGATTTTTTTAAGAAATTCATTGTAAATTTGTGACCGTAACTTACATATTTTTCAAAATTAATTGTTATTGTTGTCTTCATGTAGTGAGAATGGTGATCCTAATAGGAGATGGATGAAATTTTCAATCTGTTACCGTCTAAGTCGAGACGTATTTACTTAAATACCTACCTAGGTAAAGTAGAGAAAACAACAACGAATGGATTCACTTACGAAAGGAGTTTTTTAAACTATTATCTCCCACGTTTACCTCACATAACATAGATTTACGATTCGGTACAAGTGCCTAATAGATCGGTGATGCGAAAGAGACAACGTAATGACTACAGTATGTTAGAGGGAAATAGACAAAAAGACAACAGTTAAACACCCTTAGGCTAACGTGGCTTTATCAGTAAGAGCGCGCATTTTAAATACAGCTATTTTTTATCCAGTTTTGATGTTAGATCTGTAAATTAATGTTTATTTGATAGAACAACTAAAGTGGTATAGTATGTAGTGCCTGAACGTAGATCATCGAAAGAGAAAACCCCCAAAATTCTATTTTTCACGTGTAAGTAACTTGAAATGTTTTGCTCTATAAGTGCAGTGTTTTAGAGTTATTATAAAAGGTTTGCATACAGATTAGTAGGAAAATTTATTGCATTTTACTAAATCAATTGTGTAAATACATACGAATAGCAATGGAAAAAATATTAAATACGTTAATTTTTACTATTGTGGACAACAATCTGTAGAGACGTGATTGACACAATCGATAGTGAAAGTCATCGATAGAGTTCCTATATCGAGTAAAGTATGTAAAAGTATTACTAGCTTTCTGGTTTGTAATGTTCAAAAATATTATTAGATAGTTTTAAAGTACATATTACTTTAATGAATAAGTATATCATTAGAGAATATAAATAATATAATTATTTATAAAGTTAATGAAAATATTAAAATAATTGTTGTTTAAATACTCGTAATTTAATACTACATAATTGTGTAGTCAGTAGTGTTTCATTAATTGTTTATATACCTACATATTACATAGCTGACGCCTGCGACTTCGCCCGCGTGAAGTTAATTTTTTCACAAATCTTATGATAATAACTATGAGTTTGTTGGGATAAACAATATCCTTTATGTTACTTTATAATTAATATGGTTTATGTTAATTTATAACAACTATGTTTTCTAAAGTGCTTATTACGTACCCATTCACATGATTCTAAAACACAATCGAACTTTAAAAAAAAGTAAAAGCTCGTTCATAGTAAGTTCGGAAAATCTGTCCAGCCATTTCAGGGATTAGCCAGTATTTTTTTTTAAAAAAAGCTCGATTGTGTTTTAGAATCATGTAACTTCACTTCAGAAAACACAGTTTTTTGAAATCACATAAATCCGTTTCGCTAAGGCTTCTGTATTCTCAAGGGAAAAGTTTCTAATACCTCGTAAGATACGTGAAGCGATAGAAATTAGTCGTCACCCGAATTTTAATCGGGATCATGGATGGTTGCTGCCCACAGCGTGGAAACCGCTATTTCTTTCATTGTCACTTACAACAAACTTGGAACAAGATAGCGTTAGTTCGGTTTGCTTACAAGAAGACGAGTCTAATGAAGATAACATTAATGAACCGTCGGAGAGTGTAACGGAACCTTCACTCCCCACCACTCAACCCTTCTCCGCGCGCGCAATGCGTGCAGCAGCGCGTCTCGCAGCCGCTTCGCAGTTTGGATCGTGCCGCGATGCAAGAACCAGCTCATGACTAAGGGCCCCGTATGGGTTCGTACTAGTCGGGCATACTCCGACCTAATATCACGTGAGTTTTAGCCGTGTTTCATAATCAATTAATATGAATAACACTCACGATAGTTTAAATTCAAAAAAAAATCACATAAAATTGCAGTGCCTGCCTTTACTACTCTTCTTACTACTTACCTATTCACATGATTGTATTGATATTAATTTAAAAAATACAGAATGAAAAATATTGAATTCTACAATTTACCATGTCTTCTTTTATTTATTATTTATTATTATTATTATTTATTTCAGATTCCCGCAAAATAAAGTTGTTCGACAGATATGGTTCAAAGTAATCCAGGGAAGACTGGATTCCCAACATTTATTCAAAATATGCAGCATATTAAAACAAAATGTTTTTCTTATAACACCCCACACAAAGAACACAAAGAGCAAAGCTGCGTTCTGGTACTGTACCTACATTATTAATGCCGGTATGTTAATTCGAAAATGATGTATCCTCAACTTCACGCCTGCCTTATGTCCTGAAATATGAGGATTTAGAGCCTATCAGTTATAATGACCGGAGCCATTATGTCACCGTGATTAACTTGATTACAAAAAAATACTCGAAATACGAATTTCCAACCTAGGAGTGAGAAATTCTTATAAATCCACAATCATTATCAGCATATAAATGCTGCTCTGTTCGACACACGCACAGCTGCAGGCATCCTTTGTCACAGCGTTGCCGCTTTAACGCATGTTAGCTGGTTAAAACTATGCCTTTCAGATGAGAATTTTACCCAGACCTGGTGATGCGTAGTCGAACAGGTTGTAGGTGTATGTGTAGTGAATGTGTTATTTACAAGATACGTAAATAACACGATAATGAAACGCAGCATGTAATACTTTTGCTATTACAGATAAACACTTCAATTTTATTAATACCGATAATATGTAGATATTGATGTATATATATTGATATATACATCAATAATATATATATTGATAAAAATGTCACTTTGGATGTGAGTATGTTATAAAATATTATTTTAATAATAATTATAAATTACGTTAGGTACGAGATGTTTAACTATTTTTGAAATTGTCGAAGTGAGTAAGTCCAATTAATGACGTCCTTTTTTAAAGCTAGTTAATAAAAAACAAGTAATTTATCGTAGGTATTATTTATATTTCAATATAAAATTATTAAGTAAATTTCAATAAAATTATACTCCCTACGGGAAGCAACGTAAATAAAACTCGTAATTACACTGTTGTCGCAATTTATTATAATGCCGATCTCCATTCTTTCATTCGTTTCAGTTTTGGCCACAGGATTAGAAAAGTTTGTGGCACTATAAGTATAACTTTACGAAAGCCAAGGTGACGGATGACCTATTATCGAGTATCGATAACAACCAATGCACTGTGTAACACTAGCGGCTTGCTCACATGCACATTTCACACATAGAACATTTCATTTTTCGTCCTGACTTCGTTATTTGACAGCCCTTCTTGTACATTATAATTCTATGTCACATATCTAATCATTATTCATCTTCAGTAGTCGGAAATTATGTTACCGGGTAAAAGCATCTCCCTTAATATTCAAAATTGTAGACTTTGTACATTTATTTTCAATTAAAATAAATGTAGACTTTGTACATTTATTTTCAATTAAAATAAATGTAGACTTTGTACATTTATTTTCAATTAAAATAAATCATTGCATATTGTACTAAATTATTTTATTTTCTCGCAATCGTAGTGAAAAGCAGAGTATAACACGTGGGGCTAAACCCATTATAAACTCGGTTTCTATTTAGCTAAAAACACCTCGTATATAATGGGTCTTTTTAGCCCCTTGTATAACAATCTACTATTGAAACGTCAGGATAATATAATAATATTGTGGTGATGAGTAATCATCATCATCATCATGATGATGATTGTAACAAAACAAATCTTGGCTGAATTTGTTGTGGGCCCTTCTTTCTCTGACAACAGACGTCTACCAACTATAAACCCTGCCAAATTTCAAGTTTGTAGCATAAAAACTTGTATTAGAGTTGTCAGCATTCCGTTAATAAAAACTTCTTGATTGTTTCATATTCTCTGATCTGCCTAAGTACCCGCGTTTTTGTACGAAGGAAAAATATATTATGCAATTGACATTTCTTTATTATTGCCAATAGTCAAAATTGAGCTATTCACAATTGAAAATAATAGACTAGAATATAGAAATCTTTTGAAAATACATAATATTAAAATACATAAATAATATTATTTTGTACAAACTTTTGAAGCCATTCATTCGCGATCTCCGTTCATTCATTCGAACGTTCAGTTTCAGAACGTTTCAGTTTTGACCACCGGTTTAAAAAGTTTGTGGCACTTTAAGTATAACTTTTTCTAAAGTTAGGGTGACGGATGATCTATTATCGAGTATCGATAACAACCAGTGCACGTTGTAACACTAGTGGCTTGCACACATGCACATTACACACATAGAACATTTCATTTTTCGTCCATTAATCTATACTTCTATACTAATATTATAAAGAGGTAAAGTTTGTAAGTTTGTAAGTTTGTCACATTTTTTAAATGGGGTAATCTTCAAAACTACTGGTCCGATTTTAAAAATTCTTTCACCAGTAGAATGCTGCATTATCGGGGAGTGCTATAGGCTATATTTTATATTGGTATCATATATATTAGTCGAGTTATCACAGTTTTTGTCATACAGGTCGGACTGAAAATCCTCTTAAACAGACTTATTCGCATGCGTTGCCTTAACTATTGTGTAAAATTTAAATTAATGTATGGAGACTTTATGTATATTTAAAAGTTCTACAAAAAAGTCCGCGACACCATATATCTATTGTGTTTTAAAAATTATTAATTTTATATACTTAGGTTTACGTCATTATTTATACAACTAAACTTTAATCCTTATTAAAATAAATTATTTAATAACCACAAGGATATAATGGAGATAAGATTTGCCCTTTACAGTATGTTAATTACATAAATAGTTTCGGAGATAATACAAAATTTCTAAAAGACGCAGAAATTCCGCTACATGACGCTCGGCGCTTTCATTTACGTAGTTCCCGTTCCCGTGTGAATATGGGGATCAAACATAGCCTATGACACTCGCAAATAACGTAGCTTTCTATTGGTAAAACAATTTTCCAAATCGGTCCAGTAGATCCAGAGATTACCTCCTACAACCACACGAACTTTACCTCTTTATATTATTAGCATAGAAGTCTCTATTTCTCTTGGTCATACCACCACTCTCGAAGGACAGGACCGATTTTGCTAAGGGTAGGAGTAAGATAGAGAAGTTACAGGGTAGGGTAGGGTACGGGTAGGGAAGCGTAGGGGTAGTGTAGGGGTAGGGTAGGTTTAGGGCCGGGTTTAGGGTAGTGGTAGGGTAGGGGTAGAGGTAGGGTAGTGGTAGGGTAGAGGTACGGGTAGGATAGGGAAGTGGTAGGGTAGGGGTAGTATAGGCGTGAGATAGGGGTACGGGTGGAATAGGGGTAGGAAAGGGATAGGGTACGGGGAGGGTAGGGGTAGGATGGGGGTAGGGTGTAGGTAAAGTAGGGGTAGGGTAGGGGTAGGTTTGGGGTAGAGTAGGGGTAGGGTGGAGGTAGGGGTAGGGTAGGGTAGGGGTAGGGTAGATGTAGGGGTTGGGTAGGGTAGGGTTGGGGTAGTGGTAGGGTAGGGGTAGGGTAGGGTAGGGGTAGTAGTAAAGTTGACATCGAAATTTACGCGGACGAAGTCGCGGGCGTCCGCTAGTATATAATAATATAATATATATTAATAGTCCGAAATAAACGTAAATTTGATAATATTTGGTTATTTTGTGCATATTATTTATCTGTTTTCTGTTGGCATTGTTTTGTTTGGTGATTGTTTTTTGCGGTGGTTTGTAGTAGGTAACTATAGTATCTATCATACTAGCGGACCCGGTCAAGCTTCGTTGTGACATAAGTGCACTTATTCTCTATCCCTACTCTACCCTTCTTTACCTCTACCCCTACCCTACCCCTGCCCTACCCCTGCCCTACCCCACCCCTACCCTACCCCTACCCTACCCCAATGTCAATCGGGGATTAATTTGTCTTTCCCTTGTGGCCATGCTATGGCGGGTGGATTTATATCCTTAGTCAGTGGATATAATGGGTGGATAAAAATTTTATCCCTTGCCCATGCTAGCCCGGCTGACTTCGTTATTTGACAGCCGTTCTTGTACATAAAATAATTGGGTTTTGATAAAGGATTTATTAAGGCAAAGTCTGATAATTCCTGATGTTGATATATTTATGATCACCGATTTTTTAAAAAATGACGTTCGGTTTAATTCTGCTGAAGTTCGAGGTGCCAAGGCATCAAGGTAAGTTTGTTAAAAAATAATATAATAAATGAAAATATTTAATTATTTATTCTCCATTGCATTAAATATAATTATTTATTTCATAAATTGCAGAGCATCGCGTGAGAGTTACGGCGACAAAGCTATAGGTTATGTTCAACTAAGTCGTAAAAATAATATTTGTATTGTGAAAGGACGGGTATGTCCAGAACACCGAGTTCGGAGTCAAAAAAAAATCAAGATGTTCAATGCCATGACTGTGCAGCTTCAGCAGGTAATTTATACTCTTATTAAATTTAAGTTTTATTTATATGTTATTATAACAACAGAAAAACCACCATAACATAAAATTTAAAAAAATTTATACTATAGTCAAATACATAACCTCGTACGTTATAAAATTATAAATATATCAAATTGAATCCCAATCATTAGATAAAGATACATAAATTTATTATTTAAGCACTTTAATTTATCAATAAAATTTGTTTTTAATACTATGATTTTAAAGGTTATGTTTTGGAGTCCAGTTAAAAAAATTTATTTACTGAACTTTACTTAAATATATAATAATTATTTGATTTGTATACTTAGATAAATAATAATTAATAAAAATGGTATTAAGAAATACTTACATCGAAATGATCTTCACAACAAAAAAAAAATCGATTTTGTTTGGGGATTATCACGGTGCACTACTTGAAACTAGAGATGGGCCGAGTGCTCGGTTGATACTCGGTACTCGGCGTACTCGGCGGATTCTTTGATACACGTACTCGGCCGAATAACTCGGTGGGTGAATGCCGAGTACTTATACTTTGTTTAAGAAAAGCATTATTTAGGTACAAATAATTAAAACAACAGTGTTAATCAAAAAGTATTTATCAGTAATTTAGGAAATCCTTGAAAATCTCAATTAAATTTAAATAAAATTAAAATGAAAGATTTGAAAGAGCAACTGTTGAATTTCCCGTCGATCTTCTCAACAGGAGACTGCGCCTTCTGAGCTGGTGGTAGAGTCACTAAAAATAGTCAAACTTGTCGTTTCAAAAGTGCTTGTAAACTAACCCTACTTGATCAAAACAATTTTGAATTGAATTGAATTGAATGAATACTTCTACGCGCGCGAAATGGGAATTTGATTGAACCGAGTTACTCGGCCGAGTACTCGGTTGAAAAAAAATTTAACCGAGTAAAACTCGGTACTCGTTACTCGGCAAAAGTGTTACTCGGCGCATCTCTACTTGAAACCATTTATTTCGACGTTTGTCATCTTGGGGAACATTTAAAAACATTTTATCAGGAGTTGCCTTTGTAGTATTCGTACATAATGGTACAAAACAAGAACGATAACTTTTGATTTTCGACATTTTTGACGGCCTCCGTAGCGCAGTGGTATGCGCGGTGGATTTACAAGACGGAGGTCCTGGGTTCGATCCCCGGCTGGGTCGATTGAGGTTTTCTTAACTGGTCCAGGTCTGGCTGGACATTTGGCACATTTCTTCTTATGTGACTTTTTAACGTAATATTATTATTTTTTATGTTAAGATTAAAAGGAAAATGCAAATTATCTAATATATGTTATCTAATTATCTAATTTACAATTTAAAAAATATATTATTATTATTTTATGTAAACTATATAAATGCAAACACTGCCATTCACAGAATTTCAGAAAACGAAGTTTTGTTGTGTTTTTGTCAACAAAAACGAAAAATTATTTTAAACTCTATTTTTTCAACATTTACGAAATGTTAGTTGTGCCTTTTTTAATTAGGACGGCAGTATAATTTACTTATTTCGAGCGTTCAAAATATTTTACAATCTTAGTAATTATATAAATGCGAAAGGTCATTCATCTTGAAATTTTGTAAACTACTGGACGTACATAGATGAAATTTGGTAGTGAAGTAGTTTATAATTAGTAGATGTCCGCTAAGAACGGATTTTGCAAGAGGACCGGCTCAAGGAGCTCTACGGGCGGACGAAGTCGCGGGCGACGGCTAGTAATGAATATGTACGAGTAATAAGAACTCTTAAAAGGTAAGCTAATAGGAACCGCCTTGTAGGGCGAGTCGCTCCTGGGACCTACCTCTCGACACCTGGGAGCTTTTCATTAAAATTAGGAATATTACCAACGGAAGAGTGCTCAAACTACTTTCAATATTTATTTATTTTATGTTTGATAAAATGGTTCGAAGGGAGTCATTCTATTTAAGTGGTGTTCTAATACGAATCGAATTCTTCCATAAGTACGTACCAAACCGTAGTTTTGTATAGATACGAGTACGTACCAATATTGTGATCAGCGACATGCAAGCAATTTATTTTAGCATTTTTACGCTTTGATCCCGTTCCCTCGTGAATATCTGGATAAAAAGTAGCCTTTGTGCTGTTACGAACTATAACCTAACTATGTATGGCTCACCCTTTTATCCGGATCAATTTAGCCGTTCCAGAGTTAAAATGGTGCCACTAATCTGATTAAATTCTACATACCTCTTGACCAAGGGCCTGGATAGTCATACAGAATTTATGAAATTCATCCTCATTTTATGGAATTTGAATTTGTCAACTTAGACTATAATCTACACTGATAATATAAAGCTAAAGAGTTTAAAATGCACACAATCGAAAAGTTGGAGGTGCATGCCCCGAACCGGATTCGAACCCATACCCTCCGGAATCGGAGGCAGAGGTCATATCCACTAGGCTATCACGATGCCTCTTAAGAAATTAAATATCACGTGTCTCAATCGGTGAAGGAAAACATCGTGAGGAAACCTGCATACCAGAGAATTATCTTAATTCTCTGCGTGTGTGAAGTCTGCTAATCCGCATTGGGCCAGGTGGACTATTGGCCTAACCACTCAGCAGACTCGAGCTCAGCAGTGAGCCGAATATGGAATTGATGACGTACGAAAGAGTCTGCTTGTTTGTTTGTTGTAGCGCTAAACGCGCTAATCTCAGGAACTACTGGTCTGATTTGAAAAATACTTTCAGTGATAGATAACCCATTTATCGAGGAAGGCTATATAGGTATATTTTCAAAAAAATTAGGGATCATTCCTGAAACTCCAATAAGTAACCCAAGGTTTACAAAAGTTTTTCGCTTTTTAGTTTAATTACGACCTCTGCGTCGGCATGCGTCACACGTCGTCGTTTTCTTGGTAAGGGCGTGGAATTTTCAGAAAAAGAAAAATTTTCGCTTTCTTCTCCTTACCGAGACCCGCATAGGGTCCCAACATTTTTATACCACTTCTGAGATGTGACAGAGAGGTGGGTTAAGTGAAATTAACTCATAACACTGCACGTACAAATTTTATTATACAAATCAGGCAGGGCTTCCGCCTCAAAGTTAATGTTACAAGCTGCTGCGGTAAATCAAAATAAATCTGCAAACAACCCTCTGTTTTATTATAATTGGAAGGTAATAATATCATGTTTAAAGAAATAGGTATACTAACAGTAGCCTGTCAATATATATATAACAGTATAGTATATGTAAGACAAAATATTAATTTGTACAAACGAAAAGGAGATTTAAACCCACGTCTTACTAGACACGGGCATAAATTAGTTATTTCTGCATATCGTCTCCAAAGAGTAAAAAAATCTTTTGTAGGTTTGGGTGTACTCTTCTATAATAAGATCCCCAAGACTGTGATGGACCTGCCAATGCATAGCTTTAAGCAATGTGTTAAAAACATTTACTTAGTCGAGGGTACTACAACATTGATGAGTTCCTTAATGATAAAGATGCTTGGAGGCCGTTGGATCAGCTTCCACCTTCACACAGAAAGTAAAACTATAAGAAATGTAAACAGTAATTGTTATTAATTGTAATACTGTATGACTTTTTCAAAAGAGCAACTGTTGAGTTTCTTGCCGGTATCTTCTCAGCAGAACCTGCCTTCCGAACCGGTGGTAGAATCTTTACAAATAGTCAACTGACGTGTCAAAAGTGCTTGTAAACTGAGCCTACTTGAAATAAATGATTTTTGATTTTGATTTGATTTTGATTTTTGTTGGCAACGTGAGTATGTTAACGCTACAAGTACATTTTAATATTCTTTAAAAATCAAACATTATAATATAACTTAAAACATATTAAATAATTATTTAAGATTTATACCGATGATAAATAAATCTTAAAGTAGCTAAACACCAAATTAAAGAAAATAATAAATAACTAATGAAACATGACGTACCGTCGCATCCGTAAACTAATATTACTAATGCTGTAACCAACTTATGTTAAAAAAAATAATTATATTGATGTAAATATATATAACAAAGTACAATATTTATACTGATTAGTAATCATTGGAAATAAATTAAAATTAACAATTACATCAACATATGACGCGCGGCGCCACTATAGAATACCTTTTGACGGCCTCCGTGGCGCAGTGGTATGCGCGGTGGATTTACAAGACGGAGGTCCTGGGTTCGATCCCCGGCTGGGCAGATTGAGATTTTCTTATATTTGTCCAGGTCTGGCTGGTGGGAGGCTTCGGCCGTGGCTAGTTACCACCCTACCGGCAAAGACGCACCGCCAAGCGATTTAGCGTTCCGGTACGATGCCGTGTAGAAACCGAAAGGGGTGTGGATTTTCATCTTCCTCCTAACAAGTTAGCCCGCTTCCATCTTAGACTGCATCATCACTTACCATCGGGTGAGATTGTAGTCAAGGGCTAACTTGTAAAGAATAAAAAAAAAAAAAAAAAATACCGCGGGTCGCCTTTGATTGGAGCACTACGAACGGAGCGAGGTTACGGTTGGTAACAATTTATTAATTAATATAAATATTAATAAAAAAAATTCAACTGACTTCAAAAATATTAAACGTACTAACTAAACTAAAAAGCGAAAAATAACATTGTATTATGATCTATCTACTGAGCAGTTTGAAAGCGGTGGTAACCCGGTGATGTATTAATTTATTATTTTTTACCTTTTAAAAACCTTTATCTTAATAATATTTATAATATCATAAAGATAAAGGTTTTTCAGACAGTGTTCTTTCATGTAGCTCTTTAGAAATAGCTTATAATACGACACCGGTTTAGCACAGCCTTTAAACTGATCAGTAGGTAGAACATAACACAATGTTATTTTTCGCTTTTTAGTTTAGTCGGTACGTTTTGTGTTTTTGATGTGAGTTAAATATTTTTTATTAAAATTTTATATTTATCCATATATTTAGTGTAATCTATCATACTAGATTTAATACGACTAACACAGAGCAATATACTAAATCTAGTATGATTGATTAAACTAAATATATTTATCCATATATTTAGTTTAATCAATCATACTAGATTTAGTATGTTGCTCTGTGTAGTCGTATTAAACGCCCAATGACAGTCACAATCAATCTAGGTGAAGTCTTCTTCAATATAAATTAGGTATTAATTGCCCGTCGGGACTCTTATGATTTTTGAAAGTTCCCCTCGATATCTTCGGGATCCCATCATCAGATCCTTACATGATGAAAATGGGACTACCACAGGAGTATACCCTTTTAAACAAAAAA
This sequence comes from Bicyclus anynana, assembly GCF_947172395.1. Taxonomy (NCBI): domain Eukaryota; kingdom Metazoa; phylum Arthropoda; class Insecta; order Lepidoptera; family Nymphalidae; genus Bicyclus; species Bicyclus anynana. The sequence continues at coordinate 3,378,587 of NC_069096.1, read as the reverse complement.
AGAATTATTCTAATCGGTCCAGGCGTCATCGAGTAATCAGGTAACATACATACTTACATACAAAAAAAACATAGCTTTCTATCGGTGAAAGAATTTTCAAAATCGGTTTTGTAGATCCAGAGATACAACCCTACAACACACACTTTACCACTAACAATCTAAATATATAAAACTCAAATGTGACTGACTGACATAGTGATCTATAAACGTACAGCCCAAACCACTGGACGGATCGGGCTGAAATTTGGCGTGCAGGTAGATTTTATGACGTATGCATCCACTAAGAAAAAATTGCCCTAACTGAATTGGAAAAAGTAATTAGAAAACAGTCGGGACCAATATTGGATAGAATGATTTTAGTCTGCATAATTTAATAGGTCCCGACTGTTTTTTCTAATTGGTTTCTCCAATTCAGGACTGGGCTTGTTTTTTCTTTTCAGTTTTTATATTTTATGCAGTCGGGGTTTTTATTTTTTTTTAATTTTTTTTTATTGAGAAAAAAATTTAATTAAATTTTTTTAAATTATTTTATTTAATACTCGAGTCGTATTTACCTGAATACAATAAAGCCGCCGCGCGGTTTCGCGTAGTTTCTGTTTCCGTAGGAATACGGGAATAAAATATAGCCTTTATCACTCGGGGATAGTGTAGTTTCCCAACAGTGAAAGAATTTTTCAAATCGGTTCAGCAGTTTTAGAGGTTATTCAATCCCAACAAGCAAACAATCAAATCTTTCCTTTTTATAATATTAGTAAATAGATAAATAAAGTTACAGTAAAGTAGGTACAGTTTATTTACAGTAAAGTCAAGTCACAACAAATATCATAAAATAAAGTTACCTTCGCCTTGTGAACTTTGCAGCTGTAGGTACCCTACTTCAATATATTTTTAAAAAATTCACATTTCCCGCATGAAGCCCACACACCTTTTTGCACGTTCGCATGTCATCGCCCAGACAATTCAATTTCGAGCATAATTCAATTTTCTCGGGAACCATGATAGTGTTAACCTAAAATTAAAATCATTTTTAAAACCTCGTCGTTTTATCGTGGTACGAGTAAAGTAAGATTTTATAATATAGATATGAGTTTTATAATAAGATTTTATAAACTGAGGCGGCGAATAAAAGCGGCTATATAACCGCATTTCGAAATTTTATTAAATTTATTAGTATACATGGATATTTATTGTTATACCAAATTTACGCTCTCGCGCGAGCGGCGAGGCGAAGCACGGGACCAGTGTGTAAGCAGTGCGCTCGCCTGATGATTACTGACACAAAGACTACTTAACGCATCGCGAGAGTGTGACCATGATAGCTCAGCTACACTCGTGCCTCGTACATCGTCTCGTACCTAGACGCGTCCTCGTCTCGCGTGCCTAATAGCAACCGCTCTGAACGCGAGCGCCACGAGTGGCGTCGTAGGTAATGTAATGATCGTTAGATTTGTATGTGCGTTCAAACAAAATTACTAATATCTTTGTTATTTGTGCGTTTATGTTTATAGTTCATTTGTTTAAAAATGTTTAATGTAAGGAAGCTAAAACTGTATGAATTTTTATCTAATTACGATAATAGATTTTGAAATTTTATAATCTCGTAATATCCAGACAATCTTTGCTTTTTATGTATAAATTAGTTAAAATTGACCTTATTTACCCGAATGTATCATAAACATAATTATATTCATACCTAGTCATCATCCCCATTACAGCCGAGGCGATATTGCAGCTCGAGCCAAAGGCGAGAGCTATAGTAAGGAAGAAGAGGCTGTAATTATCATGAAAATCCACCGAAGTTAGTTCAATTCCTATGACTCCTGTGAACACTAAAACGCCACCGCTTGTAACTGTGACACACGCTAAAAAAGCATGTCCGTCGGAACCAGCCGAAACGTCATTCACACCGACGTACAGAGATATTGTGCACAAGGCGGCACGCTCGTGCTGTGCGAATATCACCCCTACGCATAATAATCTTAAGGCTGATAATTGTGTACCGGCTGACGTCGGTTTGAGGTGTAAATCGAACGAAGTTAGTAGTTTGACAGTTAGTAAGAAAAAACGCAAACACAAAATTAATAACATGCGAGGGACCCTGGAAAGTATGGGAAAGATACAGATGGTGGAATCGCAATGTTCAATGTACGTCTCGAGATTATCGAAATCTGTTACTGAATCGGATATATTAGAGCACATTGCGGACAGAGAGAAACGGAGAAACATGTTCTAGCGTCGAATTACTTAAGCAGTTCAAAGAAACGTCGTTTATCTCATTTAAGGTTACTATACCGAGTAAAATAGAAAAATTTCTTGACTCGAACTTCTGGCCAGCGGGCCTTGTTTTCAGACGTTATCGAGAACCACTCCTATGACCCCACCCTGATCCCCTGTAAGGAGTCCACACTCGTAAGGGTAACTTTACTTAATACTAATTCCATTTGACAAGTAATCACCATTGGAAAATTGTCCGACCAGTAAATATGTACTCCACATGCCCAGAATGAACCGTGTGCCGAGCAGCTTTAGTTACCACACAATGATCAAGCCATCTCCTAGTTCCATGAGCATCACTGACGTACGTGTACGTGTCAGCAGGAAGTATTTCATTATCAACCCATAGCAAAGAATGCTTTTCGAAAAAAGATTCGAGTTCGTCTCCAAAACTGACGGCTTCCGTGGCGCAGAAGTATGCGCAGTGGACTTACAAGACGGAGGTCCTTGGTTCGATCCCCGGCTGGGCTGACTGGTGGGAGTCTTCGGCCGTGGCTAGTTACCACCCTACCGACAAAGACGTACCGCCAAGCTATTTAGCGTTCCGGTACGATGTCGTGTAGAAACCGAAAGGAGTGTGGATTTTCATCCTCCGTCTAACAAGTTAGCCCGCTTCAAACTTCGACTGCATCATCACTTAACATCAGGTGAGATTGTAGTCAAGGGCTAACTTGTACAGAATAAAAAAAAAAAAAACTGGCACCAGGATGCGCGTTGAAGTCCTCAAGAATATACAAGGCCTCTACATTGCTATCATCTATTAATGCCGACGTACTGGCCAGACAGTCTGTGAAAGCGACCAGATTCTCTACAGGGTCCGTTGGTAGATAGACGCTCAGGATTAAAAATTGGCGACAGTCTATATTTATTTGAACCGCAATCAATCTGTCACCTGGGCAGTCTATGAAAGTGACATTTGGAAACACTGTTTTGCTCTACAGCAACGCCAAACCACCGTATGGTCGTCCTTTTAAAATGCGTTGGGACGTATCGACCGAAGATTTGGCGTACCATCCAAAGTCGTCATTAATTTCATTGACGAAGTCAAAGTCGTGAGGTAGAAGCCACGTTTCCTGAAGTGCTACAATATCTGCAAAGCGACATAGAAATCTTACGTGTTCTACAGACTTTTTAACACTCCTACAGTTGAACGTCACCATTTATTAACTAATCTTTTATTGACTCCGTCCATTTAAGGGTTGACTAGCGACGAGTACGTACATAAAAATACTAAATGCTTAAAACAGAGAGGTTGACAGAGAATAAACCTTAAAGTTAGTTTATTTTTAAAGTTGATATAATATTAAAATTATTTATGTTTAAATTTTGCAGTTTTAATAAACACAACAAATATTCTTTGAAAACTGACAACTACAGAAATATACCTACCTATATCTGTATTATGGAGTCACAATTCACCCGAGCGAAGCCGGGTTTTCATCTAGTAATAATATAATAATAAGAGACATGATAGCCCAGTGGATGTGACCTCTGCCTTAGATTCGGAGGGCGTAGATTCGAATCCAGTCCGGGGATGCGCCTCCAACTTTTCAGTTATTTTAAGAAATTAAATATCACGTGTCTCAAAACGGTGAAGGAAAACCTTCGTGAGGAAACCTGCACACCTAAGAAAATTCTCTAGGTGTGTGAAGTCTGCGTGGTGACGTGCGTGACGTGCGTGCGTGGCTTAACCTTAACCCCTCTCATTCTGAAAGGAGACTCGTGTTCAACAGTGAGCCGAATATGGGTTGTTAATGATGATGAATGATGATTACCCGCGCAGTCCCTATTCCCGTATGAATACGGATATGACACATAGCCTATGGCACTCACAAATTAAAACGCGGCTTTCTATTAGTACCTAAAGAAATTTTCAAAATCGGTTGAGTAGATTCAGAGATTACCTCCTACAAAGTCACAAAACTAGCTCATTAATAAATTATAGTCTAGTGGGATTCTAGTCGGTATTTTTTTCATTGAAATAGAGAAGTTAATATAACTGAGACCATGTCTGCGGTTTAGTCATTACGGCAACGAATAAGCAATTAAACCGCTACAAGTCCGTCGAAATTTAGAATAGCTTTTACAGCCGAGGTAGGTAATTTGCATTGTTTGAACTTACTGCAGGCAGCGCTGGCGCGGGGCGGAGTCGTATCTACACACCAGGAAATACTGCAATTTTGGATCAGTTGACCTGCCGTGGAATAACAATGACCTGGTACGCCGCGGCTTTGGGAGTCGATTTCTCTTATTATTGGATGCATAGCGCCTACTGTGGGAAGTACATTTATAAAACATTGTATTTATTTGACAGTTTTTTAGATCTAAAGTGTTTTAAAACACTCATCGCTCTGGCCTGTAAAGTGTACAAGTTTTTAGTAGGTATGAATGATAATGTCAGGTGCGTTTATTTTTTTAATAGGTGATGGACTAAGCAGGCCCACCTGATGTTAAGAAAGTGGAAAACCGTCGCTTTTAACCACAGTAACAAGTACTTCGCAGGACACCTATTAAGTAGCAGATTTAAACTACAGTCGCCGTGTGTCAACCGGAGGCGTAGGTATCTAGAAAATTTTACCATATTATTACACTATCATTCATCATCAACAGCGTATTTTTTTTTTTTTTTTAATCTATAAGTTTTAAGGGACTTTTATTATAAATAACATGTCAGTCCCATCGTACCCTAATTAACAATGACAATAACAATGATAAAAACAAAGCTAAATTAATTACAAGAATCTTCCGTTGATATTACATATTATATAAAAAAAAAAAAAAAAAATTCTAATCTTAATTAAAATGAAAATTTATCTTAATTATAACCATGAGTTGGAGTATTCAAAAGATTATTTACTCAGAAATATCTCAATAAAAGATTTGAAACTTTCTGATGTTGGTTGACAAAGAAAGCTCACCAGGGCTCCAACATCGAACTTACTAACTCGATATTTCTGAATAAATTCTTCTCTTTCTGCGTTATACTTGCCACATTCCATTATTATGTGATGGACATCATCTATCGTATCACAAACTTCACATATGGCGGAAGGAACCTTTTTCATTAAAAATGCAAACTTCTTAGACGGATAATGTCCAGAACGCAGCCTATGAGCTAACACTATGTATTTTCTGCTTAATTTAATACCGCCAAACCAGGGGAGCCGAGGAGGCTGGTATTGTATAGTTCTATACCAAATTCCTTTTTCTTTACTTCTTAAATCAAAATATTCTCTAAATTTATTATAACACTAGCAGACGCCCGCGACTTCGTCCGCGTAACTTTCGATGTCAACTTTACTACTACCCGTACCCTACCCTACCCCTACCCTACCCTACCCCTACCCTACCACTACCCTACCCTACCCACCCCCTACATCTACCATACCCCTACCCTACCCCTACCTTATCTACATCCTACCCCTACCCTACCCCTACCTTATCTACATCCTACCCCTACCCCAATCCTACCCCTACCCTCCCCGTACACTATCCCTTTCCTACCCCTATCCCAATCGTACCCCTATCTCACGCCTATCCTACCCCTACCCTACCACTTCCCTATCCTACCCGTACCTCTACCCTACCACTACCCCACCTCTACCCCTACCCTACCACTACGCTAAACCCGGCCCTAAACCTACCCTACCCCTACACTACCCCTACGCTTCCCTACCCGTACCCTACCCTACCCTGTAACTTCTCTTTATCTTACTCCTACCCTTAACAAAATCGGTCCAGTCCTTCGAGAGTAGTGGTATGACCAAGAGAAATAGAGACTTCTATGCTAATAATATAAAGAGGTAAAGTTCGTGTGGTTGTAGGAGGTAATCTCTGGATCTACTGGACCGATTTGGAAAATTGTTTTACCAATAGAAAGCTACGTTATTTGCGAGTGTCATAGGCTATGTTTGATCCCCATATTCAAACGGGAACGGGAACTACGTAAATGAAAGCGCCGGGCGTCCTATAGCGGAATTTCTGCGTCTTTTAGAAATTTTGTATTATCTCCGAAACTATTTAAGTAATTAACATACTGTAAAGGGCAAATCTTATCTCCATAATATCCTTGTGATTATTAAATAATTTATTTTAATAAGGATTAAAGTTTGGTGGTATAAATAATGACATAAACCTAAGTATATAAAATTAATAATTTTTAAAACACAAAAGGTACTGTATCTGCTAATATATAGAAGATAGATGTATGGTGTCGCGGACTTTTTTGTAGAACTTTTAAAGATACATAAAGTCTCTATACATTAATTTCAATTTTATACAATAGTTAAGGCAGCGCATGCGAATAAGTCTGTGTAAGAGGATTTTCAGTCCGACCTGTATGACAAAAACTGTGATAACTCGGCTAATATATATGATACCAATACCAAATATAGCCTATAGCACTCCCCGATAATGTAGCATTCTACTGGTGAAAGAATTTTAAAATCGGACCAGTAGTTCCGAAGATTACCCCATTTAAAAAATGTGACAAACTTACAAACTTTACCTCTTTATAATATTAGTATAGATATATATGACGTATTTTGATGATAAAAGAATTTGGAACTAAGACCCACCACGTCAGTTCACGTGATTACGTATTCACTATTTGTACAGTGTCCCGTAAATATTACGACATACCTACTCTACACGATGATAGCCGACATTAAGACCTAGTAAAAAGAGCAATATAGTATGTTAGCCGGCGGTTTTAAAGTTATTAGAAAATACAAAAAAAAAAACTATTTTTCAGTACAATTTAGTCGTTCTACGTGCTGAAAAATAACTTCAACGTTGATTTTATACTTGGTAATTATTTTTAAATGCAATAGTTAGCCCTGTCGTATTGTCTTTTACGACAAAGGGCCTAAAGATTCAAATATTAAAAAGTTAAAAATTGCTGAAGGGCACACATTTAAACGTGAAAAATTATTTTACTGCATAGGTAGGTTCTCCAAAAACGAAGAGTTACAAAGCGAGTTTAATTCAAGGAAAGAGCAAGGGGAAATTATTATTATGAAATTTGATAAAATAACATTATTGAATAAGAATAATATTATAATAATAATAAGAATAATAACCATAGACCCGAAATTACAGCTAGGAAAATCCAAAAGTGAGGGATAACAAAAAACTTCTCTTGAAACTAAGCTAAGGCCTCAGAACCTTCCCCACACATACAAGAAAAGCAAAACCAAAATTGTGACAAGGCTCCGAAACCGACTCTATCAAGCTCTCCATAGCAACATAGCAACTAAAGCATAGCAACGGACGGCCTCCCCCTGCTCAATACTTAAGATATAAAACATACTTATAAACTAATTATTCCATGTTGGACTAAGAAACATCAACTCAACATGGAATAACAAATTGTTTTATGTCTGCGAATTCCACAAAATTCCCTACAAAGGAAATACAAAAATAAGTAATAAGAAAAAACAATAAAAGTGGTTGAGGGCCAAGACCCACAAAGGGTTGTAGCGCCGAAGGAAGAAGAAGAATTATTTATAAATAGTTGTTTCCCCCAATTAAACTTTAGTTTTTTCTTCTACAAATCTAGAGTTTTTTCCAAAAACCGGGACTAATCACTTTTTATGTTTAACTTAATTTTTTGTATGTAATTTTAAGGTTCATTGAAAAAAAATATTTTTAGACAAAGTTCATCTAGCTCTAAAACATGTTCATTTAATAACTCAAATATTTAAATTTTCAAATATTTAAAACATTAGTAAGTACTTACAGCAGTAGTAAGTACATTAGTTTTCAACAACTTCGTCACAATTGTTATTTTTGTTCTGAAAAGGCTTAAGTATTATCGTAAAATCGTTTTCTATCAAAAGTTCATATTAGGTACTTGAATAACAAAACAATTTACATCGCATCACAAAAACAACATGGAAAGTGTAATAAAAAGACAAGTAAGTATATTGAAACATTTAGGGATGCCCTAGTCAATTATGAACCCTTTTATTTTCCCGCCCGTCTGTCCCTCCGTGGCTTAGCTTAGAAGCTATGAGTACCTACCTACTAGAAAGTTGTAAATTAGCACGTGTATTTCAGTTAGGTACGCTAATAAAGTTATAAAGAAAATTTTTGTAAGCTCTATTTTTTTGCCTTTAAATGTAAATTGGGTATGATTTTTTTACTCTTTCTAACCCACAGTGTGGGATGTCATTGAGTACCTAGGTCTTGAAAAATAATAATGAATTGTGTAAATGCCATTGCTCGATTTAGAGATCTGTTTTTGAAGTAATAAGATTTAAATTAAGTCGGCATTGTTGACGTCTAACTGCGTAACCATGTAGCCCGCGTAGCTCGACATGCACTTGGCTGACATTTTTATTTATAATTAAAAAAAAACTAGCTGCGCCCCGCAGTTTAACCCGCAAAAAATAAGTACACGTACACTTAATTAAATTTTAACAGCAAACTTAAAAAAAAGAATAGGTTTTAGGTTTTGATTAAATGCGTACGTTTCTGTCTTTTTCTTAGTTTTATTATCAGTGTCATTTATTAAAATTGTAAAAAATAAATAATGTTTTCTCTTGCTAAAAAACACTGTCATATTACCACTCCACAGCGGGGCTAAACAAGCATTTCAGCCTCGAGGGGCTAAAGTAATTTTGTTTTTTTAATTCTTATCTGTTACGAGTACTAGCCTACTATAAAACGGAGGAGGTTTTATTCGATAATAGAATCATTATAGGTGAGGCCCTGATTGTTTTGAAAAATAAATAAAAAACTTTAATGGTATCGGTAAATTGGAATGAAATGCAGCGTTCTTGTCTGTGGAATGCGTCTATTTTTTTATTAAATTTTTATTGAGTTGCGAATAGAGCGAGATTTAAAGACATGGGACATCCTTTACGGTGTAATACCTTTGCCTTATTCTCATGTGAAAAAAAATAAAATTAAAAAGAGAGAATTTAAAAAACACACACTGTGTGAATAATACACACTTGATTTTTTTTCAGAAAATCATTGTAAATTTGTGACCGCAACTTTCAACTTATTTTTCAACAATAATGGTTACTGTTTGATCCTAATTTGGAGATGGATGAAATTTTCAATCTGTTAGCATCAAAGTCGAGACGCATTTACTTAAATACTTACCTACGATACCTACGAATATCTACGCAAAATTTAATAAGTGGAGAAAACAACAACGAATGGATTCACTTACGAAAGGAGTTTTTTAAACTATTATCTCCCACAGTTAACTCACATACTTCATTATTCATCTTACTCTCTTTCTCTCACAGTAGTCGGAAATTATGTTACCGGGTAAAAGCATCTCCCTTAATATCCAAAATTGTAGACTTTGTACATTTAATTTTCAATTAAAATAAATCATTGAATATCGTACTAAACTATTTTATTTTCTCGCAATCGTAGTGAAAAGCAGAGTGTAACACGTGGGGCTAAACCCATTATAAACTCGGTTTCTATTTATCCTAAAAATACCTCGTATATAGTGGGTCTTTTTAGCCCCTTGTATAACAATCTACTATTGTATGTTTAAAACCTTATTTCGGCCAAGTCTGTTTAGTAATAAAGGAGCAGCAAAGTAGCGTGAAAGAGTTACAAACACACACACACACTCATTTACACACTTTTACATAAGCTTTCGTCTCTATAATAATATTAGTGTGATAAGTGTGACGTTACGTAACAATATAAACTTTTTCCGACACAATTGTTCATGCCTTTTCACATAGGAACTGTATAATTTTCCGGGATTGAAGCATTCTCAAAGTAACTACAACTTAGCAGACGCCCGAGACTTCGTCCGCGTCAAATTCTGTTTAACACAAATCCCACGGGAACCATGATATTATCCGGGATGAAAAAGTATGCCTACGTGTTAATCCAGACATCACCCCATCCATGACATCGCCCTAAAAAAAAAAACTTTTCAGTGTTCATAAACTAAAATTAGAAATCTCACTTGCTGTTGTGCACTTAATAGTTCATTTCTCCCCAAGTAACTAATAGATACAATTTTCAAATTGTCTTTTTAGAAAGTCCATGTAAATTTTGTCATTTCAACTGCTTATCATATGATTCCATGTAAATTCTTTTGTTACTCAAGTGAGAGGAACACATTTGAATAAGTATTTTAATACGATTTTTACATAATCAACCCCTTTTGGAACGAAAATAGCAATTGTGACGAAGTTTTTGAAAATAACGTTCTAATATTTTACATCTTTGGAATCTTCAATAAATGTACACGTTTACAAGCTAGATGATGTACAACTTTGCCTAGTACATTTTTTCACATGTTAAAAAAGATAAAATGTATAATAGTAAAATTATCTAAAATTATATAAAAAAAAAATGTTAAAGATAAAAAAGTATTTAGTTAACGTAGTTCACTGTAGAAGAAAAAACCAATCTTTTATTTGCTGAAACAACTATTCAAATATAATTACCAAGTATAAATTAAGTAATTTTTCAGCACATGGTATTAAATTGCACTAAAGGTTGAATTTTTGTATTTTGTAAAAGATCATAAAAATATCATATCATAAAAATATCAATATCATAGGGGTCAAAGGTTTTTTATTTATTTTTCAAAACAATCAGGGCCTTACCTATAATGATTCTATTTTCGAATAAAACCTCCTCCGTTTTATAGTAGGCTAGTACTTGGCTAGTACTCGTAACAGACAAGAATTAAAAAAACAAAATTACTTTAGCCCCTGGAGGCTAAAATGCTTGTTTAGCCCTGCTGTGGAGTGGTAATATGACAGTGTTTTTGAGCAAGAGTAGTGAAAAAGAATTTTTCAAATCGGTTCAGGCGTCTTCGAGTAATCGGTGAACATACATAATAAAAAGAAGGAAAAATTATTCCGATGAATTGATAACCTTCTCCTTTTTTTGAAGTCGGTTCATGATATCTACAATATGATACTCCAATTATAATATCTACAATATTAAATAAGATATTAATTTTTTTTTGTTCCATGAAATATCGTGCAATCAGTCTCAAAAAGACTGTGAGCTGATGGGTTCTAAGTTTGATATTGGTATGTGATATGATATGATGATCATTATATCTACAACTATAAAGTAAAATAAATTAAAACTAATACCTAAAAATACTTATCGAAACTTGCCGCCCTTGGTAGGGTGCCCATCACGCAGGCAGCATTCCCGCGTTGAATTGCGATTGAAATTCTTTGCGCGAGAAAGCTCGAAAGCGAGGGTCGCCTCTTGCCTCTCTGAGGCGTTTACTTATCTCCTTGTGGAGAGTCCTCCTGCCCCACGGGCCTAGTGTCTCGACGCCAAACGGGACGAATTCAAATTGGGCGCCAATTGTATTTCAGTAACTTTTGACGCTCCCGCATGTTTACCGCCGCCCTGCCACGTCTGCTGGTCGACTGAATGTATGAAGCAGCTAAAGTGTCTGCACACGTGGCGTCCCACACCAGCGCACGACCCATTCACCAGGGTATTAATCACAGATATAAGAGGTAACTAGATTTATAAAGTGCCAATTCTTTGTATTGAACCTAATAGCCTAAACGGCTGTTTAATATTTAGTGAAAAATGAAATATGTCACCCTTGCTTTAGAGTTGAATATTATTTATTCCTTTTGTCACAGAACAAAACAAGACTGCTAGTACATGCGCGGACACGCTTGCGATGTTCCGCACACCCGGGTGTACGCGGGCCACGCCCCCTTGCTACTTCTATTGCTAAAAGCGTTAGCTTTTAGCGTTGTCTGTTCTGTGGTATTAATGACACCCCGTCGGGATGCTTGCTATCGTTGCGCACGATCTGAGGCTCCAGAACGGCAGGTACGTTAGCACTGACGAGCGCCCTTCTAAGGATGTCATTAAGCGCGGAGTGGCGGGACAAGCGGCCGGCGCCTGAAGGGCAGGCGAGTCCGTGGTGGCTGAGGTCATCTACGCGGGCTCCGCAAGATGTGCAATTGTGTTCCGCGCATAGCACAGCTCCAACCCGGAGAGCAGCGGCAATGCGGAATGATTCTGGGTCTATTAAAGTGCCAGTATTAGGTGATGCATAAGCATGAAGCCAGTGGTCTGACTCTGGTCTAGAAGATGCCAGGAGCCTCACCCGGTCCCTGCCATATGTGTTGCTTCAAGCAGAGAATTCAACGTTGAAACTGATATTATAGTGTCCCGAGCCCTTTGTATTTTTGGCCATGCATTCTTAGCGTTAGAAGTTTGTTGTCCAGTGATAGTTTTGAGTTTCTCGAAAGCAACCAGTGCAATCCCTTGTACTTCAGTTTTAATTCCTCCTTTTTTATTAGGTATAGGAAATAAAATCTTTTTAACAAAAAAATTAAACCGACTTAATCTCGTACTTAATCAGTACTCGAGACTGAGTGTGATTCTCACTGCCTAATTCAGAATAATCTGAGCAAGATTAGGTAGGTACTCCACGAGAGATATTGGCGGATCGACCATCATCGAAATACTGAAACGGCGAGCCCCTTGTAAAACCAGAGGCGCTCAGATGAAAAATTGTGAAAGTAATTTAAAATCACATTACTTTTAAGCATGTTTCCGGTACACTTTAAAAATGTGTTATTTACCCTATTACGCTCCTTTCTATTTAAAAGTAAACTGTTAACTACCTCCCTGCCAAATTTCAAGTATAGAAAAAAAAATAGGACTTTTATACAAACTTGCTACTATTAGGTAAGTTATTATTTTTAGACCTCCTTAATCCGGCTCTATCACAAAACTAGTTTACAGGATACGTTTACTAACTGTTAACTACTTACCTGTCAAATTTCAAGTTTGTAGCACAAAATTTATGTACCTAACTACTAAACTTACAAGAGCCAATCCGTTAGCGAAATTCGGTAGGTACCTACTCTACATTAGCATACGCACTTACTTCTAGCACAGTAGATATATTACAAGCAGTATAATAACTCGGCCATATTTTTGAAATAAATACCTACAGCCGCGCGCTCCGTAAACATGTGATAGGGCTGCCTGCCTCCAGCATTTTAATTAAATTTGCCAACTTTGTGTTTCCATTTAGTTATGTGATTGTAAATATACTTTTTTTTAAATAAACAAATAAAATACTTTGTAAAGTGTAGTAAAATAGGAAGCGATCAATAAAATGCGTGTTGTTTTTTGATTGGTAGATTTAAATAAGGCTGATACTAATCAATGATCTTGAAGGACCTTCATATATTTATTTTGGTGATGCCATCTATCTATTACCACCACACTAGGTGACCAAATAATAAAAAATCGGTCAAGTGCGTGTCGGGCCACGCGCAGTGTAGGGTTCCGTAGATTATGTTAGCACTTTAACCCCTTATGTAATAACAACACAATCGGTACAAAAATACCGATAACGATACCCCCACACTATAGAATAGACGATAAAAAATTGACCCTGACTTGGCATGTAGGGAAGGAACTACAAAAAACAAATTGAGATTGACCGGGTTCGCTAGTAGTTTAATAAAAAAATCTGGATAGGTACATTGATATCAGCTGGCTCTTTACTTTTTTTATTCAAATACATTAAAGTATGAGCAACACAATAATGTTGTTAAATTCAAACAACTTCTTTACGTAACTTCTTTATTACCTTAAAATACAGGTATACAAAACATACATGTCATAAGATTTAAATCTATGTATTACATAATAATCAAAGAAAACAACCTAAATGAAGAAGTTAATAAATAATTATTTAATAATATTATATTAACGTTTACGTCATTTACCAATTTACACAATTTTATTATTTAAGCATTTATTTATATATATATTTATTAAATTATGCCTTTAGAATACAAAATATTAATCAAACTTTATAAAAATAATAACTTTTTTCCTAGTCGTCATAATTAAAAAATCCAATACACTGCGTTCGTCACCGCGGCACAGTCGCAACGGTCTTCACCCCACGATCACCCCACGTACGAGCTGCGTAGGTATAGCTCGCGTTTCGACCTTTAGTATGAAGTCCAACTACTGCTTGTAATATATCTACTGTGCTTCTAGCGCCCGGTCTTTAAACTCGTACCTATAGGTACATCATTGTTATCTTCAACGACTCTTTCGCCATCATAATTATCAAATATCTAAGGAGGCTAACTAAAGCCGATTTAAATCATAAAGACAGTTCTTAGGATTTAAAGACAGTTCTTTCCCGTGGTTCTTTCAGAAACGGCTTTAATTAATACGTCATTGGCTTGGCACCGCCTTCAAAGTGATTAGAAGGTAGCACAAACGATGTTATTTTTCGCTTTTTTAGTTTATTTTTGTGATTTTGAAGTCGGTTTAATTTTTTTGGTAAAAAGATTTTATTTTTTATACCTAATATCTTCTTCAATATTGTAGATAATATCATAATTAGAGTTTGTGGATAAATGTAATTCATCTATCTATGTAAGTATTCATATAAATAAGAACGGCGGTAAAGAAGGAATACGGCGAATATTGAAATAGTCAATTAAACCAGTTTCAACGCGACCGGATGACGCGCAATCAATTGATTTAGGCAGGCCCCCAAATAGTATTAGCCCAGAGCCCCACAAACGCTTCAGCCCTGATTCTACCCCACTGACCTACTGCTCTCCCTTTACAGCTGCCGTGGGTATTTACCTATACCTACGCATTGTTGTGCTTGAATGCATCGTCATATAAAATGCTCGCTTGTTAATAAGTCTCATGCTAAGTTATTATATTTTTATTGTTGTTTTATAAAAAAGTTTTTTGTATTATATATGAAATATATTACCTTTCGAGATGTACTTTGTATTTTATAAATACAAAATACTTTTTACAGCTAAATTTCAAAAGCGTTAAGCGTTAAACATGCTTTTTTAAAAGTATTTTGTACATCTCTGTATATGGTTTGAAGCCGAAACAATATGATGTTCAAAAACCGGAAAAAAGCGAGTTGAACTCGCGTGAAGAGGATTCTGAACAATGATAAACAAAGCTATTTATTTAAAAAAAATTGAGATCTTCTTTCTTTCTTATTTCTTCTTTCTTTCTTGAAAGCTTTCATTTTGATATATATCACACGATGCAGATTGCAAAATATAGTTTTAAAATTTTCCATCTTACCCTCCATAAGTAGGTAACCTTTCCTTTAAAAAATTTGAAGGTTTTCCCTTCAGGAATTTATAAGTAGAACGCTTAATTCAGTGGTATAATTTTCAAAATTTTAGGTTTACTTAGATATACATATTTGTAATCCTCTTAAAAATTTCTTTAATTTGATGTATTACACAATGCAATATGTATTTAAGAGCCGCTTATACTCAAAGGACATGGCCGATTTTTGTATGAGTTACTAATTTTAATTTACACAAATGATATTTGGTATTTTATAATGCTAAAAATGTGTATATTAAACTCGCAGAAGTTGTCATTACAACAGACTAGACTTAAACCTGTCATGTTTATTTCGCGCGAAACGTCCGCTCCTATGTACTACGTTGCAAAATGGTGAACCGCGCTGGCTCGCTGACCGCTGAGCGTCGTAGGCTCGTCTTCAAAATAATGACGAGCTCTAAGTATTGCATGATTTATAAGTACCTATAGTATAAATAAATAATTATTCTGATAGTAAAGCACTTATGGCGCTTCACAATATCATATAGATGGTTACGGTAACCTGACATGGATTAAGTAATAGTAGGCCACATTTTTATCGAATTATTCAGAATCGTACACCGAGAAAAATATCGACCGCTGAATATGTGACCTACTAAAACCACTAAAATATAGATATACAAAATAGGCCTGAAGGTCTGATCTGGTGGTAGATAGGTGTATTACCAGTGGCTAGTTACCACCCTAGCAGTAGAGGCGTATCCCCAAGCGGATTTAGCGGTGTAGTACGTTTACCTACCTGTAAAAAAACGTACGTTAAAGTACGTTTACCTATGTGGAAAAAAAGGTAGGTACATCTTCCAAGTAAGCGGCCGTCAAAAATTAAAATGTCCTGTACTGCAATGGTTATTTACATAAAAAAACAAGATTATTTTCAAAGGATATATAAAAACAAAATACTTTGTGTCATTATAAAATGTATAATATCTATAATGCCTACCTACAAATAATTGTTACATGTTTAGCAGTGTTTAGCAAAAATACCTATGAGCTTGTATAAATCAGATTATTTTTTTAATAAGTATTGTCGTGCTTCATTAATAACATGAATTGGTTGCTCTCTATATAACCAGACGTATAAACATAATATAAAAAAATTGAAGTGTATGTAGTTATTTAAACGATACTATACCTAAGTCCTTTAGGCATGGTATAGATTTTATTTTGATTACTAGCTGAAGCCGCGCGGTTTCCCGTTCCCGTAAGAATACGGGGATTATATATATCCCCATAACCTTCCTCGATAAATGGGCTATCTAACACTGAAAGAATTTTTCAAATCGGACCAGTACTTCCTGAGATTAGCGCGAGTATAATATATTCTTTGGACAGAAGAATTGGATGTGGACGAATTCATATTGCAATCTTTTTATTTTTAAATAAAAACTGAGAAGTTCAGAGAGGTTAAGAATTATGTGTTAATTCATCTTTCTATTTTTATTATATAAATACACTTGCTAAGTACGTGTAAACGCAATGTAATTTTTCGGCCATGTCCTTTCATCTACTCACGTACACCTCTGCGTTTGGGTCACAGGAATTGATATGTACCTATATCGAATATCAATAGAATTAGTTCAGTACGTTTAGGGAAAATTTACTGTCCTTTATCCCCTATTTATACCCATTACATTTTATATTTTACCCTAGTAGGTAAAAGTACCAATTAACGTAACTTGAATAACCAGCCAAGTGCAGCCAGTGTAGGGGTTCCGTAGATTAAATTAGCAATTATTAGTTTTAACAGACTGAGCTAACTTACTAACAACTTTAGGTAGGTATAGACAAAGTTGTTAAGTATTAACTAAAATTCACACATACTAAATTATATTATCTAATAAGTATAAATAATATTTCCAACTTGACAAATTTTAAAAAGCAAGTAAAGACCTTTTTAATATACTTAGAAAGCATATCTACTACTCCATGAAAGAGTATCTACCTTGATGAATAGGGTAATTCCAGGATAGATGCCCCAGTGGGATAGATGACTTGATTTTTATTTCACTATGTTAGGAGCACTGTAGGAGTAAAATTTTACTGTAAATAACGAGTCCTCCCCCTGCAAACCTTAGTGTCGGGAGTAATTTCGACCGGAGCCCATGCGCTTCGTCTGTGTGAGTAAAAATCATCCGCGGTGAGACGACAAAAGGCGCCAAAATAAGATTCGTAAGTACTCACAACAGTGTATTTTTTCTCCCGCTTATAATGTCTATTTTTTTTCTATTTGTCTGCTTGCATTGAAGATTAGCCTATGTATACTGATAGATTTTATAGTAATTGAAACTCATCTTTTGCTTTTATTGATAAGGGCATCTATCCCCTACAAAAAGTATAGTTGCCCCGTTTTTTATTAGGATAGATGTGTGGCGAACGAACTCTTTCGTTCGCCCACTTTAGGTTAGGCCATCTACATTCACATTCCAGATTCATTTCATATTTAGAATTCCCTTGACCGCGCATGCGTGGATATATTGTTTCGCCCATCCATTACACCTTTACCGTTTCTCCATTCCACATCGCATCACCTATTTGATAGACCTTTTATTTTATATCCTTTTACACTTGTAACAATCAGTAAAGTGAATAAATCTACATACCAATACAATCGTCTTCTTCATATCTATATAATAACATCAAACCTCCACGGCGATAGATGCCCCTAAGGGCAACTATCCCCAACTGTTTATTATAAGTGTTGTGTTGTTGCAGAAGAGCAAAATGCCTCGTAAATATAAAAGAAAAATACGAAGTACATGTTGTACTTCGTACTGTAACCTAGACCGAAGATAGTAAGCTAGCAGCGTTTGAAGAGATGAAAAAAGGAGAGAAAGGCGTAAATAAGATTTCTAGAATATAAGGAATACAATCTAAAATATTAAGATGAAGATTTGCTATTAATGGCAAAAATAATTTGACATTAAGTACCTATATTATAACATATTTTCAAAATTACTGTATTTTTACTGTTGTTTTAAATTTGATTTACTTTTAATTTGCACTGTATTGCATCATATCATTTTAGTTACTGTCTGGCATAATTATTACTTAAAAAAATATATATATCCAGCATTTATTTTTATTTATTTCAGGAAAACATCCTATAATAACGAAAAACGACTCGTGGCTCTTACATTCAAATTAGGAGAAGCTGGATTTTCACCGGACTGAACACCAATACGTCAGTTAACATACCAGTTCACTAAAAAGCTACAGCTAAAGCATAACTTTGACGAAGATGACCAAGGAATGAAAATAAAAGTTATATAAAACACCATAAAGACTGATTATAATAATATAGTTCTTTCATTTCAGAACAAACATTAAGAAATGTTTAAACTAAGTCGTCGGTCCCCGCTAGGGGCACCTATCCTCGGAAGTTTTTTCATGATAAGTCATCTATCCGCCACAGTAGGCGTCTATCCCATTTTTCAGAGTTCCAAAGAAATACAATTTACACAAAATCTACACAGTCTATATCAGAACGATTCAGATAATATAGAACATTAAGAAATATATTTAATATCTCCGAAAGAACGCAATGCTCTAAGATTCTAAATTTCGGAGTTATTTGGCATTTTCGAAAAGTGGGGCATCTATCCTGGACTTACCCTAAGCCAAATTAATGACTTCAAGGAGTTATTGATATTTTTCCATCTTTGTTACAACATACTAATGATTTTTTTGTATATTATTATTATTTTATTTATCTTTGACATACCCTATATAAACTGACATAATATTGATGTAAAAGTTTAGGTATTCTCTTAAATATTCAATGTATCTACTAATAAATTAATCACTGTACAAATTACAATGTTAGGCGTTTTTTATAAATATATTGCAAGCTGTAAGGCGGAATTTGGTGTTTATTTCAATAAGATCTGACTGTAACATGAATTCGCAATAAATTAATTTTGATTGATTGATTAAAATTCACATCTTGAACACTAATTTATGCTTTGTAACTGTACATATATATATATATATATATTTATATGTATTTGTATATAAACTGTACTTCAAATCCTGAGACTGGTCGGCGATGCATCAACTAATAATTGACTTAACCACAAAAAACATACGTACAAGTATTAACTTAAGTTCTGACCTATTTCCGAGAATATGCCCCGCCTATTGGGCGTGGCAGCTGAGACTGGATGGCCGCCCCAAGCCTGTCAGCTCTGGCGGCTCTGAGCTCAGTCGCCGAAGGAACTTGCCGTAGCGTGGCAGCATTGAGTTCCTGATTAAATATACCTACTCGAAAGAACATTAATAGTAAGGATTTTATTTACTAACAATACTTACTAGTTGAATTTTTGTTTTACTATTTAGTACAGGCGATGTGTTCAAAACATGTTAAATAGTGCTAACGCGAATAAATACCTATACGTCTAAAAATTTCATACCCGCACATAAACAATTGCAAAACTTATAAACAATAAAGAATAATAAAAATAGGAGTGTACATTAATGTAAAATAGCTCGAAAGCTGTTTGTGTTAGACCATGTTTACAATAAGATTCTTTTGAGAGGAAGTTTTGTAATAAAAATATATATTTGTGAAACTTAAAATCAATTAATTTTGATAAATATGAAAGCGAAAATCTTATTTTCAAAAATATTATAATTTTATACTTTTTTTTATTTTAAACAAAAGATTAAAAATAATTTATGTTTGACTATAAAATATTTAGGTACTTACGTAGTAGTCTACTTTATAGTATTGTAATATAAAATTGTCATAAAAAATTAAAATCCCTAATTATTATTTTAAGTAATTTACAAATGATTAATATTTTGTGTTCAGTAATTTGTTACTTAATTGTTGATTTTTTCAATTCACTTATCTCAACAAATAACATAGGTATATTTATTTTAAATTATATAATATATTTAGGTAATAATGACAAGCATGTTATGCCGTCCCGTAAATATTAATACATACTCGTACCTACTCTACAGTAACTACATGTAAAAAAATTCGTTAAACATAAAATAAGAAATTAATCCCGTTTTTTGGGAAAACTTTTTTTGCTAAAAAAAACTAATAACTATCTATTTTCACAAGTTTGTTTTTATTACAAAATTTTCTCATAAGAATCTTATTGTATAAATCTCCAACACCAATTTTAAGTTTGGAGTTATTTTCTTTAATGAAGACACCTATTTCTATTAGGTAATCTTTAATTGTTTTAAGTTTCAACATAATAATTGTTTATGCACTTGTCACAGATTAAGAATATAGGCAGATGGAGCGCATGGAACACGACAGTGTCGTAGCCGCTCCAAATACGAAATTCAAAAACTAATATATTTCCGAGTCAGTACGACACGAAGCGTCGCATCAGTAACTTACGAAGAAATATTAAGAAAAATGGCGTCTTATGTTTGTAAATATTTTGAAAACTGTTCACAAAAACTAAATTAAATAAAAGTTAAATTTTGGGTTTCACCGGCTTTACCACGATGCTTGTAAAGACTCACTCTGTTTGATGTTTACTCTGTGGTGCGTGTATGAAAATTTTGGCGCATTTTTTTATACGGCTTATACGAGTCGAATTTTTATACACCTATTTTTTTAACAGTATCAGTAATTATCTCGGTTTGGTACTTAGAGATCGAACTACATATTTGTATTGTTATTAGATTTAAACTTGACATTTAAATTACAACGTGAAATTAGATACGAGTAGATACATGATATTATAACAACTGGAACGAATTTTATGTGAACGTTTGAGAACCGTAAACTAGCTGAGTATTTATTAAACTTGTTTACCTACAAGTAAAACAAACAAAATACAAAACATTAATAATAAATATAAAGTTAAGGATATATTAGACAATAATAAAATTATTATTTTCTTTTTCTGTATTTCCATTTATTCTTAAAAATAAACAACGGTTTTTTTTTATAAATCGTATGAAAACCACCACTTGTTGCAGGAAACTGTTCACTCGGCGGGAAATTGACGCAGCATTGGTCGAAAAATACGCTATTACTGTACCCACAACAAACCAGACGCAAAATACCAAATGTCTTCTTTCTGGATTGATAATACTTTTTAATCCAAGTTGAACATAAAAGTTTTACTTGCATTAAACTGCGATTAACGTAATTTAGGTAGGTATAATTATTTATTATATGTATTTTATTTATTCTGAAGAGATTAATAGATTTAATGAAATAAGATGTTTCTTATCTCTTTCATTTAACTTAGGTAATGCAATGAACGTAGATGAATTATTGTAAAAGGATTATTTAGCGCGTCAGCTTTTTATTAATATAATATAATATAAAGGATTATTTAGCGTCTTTTATCTGTACCTATCTAATGTGTGGATATGATTCAATTTTTCTGTAATTTAGATAAAATATTATATAAAGAATAAATCTCTGCGGAAGCGATACTTACGAGTATTCTTCTGCCTATGCCTGAAAGGCTAACGTTTGTTTTAATTTTACAAAGTTTTTGTTTTCATTTATTTGTAAATTAATTTAATTAGATAAAAAAATCAATTTGTTTAAATCATTGTTAAAATCTTTCTTTTTTTATGCTACAGGTCTCATTTTTCCTGGAGAGCAAAGGTCAGTAATAAAATATACAAGTAGACGCCGCGCGGTTTCACCCGCATGGTTCCCGTTCCCGTAGGAATACGGGGATAAAATATAGCCTTCCTCAATCAATGGGCTATCTAACACTGAAATAATTTTTCAAATCGGATAAGTAGTTCCTGAGATTAGCGCGTTCAACCAAACAAACAAACTCTTCAGCTTTATAATATTAGTATAGACCATATCACATTTATAATTTTCTATTTTTACTGTTCTAATACAAATTGACAAAAAAGTACCAATTAATATAGGGACACCCGAAGTATCTACCAGCAGGAAATGGATTAGTCAAAGAAAAGTTACCCTCCGGTGCCTGCGGATATTCGTTAGAATGGAAAATAAACGACAAGCGCAAGCGATATAAGTAGTCCAGTAATATTAGGTTTTATCTGGGGAAAAATTCCCACTAAGCTGAATTTTTGTATACACCTTTATTACGGTGTTATTATGTCGACGTCGATATCGTGCCGGCTACAAAAGTTACAAAGGTCACAAAAAGTTGTAAAGGTTACAAAAATCAGTTTTTTGCAAATATTTCACGACCTATTCGAAGCTCGAAAGTAAATAGAGGTCATTATAAAATTGTTTCTCATAAAATTGTCTAATTAAATTAAGGTTTTTGAATGACATTGGTCTAAAAGTTCTAAAAGCGTTGCAATGTTAAAACAAAGTTGTTTTTTTAACAGGATTAGTTAAGTTACAGAAATTACAACCTTTTTATTGACAGTAACAATATTGTTAAAAATTTTAATAAAAAAAATTCAACCGACTTCCAACTCAAAAAATAATTTTAACTAAAAAGCAAAAAATAACATCCTACCTATGTGCTACCTTCTGATCAGTTTGAAGGCGGTGCCAAGCCAGTGATGTTTTAATTAAACACGTTTAAACTACAAAATTTCTGTGGTTCTTTCAGAAACAGCTTTAATTAAAACACGACACTGACTTGGCACCGCCTTTTCTCTGCGTGATCGAATCAGGAATGAGGAGATCCGCAGACGAACCAAAGTCACTGACATAGCTCAGCGAGTCGCGAAGCTGAAGTGGCAATGGGAAAGTTCTTATCAATACAAAATTATCAAATCCAAACACAAGGTAGCTACTGTGAACCGTCGAGGAGTTCTCTTCACTGTGCTTCGTCTTCATCACCAGACCCTTAATACAGTCACAATCCATCTAGGTGGAAAGTTCTCATCAACACAAATTTATCAAGTCCAATCACAAGGTAGCTACTGTGAACTGTCGAGGAGTTCTCTTCACTGTCCCTCGTCTTCATCACCAGACCCTTAATACAGTTACAACCCATATAGGTGGAAAGTACTCATGAATACAAATTAATCAAGCCCAAACAAAAGGTGACTGCTGTAAATCCTTGACAAGTTCCATCGTCTGTGTTTCGGCTCCATCATCAGACCAACTCCAAACCTTGATAAAGTTGTAGTGGTTTAAAATAGCTTATGGAAACACTAACAAACGCACTAGCCGTCTCTACAACTTTCGAAAGTATTTTTTTTATTAAAATTTTTATTTTTTTATTTTTAGTGTTAGCATACCTACTGCGTGTATACAGTCACAACCTATCTAAGTGGAAAGTTCTTATCAATACAAAATTATCAAGTCCAAACACAAGGTAGCTACTGTGAACCGTCGAGGAGTTCTCTTCACTGTGCTTCGTCTTCATCACCAGACCCTTAATACAGTCATAATCCATCTAGGTGGAAAGTTCTCATTAATACAAATTTATCAAGTCCAAACACAAGGTAGCTACTGTGAACCGTCGAGGAGTTCTCTTCACTGTCCCTCGTCTTCATCACCAGACCCTTAATACAGTCACAATCCATCTAGGTGGAAAGTTCTCATCAACACAAATTTATCAAGTCCAATCACAAGGTAGCTACTGTGAACCGTCGAGGAGTTCTCTTCACTGTCCCTCGTCTTCATCACCAGACCCTTAATACAGTTACAACCCATATAGGTGGAAAGTACTCATGAATACAAATTAATCAAGCCCAAACAAAAGGTGACTGCTGTAAATCCTTAACGAGTTCCATCGTCTGTGTTTCGGCTCCATCATCAGACCAACTCCAAACCTTGATAAAGTTGTAGTGGTTTAAAATAGCTTATGGAAACACTAACAAACGCACTAGCCGTCTCTACAACTTTCGAAAGTTCCCCTCAATTTCTCCAGGATGCCATGACATGAAAAAAATGGGACCACCCTGGAAGTAAACCCTTCAAAACAAAAAAAGAATTTTTAAAATCGGTCCATAATTGACGGAATTATCGCTGGACATACATAAAAAAAAAAAAAATATACATACAGCCGAACGTAGAACCTCCTCCTTTTTGGAAGTCGGTTAATAAACAAATAAGATTTTCAGTACTATAAATTAGAAAAAATGCCGCAATGTGTTAGATAACTTGGAAAATGGTATCAACATTCTTTTAAAACCACATATATTATGCACGTCTAAGAGTTTTTTATCTTCATATATTTATTAACAACAAAAAATAAAAAAGTCTTTCTTCTAAATAGGTACCTTACATCTCGTTGAAAAACGAAAATCACTTTGAAAATGCAAACGAACTGTACCTATCTATATCTAACGTTCTCGTGCAATGATATAAATTGGCCTGATATCTTAAAGGTTGCAGTTCAGATCAGTTGCAGATGGTCACATTTCCATTTTCAATGGAAGTAATGTTTGTTTGAACAGTATCCAATTACTCTAGCAAGACAACTATTATCCGAATTGATGCCTAAAGTAATTTTAAGTATCAACCACCGAGGTAAAGCAAATGTCCTACTTTGTATGGAACCCTCGACACAACACACTTGTGCTATTTTTATAATTTAATATCGATATATTTTATTCGTATATTATAAAATAACGTCACTTCAGAAACCTGCTCTCACCTATAGTCGCGCCTCGCGTATTTTGTACAGACAAATAATAAATAACGTTTTTAAATTTAAATTTAAACGAAATTATCCATCTTCACAAAGCCACCCCTTTGCGAACACCTGAGAGGATAGGAAATTTAATACAAGGTACGTAATTATTAATTTCACCATCCATCAAAATCCCCACTTCTACAGAAATACTTAACGAAAGTTTTAAACAAAAACTAATTTCACCCCTTTTCACCCCTTACCGAGCACGCCAGCGGGTGGAAGAAAATTATAGGTTCATTTTTCAATGTATCTAACAACATCATACCAAAAAATCCGGTTTACCGTTTATTGAGGAATCACGTGGTTTATTGACTGGCGTCGAACACTTAAATGTGCTATTTAGGTCAAATTGTTTTCTCCGTGTCAGTTGTGTATTTATTATAATATTCCGATGCTCTGCTTTTATAAAAATGAACAAGAAAAAATATTCATCTAGTCTAAGAACTTGGATCTTGGAGCCTTTTTTACATAGGTACATATTTTATATACACATTTTTAGGAAACGGAGAAAATATTTTGCGGCGTGCGCCGCGATCAAGAGATCATAAAAATTCAAACGTATACAAAAATTCAGCTCAGTAGGATTTTTTCCCCAGTTTTTAGTTTAAAATGTCTAAAATTACTGGATTAATAGCTCTCTCGACGCGGAATATAATATAGTTGACACTCTTTATGGTTATATTTAACAAAATTAAATACTACTATATTTTCCGCGACTTGGAAGTTAAAAGATTAATGTTTGTATTTGTAGCACTTTCCTATATATCCGGGAGAGTTTGTTCCATATCGAGTCAGTGATTTTGCTAAAAATACAAACCTTATATGCACTTCAAATATAAATTTGTAATTAAATTAATAATGTAGTTCGAGTGGCACCAAAATTATATTACCATACTTTTTTAAGTGTATACCAACAGGCAAAGATTGACACTCGTACAGTCATGTCTTAATACTCGTATTTGCATCACAATTTAAATTACTGTACTGATCAAATTGTTAATTAGTTAATTATAATTAAATTAAAATATGACTTGAAATTTTTAAATATAAAATATAAATTAACAAAACTTAAATTATAATGCCATAGATTATTCACATGCATACTGTAATAAATTAAAAAATTCATTATAACATTATACACTGCTCATTGTATGGAAAGTGCGATATAATATAACTTTTTCACTATTATAGCATAGTTAGAGCTCTGGGTTTGGATTGGTCAGCTCTGGGTTCTTGATTTTTTAACTTGTTTATATTTAACGTTTATATTTTAAAATTTCATTACTGACTTTTGGTATACAAAAACAACATTGTATTTCGTAATATTATTTTGGTGCCACTAGAATTACATTTTTGATATTATTTCAAATTTACATTTTAAATGCAGTATAGCTTTGTATTTTTAGCAAAATCAATGACTCGAACTCTGATATGGAAAAAACTTTCCCGTATATATTGGAAAGTGCTACGAATACAACCATCAATCCTTTATGTCGCGGATAATGTAGGAGTATTTAATTTTGTTAGATTCCTATTTCATGAGTTATGATAAAGTAGAGTATGTAACGTGTATAACTTGGCATTAAAGCACTCGTGTCTCTATTAGAAAACTCACTTCGTTCGTTTTATAAAATGCAACTCGTGCTTTAGTGGCCGTCATTATGCAACCGTTTCATAATCTACTTACTATTTTAATTTCATAATTGGACTATTATGACACGAGATTAGATAAATGTATTTACGTAACTATGTCAGTAGTGGTTTTGCCACTGTGTCATAATTATTGCTTAAAATAAATGTTTTGCTTACACCAGGTACACCACCAACGAGAGATTTTATGAGCTGGAAGATACAAAGAAGCTGCACGAATTTTTGTGTTTCTATTTAAGTATATAAATAAGTATATTTAAGTATTATTTACTCATTACTTGTACTTCCTCACGCGTGCTCCGTGTTGTAGTTATTGTATCAGAATGTTTTTGTCTCTATTATGGAAGAGTATCATATTTCAAATGATTTTTCGTTTAATCCTTATAATTTTAATTTATTTTGGTTATGACACTCAAACTATTTTCAACTTCATTGAGCGGTACCTCATTTTTCGATATTTTACTCGTCGTCGTTAATTAATACGTACTTAATCAATATCAGTGGTAATTAAGTACGAGCAGTTCATATACTTGTAGTACTTAATATGTGTAAGATACTGTTAGTGGATATTTTTTGGCCTTGAAATGTAACCACAAACATGGCTTTTTGTAGATGATTCTTATTTATAAAACTTTCAATTAGTATAAATAAATAAAAACATAGACTCGAATTGAGAACTTTTTTTAAGTCAGTTAAAAACTGACTGACTGCGTCTCGGGCCACGCGTACTTTATGGTTTGTATAAGCATTTTTAACCACAATAATAATAATAATAATATTGTACAGTTCAAGACTTCCTCCGGTCATGTATGGGGCAATGGAGCACGATCCTTTGTCTCCATGGCGAGCGGTTGGCGGCTGCCGATGACCGGATTAGGATACGCCGGGGTATCTTCCAGGGTGACTGTCTGAGTCCACTATGGTTTTGCATGGCCTTGAATCCTCTCAGTACATTACTAGAGGGTTCGGGGACAGGCTTTCAGTTTCGGAGAGGAGGGATAAAAGTGCCTCACCTTCTCTACATGGACGACCTCAAACTGCTAGCGCCCAATGCTACCCGACTGCAGGAATTACTGAATCTCACCACGGGATTCATCCATCAGAATGGAGCTGGGACTAGACAAGTGTGCGGTCTTGCATGTGGAGAGGGGTCAGGTCACTCACACGGTCGGGATCAATCCTGACCTGCTTAACATCAAGACCCTTTCTGAAACTGAATCTTACCGGTATCTGGGCATGTCACAATCTATAGGGGTGCAAGAGGCGGACATGAAACAGTCAGTTTGCGAGGGTTTTTATCGACGTCTGACAAAGATCTGTAAAAGTTATTTGTCGGGCGCCAATAAGATTCGAGCTTATAACGGCTGGGTCATGCCTGTTCTCATGTACACCTTTGGCGTGCTCAGATGGACTCAGACCGAATTAGACGTCCTGGATAGAAGGGTCCGCACGACTATGACTCTCTATCGTATGCATCACCCAAAATCGTCTGTCATGAGATTGTATGTCCCCCGAAAGTGTGGTGGTCGAGGCCTACTTAGCGCCAAGACCATGCACAATCGGGAGATATGCAACCTCAGGACCTACTTCGAGACGAAAAGGGAGTCCCCGATGCATACAGAAGTCATAGCATGTGATAAAGGATTCACCCCGCTATCCTTGGCCAACAGCGAATGGCAAAAACCAGTGGTACAGAGCATCTCTGACCGGGAGACCGTATGGAAGGGGAAGGAGCTGCACGGACGCTTTTTTAAGGCTCTTCATGAGCCCCATGTCAGTAAAAAAGCGTCCGTGCAGTAGCTGCGCTTCGGTGACCTCTTTGGGGAAACCGAAGGGTTTGTCTTTGCGATACAAGACCAGGTGGTAAAGACGCGGAACTACCGAAAGTACATTCTGAAGGATGGCACTCACGACATCTGTCGAGCCTGTCGCCATCCCGGCGAGTCACTCAGGCATGTCCTTTCGGGTTGTTCAGCTCTTGCCAACACTGAGTATCTGCACAGACACAACCAAGCAGCCAAAATCCTTCACCAAGAGCTTGCTCTGACGTACGGTCTCCTGGACCAGAGGTTGCCTTATTACAAGTACACACCGGTGCCAGTGCTTGAACGCGACGGAGTCCGGCTCTATTGGGACCGGTCCATTATCACGGACAGGACTATTCTTGCGAATAAGCCTGACATCGTGGTGTTGGACCGGGCACAGTCGCGGGTGTTTTTAGTGGACATCACAATTCCATATGACGAGAACCTTGTGAGAGCTGAGACAGAGAAAAAACGTAAATATCTAGATCTGGCTCACGAGGTTACCGCCATGTGGCATGTGGAGTCCACTGAAATCATCCCCATCGTTATATCTGCCAACGGTTTGATCCCAGTCAGCCTCGCTCACCATCTGAGGCGGCTGGGGTTCCGTGGCAGTTCGCTCGCAGGCAAGATGCAAAAAGCGGTCTTGCTGGACTCGGCTAGGATAGTCCGCCGGTTTCTCCACCTGTCGCCCTGACCCCCGGCCGTTTGGTCTCCCTGCCGGGGTGAATCCTCCGCCCGGTGCATATACGTATTTATGTAATGTATATTTAAGTTTATTTATTTTGCGTATTTAAGTAAGTTTATTTATTTTCCCTTTGACTTTTTATTTATATTTATTTTGTACTGGGCGTGAGAGTTTAATTCATTTGAATAATAATAATAATCTTTTCACTACTTTTGCTCAAAAACACTGTCATATTACCACTCCACAGCGGGGCTAAACAAGCAATTCAGCCTCTAGGTGCTAAAGTAATTTTGTTTTTTGTAATTCTTGTCTGTTACGAGTACTAGCCAAGGACTAGCCTACTTTTGAAAAATAATTAAAAAACTTGAAATTGGAATGAAATGCAGCGTTCTTGTCTGTGGAATGCGTACATTTTTTATTGAGTTGCGAATAGAGCGAGATTTGAAGACATGGGACATCTTAGATACATAGATAATAGAGGATATGTGACAAGTAATTTCGTTGAGGCTTCCGGTAACCATGTTTGGTCACCAAATTGAGCTAGGGCTGTTTTATCGATAATAATTAAGCACTCGATATAAAATTATACAAAATATTATGTTTAATAAAATGAAACATTTTAAATTCTGTCTTACATTATTATAATATAATTGATTTACAATTACAATACATTTATATACAATTGATTTTATCATTAAAGTGTTTTGTATTTAATACAGATTAATCAATAATATACAGATGGAGCGTACGGAACATGACGGTGTCGTACCCGCTACGAATATGAAATTCAAAAACGAATACGTTCTCTTGTCAGTACGATACGAACCGTCGCATCAGTAATTTTCAATATTATTCAAGAAAAATGGCGTCATATGTTTCTAAATATTTTAAAAACTGTTCTCAAAAACTAAAGAAATAAGATGGAGTATTTTTTTATTGATTATTATATCAATTTACGTAATTGTTTTTATATGCAAGGAGACGCGTGACGCTTCAGCACGCATTTTCCGGTTACTCTGTGGTATTTGATAAACATTGTATAGTATAAATTATTTAAACTATATAATGTTTTGTATTGGCACTCACGAACGTTGGCCTGTGTTTATGTCTTGAATGTGTAACGATTACTATCAGATGAATATGATGTTGTCCTACACCATCAGCCTAATACTAAACTCTCCAAGTCGCACAGTTTATGCACTGAATCCTCAAGGCAACAGGAAACAAAAATCGTAATTCATCAACAAAATTTATTTATAGAAGTTGCAAAACTTACAATTTTTGATACAACGTTATACGTTAGACATATTAAAAAGTAATAGGCTAGTTGACACTTTTTTATACATGGTCTTAAATATTTGATTGTCGTTCTACTAGATAATTTTTTTTTTCATATGTTCTTGAGACGTTATTACAAGAAAAATTTAGTTTTTAAATATGTTTTTGACAATACGAGCCAAAACGTCCTTAATTGAACCAGCCGTTACTATTTGTACGTTAGGTGTACTGGCTGACTGATAAGTAGATGGAACCATTATATCCTGCAAAAAACAAAATAATTATCTTTACTATAAACAACTATAGTGTTATTCAATATTAACATAGTTTATTGATTTTTGCCTAGAACTTTGTCCAATACTTAATCAGCTTTTCTTTTTCATAGGTAATTATTTTTTTAGGATAACCCTGGACTTGAGCCCAGCTACTTGGCCAGAGGTAGTTAGAGTCGAAAATCTAGATCTTAATAAAAAAATAAATTTAATAAGTCTTTAATTATGTCGAGTCTACCTAAATGCGAACCAAATAAATAGACCAATGGCTATAGATTCCAAATAATAAATCATTATTAAAATACAATTATACCCGTAATAAATTATTTTACTTACTTGTATTCCATTTTGGGAAATAGCATTGTCATGACTCTGATAACAGATTAAGATTCACTTCTTGCAAGGGTTGTCTTACTTGTTGCTCAGGTGATAAATTCTGCAATAAGTAATTTTTATTCTTTGGTTATCTACTAAAATATTACTATAAATGCAACATTAGTATTTATATGAGTACATAAAGCAACCAACCAGCAAAATCTTTTTTCAAATTTGTGAATGATATCTTTCTCTTACACTATTGGACACAGTAAAAAAAATTATATAAATAAATGTTAAAATTAAAATTTGCTAGTATTTTTAAAATGAGGGAATTCCTATATTATCACAAACAAGAATGATTACGATGAAAAAGGATTCTCACCGGGATAGATGGGCAGGCATTGTCTTTGAGGCGCGGAAGGCATAATGTTAAATTAATGTGATCCTTCTTAAAATGATCACTACATATGCAGCTGTATCATGATGGAAATTAGGCCTATTAATGCTGTTTAGCCATTTTTGTCTTAAATCATGATTTTTTGGAAATCTGAAAAATATAAAATATAACTATACTTATTGAACATAAAATAATTTATTAATTTATATGTTTTCGCTTATTTCGATGATATAGCGAAATAAATCAATTTTTCACTATTCATCGATATTGTAAACAATACTTTCCCAACACTACGTATACGGTCAAACCAAAACTCGTGAAATAATTCAATTCTTTAGGGATTGCCCATAAAACCACGTATTGTAAAGCTTTGAATTAATCAATGGGCCTAATTAAAAAAAAACACCTTTAAAATACTCAACATGAACAGAAAAATCAAAGATTTTAATGCTTACTTGTGAAATGAATTTCCCGCTAGTTTTGTTTGGGTTTTGTTGGTGTAGGCAACAACTGCGCACTTCACCATTGTATAATATTTAATTTATTTTGCGATTCACAAGCTTATTGGTTATTATTTCCGTAATATTTCGAATACCGTTACACCGGAACCACAAAAATAGCCATTTTTGGTCACTAAAAACAAAAGATAATTTGGTTACGCAATGGCTAAAAAAATATCTATCTCGCTCCATTAAGGTAGCTTTCTTTAAGTTAGAGAGGTTACGAAAAAATTTTGTTTATTCTTTAAAATTTTAAATCCTTGACCAAATTTGACGTAAAATGCCACAGGTCCATTATACAGTGTGTTTTAAAAATACCGTCCGATCCAAAATGTGCGTGTAAGCATTATAATATTATAAACAGAAAAAATATTTAAAAAAATATTATTCAATAATTAAGCATTTTTATCGTGATAATAAAGTTTTTAATTTTAAACATAAATTGTCCCAAAACCTGGAAAATTTAAAAAGTGACAACACTGTACTATCAATTATGGTACGTAATCTAGATTATTACCTCCTACCTACACACCTGTGGCACAAAAGTCGGCAAAATAGAAAGCCTTTTGACAATGCCGCATCGCATATCGTAAAGGGTAGGTAGTATGTACCATCGTTTTCGGCGCCCACTGACTTTGAAACACCGCGCCGCCGCCGACACGTACAATGTCTGTAATGCTGTGTTTAGTTTGCTTGCGCCACTCGCCCAAAATGCAGAATTAAATTAGTAGTAGTAGATCTATTTGCGACAGAGCTATTACTGTGTTCCAGAGTAAAAGGGATAGTTTCTGGTGTAATGTATGTTCAAGGAGTGGAAAATGTGGAAAATGATCCACTAACCATTAATTCATCTGCCATCGTCCATCTGCGTAAATTAACTTTTCGTGTTTACACACATCACAACACGCCAGTTATGCAAGCACGCATGCTTGCTTGTACATAGCACAAGATGATAAAGTACCTTGACAAACCCATCACCTTGTTGTGTGTACTTGTGTGTTTACTTGCCCATTCAATACCGCTTTGAATAGAAACGTGTAAACGCAGCACAAAACATAGATGGCGGCGTTTTT
Source organism: Bicyclus anynana (assembly GCF_947172395.1). Lineage (NCBI taxonomy): Eukaryota > Metazoa > Arthropoda > Insecta > Lepidoptera > Nymphalidae > Bicyclus > Bicyclus anynana. The sequence continues at coordinate 3,345,626 of NC_069096.1, read as the reverse complement.
ATTTTGTAGTAATGCCTACTAATAATTAACCTATCTCAACTTTTGTGTTGCCATGTAAGTTTTTATAATTTTGTATTTTTTATGTTAATTTCGTGCAGGGAAAAAAATGTATTTCTTTAAAAATAAGGACTGCATAAAAATAATGTATACACGATACCTAAGTACACTCTTAAGGGCCGGACGGTATTTCCTATAACACACTGTATATAGGTGTCAAAATGGGACATCCTGTACGGTGTAATTACCTTTGTCTTTTTCTCATGTGAAAAAAAATAAAATTAAAAAACAATTGCCGTGAATAATCCATACTTGACTTTTATAAAGAAATTCATTGTGATTTTTTGACCGTAATTTACATGTTTCGCAACATTAATTGTTATGTCTTCATCTAGTGAGAATGGTGACCCTAATTTGGAGATGGATCAAAAAAGACTTACATATGAAACGCCTGCTTACAAAAAATTTAATAATTGGCTGAAAGAACAGCAAGTGCATTCACTTATGGATGGTGTTTTTTAAACAATTATCTCCCATGTTTACCAATCATACTCATTATTCAACTTCACAGTAGTCGGAAATTAAGTAACCGGTTAAAAACATCTCCCCTAACATCCAAAGTTGTAGTATTTTGTACCTACATTTAATTTTCAAATAAAATAAAACATTAAACACTGTACAGATTTATTTTAATTTCTCGCAATCGTAGTGAAAAGAGTTGTGTAACACGCGGGGCTAAACCCATTATAAAATTGATTTCTATTTATTTTATTTATAAAATACCTCGTTTAAAATGGGTTTTTTTAGCCCTTTGTATAACAATCTACTATTTTAGAATTTATTTTACGAACTAGCGGACGTCCGCTACTTCGTCCATGTGGATAAAGTGCAAAGTAAAGTATTATTCACATTTTTAAAGCGCCTTATTATTAAAGCTTTTGGTGAAAATAAAGCATGTCCGGGGAATAACTTTAAACATTGACGATTTATATTTAGAAAAACTTCAACTCCTTTTGAAGGGGTAACCTTATATAGGGGAAAGCTACTTGGTTACGTAACGCGTTGCAGCTGAAGTTGGTGCGTTTGACACTTGTACTTGACAGATCGAACTTCAGACTGATTTTACGACCACAGCTTACCCTACCCCTACCCTGCCTCTACCCTGTACAATTGTATATATGCTGGTAAAAAAAAGTATGTAATGTGTACAACTTGGCAGTTATATATAATAAATAGTAAATCACTCGTGTCTCTGTTATAGAACTCACTTCGTTCGTTTTATAAAATGCACTCGTGCTTCAATGACTCGCATTAAGCAACCGTTTCTTAATTTGTTATTAAAAACAATGTGACATCTTAAAACAATATTTTTAATCGAAGAATAATAAAGAGAAGGTTAACAATTCGACGTTTATATTTTTGTTTTGTGTATGAACAACTAACGTAATATATATTAATTTGTATGTACCTACTAATATGTAATAGGTAAATGTATGTTAACTTTTTACTCAGTAGTCCGAGTATGATAATTTATTTATGTTAGAAAGGGTATATTTCGAATAGGAGGGTAGGAGAACAGTGGAGGACTGTAGGTATATGTAAATTGTATACCCATTAATTGTGAAGTAAAACCACGTATAACTTTTTATAGTTAGTAGTAAAAAAAGTTTCTACCATAAGGGTGGGAAAATAGGGGTAATTTATTCATCACTAGCCCACGCCTCACACCCGGGTAGTTTCTGTTTCCGAGAGAATACGAGGATGAAATATAGTCTATCACACTAACAAATAACGGAGCTTTTTATTAGTCAAATAGGTTCAAGTATTTTCAAAATAGGTTTCACCCGCCGTTCTCGTAAGAATATGTGGATAAAATATAGTCTGTCACACTCACAAATAACGTTGTTTTCTATTGGTAAAAGAATATTCAAACTCGATTTTGTAGATCTACAAATTACCCCCTACAACCAAACAAATTTTATAGGCAATAGACTAGCCAGCGTAGTTCTCGTTCCCATGAGAATACGGGGATAAAATATAGCCTATGACACACACAAATAACGTGGCTTTCTGTGTTTTGTTCGTGTCAAAATTATTTTAATTAGAAGTATAGATTCACAGAGTCTAATGCTAATTGCTGAGTAGAGTATTACCAACAAGAAAGCATTAATAAAAATTTTGACTGTCATAGGGGTTGATGAAAGGAAATGGAAGGAAAAAGAATGAATTTTATTTTTTACACTTACTGATTTCACTAAAAATTTGAGGCACGCGCGGGCTTGGCACCTCTTGGCACCCTTGATCAAAGTGATCAATTATAGGTAGAAAATATTATTATGTTATTTTTCTTTTTTAAGTTTATGGGTACGTTAATGTTTTGAAGTCGTTTGTACTTTTTTTGAATAATTACAAACTTAGTTATAATATGACCCTCTGCACGGGACTAGTGCTATCTCCTTTTAGCTATAGTGGTGCTACGTCACCGTGTAAGTATTCATAAGCATTATCCATTATATGTTCGTCCAAATTGACAACTTGTGTTTTAATTTTAATTTTAAGGATCCAAATTTCCTCTATATAAGAATATTGTCAAACAGCTTTTCAAATATAATAAGATAAAGGCAGAATTACATTTGTCTGACGTATCGTGTCGTGACGCATAATAACAGAATCGGTATCATACATTTTGTATGGCAAACTTGTATGGTTCATACTTAGGTGTTGTGACATAAATCGTGATGGCTTCGAATGTGTCGCATACAAAATGTATGATACCGAATCAGTTCTGATGCATCACGACACGACACGTCAGACAAATATAAATCAGCCATATGAGATATATTTAAATACTCACTGATGCCAGAGTTAGCGGACGTGTTTTTGGTTCTAAGACCAAGAATGGACTCGTTTCGCACCCAAATTCACCAACAAAAAATCGATAATAATTAAGCACTCGATATAAAACTATACAAAATATTATGTTTACTAAAATGAAACATTTTAAATTCTGTCTTACATTATTATAATATAAAATTCCATACAATTGATTTTCTCATTAAAGTGTTTTGTATTTAACACATATTAATCAATAATATACAGATGGAGCGTACGGAACATGACGGTGTCGTACCCGCTACGAATATGAAATTCAAAAACGAATACGTTCTCTTGCTAGTACGATACGAACCATCGCATCAGTAATTTTCAATATTATTCAAGAAAAATTGCTTCATATGTTTCTAAATATTTTAAAAACTGTTCTCAAAAACTAAAGAAATAAGATGGAGTATTTTTTTATATCAATTTACGTAATTGTTTTTATATGCAAATGTCAAGGAGACGAGTGACTTTTGTTTTTTTTATTGGTTGCACCAGCTTCAGCACGCAGTTTGTAAAGACTCTCTCTGGTTACTCTGTGGTATTTAATAAACATTGTATAGTATAAATTATTTAAACTATACAATGTTTTGTATTGGCACTGACGAACGTTGGCCAGTGTTTATGTCTTGGATGTGTAACGATTACGATGCATATGATGTTGTCCTAGACCACCAGCCTAATACTAAACTCTCCAAGTCGCACAGGTTATAGCACTGAATCTTCAAGGCAATAGGAAACAAAACTCGTAATTCATTAACTTTTATTTATGGAAGTTGCAAAGCTTACAAGTTATTTTTGATACAACGTTATACGAAATCTGGAAAATATAAAATATAACTATAATTATAGAACACAAAATAATTTACTAATTTATACGTTTTCGCTTAATTCGATGATATGGCGAAATAAATCAATTGTCCGCTATTCATCGATATTGTAAACAATACTTTCCCAACACTACGTATACGGTAAAACAAAAACTCGTGAAATAATTCAATTCTTTAAAGGATGGCCCATAAAACCACGTATTGTAAATCTTTGAATTAGTCAATGGGCCTTTATTATTATTATATTGAATTAGTCAATTAGCCTAATTAAAAAAAAATACCTTTAAAATACTCAACATCAACAGAAAAATCAACGATTTTAGTACTTACTTGTGAAATGAAATTCCCGCTAGTTTTGTTGGTGCAGGCAACAACTGCACACTTCACCATTGTATAATATTTAATATATTTTGCGATTCACAAGCTTATTGGTTACAATTTCCGTAATAATTCGAATACCGTTACACCGGAACCACAACGATCACCATTTTGCGTCGACAAAAACAAAACATAATTTGGTCACAACTGATGTTAATGGTCATAATTGATGTTGTCATGTAAAACATGTCTAACCTCTATACGCAATGACTAAAAAATATCTATCTCGCTCCATTAAGGTAGCTTTCTTTAAGTTAGAGAGGTTACGAACAAATTTTGTTTATTAAAAAAAAAATTATTCCTTGACCAAATTTGACGTAAAATGCCACATGTCCGTTATATATAGGTGTCAAAGCACCATGCTTTCGTCACTGCGGCACAGTCGCGACTGTCTGCACCCCACGCCCCGAGTTCGAGGTGCGTAGGTAGGTATAGCTCCCGTTTCGACCTCTAGTATGAAGTCAAACTACTGCTTGTATTATACTATACTATTTTTACTGTGGCATTGCTTAGACTATCCACAGATTAAATACATAGAATATTCGATTACTGATCGATGTTTGGCTGTTTCGTCAAAAGAATCGATTCTTTTTATAAATTGTTTTTTTTAACAATTTGATAAAATTAAGGTTTAAATACTTTCAAATGAAACCTTACTTCATCTTTTACTAAACTACAAGTTTTTGGTTGTTTTTTATGCCATTTAACTACACAAACCGGCGTTTTTAGGGAGCTCTTTACACGACGACAACGATTACAACAATGAAACAACGATTCTGTAGCAACAGTTTTTATAAACGCGTTAGATCATAGATTTTTTATCTTTGCCAGAGGGGTAACGGTTAGCGAGGCAAGTCCTGTTATTAATGGTCTAAATTTTGGTGCATTGCAATTAAAATTCAATAATTAAAGTTTAAAAATAATCTAATAAATATAATAAGTATGTGATTAATTAGTATATAGTTTCGGAGATAATACAAAATTTATAAAAAACGAAATAAAGCCCTTAAAAGACGCTCCGCGGTTTCACCCACGTAGTTCCTGTTCCCGAAAGAACACGGAGTAAGAAATGACTCTTGCCTATGACTCTCGCAAATAACGTAGCTTTCAATCGGTGAAAGAATTTTTAAAATCGGTTTTGTACACAAACTGTACCACTTAAGTCTAAATATAGAATAACATTATTAAGCATATAAACTTTATGTTATTAAGCATATAAACTTATCAGAAATTATTAGTCTTTTTTTGAGCCTTGTTCAACAAATTAAAACTATGTGAGTGTGGGCTATTCACATTGTTCATTTATAATATTATTAATATTCCATTATAAATATTTATTTCATTAAATATACTTATTTATTTTAATTTATTTAATACATTCATTCACACTTATATTACATACATCATAATTTCACACTCACAAATTATTATATATACTTTTCACACATTAAATATAATTCACGCGCATATTCGAGTGAAACCCGTAGTATGCGGCGCGGCGGCTGTCTTACGTCACGCGCTCCGCGCGCGGTACAGTCTTGTTATATCTACTGTGGTACAGTCGACATTTGATGTCTACCCACCATTCGTTCTCGGTGCGTTCGAAGCTATACATTTGACTTGCGCGTAACCTTTGTAATAGTATTTCTTATATTGTTTATGTCTCTCATTGTGTATTGTAACTGCCTAGTAATTAAAGACTTCTTAAATACTATCTCGTGTATATATTCCATCACTGCTAACCACAACAAAGCCTAAATGAGCTTAAATTGTTAATTGAGATTGACGGAACTGGTATATCACTTTTATTACACTGCACATTTTGGTTTGAGACTATAGTATAGTCAGAATTAAATATAGATAAAATACTACAGTCTTGGTTAACCGAAGGTACCCGAGTTAAACATTGACATTTGTTACTTAATGACTTAAAACGAGCCATATTATATGTACCTAAGGCTAACAACTCTTCAGCAGCCATGATCTGATCATGGATCTGACTCTGCGACAACTCATATTTAGCAATTATTTCCTGCAAGGAATTTTCCATTTGATTTAATTTCTGTTGTAAACTTTGTGTTTCATTTTCATACTTTTCCCTGGAATTTTCAAGTAAGGAACAATAACTGTTTACTTTTTTTATTAACAATGACCGTTCCTTTCTTAAGGCCAAGTTTTTTAACCAACTTCAAAAAAAGGAGGAGGTTCTCAATTCGTCTGTATGTTTTTTTTTTTTGTAAAGTATACTTCTGAGGTGGTCCCATTGTCATCGTATCAGGATCTGATGATGGGATCCTGGAGAAATCGAGGGGAACTTTCTAAAATTGTAAGGGCCACTATAGCGTTTCATATTTTTTCCATTGACCACTTTAACTTTACTTTAAAGTGACAAGTCATCATAATTATCTGTAGGTATAACTTGGTTTAGAACAATCCTGTATTTATGCCAAACTAACTATTGTTTCAAATGGGCAGAACGATACGTACCAGGTATTTTTCGCGGGCACTATTGTAAATCGAGCAGCAGTGATCTGAATATGGGTTGATAATAAATGAATGAATTAACGATCCGTGGCATACTTTTTTGTTAGCCGGCACTTTCAAATAGAGCCCAAAAATGTATGAAGCGTGAAAGATCTCCTTTGTTATAAAAACAATATTTAAAAATAATCGATTCTTCTGACGGAACAGCAAAACATTAATATAATCGAATATTTTGTTTAACTGTTTAACGAGTTTAAGCGATGTGTTTGTTAGTCTGTGTAAAATTTATATGAGTGTGTTACATATTTTCGATGTGTGAGTACCTCGTCCCCTCAAAACGATAGAACAGATAACTTTGTTAAAGAATTTGGGTGCGATACATCTCCATGTCTAATTCCACTATGGTTACCATTCACCCTCCTTGGAGTTTATTAAATTCTTTGCACTCACCTATAAGTAGCCATCTATAAACCTAAGTTGTGAAATCATTACAAAAGTAATAGCGCCATCTATTATGACACTTGTAAACAAGTATGTATGTGAGAATGTAGCAAACTCAACGAAAATTTTTTAGAATGTTCCAAGTAACGTAGTTTTACCACTCATCTATAGATGGCGGTAGTATATTGGTATAGATATACTCCCTGACGTTTTAAAGCCGGCCATTGACGATCAGTGCGAACATAAAAAACTGCGGCATAAAACTAGGGCGTCAGCGTCACTCCAATTGGTTTTAGATATGTCGTCACTGGCGTCACTCCCACGGTGCTTCATCACTTTATACAACAAGGGTGGCATGAGTCTGGCTATCGTTTCTAAGTTAGTTCAGAAACATATCGCTAGTTGGCATCAGCAACATATTAAGTTTTGTAATAGCAACATAGGATTTTTTTACATTGGTATCCCTTCTTTTTATTATTCGTCCCACGTCTCATTTCACGTCATATTTACTTTTTAAACAATCAAGATATTGTGTAATAAAAAACAAGACGTATAATGGATACAGTTATATTTTCGTGAATTTACATTAGTTTTTTTTACTTGTCAGTGTCACTCGCGTTGTTTTTTTCACTGATCTTAATTCAATGCGATTTTACTTTAATATTAATTTAGAATTCCTAACTCATTTCATACCTCATCCATTAATACATCACTGTCATACTGCATACTCACCTCATTATAGCTCAGGCCATTTTTTCATTTGATCAGCCGAGTTTGAAGTACAGTTCGGACCTTTATTGGAACTGCCTACCTTTTCCATGTTATAGCGGCCATTTAAGTTTACTTTGGTTATACGATAGGGACCTAGGTACTTCGCCTTGAGCTTAAGTCCTTTACCAAACTGAGTCCTTTTAATTGCTACAAAATCACCTATCTAATACTTCAAACTTTGCTTTCTACGTTTATTATAGTATTTTCTATTTTCTTCTTCTTCTTGAATAGAAATATTTTTTTTTTCTACAATTTGCTCCTTAGCTTTCTGGCGTAACTCTTCTCTGTTGCTATCATACTGGTTAGCGGCTTCCTCCTCTAATAATTTTAAAATTTCAAGATCGTCCTTGCACCTCATCTTGTTACCTATTAATAGGTTGAAGGGTGTGGTATTAATGCTTCTTTGAAAGATGCTGTTGCAATGCTCTCTGAACTCTACTAACACGCTTGTACCACACACCTGTGTTTTCAATACAAAGTTTGGTCAACATGGGAATTATTATTCTGTGAATACGCTCCAGCTGTCCATTTCCTCAAGGGACACCAGTAGTGATAGTGATATGCTGAATATTTTCTTCTTTACAGTATTCATGAAACTCATGACTTGTAAAAGCAGTGTGGCGATCACGAGCCTCCTGGGATTTCCGAAGGTTTGCTGATGTATTTTCAACTTGTTGATGGTTTCTGCACTTGATGTACTCTTTGTAGGGAACAACCAGACAAACTTCGTGAAGGCGTTAATCACAGTGAGAATATAATTATACTGCTTTCGAGTTTCAGTCAGAGGACCAACATGATCAACATTTAAAGTATCCAATGGAGAACTTTTTTTGCCTATAGGCTTTAGAAATCCTTCCTGTTTGCCTTCTTTCCTCGTAGCCAATAAACATGGTATACACGATCTTATAAACTCTTCTATTTTTTTATCAACATCATTTATATAGTATCTTGACAAATTAATTCCTTCATCTTTCTTTTTGAAAAATTTCCATTACTATGGACTCGTGATATTATCTCCTTTTCTAATTGTTTAGGTATGACTAACAATTTTCCAACTCCCTTGTAGAGAATGTCTCCTTCTGCCGAATAATCTTTGTATGAATTTTCCTCGAGTATCTCCTTAATAGCTTTTATGCCGTCATCCTGGTCTTGTGTTTGCTTAATCTGATCGCGTAAGGATGTAACTGTATTCACCCATGTATATCTGCCAAGTGCATTGGCATGACGCATTTTCTCTCCTGCTCTGTGCTCTATTTCGAAGTCATATGCATTCAGCAGGAGTACCCATCTTGCTACTTTTGCAGAGAGTTCTTTCTTCCGCAGGGTTTGCTGAAAAGCTTTACAATCGGTTACTATCTTAAAATGTTTTCCATATAAATAATGGCGTAACTTTCTAACACCTTCTACGACAGCCATAGCTTCCAGATCATAGCTTGAGAGCTTGCTTTGTTCTTCATTTGTCTTACGGCTCATATATTGCACTGGGTGTAAACCAGTGTTGGGATGAAACTGCATGAGAACAGCTGATATCGCAATACTTGATGCATCTGTATGCAGTTCAGTTTTAAGATTAAAATCAAATATTTTAAGATTGGACCTGAACACAACTTTTCTTTTAACAGACAAAAAGCCTCCTTTTGTTGCTTATCAAACACAAAAATTACATCTTTCTTTAACAAATTATTAAGTAGCTTTGCAATAGTTGCATAGTGCTCAATTTATTTCCTGAAGTAGGAAGTTAGACCTAAGAAACTTTTCAGTTTCTTACTTGTTTTAGGTACAGGAAATTTCATAACTGCATCTGTTTTCTCTGTAGTTGGTCGTACTTCAACCTTCTTGATAGTATGGCCCAAGTATTCTATCTCAGACTGTAATAACTTTGCTTTCTTCCAATTAATCCTTAACCTATATCGTGAAGCGACTTCCAAAACTTGCTTAAGGCGCAGCATTGCTTGTTCCTCGTTTACTGCTGGAATTATAATATCATCAATAAATATCATCATTATCTTCTGTGCTAGCAGCTCCCGGAAGATGACATTAACAAACCTCATGAAATATTTGAGACTAATTGATAGGCCAAATACTGTCCTTGATTAGAAACGGACGAAGTGTAAGGAATAGACTCCTCACTAATCTTCAAATGAAAGAAACCATTTTTCAAATCTAATACACTGAAAATCTTAGCCTGGGATAACCTATCTATGAGGTCATCGATAATAGGAAGTGGATATGCATCTTTAACTATTTTTGCATTAAGCTGCCTGTAATCCACACACACTCTGACATTGCCGTCCTTTTTCTTCACTAATACTAGCGGGCTGGAGTATTCAGAGAAACGTACCTTTATAGTCCTTCGTCAATTTGTTTTTCAACAATACATTGCTCCATATGGGATAACTTCCTCGGCCGTTGAGCGACAGGCACATCGTCTTTTAGTACAAGTTTTAGCTGTAAAGGTGCGTGTTCAACCTAGACTGGATGGTAATTATATATGGACTGTTGCACTTCCTGTTTTAATAAAGGATTCTTAATATGTTCGGTAAGACACTCCATTTCACCTGTAATACAACTTATATTATTTAGCCAACCATTCCCGTCTTTAAATATGGTACGCATCCATCACTCATTAATACTGTAACTTCTTTCAGAAACTCATGACCTATAATCACATCGTACGGTATACAATTCCTATGTATAATATGAAATGTAATATTATCATAACACTGTCCATCTATTTTAATTGACGTCTTAATCCTGCTTAAGGATCGTACACGCGTACATCCAAGTCCAGTTAATGTCAGTCCGCCGACATCACACTCGACATTGAATAATTTTGCACACAGTTCTGCCGAAATTAGATTCACGTCACTGCCAGAGTCAATTAACGCACTTGTACTGCAATTTCCCGCTACAGTAACTACTTTTACTGGTTTTCCAACACTAATCCCGTCTTTGTTACTAATTAATTTCTTAACTTGCATAACCTCCGAGTCATTGACCCGAGACTCCACAGATGATACATTATATATTGTGATAGATACGCAACTCTCATTTCAGTTTAAAAAGTTATATACCGTGATCACTTGATGGCGCATTCTAATTAGATTTATTGGCTACCCATAAATGGCGTTCTCTCTACGAGTACAATCTATATTTTAGTTGTATGACTATTGCTGTTTGTTTTCCTTAATTCTTATATATTATTAATGAAAAAAATTCAACATAAACATAATATTTACAAAATCACCTATTTCACTATTTAATACTAATGTACCCAAATATTTAAAATAGCCAAATTTTATAAATTTATAGAAATAAGGAAACAAACTGCAATAATCCTTCAAATATTAAAGGATTTTTAATCAAAGAAAGAAAAGAAGATTCTTATTATTCAACGATTTATTTTTTCTTTTGTGATTATGAAAATATGCATATATATAATGCACTTCAGCAGCCTGGTAACATTAGTGCACCACTATGAATATTGACGTTTACGATTATAAATAACCACTGATAACATCTACACACTGGTCACCTTTAAGAACACGTAAAATTGCTGGCGACATTTTCGCCACGCCGTTTTGCGACACACCGGGCCGCCTTCTGAGCATAATTCCGATGGTGGTCGAGCATATTTCATGGTTAATTATTCACTATGCACATCAAATCCACAAGTAATACCCATTATAAACGTTTTTCGTTCACCACTGTCACCATGTTTTAAATTAAACTCTGATCCCGATTGTGTACTGATTTTTTATTGACATACCTTACATTGCGTACATATAAATAAATACAGACTAAAACATCACTATAGCAACAACAGAAAAAATTCAAAGACAGCTAAACTGTCATATTTGAAACTATATTTTGTTATACTTTCATAGTTTGAACAGGAGTGATTTTAATCAAATAATGTGCTTCATGCGTGCCATCTATATTGTGCCTGAGAAAACTTCGCTTAAGTTATTGTACCGTGAGCGCTGGAGGGCAGCACTTCATACAAAATATTTTACGTAAGCGAACTGTGCGGAAGTTTCACCCCCATGTGAGACTCTGTCATTCTCTGACATCTGACACTATGACAAACATGGCCGCCGCCGCTCGTACATTCCGCTGCTCCGCCGACCGACCCGAACATAGCCGATTGATATTTTCCTCCCGGCTCCACCGTGGCGCTGCTAGTCGCGCGAATTTGCGCTGGACTCGCTTCAGGTTGCTTCACCGCTCCTCTGCCGAACTTCACGTCAGAACATATATTTTGATTTGCTCGGTGTCCGAATATTTACACCGGAAACTTTTGATGTCATTTTCGCAATTTTTTGCCAAATGGTTTTCTCCACAGTTATAGCAACGTCTCGTAGTTGATGAGGATGCGATTTTTCTTGTAAGTTCTGACATGATCTTGACCTCTTTTTTTCATAGAAGCGTGCATTTTTTCGTAAATGTTTTACTTCAAAGCGTAAATTTCGTTTTTACTTTAAAGCGGGATATGTTGTAACACCATATAACACTATTTTATTCGTTTGACAATCTTCTATACCGTCGATTATATATTGAATAGCTACGTAATCTGGAAATTTTGCTCTTTTTCCCAACTCCTTCATAACAAGCATGTATTGATAATAATTTTCGGTTTTCTTTTTTTTTTGATGACATTAGCTGGGGCATTTCTTTGCTATTAATAGTTTCGGGGAACTCTCTTTGCACGGCGTCTTTTTTTAATTCTTCGAAAGTTTGAACCACCTTTTCAGACTTGAGCCATAGGCCAGCCGTACCATACAGCGTTCTACGTGCTATTATTAGTTTTTGTTGGGGCGTCCAATTAAAAATTTCCGCATTGTCTTCTATATCCTGCGCCCACTTGGTGGACGTACCTATATGATTTATCTTCGCCATTAAGTTGAGATATACTCCCCTCAAAACGATAAAACATGGCGAATGGTGATGCGGCTTGCGAGGCGTCTCCTATTTTTTCTCCGTCCATATCTTCGTAATCACTCTTGTAGAAACTCGTTTTTCGTACTAATATGTCGTCTTCGTCCGTCTTTTCGTCTTATCACGTCTTCTTTTCGTCTATTCGGGCCTTACGACGTAATTTTTCTACTCGTGCGCCGCGCAGCTTGTGGTCACCCGCTCCGATCGCGACGTATTTACCGTAAATCGGCCAACGTACGTCTTTTTTCGTCGCGCCTGTTCTTTGACCAATCCCGGACGAGCCCCCAAAATAGTTTGTTGGATTTGCTTAAAGAAATCACTTTGAAAACTACTTAACACTTTTATTTTTACTATACGCGTCCTATCGTCTTTTACTATCGTCCGCCATCTGCAATTATGCATCTTTCGTTCTATCATTCGTCTCGCTCTCACTCGTACTTTCGTCCCTCTCTTACGCTTACGTTCCGTTCCTACATGTCGTAATAAGTAATGCTCTTTTATAGCGTGTCCTATTCATTAATTTGTTTAAATCTAAGTCAGACGACGCTATTACATACAATCTTTTAACACGACTCATAGCATCATACATTTGGCACTAGATCTGTATCTCGTATGATTACACTAAAAATTTAAAAATAAAAAAATTAATAAAAAAAATTTAACCGACTTGAAAAACATAAAACGTACTGACTAAACTAAAAAGCGAAAAATATTGTCATTCTAAGTTCTTTATATCATATTATATACTAACTGATGATCAGTTTAAAGGCGGTGCTAAGCCGGTGTTGTGTTAATTTAAGCCGTTTCTGAAACTACAACTACATGAAAGAACACTGGCTGAAAAACCTAAATCCTTACGATATTCTTACATGGCTTGAATAAATAAATACATCATCGGGCTAGCGCCTTCAGACACACACAGATTTATTGTCTTTTCACAATAGGTATAGAAATTCATGCACTTTTAATTAATTTCTGAGCAGCGAGTTTGCGACACTACTCTTTACACATTTCCAATATATTTCTCAATCCTCAATCAACCAATATGAGCTATAATTATCATCATTGCAAACTCAACTCTGCAAACTGGATTGTGGATTTTACTAATTTTTGTTTTGTCTCACTTGTTTTGTCACTGATATGCCTGCTACGGGGGAAGCTATGCCCCTGGTACGATGATCAAGTTACAATCCAGAGTCAGACAGATAACTGTCACAAGTTGTTTGAAACGGACGTGCATAATGCTATTAAACCGTTGACCCAACTTATAGGACGTGGCGGGCAGAGTAGGATTCTTTTTAGGGTTCCGTTGACCACAAGGAACTTTTATAGTATTCGCCATTTCTTTCAGTCTGTCCGCGGTTTAGCGAAAATACTATTAAATAGAATGTAATTTAGCACGAGTATGAACATTAAAAAAGTCGTTCTTTAGAGAACCTACTTATCGATATATGTAAAGTGTCTAGAATAAAATCTATTATCATTTCAAATTTCAGCTAAATCGCCGCAAAATTGACCAAGTTTCATACAAACTTTCATCCCCTATTTTATCCCCTTGGGGGTAGAATTGATCAATATCCTTTCTTAGCGAATGCCTACCTGCATGCCAAATTTCAGCTCGATCCGTCCAGTGGTTTGGGCCGTGCGTTGATAGATCACTTTGGCTGTTAAGAGGCTTCAGCCGTGGCTAGTTATCACCCTACTGGCAAAGACGTACCGTCAAGCGATTTAGCGTTCCGGTACGATGCCGTGTAGAAACCGAAAGGTGTGTGGACTTTCATCCTCCTCCTAACAAGTTAGCCCGCTACCATCTTAGACTGCATCATCACTTACCATAAGGTGAGAATGTAGTCAAGGGCTAACTTATTTTATTTATTTATTTATAATACATTTATTGCACAAAAAAGAAAATAACAAAAGAACACATAAAGGAGATTGTCGTTTTTGGCCTCAGTAACAAACAGACATTAGATGTAGACAGTAATTCTTGAGAAAGAATACAATAAGGAACTTAAGCTAACTTATCCTAATAACTATACAAATCATGCCCACGTGGAATGGTGGCAAGAATACTGGCTGCATTTCTGCGCTGGACAGCCAGGCTGATCCTTTGCGCAAAAAACGAGCCAGCCCTTCTGTCACCAGTCGAGGCAACTAGCCGCGGTGAAATGATACGGAAAATTTTTTTGGCACTGCGACTCCATGGCCCAAGGGTCTCCACGGCAAAAGGTACAAATATGTAGGGTAGGGGTAGGGTAGGGGTAGAGTAGGGATAGAGAATAAGTGCACTTATGTCAAAACGAAGCTTGACCGGGTCCGCTAGTACTTGATTATTATTGTTGAATGGTTGTTTCAAGTAATTTAAAAATTTCACTATAGAGTTTTTTCTTCCAAAAATCTATCTATATCTATACTTATAATAAAATATCTATATCTGTCTTTACTTATAATAATACTGTAACAGGTTAAATTCTCTACATTCAAGATATCTTGAAAATTTTTTGTTGGAGGTCGTTATACAATCGATACTGAAGCCAAAAATATTTTTTTTCGATTTCTTGTCTGTCTCTCTGTCTGTCCGTATTTTTTGTTGACCGGGCATCACGCTGAATCTACTGAATGAATTCAAATTAAACTAAGCAAGGTTTAAGAACATAATACGGAGCAGGTTAATGGGTACTTTTTATAGCATAAATAAAATTAGAAGGGGGTAAAATAGGGGCCGAAAGTTTGTATGGGAAGTCCTTCATTTTTATAGTTACAGTTATAAAAAAATGTTCATAATATAGCGATTGTGCACATAGCTTTTATCAACGTAAATTTTAAGAGATTGGTAAAGTACTAAAACAACTCCACAAAATAGAAACCGTGTATGTTTGTGCTTGTGACATACAAGAAGATGAATGTGATAGCGCTATAGTGCTGGAATCAAATAATGTTGTTAACGCATCATATGTCTGAACCTATTGCATATTATGCAAATTAGTGCTCTGTGCGACAGATATATTTTGGTGTAGTAAACAAGACACGCGCTAAGGCCAAGTTCAAGTATTCTGATTTCGCTGTAGTGCTGAAATCAAATAATGTTGTTAACTCTTCACATGTCTGAATCTAATGTGCAGAATGTCAATGGATATTTCAAAACAAATCGATCGCTAACCGCTACACAAAAACAACAATTACATTGAATTAGGAATTTGATAATTTTTTTACAACAATTTTACTCTTAGTACAAGGAATTTTATAACGTTTACTTTAGGCGTTTGCAATTTTGCTTATGATAGAAAAAAGGTAATGCTAGATTTTAGCTACAATAATAGTATGTTATTGTGTATAAATCCAATATGGCGGACTGGCTGTTTGAAGTCCACCCCCATGTTATGGATATGGTTTGCTGTCAGGAATACGAAAAAAATAGTCGCCTGACTTAAGTCAAATATTTGTAATTTTTAGTGCGTGCTAACAGCGTGTTTTTTTAGTTTTTTAGGCTATTTAATTAAAGTTAAATATTTATGTTTACATCTTCTCAGATAAAGTAAAATAATACTATTTTTTGCTAAAACTTTTTTTTCTTTTTGGGAATCTCATAGGTATATCTTGGAATACTATTGTACAAAATATAGTCACTGGCATAAAGGTATGACAATAAAATGGTAATTTAATATTACCATAATGTACTATTTCTTAGTAAGATAAACAGCTATACAATTGTCTTCCGGTATACACTGGTTAATAAAACCGAATTTTGGCAATTGTTGACAAAGTAATAGACTTAGATAAAAGTGAGAAAGCTCGAATGAAAGCTAATTTTTTATAGTTGAGCTTAATTTGAGGGCCGCGTGGCGCAGTGGGTAGTGACCCTGCTTTCTGCATCCACGGCCGTGGGTTCGATTCCCACAACTGGAAAATATTTGTGTGATGAGCATGAGTGTTTTACAGTGTCTGTGTGTACATTATATAAGTATTTATAAGTAGTATATAATAGGGATGATGACAGTTTTTTAAATTGTATATAAATTAAGAGTATACTAATAGTAAAGCAATTTTGTAAAAGGAACAGGGTATCTGTGATCATTACTTTCGGAGCTACAGGGATCTAAAGAGTCAGATTTGCGGCGCTGCCGCGGATCCCTGAAAAACGCCCCATACAAAATGGCTCGAAATAATGACGTCATAGGCAATGTAATGATCGTTAGATTTGTATGCGCGTTCAAACAAAATTACTAATATCTTTGTTATTTGTGCGTTTATGCTTATAGTTCATTTATTAAAAAATGTCACATTTAATGTAAGGAAGCTAAAACTGTATAAATTTTCATCTAATTACGATAAAATATTTTTAATAGTTTTTGAAATTTTATAATCTCATTTATTTTGCAAATATCCAGACAATCTTTGCTTTTTATGTATAAATTAGTTAACATTGACCCTATTTACCCGAATGTATCATAAAAATCAATATATTCAAACCTAGTCATCATCCCCATTGTATATTAATATTATAATATCAACTATCTTAGCGCCCATAACACAAGCTACTCTGTATGCTTACTTTGGGGCTAGATAGTGATGTGATAGTCGTATTGTTTAAGTAGGTATATTTATTTATTTATTTATTTAATTGACAAAAGCCTAGATATAATAATAAAGACATAAATTAAAAAATGTAATGTTACCGAAAGTAAATTAAGTCATCATCATTGTATTTTCAATTTCATATTGTAATATTTTTTTTATTCGCCGTACAGTCTAACCGGAATCCAATATTGTACTCTGCACTTACCGTTTTTATCTGTAGGTTAAAAACCTACGATAAACCGGTAAAACGTTAACTGCAAGTGATCATGAATTACGCCCAATGACCGAAAGATTATGAAAGAGAATAAAATGATAAATTTATTATAATCAAATCTTAAATTTTGAGTACTAGTCTAATTCACACGTGCTCTATTATAGAAAACAAGTTTTCCATCTTCTATAAAAATGGTTGAGGTGTCATTGGATTCGGAATTGAATGTAGATAATTTATGAAAAAAATTAAGGCTCGCTCGCAAACATTGCAAAAGTTATAATATAGTTTTTAAGTTAAAAAGTTGCAGACGCCTGAGACACCGTTCGCGTCAAATTCTGTTTAACACGAATCACACGGGAACCATGATATTTTCCGGTATAAAATGTGTTAATCTAGAGTAAAATCTATTTCCATTCTAAATTTCAGCCAAATCGCACCAGTAGCCGAAGCGTAATAAAGGAACAAACATACTTACACACTTCCACATTTACACACAATTTGGTTTTGCTATATTTATTACTTTTCTTTGTATTTATCTATTAAATATTTTTTATTTGCATTTGATCATTAACCTTTACTAATATTGTACACAGGAAAGATTTTTTCCTTTCAAGTTATAACTTAAAAGCTAATTTCTCTATTTTTAATTTCTGTTTTTTTTATTATTATTATTTACAAGTTATATATTTAGTTACGGTTATCTTAAATAGTCTATTTTCTAAAAATATATTTTTTTGAAATCCTCTTTACTAACTCTTTCTTTTAATATATTCACATGATTAAAGTTATAAAGTTTTTAGATAGGGGTCTTTACAAAAGCCGTCCTTAAATTCAATCAATCAATTTTTATTTCGCCAGAATATGGTACATTTACATAGGTCTTATATTATATTTAAACACATATCCTGCCATAGTTGGCGTGCAAAAGTTAACAGATCTTACAAAGAGCTTACCTTCTTCAAATTATACGTGAAGCCTTTTAGTAGCTGGGTTATTCTACGATAAGAGGTTTCAAGTCCGTAGAAGATGCGGCCAATGTAAAGTTTTGTACTAATTTACGTAAAGGCAAGTCGCAAATACATATATTAATTTATTGTAGAACACTAAAGGCAAGTAAATCGGACAGGAGAGAGAAATCAATATACTTTTATTAAACACTAGCGGACACCCGCGACTTTGTCCGCGTGGAAATCAATGACGACAACGACTGCAGTCGTCGGTAGCAGCTGCCGCTCGTGTAAATGAGCACTTATAGTTTCGCCATGTCCGTCTGTCTGGCCATCCGTCCGCCCGTCCGCAGTTTAGCGCAGAGATTATCACTACTAGAAAGCTGTAATTTAACTTGAGTATGAACATCAACAGAACAAAAAATAATTAAGTAAGAATTAAACAAAGTCGTAATATAAATCTTGAAAAATATGTTATAACGTAGTAACCCTAAGGAGATGAATTTATTCGTCTCGAATTTAATCGTTTATCTCTTAATGTGGGGTGCCGTTGAATAGGTCTTAAAAGTTATGAGGGTTCTTCCACCACAATTTTTCGATTTTCTGTTTTTAAAATAATGTTAATTTTTATTACAGAAGTGCAACACACAAAAGTTTTTAATTTGTAACGCATTGCATACTGGGAAAAAGCTAGAATCTCTACCAGACTCTATAGCTAACTGTGTAAAAAAACTTGTTGATCTTCACCATGCTTGATGAGGGAGTTGCATAAAAATACACGATATTTACAAGCGCCGTGAGGAGGCCTTTAAGAATATCCTAAAATTTTCAAGTAAAAAGCTAATTTCTGCATTTTTTTTCAAAATTTTGGATACAGTAATTTCGGAGAAAAAGGGCATGGTCAATTTTCGTCTATTTGTTAACCGACTTATACTTACCGAATAACTCGAAAGCTATTATTTTTTAAATTCCAAAAAATATATTTATAAAACCTTATTAAGATCTTTCATTTGATGTATCAAACTGTAACTCTTTGACAGTCACTAATAACAAGTGGAATTGATATATGGGGCGCAACAAAAACAAATATATTTTAGCCGATTTCTACTTTATCACTAAAATTTCAGTCCTAAATTAAGATGTAGTAGTTCAAATTAAACTTGCAAGATTTGTCCCCACTAACTAACATGGTAAGTTAAAATATGAGCGTGTTAATAAAGCTAGTAAACCGAGAAGAGGAGAGGCCTTATCAACGACCTTGCGTCCGATTGGTAGCTATTTATATACACATCGTATTGATTCAAAGAGTGAAAACTCCCACATCCGCTTTTTAAAGTTCCATATTTATTCTGTGGCTTGGTTCAACAAGGATCCATATGAATAATCATGATTTTCGGCTATGAGCTTTGACACCTATATATAATGGACCTGTGACAAATTTACGTCAAATTTGGTCAAGGATTTAATTTTTTAAAAAATAAACAAAATTTTTCGTAACCTCTCTAACTTATAGAAAGCTACCTTAATGGAGCGAGATAGATATTTTTTTAGCCATTGCGTAAAGAGGTTCGACATATTTTACATGTCAACATCAATTATGTCAGTTGTGACCAATTATCTTTTGATTTTGGAGACCCAAAATGGCTATTGTTGTGGTTCCGGTGTAACGGTATTCGAATTATTACAGAAATAATAACCAATAATCCTAAATATAACTAAAAAAGTAATAGGCTAGTTGAAATTTTTTTTATAAATGGTCTTAAATATTTGATTATCGTTCTACTAGATAATTTTTTTTTCATATGTTTTTGAGACGTTATTACAAGAAAAAATTAGTTTTTAAATATGTTTTTGATAATACAAGCCAAAACGTCCTTAATTGAAACAGCCGTTACTATTTGTACGTTTGGTGTACTGACTGACTGATAAGTAGATGGAACCATTATATCCTGCAAAAAACAAAATAATTATCGTTAATATAAACAACTATAGTATTATTCAATATTAACATAGTTTATTGATTTTTGCCTAGAACTTTGTCCAATACTTAATCAGCTTTTCCTTTTCATAGGTAATTATTTTTTTAGGATAACCCTGGCCTTGAGCCCAGCCACTTGGGCAGATGTAGTTAGAGTCGAAAATCTAGATCTAGAAAAAAATAAATTTAATAAGTCTTTAATTATGTCGAGTCTACCTAAATGCCAACCAAATAAATAGACCAATGGCTATAGATTCCAAATAATAAATCATTATTAAAATACAATTATACCCGTAATAAATTATTTTACTTACTTGTATTCCATTTTAGGAAATAGCATTGTCATGACTCTCTGATAACAGATTAAGATTCACTTCTTGCAAGGGTTGTCTTACTTGTTGCTCAGGTGATAAATTCTGCAATAGGTAATTTTTATTCTTTGGTTACCTACTAAAATATTACTATCAATGCAACATTAGTATTTATATGAGTACATAAAGCAACCAACCAGCAAAATCTTTTTTCAAATTTGTGAATGATATCTTTCTCTTACACTATTGGACACAGTAAAAAAAAATAATAAATAAATGTTAAAATTAAAATTTGCTAGTATTCAGATATTTTAAAATGAGGAAATTCCTATATTATCACAAACAAGAATGATTACGATGAAAAAGGATTCTCACCGGGATAGATGGGCAGGCATTGTCTTTGAGGCGTGGAACGCATAACGTTAAATTAATGTGATCCTTCTTAAAATGATCACTACATATGCAGCCGTATCGTGATGGAAATTAGGCCTGTTAATGCTGTTTAGCCATTTTTGTCTTAAATCATGATTTTTTGGAAATCTGAAAAATATAAAATATAACTATACTTATAGAACATAAAATAATTTATTAATTTATAAGTTTTCGCTTTTTTCGATGATATAGCGAAATAAATCAATTGTTCACTATTAATCGATATTGTAAACAATACTTTCCCAACACTACGTATACGGTCAAACCAAAACTCGTGATATAATTCAATTCTTTAGGGATTGCCCATAAAACCACGTATTGTAAAGCTTTGATTAGGCAATGAGCCTAATTACAAAAAACACCTTTAAAATACTCAACATTACAGAAAAATCAAAGATTTTAATACTTACTTGTGAAATGAAATTCCCGCTAGTTTTTTTTGGTGCTTATTGGTTATTATTTCCGTAATATTTCGAATACCGTTACACCAGAACCACAAAAAT
This sequence comes from Bicyclus anynana, assembly GCF_947172395.1. Taxonomy (NCBI): domain Eukaryota; kingdom Metazoa; phylum Arthropoda; class Insecta; order Lepidoptera; family Nymphalidae; genus Bicyclus; species Bicyclus anynana. Next base: position 3,323,947 of record NC_069096.1, on the reverse strand, counting down.
TTTGGTCACCAAAAACAAAAGATAATTTGGTCACAACTGACATAATTGATGTTGTCATGTAAAATATGTCTAACCTTTTTACGCAATGGCTAAGAAAATATATATCTCGCTCCATTAAGGTTTCTTTAAGTAAGAGAGGTTACGAAAAAATTTTGTTTATTCTTTAAAAAATTAAATCCTTGACCAAATTTGACGTAAAATGCCACAGGTCCATTATATATAGGTGTCAAAGCTACAATCACTTAGACGTATTTTATAAAACAGTTCGTACTTGCCTTCTCCTATTTTATTTGAATAAAGAATTTAAATCTTATTGTCAAACGCATAAGATAATTTCCTAGGCACAGCGATCCAAAAATAGACGAACGTGCGTTTTCATAACATCCTGGGCGGAAATTGCATTTTATTTAACGGAAGTGACGTTGACATGCAATTACAATATATACCGTTCAATTTCATCTTGAAATGTAACGGAAATGAGCACAGACAACCTGGAATTGAGCATATTCAGTCGGAGTGTTTAAGTCTGCGCTACGTTGTTTCGACGTTCTGTATTGATAGGTTCGTGGTTGAAGTTTTAGCTTGGGGCAATTTTATTATAAAATTACAATAACAAAAAATAAATGAAAACTCTTTTTACCCATGAGAAGGGTCATGTTATTCATTCCTTCATTTATTAATGTGGTGTTGTTGACCAACACCATAAGAAGCTTTCACTTAACTGTTGGATCAAGAGTCGGATACAGATGGTATTGTGAGGAGGTTCCTCGCTCTGGAGCCCTGACCACTGGTTGCTTGGGCAGTGTTTTGTATTTTATATTTATATCAACATTGTTAAAATTTTTAAAAAAAGGACTAATAAATAAATGAGAGAAAAAAATATTCTACTAATAGGAAAACGAGCATAACAGTGTAATATATTAAAATAAATAAGTAATTTCAAAAAATAAATCGTATTAAATTAACTTTGTTTTATTTGCAAGTAGGTAGGTACTTCAAGTATTTTTTATCCTTTGCAATAATTATGACACCACATTTATATTGTGATGTTTAGAAGTCCCTAATAAAGGCCTATGTGGGCGTCTATCGGCTGAGATGATGAAATGATGATCATTTTTACGCTAAATCAATCTATACATACAATAAAATTGTAACAGATCAAATTCTATACATTGAAGTTATTTTGAAAATTTTTGGATTCATTCATCACGCTGAAAGTAATAAATGAATTGAAATACAACTTGGGGCGGTTAGAGACCATAATACGAAACAGGTTATAAGATACACTTTGTTAAAATGAAATCAGAAAGGGGTGAAACAATGGTTGAAAGTTTGTTTGGCACTCGAAACATGGCTTTCGGTCGTTGCTTGTTACCATTAGTCGGCACTCTGCACTTCGGCAGTCTAGTGCCGACCTCCGACAACGGAGGTACGTTATCGAGGTGTAGTCAGTTCTACACAAAAGTTGCCGTGAGTGAGCATAAGTTTATTGTGAAATTTCACTATAAAATTATATTCATCGTATTCGTCAGTAACGTGTGCTTTCTTCACAATCAAAATGAAAGGACTTGCAAAACATATTCTTCTAGCATTTATTGGTAAGTACAGAGTTAATAATATTAATAACAATAATTATAGTCTAATTCACATGTGCTCTTTAGTACATTAAAAGTTCTCCGTCTCCTATAAAAATGGTTGAGGTGTCATTCGATTCGAAATTGAATGTAGATATTTTTGAAAAAAAATGGGGGCCCGCTCGCGAAAATTGCAAACGTTATACACAATTACCTAAAAATAAAAAAAGGGGTTCGGTTTTTAACTATATTTCCAATTTCAAAAAATATTCAAAAAGACCAGGACATTTCTGTAACCTTTAGGAGTCTGGACAAATATTTATTTAAATAAATATTGTGCTGAAAATGTACTTCCGGTGGCCGCTGAAACTTGAGAACGTCGCCGCTAGGAAGGGTACCACTCAGACATTTTTATTTTTTCCAGTACTAAATATTAATTTAAAAATCTAAAAAAAAAACAGAATAATTTCAAGTTATAGTAAAACAAACTAACGTCAACAAAAAAGATGTTCTTTGATTTTTCTAAGAGTTAGTGACTTGTAAATTTACTATATTTTTCCGATGCTCTGTTTTATAAAAATCAAAATGAAAAAATGTCATCTATTCTAAGAACCTAGTTCTTCTTGGAGCCTTTTTTATAGATTTACTATAGATTGCGTATTTTTTTTTAATTAAAATTGAATTGTGCGTGCATGTATTTGATTGTTAAGATAAAAATATAACTATGTCGTGTAGTTTTGAACAAGTTAAAAAATAAAGGAAATACAGCCAAAAACATGAAAATTTCAAAATATTTTGTTTTTAATTAAGAAAAAAATTTGAGAAATATTTTTTTAACATTTTAATTAATAAAATTCTATTTTCTGATTTTTTAGGCATTAGATAAAAAATATGAACTTAATTACATTCTGTTAGAGACAAAAGTTTACGTTTAAAAAAAATGAATTATTGTCAGATTTTTTTGTACAATTTATGAAAAACTATAAAATTAAAATTCTTAAGAAAAATAAAACATTAAACTGACTAGTTTAAATACGAAATAAATAAAAAAAATCTTTTGAAATAAGTAAAGTTTATTTTTGAAATTTTTGTAATTTATCAATTAATTTGAGGAATACGAACACATGAATAAGAAATAATTTTTTTAACAATGTTAAACTTATCCCGGTTTTAATAATTTTTTTTTCTTAAACGAACGCGTAAATTTTTATTTCCAACAATTTTATGTTTCAAATAGAGATAAAACCAACGATATCATTATAATTACGTGCACAAAAGCAATTTTTTAAATACTAAACTACGAATTTTACGGCTTTTTTGGAATTCAATAATTAATAACTCACAAATTAAAAAACTTTTGTCAATTGTTTTGACACAATCTTTTATAAAAAAAACTAGCGGACGCCCGCGACTTCGTCCGCGTGAAAATCGATATAAACTTTCAACCCCTATTTCATTCCCTCACAGGTCGAAATTTCAAAAACGTTAGAACAAATGTTTAATTATGTCTTATCAAGTGCTTAAATATAAAGTTTCATCTTCTTAAAATTAAGAAATCCCATACAAACTTTCAACCTCCATTTCAACCTCTTCATCCTTTTTTTGCAATAAAAGGTATGCTTTCTCAGTGTCTAAAAATTGTCTGTGCCAAATTTCATCATAATCGGTTGAGAGGTTTAAGCGGGAAAGCGTAACAGACAGACAGATAGACAGAGTTACTTTCGCATTTATAATATTAGTACGGATTTTAATAAAAAAAATAAAATCGACTTCAAAATCACAAAAATGTTTCTACTAAACTAAAAAGCAAAAAATAATATCGTACTATGTGCTACCTTCTGATCATCTTGAAGGCGGTACCAAGTAAGTGATGTATTAATTAAAGCCGTTTAAATCATAAAGATTTTAACTGGATTTTCAGACATTTCTTTCAGATAAGGCTTAATTTTTTTATTTATGCCTTTTTAGTTATAACATGTTAAAAGTGTAAAAAAAATAAGTATTTTGGTTTAAACCACGATTATTTTGTTATGATTAGTACTCATGTACTCGTACCTCGGTACAAACAACCAAACCAATTTTAAAATTAGTATTTTAACCTTTATGCATCACTCCCCCTTTTTTACCCCTACGAAATATGAATATTCAAAAACTTTTATGTGACTTTTTCTTCTCATCCTCATCACTATACTCCTAATGACATACACAACCTATCTAGGTGAAAACTTATCATCAATATAATTTAATCAAGCCCACTCACATGGTAGCTACTGTACACTATTGAGGAGTAACCTTAACTGTCTTTCGTCTCCATCATGAGACCCTAATGATAGTCATGACCCATCTAGATGTAAAGTTCTTATCAATATAAATTAATCAAGCCCAAACACAAGTTTTCACGTGACGTCGTACCGGTACGGTAAATCGCTTGGCGGAACGTCTTTGCCAGAGCAGATCCGAGCTGGAAGTCGAAGCCAGGAACTGTTGAGAACCACAGCACTACCAACTGCGCCAGAGAGTCAACTCGGTGTTTTATAGCCTTGACCCAGCTCTCGGAAACTAGGAAGGGCACCTATATTATGTAAAATTAGATAGATCGGCAAACGCCTCAGAGAGGCAACAGGCGACCCTCGGGCGGGCAGCTTTCTCGCGCAAAGAATTTCAATCGCAATTCAACGCGGGAATGCTGCCTGCGTGATGGGCACCCTACCAAGGGCGGCAAATTTTGATAAATATTTTTAGGTATTAGTTTTAATTTTAATTTATTTTAATTTTGTAGTTGTAGTTGTATTGATATTTCCTTATATTTTATTTTTATAATAAGTTTAGCCTATTTATGTACCTACTTGATTAATAAAAGTATATTTTAATGTAAAATTATGTTAAATCATTTATCGTCCAAGACAGTAGAGATGACAGCGATGCGATGTCAGAGTATGTAATGTGAAAGTACGAGTAGTTTAATAATGTTATAGCTCGGTGATGCATTTAAGCACTCAATCTGGCTGAATAATGCAATCTACAAGAAACTGTACACAAAGGCTTCGAACCTTTTAAAATTAAATGAAGTAGAATTTCTTACCCAGCTTTTATTATTATTATTATTATGCGATTGAACAGTGTGTGGCCAGGCACAGTGACAGACGGACACACGGCAGCGCGAGGCGTTCTTTGCCTAAAAAATGCCGCCTTCAACTCTTTTTCGTCGGAAAAATGCTTACCACGAATATCTTTCTTATGGTTTGCGAAAAAAAGTAATCACTGTGGGCTAGGTCCGGGCTATTGGGTGGATGAGTGGTTTCATCAAAAAAATAATTTTAATGTAAAATCAAGCATATATTCCGGAATAGGTCCTATATAAATTTCAAAAAACAATTTCAACCCTAAGAGTAGGATACAAGGGATTATTTTATCTATTAATAGTGTAAAACCAAGCATACCTTTTTATTGAGCAGTCCGATTTTGATAATTCTTTTTTTAATTGAAAGGGTATATTCCGAAAATGGTCCCATATAAATATGAAAAAATATTTTCAACCCTAAGAGCAGAATCAATTTTAATATAAAACCAAGCATAACTTTTTATTGAGTGGTACGATTTTAATATTACTTTTTTTAGTATATTTCGAAGTTGGTCCTACATGAAACAAAAGGTTTCTGATTTCAAATAATATCAAAAAACAAAGTTAACGAAAAAAAAACATCAAAATCGGAGCTGTTTCTGAGGAGGTCGAGGGAAAATGTTCTATTGATTCGACTTATAATAAATAATTTTTTTTTATTCTAGCGTATAACCACCGCAAAAACAGTTTATTCAGCCAACAACAAAGACATATTAGTAATTAAATTTAAGAATTAACAGTATATGAGTACACGCTGGCGCTATTACCCCTCTGGATGGCAAGTTTTTACCTTTGGAACAAATAAGCACCAGCTCTTGGGTTACCTGACGCTTGGATCAATTTGTCAGACATAGAATTGAAATTTTGTTTTTATTATTTATTTTTATTAAAATATACTTTTCAGTAAGATTCATTTCAGTGAAATTTTGTTTTTTTTTTCAGCTGCTATGTTTCTGTACCAGAAACCCATAGCACAAGCAGAAACAGAGTACAGAAAAAGGGACAAAAAAGCAACTTTTATGGACAGTGAATGTATGTATTAAAAAATTTGTAGAACCCCCAACTGCCAATAATAATAGTGGAGTGAAACAATCATAATGAAATAATACTTAAATTAGTTTATTTTGTGTCGTTTGATTTTATTTGATATAAATGTTTGCTGCTTAATCCCAAATTTGGATTAAGTAAGATCTATCTCTTACTTAGACTAACCGTGGCCTGGTCGTATAATTAAGCGCGCTCAATTGTACCTCGGCCTTCGGTCGGGGGTTTGTGATAGGGCCTACGACCTGGACTTCCGCTGGGCATTTCGCTCAGGTATATAAAACGCGTGGCCTCTGGCCGCGTGCTTAATAGTACACTGGCTTTCGGCCGGGGGTTTGTTATAGGGCCTCCGACCGTGGCTGGGCACATTACCCAAGCACATAAGACTTGCGGCCTCTGGCCGCGCACTCAGTTGAGCGCCGGCCTGCGGCCGGGGGTTTGTGATAGGTTCTAAGACCGTAGCTTCGGCTAGGCATTCTACCCAAGCACATAACACGCGCAACTTCCGGCCGCGCACCGAATTGTACACCAACTTTCGTCGGGGAATTTGTGATATGGCCTCCAACCGTGGCTTCAGCTGGGCATTTTATCTAAGCACGTAAAATGCGCGGCCTACGGACGTTTATGTTTGGAGTTCTATTTTTGCAAAATGGTGCAATATTTATTATATATTATGTCGCCACGGAGGCAAGGTTAACCTAAAAATTAATAAACTTGAAACCTAACAATTATCATATATCTACTTTGGTTCTGCCAAATGTTGGTGGTTCAAAATTTAGTTGGTTCCGGTGGACCTGCTACTTTTGTACATAAAATCTTGAGCTATAGGTAATTGTATATATTTTTTATTCGGCGAGTACTTGAATCTAAGTACTCAATCTTAAATAACGGGAAACCAATGCATTTTATGACAAACACTTTTTGAGCATTTTTTAAAGTTCCTAAAAGTACCTTTCTAATGAATACTGTAAAAAGTTAATAGCTTCAAAATTGAGCAAGTTATGATTAAAATAAGATGACTCGATTTTTTTTTTAGGAAAAAACGAAAAATAAAACCTTCACCATTTCCACAACAACTGAAATCTATGGTTCTTTCTAAAGAACTTTCCTTTTTTTTTAGCATAAGTGATGACTTCGAAAATTTTTACCGGTTTAGAATGCTTATTTTTGAAAAAAAGTATGATTTACTAAAATCGAAGTTTTTCAGATATTCGCAAATTTCATTTTCTTTTGAAAATAACTTGAAAAATATTGAATATTCGTATAAATTATAAATACCAAAAGTTGAGCTGCTTTTTAACAAAGATTTTTTGGTTTATTTCATTTTTATAGAATGGAAAATAACCGAGATAGAGACGTTTAAAGCCTAACTTTTACTGCAAGAACCTATACGGTTCTGGGACCCTTTAACCCTTTATCTTTTAAAAACTAAGGGATTTGTAAAATCTTATTTAATACGATCTTATAGCTTTTAAAATTACCTTCCAAATGGTTTTTAAATGAACCTGATGTCTTGAAAATTAATGGAGTTATTGTAAAAAAAACCAATTATATTTTAATAAGATGGTAATTTTCAAGGGTTTACAAGGGTCAGTCAAAAATCATATCATAAGTATTAAACAAACTGCTTATGTTTATATGCGATTTTAAAACTCAGAAATACAATAAAACATTTTTTTATGATTTTCGATTTAAAGGCTGGTTGCTAAAAGCGTTGTAAATTTACTAAAATATGCATACAAATATTTAAAAAAACATGTATTATAAGTAATTAAACACAATTGCTTATGCCAGAATGGTTTAATCTGCATTTTTTCATTTTTAACAAAAAGGGTTTCACCCCTAAAATGCAAAAAACGCAAGACGAGCATATGTCACTTTTGAAGTAGAGGGTAGTATACTTAATCTCAAATTTTCATCCAAATCTATGGAGGTTCAATGAAATCGGAGGTTATAGTTACCGGCTTAGCACCGCCTTCATACTGATCAGCAGTAGAACATATTATTATGTTATTTTTCGCTTTTTAGTTTACTGGATACATTTTTAGGTTTTGAAGTCGGTTGTATTTTTTTTATTAAAATTTTATTATTTTCCCTTAATACTGGTAATTTACTATATATTTCATTCACATTGTTATAAAAATTTTGGGACTTCTGATCAATAAACTGAGACAAGTGGTTTTGGCAGTTCTTTCTTGATGTTAACTTGACACTGCATAAGGAATTCTGCAGAGACCGAAACATGTGAAAATCTAAAGAGGGTGTCAGGACTATACGGTGGATGCGTTAACACCTCTCAGCCAAACTCTCAGAATTGTTGCTTAGTGGCTAAAGAGTGTGAGGTTATCATGGTGCAAAATCACACCCCTTCTGTTGATTAATATCTGAACGCTTTTTCTCAATTTTCGTATTTTGAATTTGGAATTGTCTTCTTTAAAATTAAAAGTTTTTAATATTACCAAAACCAGCCAGATACAAATGGTTTAACCAAAGAAATTTCATTACAAGTTCATACAATTTAGAAAACTCCTCATTCGGTATGTATTCATGAAATCACTATAAAACCAGATAAATTTTAGTGACCCCCCCAGACCCCCTTTGACGAATTGTAGATCCCCATTTTATGGGGACGCCGACGTAGATCCCAAGGAATCTCCCGTGGACCCCTGGGGGAACTCCTGGACTACTTTTGGAATCACTGCTTTAAAGTGCATTATTTAGATTTTGCTTATTTAAATTACTAAATAATTCTATAATAAATTTAGGTGAAATCAATTTTCATATTAAGAATAATTTTTAGTTCGGTTTGATGAAACAAACAGCAAAAAAACAGATTTGTTAGAACTGAAATTTCAAACGTAACTGACAAATGGAACCGGAAATAGAAATGTCAGAATTCTACCGAATTAATAAATAGACTGTACAACGCCTCTATTGCCTTTTAGTATGAAAACCGATAAACCGATTATCAAATAAACCGTTTAAAGGTTCTATATTTTTTATTCCATTAGCCAATTACTGTCCATCAACGTAGCTACATACAGAGCTGTTCAATATAGTTTTATTTTTCTCGTTGTTTTGAAGAGAAAACTCGGGCAAGTGCGAGTTGGACTCGCCCACCAAGGGTTGTTTACGTAAGATCACAAAATAAATTCAAGAATCAAATTGCGCAGTTTTTGCTGAGCATTTATCGAAAATTATATGATGAATTTCATATAAATTTATTTTTATACACTTATTATTATAACCAGTATAGTGTTGATTTTAGTCGTTACTGAAAAAAACACACGAAAGACGAAAAGAATGTCTGGGACACAAAAATACGCCTACGCCTTGAATTAATAGATCACTGGCTTCATCGACTTCAAAGGGTCGTTAATCAATAGGTAGAAAATATTATAATGTTATTTTTTCCTTTTTGGTTTCATGGGTACGTTAGTGTTTTGGAGTCCGTTGTATTTTTTTTTTAAATATTACATCGTGTAGAGCGATCAACTGTTTTGAGCTTCAATAAAAATATTGGGAGTACAATTTTTGCCAATTAACAATTGAACGAGGCAGCGTTGCATCCACTTCGTCAGATCCGTGAGGAGTGGGTACTCGTAGTTATTTTTTTTTTTTATTCTTTACTTTACAGATGAGATTGTAGTCAAGGGCTAACTTCCTTGACTACAATCTCATCTGATGATAAGTGATGATGCAGTCTAAGATGGAAGCGGGCTAACTTGTTAGGAGGAGGATGAAAATCCACACCCCTTTCGGTTTCTACACGGCATCGTACCGGAACGCTAACTCGCTTGGCGGTACGTCTTTGCCGGTAGGGTGGTAACTAGCCACGGCCGAAGCCTCCCACCAGCCAGACCTGGACAAATTAAGAAAATCTCAATCTGCCCAGCGGGGGATCGAACCCAGGACCTCCGTCTTGTAAATCTACCGCGCATACCACTGCGCCACGGAGGCCGTCGAATTTTATTGCTTATCGAAGCGAAAACTTTGCAATGTTTATGATCCTTTGTTTGTTTCCAAACATTTAGGCACCTTGGATTGTAAGCTTCTTGATTTTGTAACTTATTATGATCACTTTGCTTTGATCAAAGGTTACCTAACTAACTTATGTGCAGAAATATTATATACCTTTATCTGTTATATATTAGTGATGAGAAAAAAATAAAGATAATATTCACATTGGCACATTGCATGTAGGTTGCCAAGTTTAATAGCACCCGGCTAAATTTTACATACAAAAAAATTAAACCGACTGGAACAAAACTAAAATGCGAAAAATAACATCGTATATGCTACCTTCTGATTACTTTGAAGGCGGTGCTAAGCCAGTGACATATTATTATTCTCTATCGTTTATTCTCTATAAAACCGTAACATAATAATCATAAAATGATTAGTAGACTTTTTATTATATACAACGTGTTAGGTAAATAGTATAACATCCCGAAACGTCAATCGAATACGCTGATCATTATTGTGGATTACCAATACCCCTACAGTCAACATCCAACATTGGCATCCAACGTAGGGATCCAACATACTCATATATAATGATCTTCTATATTAATTTAATAAAAAAATATGTCTTACTAAATTTCAAAATTATATTTTAAAAAATGTGTTGCATAACCCTAATTGTATTTGAATAGCAGCCGTGTGAAGCATACCTAATTGAACTATTTTCTATCAAAATTATTTTATTTCAAATAATTGAATTGATTTGTTACCTTTAAACCCCGCACAGCATGAGGCTTTCTTCGACATATTAAATAACACAGTTTCAACACACTGTCACATTAAACTATAAATAATTTTCAATGTTGAATGAACTTATCTTTCGTCGTGAATCCTACGAGCTTCTGTTAATATGCCATACCAATACACATAATAATGTCATATCATGTTCACTGTAGAATAATAATTTATACCTAAAATAATCACTTTATAAAAAACAATTTGAATTCTCTGCTTGATGTCACATCTGGCAGGGACCGGGCGAGGCTTCTGGCATCTTCTAGACCAGAGTCAGGCCATTGGCTCCATGCCTATCTATCACCTAATACTGGCACTTTAATAGACCCAGAATCATTCCGCATTGCCGCTGCTCTCCGGGTTGGAGCTGTGCTATGCGCGGAACACAATTGCACATCTTGCGGAGCCCGCGTAGATGAGCTCGGCCACCACGGACTCGCCTGCCCTTCAGGCGCCGGCCGCTTGTCCCGCCATTCCGCACTTAATGACATCCTTAGAAGGGCGCTCGTCAGTGCTAACGTACCTGCCGTTCTGGAGCCTCAGATCGTGCGCAACGATGGCAAGCGTCCCGACGGGATGTCATTAATTCCCTGGAGTATGGGTCGCGCGCTGGTGTGGGACGCCACCTGTGCAGACACTTTAGCTGCTTCATACATCCAGTCGACCGGCAGACATGGCGGGGCGGCGGCAGACATGCGTGAGCGTCTAAAGTTTCTTAAATACAGTTGTCTCGTTGCCCAATATGAATTCGTCCCGTTTGGCGTCGAGACACTAGGCCCGTGGGGCAGGAGCGCTCTGACTCTCCACAAGGAGATCGGCAAACGCCTCAGAGAGGCAACAGGCGACCCTCGGGCGGGCAGCTTTTTCGCGCAAAGAATTTCAATCGCAATTCAACGCGGGAATGCTGCCTGCGTGATGGGCACCCTACCAAGGGCGGCAAATTTTGATAAATATTTTTAGGTATTAGTTTTAATTTTAATTTATTTTAATTTTGTAGTTGTAGTTGTATTGATATTTTCTTTATAAAATCAATATTATAAAACTTTACGGGGCTACGGACTAAAATGGTACATATCTAAATGTTATGAAAAACTGTTTAACGGCTTTGTGTCAGATTTTTTTTCTCAATTTAAATGAACCTTTTTGATCACCTAAAATTCCCTAAGTAGAATTGTCATTATCAATGTCAGAATAAAAGTTGTCCATTGTGTTGAAAATTGAGAAATTTTCGTTGTTTACCTTATGATGACGCCAACGTATGCTTCGAAAGTGGACTGTAAATTGGGATTTAAGATGTGATATGGCAGGACTCAGACAGGAACCAGACGGGAATAATAAGGCACATACCTTTGATATCCACTCGCGTTTCCCGCCAACTTTGAGAAGAGGACCGGCCGCACCACAGGTTTATGAGACGTCACCATATATATGATTGCTCGAGGAATACAACAATTAAGAAACCCCGAGACAAATTGGAAAGTACAGTTTAGGCACACATTTACATTTTTATATAATGTTCACACTGAACGGATGGCTTATATCATCACCATCCCGAGATGCATTTCGCGTTCACACGTGGCAGTTCTCGATAGTACTTAACGGCTTATATCATCACCGCGGTAGGTTTCGTACTGTCCGCGCGGCCATAAATGTCCACGCAGTGTTGCTAGCCACAATATGGTGTGGCCAGTATGTAATGTGCCTTATTTTAAGGTAAGGTTAAGGACTTCAGGTTTAATGGTTTAGGTAAGGTAAACAGGTAAGGTATATGAGTTATTAAACGCTAGCGTAACCAACTTTAATTTAATTTGCGTACAGGTCCAAGTTCAATTGAGGTGGATTTGATCTGATCTAATTTTCTCATGGCATCCGGAGTAATGTGAACTGTGTCCAGTGTCCGTGTATCTTGTTAGGTACCTACTGTACGAATTCGTAAGTTTTGCCAATAACAATGTAAGAGTCCAATGTCAAAAGCTTAGCTAGGGTTGACTAGGTTAAGATTCTGACTAGGAAGCTCGTATTTTTTATAGGCATGTATTACTTCTCCATAACTCCTGGTTGACGGCTTTATAGGTTCTTTACCAGACACCTTGTATATACGATATACGAAAATAAACATAGAAGCGACGAAGGGGTTGAAAGTGTATTTCGATTTTCACGCGGACGAAGTCGCGGGCGTCCGCTAGTTAGATATAAATGTAAAAAATGTAAAAAAAAAATGTAATGTAAAATTGAGAGGCACGGTATTTTTCAATTTACAATCTTGAAACGATTCTGGGGCTATTTTGAGACATCGCCTTTGAAGTAGACATAGATTATAGTCCGGATTAACACATAAGCTATATTTTATCTCGGAAAAATTCATGGTTTGTGAATTGGATTTGTGAAAAACTAAATTCCACGCGGATGAAGTCGCGACCGTCCGCAGGTTAGCCATAAATTAGAACTTAATATAAGAAAATAATTTCAGAAAAAATCAACGTTGGCTAATTTACTTGATAATGTTGCATTTGCGCTACTTGGTTGGATCCGTTTGATTATCTGTGGCAAACTGCCAGTTTTTCCAGGGATTTGTCATAAATTTGACAGTATTTGTCAAAATCTTTAGGAAAACTGACAGTTTGACAAAGATAATACATAATATGGACATTGGGTTTCTCCTTTCATAGATATAGGTAAACCTGAATCTCAGGTTTGCTTTACAGGTAATGCATGGACGTCCGTTATAAATAAAATTTACTTTTATCTTTGAGGGTAATTTGAAATTATTTTTAGTTTTATGACAACAAAACATTGTACTTAAAATTATTAGTGGTGTTGAGAAAAAGTGCAAAAATCAGTTTTAGACCATTATCGGACGAACAAGTGCCACGTATTTTAGAAGATAGTGATGGAGAGGATAAAAAATATATAGATTGAAAAAATTACGATAGGACATATTTTGTGTTTTATTTTCCTCGTTTTGTTGTTCAAACTTCCGCAGAAAATCAAAGCTTTAGCTATCACGTTCAGTCCAGGAAACGTCATTAAGTAGACATTAGCAAATGCATGCAATGTGATGCACCGCCAAATCCAAAATGCATTAGATATATCCAGCGCCGGACCGAGGTAAATTTTAGAATGGAGCGAGATCCAATTATGGCGCCTTTCCTGTTTGCTCCTAATATTATATACTAGGGACGTTTGAAAAGTTCGTAGCCTAACGTGTGTCGGAAAAAGGAGGAGGTTTCTCAATTCGACCGTTCTATTTCGATTCGATTGAAGCCGTTTAAATCATAAAGATTTTAACTGGATTTTCAGACACTTCTTTCAGATACGGCTTTAGTTAACACAGCACTAACTTGGTACCGCCTTTAAACTGATCAGAAAATAGCACATACGATGTTATGTTTCGCTTTTAATTTAATGGAAACTTTTTTATGATTTTGAGGTCGGTTGTTCTTTTCTACTATTTTTTTTAAATTACCGTCATGTTAAAGCTACATTATTCAATATATAGCTATAATAATAGAATAAAATTACATGCAACATTAATGAAGTCATGTTAAAAACTGAAGGTGAATTAGGGCCTTCGTATACAACGTGTCCCAAAATTCAACGATAAGCGGGCGCCAAAAGATTGACCTGCTCATGAGCACTTAAGGAAAAATAATAAAAAAAATATACCTAAATTTTTTTTTTAGTTACAAAATAAATTTTAAAATTCTTTGAAAATTTACACCTTGTATGATATTTTGAACTACCGCAGCTACAATTTCTTAAATATGCTTAAGATTTTTTTTGTATCGGAACCTAAGTAGTACTACTATTCACCACAACTCTTAAAAACACCACAATGCCCGCAGTTTTTACACAAAAAAATATCAAAATATTTTTTTTTCCCTCAAATTTTTAAAGATTTTTACTTTCAGTCTACTTTGACTCATGGTCTTGCAAAAAAAAGTATGAACACCGCTATGGCAAGTTATTTTCAAAGTTGACGCAACTAATCAAGATTTCAAAATAGTATAATACCCTAGGATAACTAGTCGCAAAAAAAAAATATGCGTACCATTTGTAAACAAGAACTAAATTTCTAAAATGTTTTTGCTCCTAGAAATCACTTTTACTTTATGCACAAAATGATGTGAGTCATACGTTGCAATTTCCTAGAATTTTAATGGAACGAACGATAACATTTAAAAATAAGAGAGAGAGAGAGAGAGAAAGATAGCGATAAGTATACGTTAGAGAGGGATAGACAGATGTTCTTTGTTGAATGACAATGATGCAGGTAATGAAAATCCTGTTCCCAGCAAGTCAGTACGCTCTGCTCCTTTGTTTACTGCGCAACTTTCCGTATTCAATTGACGTGGCTCTCGTACTAACGACTTTTGGCTTTGCATTTTGGACTGGACTTAAGTGATCTGCAAACTGAACTGACCTGGCATTATTTTGGACTGTGCCTGTGTTTTGTGAATTGGACTTTTGGTGTATTTTGGACTGTTTAGCGTTATCATGCCGCAACCATACACGCCGATGGAATACGCTAACATGCATCTCATTTATGGAGAATGTCGGTGCAATGCTAACGCTGCTAGCAGATTGTATCGAGAAAGGTACCCAAACGCTCAAAGATATCCAGATTATCGGGTATTTATGAATGTGCATCAAGCGTTTTCGGAGGGTCGTTTGCCGTCAGCTAGAAGAAACGCTGGAAGACCTAGATCGGAATGCGATGAAGAAGTTCTCAATGAAATAAACATTGATTCAACTACCTCAGTGCGTGCCATAGAAGCAGCTACGGGAATCCCAAAAAGTTCAGCACATCGAATACTAAAACGTCATCGGCTACACCCATATCATTACAGACGTGTACAAACGTTACTATCACGGGACTATCCACTGCGGATCGCATTTTGCCGAGTGATGCTTCAAAAGCATCGGGAAGATCCTCAGTTCTTGGATAAAGTACTATGGTCGGATGAAACAACCTGCAAGAAAGATGGCTATTTAAATCTTCACAACCTACACAGCTGGAGCAATGAGAATCCGCACCTGATGAGAGAAGACAAATCCCAATATCAATTTAAGGTCAACTTATGGACGGGCATTTTAAATGGAAAAGTGATTGGGCCTTTTGAATTACAAGGAAACTTCTCTCTCTCCGCGTCGTGTTCCTCATTACTGAGGGTCGTGACCCCTATCACACATTCATAACTTTTTTCCGCACGATGTCACGCCATGCGGCTCGGCTTTTCGCGACTTGTAGAGCATCGTGTACTTTTGTATCGAGAGTGGTGCGGATTTGATCTGACCAACGCATCGGGCTACGTCCCCGAGGTCTCTTTCCTTCCACTTTGCCAGTGATAACAAGTTTCTCTAGGTTATCTCCTTCTCTCCTGGCAATGTGACCGAAGTACTCGAGGATCCTCTGAAGACAGGTGGTGGAAAGTCTTTTCGAGATGTTGAGTTGTTTCAACACCGATGCATTGGTCCTATGCGCTGTCCACGGAACACGGAGCATTCTTCGCCAGCACCACATCTCAAAGGCATCTATGCGATGCCGATCAGCTGATTTGATAGTCCATGTCTCAGCTGCATATGTGAATATTGGAAAGATTAGAGTCCGGACAAGACGCATTTTTGTGTTTAAGGAGATGTTCCTGTCTTTCCAAATTTTATGCAGTTGAGACATGGCACTTTTGGCCATCCCAATTCTCCTGCGAATTTCCATCTCACATGATCCTGTGTTTGTTATATTGGAACCCAGATATATGAAATTTTGCAAGAATTTTTGCAAGAATTACTAGAAGACGTCCCCCTAAGCGACCTTCAAAATATGTGGTATCAAAATGATGGTTGCCCAGCTCACTACGCTCGTCCTGTGAGACAATACCTAGACCACGAGTATCCGGGGCGTTGGATCGGGCGACTTGGTCCTATCCTATGGCCACCCCGATCACCCGACCTAAACCCCCTGGATTTCTTTTATTGGGGTTGTCTCAAAGACAGGATCTACGCAAAACCGATTACGACATTGGACGAGCTTCGGCAAAAAATCACTCAGGCTGCGGCACATATCAATGCTAGAAGATATGCGCGAAAAATAAAACGGTCGTTTTTAAGGCGATGTCGTGCCTGTATTAATGCCGGTGGAAAACAATTCGAACATTTACTTTAATGTTGTGTAATTAAAATAACAAACACATTTTTGGAACATAGTAAAATTTATTACTAACAACAAGAACAATTAAGAAATTTGGTTCTTGTTTACAAATGGTACGCATATTTTTTTTTGTGACTAGTTATCCTAGGGTATTATACTATTTTGAAATCTTGATTAGTTGCGTCAACTTTGAAAATAACTTGCCATAGCGGTGTTCATACTTTTTTTTGCAAGACCATGAGTCAAAGTAGACTGAAAGTAAAAATCTTTAAAAATTTGAGGGAAAAAAAATATTTTGATATTTTTTTGTGTAAAAACTGCGGGCATTGTGGTGTTTTTAAGAGTTGTGGTGAATAGTAGTACTACTTAGGTTCCGATACAAAAAAAATCTTAAGCATATTTAAGAAATTGTAGCTGCGGTAGTTCAAAATATCATACAAGGTGTAAATTTTCAAAGAATTTTAAAATTTATTTTGTAACTAAAAAAAAAATTTAGGTATATTTTTTTTATTATTTTTCCTTAAGTGCTCATGAGCAGGTCAATCTTTTGGCGCCCGCTTATCGTTGAATTTTGGGACACGTTGTATATCGTGACAAAGTGAGTGACGAAATTTAAAAGTGGTCTTATCAGCGTCGAAAATGACCAGGGTAGCGATAGACCGTCAACGTCGACCTCTGACGAAAAAAATTGTGACATGGTCATGTCTTATCGAAGATTGACTTTTAGGATGATAGCTGACACTATTGGCATCTCAACAGAAGGCAAACATCACATAATCGCCTTGGCTTTGAGTTGAACAAATACGCGATCGACTGACGAATTTTCGCAACTGCTTGGAGTTGTTTGAGGCAGATACTTTTTTGTATGTTTGTGGCCATGGTTGAAACCTGAGTATATTACTTTACTCCAGAAACAAAAGTACAGACTAAAAAGTGGAACCGACCAGGATCCCATGTTCGAAAAAGGCAGAAGCGGTTTTGCGTGTTGGAAAAGTAATAGCTTCAGTTTTTTGAGATTCGCGGGATGTAATTACGGTGGATTACTAAAAAAATGCGTAAATATAAACTCTGCTTAATAGTGAAATCTGCTGCGATGTTTCAGAGGACAAATTAAAGAAAAATAGCCATGGTCATTGGGAAGAAAAGTTTTGTTTCATCAGGATAATTTGCGAGTTCACACGTTTGTTAAAAGCATTGCAGAAATTCATCAGTATAATTTAGAATTCTTACCCCCACATTCATATGATCTAGTCTCGTCTCCATCAGACTTTTACCTATTTCCGAAGCTAGAATAAACACTTATCGAGTTCAAAATGTTTATGAAAGAGGTCTATGCATTTTCTAAAAGTTTAAAGAAAAAAATTGGCTGGTATAGAAATGTTTCCAGGCCAACAAAATAAGTCTATTGAGCTCTAAATAAAGTTGAAAAATAAATTAACTAAAAAATTATAGCTTTGTAGTTTCCTGGTTTACTTAGGCTACGAACTTATGGAACGCGAAGATTTTGACCATAGTCAGAACAATTGAAAATCAGGTGCAATCATCACATTAGCGCCCCCTAGTACCTATAGAAACCGCGCGGCGAGTGGCGCTTGGGCGCCCCTAAAATCGCGGCACCCGGGTGTAACGCACCCCATGCACTACAGGTAAAGACTCTAGCTCACGTAGCGCCCGGGTGCAATCTTCACCCTAGCGCCCTCTATTACCTGTGTATATCTAATGCAGTCAACGTGTTAATTTCCTTGACAGACTCGAAACATGCGTTTTTGCTGACTATAAGGTCGTATCTTTTTTACGTTAACTTAGAAGTTTGTTTTTTCACAACTTCATGGGACCGGAGCCCTAAGTAGGCCCCCTCAAATTAATCCTTTCCTGATTTCCTCAAAAATAAAGGGTCTTAATAAAGTTTTTCCTTATGAGGTACCTACGGAACCCTAATTTTTTTTTTTTTTTTAATTTATTTTATTGATAAGATATAACAATTATTTTACATATCGATACTCTCGCCAAACTGTACAGGCAGTTTGTTGGCGAGTTGACACTCATTATTCTAGTTATTTTTTAAAAGTAATAGCTAAATCTAATTTTAATAAGATAATTAAAACTAAGGTAACCTAGGAATTTAATATTATAAAATGAAATAATACAAAAAAAAATTACAAAAGGTGCAAAACAATTTCTATAAAGTAAATCCGTCAGTGATGGGGTCCCCAAGGAAAACTTTCTTTAATTTCTTCTTGAGGACTCCTTCTCTGATCTCCCTTTCTTTTTTGAGCCACTCAATTTTATTATACATTTTGGGCACCATGTAGCCGGTAGTTCTTTCACCATAGTAGTTATTGGCTTTTGGCATGATATATTTTTTTTTTGTTATTTCTTAGAGATTTTAAGAACTGTATAGGTTTTTTATACTTATATGTGTAGTAATTTTCTTTAGAGACTAGATATTGAATTTTAACGTCTATCGGTAAAATCTTAAATTCTTTAAACAAATATTCATAATTTTCATCTATTTTTTCGCTACATTTTTTCTTTACTTTTTATAATCTCTACATTTAATAATCTAATTTGTATTTTTTTAATTTCTTTAATATAAGTAGTTAAAGTTCTACCGTATACACTAAGCCCATAACTCATCACTGAGCCTGCTAGTGCATAATAAACCACAAGCATAGTGCGCTTACTCAATACTCTTTTAAGATGATAAAACATCCCCAACACAGATCGGAGTTTATTACACACAACTCCTATGTGGGTCTTCCAATTAAAGTGGCGATCAATATGTAACCCTAGATATTTGTATGTATCGACATACTCCAGTTGTTGACACGTACATAAGCTATGATTGTTGTGCAAGCACTCGTATGTGTGACCAATGATTCCTATGTCTGCGTAATTTACAGTTTTAGCTGTTTTTTTATGTGGCGAAAATATATGCATGCACTTGGTTTTTTCCATGTTAATAATGATACCGTTGTCGTGCGCCCATTTTATTATATTCTGAAAGTCTAATTGAATATTATTACGTACTACACTTATATCTTTTGAAGCGCACAACACACACATATCATCGGCATACATATTGACACTGCTTGACTACATTAACCACACTATTAACTAGCATTAAGTATCCCAAGGGGCCGTATATCGAGCCCGTCGGTACACCTAAGGTCACGTCACACTCATCACCCACGGTACTATCGATAGCGGTGCGTATAGTTATGTCAGTCAAGTAATTAAGGAACCATTCATTTGTTGGCCCCATAATTCCACACTCTTGCATGGCTAAAAGTAAGACACTCTTATCCAGCGCATCAAACGCCTTTTTATAATCTATGAAAAGAGCC
This sequence comes from Bicyclus anynana, assembly GCF_947172395.1. Lineage (NCBI taxonomy): Eukaryota > Metazoa > Arthropoda > Insecta > Lepidoptera > Nymphalidae > Bicyclus > Bicyclus anynana. The sequence goes on along the minus strand of NC_069096.1, from coordinate 3,303,955 downwards.
ACTATTTGTTTTCCATCATTCAAACTGTTATTAATATAATCAGAGAATAGGGATGATGACAGTATTTTAAATTGTATATAAATTAAGAGTTTACTAATAGTAAAGCAATTTTGTAAAAGGAACAGGGTATCTGCGATCATTACTTTCGGAGCTACAGGGATTTAAAGAATCAGATTTGCGGCGCTGCTGCGGATCCCTGAAAAACGCCCCATACAAAATGGCTCGAAAAAATTACGTCATAGGCAATGTAATGATCGTTAGATTTGTATGCGCGTTCAAACAAAATTACTAATATCTTTGTTATTTGTGCGTTTATCTTTATAGTTCATATATTAAAAAATGTCACATTTAATGTAAGGAAGCTAAAACTGTATGAATTTTCATCTAATTACGATAAAAAAAATTTAGTAGTTTTTGAAATTTTATAATCTCATTTATTTTGCAAATATCCAGACAATCTTTGCTTTTTATGTATAAATTAGTTAACATTGACCCTATTTACCCGAATGTATCATAAAAATCAATATATTCAAACCTAGTCATCATCCCCATTGAGTGAGAGCCGTTACAGTACTTCTGCCCTTTCTAAACCCATGTTGAGCGTCAGTTAAAATATCGTACTTTTCTAGAAAATTTGAGACCTGGCCTACTACAACTTTTTCAACAATTTTATTAATAACAGACAGAATAGCTATCGGTCTATAATTAGTGTACTCCAAGTGACTACCATTTTTATAAATAGGACGTATGATTGCTTTTTTTAATGTGTCTGGGTTTATCCTTTTGTTATACACATATTAACAAAATTCGCTAAAATTGGACTTAATAGTTTTTTAACAAATTTTATATCCTGTACCCTAATTTTATCAAAACCAGGGGCTTTTTCACTGCTTAATTTATTTATTATTTTTTCAATCTCATCGTTGGCGTTTTAAGAGATTAACGAATGGATATGGTAGGTCGTACATGCGTTGCACTTTATCCATCAATTTTCGAGGATTACAATATCCCCGTCCATGTGAATACGCATAAAACAATTTCATTATTGAAAGCTCGGATGCGTTATACAGGTTTGTCGTTGAAAAGATCTGCTGTGTTTAATCCATTTTAAAGTGCCCGGTTTTAGGCCTAATATTTTGGCGTACTGGTGCTTAACAAAGAGGTAAAGTTTGTGGTTTTGTAGGGGATAACCTCTGGAGCTACTGAACGAGACGTCGGCTAGTAATAATTTATATGGGGAGAGAACGCATTCTTTGACAAACGTTATTTTGTAACCTGGATCTTTAAATGCTTTGTAATAAAGTATTGTTTGTACCCGCACCTTTAACACCATAAAGAATTTAGTTTGACTAATTTGAATACCTATCTATATCTATAGAAATATATTTGGTATTTAATGCAGAATTTTGTCAAGCCAACTATTGGTAGGTTAACAACTGTCGGAATGAGAGGGTTAGGCAAATAGTCCACCAAACTGACCCAATGCGGATTGGCATACTTCACACATATTATGTAGAGAATAAAGAAAAAACTCAGTTATACAGGTTTACAATTGGCGATATATTATGAACACTTTTCATCTGGTAGTTTCATTTTATATGTGACACGATAGTGCTTGCAATTTATTTATTACTTACTTTCTTGCCCCAAAAGTGTCGCCCATATTCAGATTTCATCTTGCCACTTAACTCTGCACCTCAGCGTTTGGCTTACAGTTAATTAATTAGTCCAGAAGATTCTGAACAAAATTACTGTGATAGACAAGCGTTAGCTTTTAGGGTTATCTGTTCTGTGGCTACAGACTTACAGTAGGACGCGCGAGTGTTCCGTTTTTGTACGTTCATACGTGCAGTACCTACCCTTAAAACGAATTCCACCGGACGAAGCCACGTGCGTCCGCTAGTTGGGTTAGTAAAACTGTACATACCCATTAAAATATAATGATTGTAAGCAAAGTCGTACTCCCATAATAAACAGAATTTTCCGCTTTAAATTTTAATGAACTTGTACTTGCTATTGACATTTTCTGCAATAACTATTTTGTACGACCATTTTGTTTATTTTATATTTTAAGTATTGTGTAAGTTTGTTTTTTGTTTTTGTTTTTCAAAATTCTTTATTATACAGGAAGAAATTTTTTTTAGTACAGATATTTTTATATTTTGTACATAAACAAAATTTAATGAACACGTATTTTTTCCTTTTTTTTTAAACTCAAAAATAACAAAGTTATCGTTAACTAAAGTTATTTACGTTTAAACAGAATTTAAGGGTCATCCTATCGCTGTACTAGGTAATAGGCAACTACAAAATCAGCTGGTAGGTACTACGTTAGCGAGCGCCCGCGCCGAGGGCCGTTGACCTTTGTGCGTTTATTTTATTTTTGTTTGATACCTATTATTTTTTATAATAATTAAAGGTCGTCACTTTTGAGCTGAGTACCGATATTCTCTTCATACTTTATTGGGCTTAGGACCATAATAATGAACTACCTATGAACCTATGAACTTTCGATTGAAATAATGAAATACAAATGATGATTATTATTACGCAAACTTTTGCATTAAAGACGTATTTAAAAAAATGTAATCAGCTTATTAACATTAATCAATGATATCTACTTACTAAGTTTGTTTTTGTTAATTTTAAAATGTTAATCACTGTATTTTAACAATTGTTCGAAATGAAGTCCATTCCTTTCAAGGCACAACCGAACACGTTTTAATAAATTGTCATTTAGTTTATTTAAAACACTTGTTCCTCACATTAGGCACTGCGGGTTTCAGGATTCCTTGGGCTCGTAGCCTAGGAACACAATACAGTCGCATCATTTCGTAATATTCGCGATTTGAAAATCCCGACATAGTGGCTTGCACATGCGATTTATTAATTAGGTAACTTAAATGCGCACGCGACGGCAGATTGTCTGTCACTGGTCGCCCATCGGCAATTCGGTAGGCGTCCTCAGGGATTTTTCGATCCCCCTCACCTCTGCCACCCCCGTCAGCCGAAGCCGAAGCGATATGCCTACGGCCGGTATTTCTTTGTCGGCGTCTTGCAAAGTGCCGCCAGCAGTTGCGCAGTTTGTTTGGTAATGTGTCAGTTATTTCTGAGACATAAATTGAAAAAAAAATATTACATAAAATGTATCGAACTGTTTGTAGATTTATGTTCTATTAATGATACAGAACCACGAAAAAAAATATCGGTACTAAAGTCCGAATCACCCTGTATAGAAATATTATTCACAAGCATGTTATATACAAATAACATACAGTTAACATAACACTAGAATTAGGTACTAACTAAGGCTAACTTACACCTATTTTAGCTAACGTCTATGTACTTATAACTATTTAAATTTTAACATTTAACAAACGTAATAAAAATTAATACGTAATGAAATAACATTATTGCGGTATATTTGGAGATATATCCGCTTTTTACTAGAAAAAATTTATATAAAAAGAAGGTATACAGCAATAATTATTGAAACATACGATGCTTATGTATCAAGCCGGGCGAAAGCGTCGAACCTCACAGCGCTAGCACAGTAAAGATATTACAACCAGTAGTTGGACTTCATACTAGAGGTCGAAACGCAAGCTATACCTACGCACCTCAAACATGGGGTGATCGTAGGGTGAAGACAGTCGCGACTGTGCCGCGGTGACGAAAGAACGCACGGTGTATTAACAGAGTAAAGTGTATTAATAGTATTAGATTTTTTTAATTATGACCAGTAGGAAATACTGTGCCGTTTTTGGATGCATGAATTCAAAATTATCCCATCCAGAGATAACTTTTTTTAAGTTACCTGGAAACTCTGAAAGGTAAGACTTTAAAATAAATTTACTTATTAGTAGGTAGGTACATAATCTTGTATTTTTTAATGGATAAGGTATTTCCTTTTATCTCCAGAATAAAGGTAGGTATCTGGATTAGTAAATAAAGTGAATAGAGTAAAGGAAAGTGATTGACACGATTGAAATAGGTAGTTATACGCGGTTCATGAATCACGATACAGTAGATACGATAAGCTTGTGTTAAAACCTCGACTGCTTGTACAATGTCTTGTGTGACTGTGCTCGGATCATTTGTTACCCGACTGCGGCGAAGCCCAAAGGAGGAGTATGTGTTTGAATGTTATGACTTGTTGTTGTATGCGGGCGACGGGAGGAAAGGACTGCGCGGGTGTGAAGTCGTACGCGCTGGGCAGCGTTACCCCCCTCCCGGACCGCGCCGACCTTCGGGAGTGTTACGAACAAATTTGCCAAGCACACATACTGATAAATGATATGTCATTAGACTCGTCTAGATAGGCCGAGTGTCACTGGGTAACTTAGTTCTTAAAAAATCAAAATGGCGGATTTTATGCGCTTTAATGTGCAAGCTCATAAAACTTTTGCTCAGCTTGGCAGTGATGACGAGAATTTTAACCGACTTCCAAAAAGGATCGTATCGTATTTACAGCGATATTTCCGTCATTTGTAAATCCTAGAGAAATCTAGGGGACCTATCGTATCGTAGGGACAATTAGTGCGTTTGTTCATTGTTTCATTATCTATTTTAAATCACTACAATTTCATGAAGGTATTTATCTTTTTTTTTATTTGTTCACGTAGTGTGGAGGTAATACCTAGATGGCATCACCGAAATAAATATGTTTAAGAATACGACCAATCCTTCAAGATCATTGACGTAGTATCAGCCTTAATTAAATCAACCAATCAAAAAACACGCATTTTTATTTATCACTTCTCATTTTACTACAATTTACAACGTATTTTATTTGTTTATATAAAAAAAGTTTATTTACAATCACAAAACTAAGTGGAAACACAAAGTTAGCAAATGTAATTAAAATGCTGCAGGCGGGCAGCCCTATGACATGTTTACGTACCGCGCGGCTGTAGGTATTTATTTCAAAAATACGGCCGAGTTATTATACTGCTTGTAATATCTTTACTGTGGCGCTAGCGAATAGGCACGAAAATACGCGAGTCGTCGGCGACGGAGCAATAGTGATGTGACCGGCAATTCATTCCGTATCTATCTATAAATGGCACTTTGACAATGTTTATGATATGATAATGTGTTTAGTGTATTTATTAATGGTTTTTGATGAGTTTTATTCATTAAGTTAAATTTATTAGTAAGTTTTATTATAAAGTCAAATAAGAACGGAAAATTTATGTCGTTGTGCAAATGTTTTAAGTTAGTTTTAAATTTTGTATTGTAGGCTATTTTTAAGGCTTTGTTTTGAATAATTTGTAATAATTTATAATTTGTGCGACATGTACTACTCCAAATAGGACACGCATATGTTATTGTAGGCCTGATAAGCACACTGTAAATTTTTAATTTGATAGTAGAACTAAGTCTGCTTCTTCGATTTAAAATTGGGCTAAGAGCACCGAGGGCTTGTGCACCTTTAACGCGTAAATCTGCGATGTGCTTTGACCAGTTCAGTTTGTTGTCGATGTTTAATCCAAGGTATCGGACTGAGCGACTCCATTTTACACTGTGACCTGCAATTTTTAATGTCCTTTGGGGTAGATGACGATGTCGTGTAAATAAAATGGCTTCAGTCTTATTTTCATTTAATTTAAGCTTCCATTTCGAAAAGTAAGCGTGAAGTAGATCAACAGATAATTGTAGACGGCAAATTATTAAGTCAACATCCTGCGAGGATGTGTAGGATGCGGTATCGTCTGCAAAACAGGCTAGTTTTGTTCTAGGTTAAATGGGCATATCATTGACGTACAAGAGAAATAAGTAAGGTCCCAATATGGATCCCTGAGGAACGCCAGCTGGCATCGTCTGGCAGTTAGACTTAGTCGTACCAATATGGACTGCAAAGTTACGATTTTCGATATATGACCTAATAAGTTTAACCAATGATATGGGAATATTATTTACCACCAATTTGTGAAGTAAACCCTCGTGCCACTGTCAAATGCTTTTTCAACATCGAGCAGGAACATGCCAGTGGATTGGTTGACATTGAGATTACGACTAATATGCTCACAGACCCTAGCTAATTGATGCGCTGTTGAATATGATTGACGAAAACCGAACTGTTCGTCAATTAACAAGTGTTCAGATGCTGTGCGTAAGCGAGTATAAATAACCTTCTCAAATAATTTACCTAATGTAGGTAGTAGGCTAATCGGTCGGTAACTTGAAGGTAAAGTGTCATCTTTGCCCGGTTTCTTCAATGGGACTACTTTAGCAATTTTCCAAGCAGTTGGAAAATAACAGAAGTAAAGACACCCATTAAAGATTTTAGTAACGTAAACAATTGTCTTCTGAGAAAAATTTTTAATCAGTGTATTGACGATATCATCATAACCTGGGGACTTGCGGGTTTTAAGTGTTTTGAGGATAGCACGAACTTCAACCGGCCGAACAAGCTTAAACTTGTTAGACACGCTGAAGTTATTAATTATTTCAAAAGAATTGGAAATTGTTTCATTTAGGGTAGGACTTGGCCAGTTATATGTGAGTTTCATATTATGTAGAAAAGCTGTTGCAAGTGCATCACACTGATCAGATGTGTTGGTTGTCACCGTGTCATCCGGGAGTTTAAGAGGTGGAATCATAGTGTTTTTTGATTTTAAAGATCTGGATACACGCCAAACATCAGTTCTTGGATTTTCGATTTTGGCAAGTCTGTTGTTCCAGTAATCATCACCATATGCTTGGTTGAACTTAGTAATTAAATCACATATATGGTTTACTAAACTACGAACGATTTTCTTCAGAGCGCCACTAGGTAAGCCATTATCAACCCGACGTAAGTAATTTTTGTATTTAATCAGTTGTCTAGCACGTGAAGGCAATTTTACCTTATTATCACTCCTGAATGTACCAATGGGAATAGCTAAGTTTCTCGCACTAATAATAGTTTTATTTAGATGGTCTACAGCAAAATTTATTTCACTAATGGAGTTGAATGACTTAGAGGAAAGAGTAATATTTTCATCCAAATGTCCACGATATAACCCCCAATTGGCCTTAGAGTACCTATAAAAACAAGTATTATTATCAGTACAATGTACTGTACCGCCAACGCTGCACCAAATTGGGTAATGGTTAGATGACAGAGCTACCGTCGCTTGGACATCACTGATGTTTAGGATATTATGAGCTAATACTAGATCAGGTTTAGTGGGTTTATATTCAGTTGAGTAATTTACTTGCGTGGGAATGTCAGAGTAAAGGATAGTGTATAGTATGCGCATTATCATCTGAGTCGTCCGGTCATAAAAGTCAAAAAAGATAGGAATGTGCAGCGCGCCTACCTGCGCACCCTAATTATCGATAAACGGCTACCTGCGCACGTGCTAATGATGAGTCAATAATGATTTGGACGATTCTGATTGGTCGGTTTCTAATGTAATTGCATTGCGTATTTTTTTTGCTATAAATGTGTTTACTGCAATTAAATAAATACATTCATGTGTTACTCGTTGCGCACTATGGATACTAATATATAATAAATTTGGCAGAAGACGAAGATTCTGATGATGAAGACTCAGATGAAGATTAATTTTATTTAGTTAATAATTATATAATATGAAATATGTATTATATTAAATCAAATATTGTTAATTTTTTTAATTTTGTGAACAAGATACGATAATAAACTTTACTTATCGATAATATGTCTTTCATTGTTACACCCTTCACTAGACGGCTCCATAAGACCCATAAGTGCAAGCGAGATAGATATAGAGAAATGATTTATGGCCCTAAGACTCAGTTGTTAATGCTATTAGTATAGTCATGGCGTAGCATATGTTTGAATAGAACCCTACCACGGGTGTTAATGTAACTACTTCGCCAATACGCGTGATTTGCATTAAAATCACCCGCAATAAGCACATGGGTACCTAGGTTTAATAAGATGTCGAGGTCATAGTCCAAAAGGGGTAAGTTGGGGGACTGGTAGGCAGACACTAATATATGTTCAACACCAGAGACTTTGACGGTAATGCCAATAGCCTCTATATTTCTTGTGATAGGAATGGTAATACAAGAATGACTTATGTTACTTTTAACCAATATAGCAACTCCTTGTCCACGACCAGTGTGATGCTTATCTTGGCGATAACAGGTAAATCCCGGAGTTTTAAGAGAAGTGTTGGATGTGATTTTAGTTTCACTAATAAATAATATATCAGCAGATACGGAATACACTGCAAAGTCTAATAATTCATGTATTTTACCGCGTATGCCATCAGCGTTCCATGAAAGTAGACGAATTCCTTTTTTATTATACATACTGACTAAAATGAGTGAATACAAGCATTATTTTCTCTAATGGAGATGTGCATGATATAAATTGCGTTTTGAGTTTGCGTAAAATTAACAGAATTTCGAACATCTCTTTAGTGGCAGCATCCGCAGAGGTTGTTCGAACATTTTCCGGATCGATTTGTTTTGGTGGTATCTCCCTTTCCGAGGCTCCTCCGTCAGGTTTTGTTGATGCGACTACGTTAGCCCAAGACCTAGTTTGTGAAATAGGTTTTGGAATGTGTATAAGAGGAGGTGGCTTACGAGCATGAGTCTGGATCCGTTCCATGTACTCTAATCTGGCCTTGCATTTACTGTAATTTGCAGGGTGTTGTTGATTACAGTTGCAACAGTGAGCAACTTCTTTCCGATCCGTCTTAGAGCATTCTGAAGTAGGGTGCATTTCAGGACATTTAACACATCGAGGTGGCATGTTACAATTTTTGGAAGAATGGCCAAAACCTTGACATCTAAAGCATTGAGTCCCAATTGTGCGTCTTGGTTTGTATTTCTCGATAGTGACAACAATTAGAAACGGAGGACAAGGCACATCACTCTTTAATTTTAATTTTGTGATTATTTTTCCTTTTATACCTTTCGGGTATACGTGATAAACAGTACCTTGTCTGATCGAAGTCCTTCTTTCACAGCTTGGTGAGCTTCTGGAGAGTAGCAGATAACGGCAACTTTGTTACCACTCCTATATTGGAGGTGGAATTGTTTCGTGTACTTACTGACAGTAGTTTTTATATCCTCGTGAGTTTTATTTTTCACGTCTACAATTATAGGTGGGATGTGTCCAGATTTTTTTACTTTTGTTGTGGCGTCCATGAAGTACTTGCTGTTTACATTTTCTCCTTCCACGGGTAGATCTTGAAATTGATTGTTCGTAGAAAAATTACGAGCATCGTCGTACTTGGAAGATTTGGTACTTGCGTACCTTTTTGGAGTTCGCCAACCCTCGGGATTTTCGTCAGCAGGCCTCTTAGAGCTGAGGCTGCTGGTGGATGAGGATCGAGTTAGAAACCTATCCATTGTGTAATGTTTGCGAAGATCGATATATTATCAATAATAGCATGTCGCAACACTAGTCACTGAGTTACTTGTTAACAGAACAGCTATAGCAAGTGCGCGGCCACACTCAACGAGCGCCGAGCGCAATTGTGTAAGTAAATTAAATTAATGTTATTTGAAATTCGCATTATAATATGGGTACACTTGCGCACTTAATTTAAATATTAATTATAAAATCAAATTGTACAAATTGATGGAATTAATAGAAAATATTGAATTATTCTTATACAAAGTTACCATCTGACACAGGGTTAAGACCTTCTAGTTACTATTAGTAGTAGCAAAGTAATATTATGTATAATTTGTCAATAACCGCGCTATTATTTTGTAAAATAATATATTGAAAAAAAACAGCCCAATGCCACGCAGCGCTGTAGGTATTTACTTTAAACTAGCGGACGCCCGCGACTTCATCCGCGTATATATCGATGTCAACTTTCAACCCCTATTTCACATACTTCTATTTATATTTTTGCAAGCTTTTTAACGTACTTAATTAATAGTCCACTAATAATTTTACATTTACATTAGAAAAATGAAGGACTTTCCATACAAACTTTCTACCCCTACTTCACCCGTTTCTGATTTTATTTTCGTATTATTCTTCGTATTATGGTCTCAAAAAGAACTTGGCACTTTTTTATTTGAATTCATTTAGTGGCTTCAGCGTGATGTACGGTCAAAAAAAGGCAGACAGACAGACAAAAAATAACAAAAAAGTATTTTAGGCTTCAGTATCGATCATAATTATACAAAATACCCTCCAACAAATTTTTTCAAAATATTATAATATTCAATAGAGAACCCGGTCAATGTTCTCTTTTACTTATGTTCACTTCTTCCCTACCCCCTAACTTACCCTACCCTACCCCTACCCCTACCTCTACCCTACCCCTACCTTACCTCTACCCCTACCCTACCCGTACCCTACCCTATACCTCTCTTACTTTACCCCTACCCTTAGCAAAATCGCCCCAGCCCTTTGAGCGTGGTGCGATGACCAAGGGAAATAGAGACTTATGCTAATATTATAAAGAGGTAAAGTTTATGTGGTTGTAGGATCCTGGTAAATCTCTGGATCTATTGGACCGATTTGGAAAATTGTTTTACCAATAGAAAGCTACGTTATTTGCGAGTTTCATAGGCTATGTTTAATCCCCATATTCACACGGGAACGGGAACTACGTAATTGAAAGCGCGGAGCGTTATATAGCGGAATTAACGGAAAAAACTATAGCACTCCCCGATAACGTAACATTCTACAGGTGAAAGAATTTTTGAAATCGGATCAGTAGTTCCGAAAATTACCCCTTTCAAAGAATTTTACAAACTTACAAACTTTACTCGGTATAATATTAGTATAGATATAGATATCCGGCCTAGTTAAAATACTGTATGTACATAATAATACTGTGGTAGTAGGTGTCCGTCCTGTCAGCGACGTAAACACGTTGAATCAATAAATTTACATTTCATGTCACGTCATTTAATGGCATGTCATGTCACGTCATGTCATTTCAAGTAATTTCATGTCATTTCATGTCAAGTCAAGTCATGTCAAGTCGTGTCATATCATGTCAAGTCAAGTCATGTCGTGTCAATTCATGTCATGTCAAGTCATGTCATGTCACGTCATGTCAAGTCATGTCATGTCAAGTCATGTCATGTCAAGTCGTGTCATGTCAAGTCATGTCAAGTCATCTGAATGTCACGTCATGTCATTTCATGTTATTTCATAATTATCATTTCATTTCATTTAAACCACAGACGTTCCAGTTCAAGCTCCAACCGCAAGAAGTATTCGACAAGGGTGTCAAGCCTTCCGTAGCCCATTCACTAAGTACTGTTACTACGGGAAAGCGAAAATCTCCTAGGGCGGTCGAGAATGGAAACAAACGACTGAGCTCTAGATCACAGACTTGTTACGAACCAACAACTCAAAAATCCACTTTATTGTGGACACTGGGAGTTACATGTACGTATATCTTCTGCCCTTACCTTACCTCAGCCGATATATAGACCTATGTCCTGCACTGCAGGACATAGGCCTATAGCGGTAGTTGGAAACATCATTTTTTGGACCGTTTTTGTGTACTGGTACTAAATATGTTTGCTTGCTTCCAGACACGTGGTACTACAGCATCCCTAAGACATTTGTTGTAAATGAAAGCTAAGGGCTTAAAGATGGATGTGTACGTATTTTTTAGGAAAGTCGCTGGAAGATGATCAGGGCCTGCTCCCTTAGAGGCGTCTAGAGATTTTAATTCCTTACGAATTTGTTCCAAGGTGAATTCTAGATTGTCTATTAGAATCTCGTTACATGAGTCTCCATCGGGAGCGGACCAGTCCTCTATGCATAGCGATGACGGTTCGTAAACGGACTGAAAGAACTCTGAAAACATGTTGCATATGATTTCTGGGTCGCGGGAGTGCACAGACTTAAACTTCATGTTAGACGGAATCCCTACTTTACCTTTACGTTGGGCAACATATGTAAAGAAATATTTAATATTGGAACACACGCTATCCTCCACCGACTTTTTATATGCCGCAAGGCATTTAGCACACTGCTTACTGAATCTTTCCCTGTAGGTAGAAAACATTTCGTAGTCAGATATGTTGTTGTATTTTTTCCACTTAAGCCAGGCATTATTTTTATTTTTAAAAATGCGGATGAGTGATGGTGTGAACCAAATCGGGTATTTAGCACGAGTTGCTCTGAGCGAAACTTTTTCATAAAAAATTTCAACTATCACCTCAGTGTTCTTGTCAAGAAATAATAATAAGGAGTTCCATGGAGTTGATTCTATACTCTTGTTAATGGCTTCAAAGTTAGCCCGTCGGTAATTATATCGGGGGGTATTATTTTGTTGAAGAGGAATATCCCGTTCGGTTATTTTTATTATGAGTGGTGGATGGTGAACTGATTCATTTAATAAGGGGACGTCAGGTTTATAGACATTGCAGTCGTTGGTTGATAATACTAGGTCTAGGATTCTGCCTTGGCTATAAGAATTAGGAATGTTATTATATTGAGAAGCGTTAAGTGCGGCTAAGAAATTCAGTAATTTTGTGCAAACGGGGTTGACATCGTCACATATCAGGCCATTACCGTGTAAATTTTGAGTCCATATAGCGTACGGTAGGTTAAAATCGCCAGCAATGTAAAAAATATCCGCGTTTGTTTCATTAATTAAATCAGAAAACATGTCAAAGTAGCTACTATATGCTTCTGAAGACGAACTGGGTGGGATGTATACGCCCGAGAATATGAGACGCGCCAATGATTTGTTAACAGGTATTTCTACGTTAACGCACTCCAGATATCTATGTGTGTCGTAGTGGTTAGATAAAGTAATTTCAGATGGTCTTAAACTTTTCAGCACCGCTACTAACACGCCTCCGCCGTCCACATTTTTAGTGGCCACACGGTCACGGTCACACCGGAACACCGCGTAATGCTGGTCGATAAATTCACTATCATAGATCTCAGGAATCAGCCAGCTTTCAGTTAGAATTATTACGTCGTATGAATTTGCTAAAATATTCATGTGCAAGGTCTGTAGTTTACTGCGAATACCCCCGCAGTTTTGATAGTAAATTATTATATTGTTGTTATACACTGTTACGATCATAATTATAAATCAATATTAATAGAAGGCTTGTGTTTATGTAGGTGAAAAGGAACTTCAACAGGTTAACAGACAGTGTGTGGCGGGTTTTATATTTTTCGACTAAAGATAATAAAATGACTATAAATAATAAAATAAAGACTAAAATTAATAAAATGACCAAGGAATGATTAAAAAAATTGCTCAGAATAATCAACGATGCTGCACTTTTACAAAGGCTTAAATATAATTTACTTAAAGAAATAACCCTTATTACAACGTAACTAAAGATTTTATTCGTAGTTTTGTGATAGGTAGTATGTAGAAATGAACAGCTGTTAATAAAATTATATTGAGTTTCTCTGATTTTATCATAACACGAATAGGTATACACAGTTTTAAAGTAGGCTAGAAAACATGAAAAGATAATATATATTAATAAAAGTTGATTTTTAAGTATCCATAGGAGTGACACGACTGGCACATTTGAATTTAATAAGGTCGTTGTGTGAGCGTACAGCAAACGCGGGTGAGTTGTCGCTTTGCCTGACGAGTATAGTTGCGTTTTTAATCCACACGTACTTGTAATTACATTGTTTTGCTTCCTCGCGGCATCGACGAAAAAGCGTTTTGTTTTTTAACGTGAGGTGCTCGTTCATGTACACGTTATGTACGTTGTATGTACGTTGTGGATGACCGGAGATACATATTTGATCGGTTTTTATATTTTTTACCTTTCTAAACGCGCTTATTATGTTATTTCTAGTGGCGAGAGTGCTGAATTTGACAACGATATTTTTAGGTTTATTGTCATGCTGATTCGCATGAGGCACTCTGTGGATTGATACAACATCCTTATGCTGAATTGGATATTTAATAAACGATCCTATAGCTTCGAGGATTGTGAGAAGGTTTTCATTGCGCTTATCAGGAACGTTACAAATCTCAATGTTACATTGTCTTGCTTGTTGTTCTAGGCTGTCAATTTTGTGTTCTAAAGTTGAGATAATATTGAAGGAATTTTGCGCATCCTTATTCAGTTTTTCTAGGTCATGCACTTTTTTTCCCATATCAGCATTTTGCTCGCATAGAAATTGGACTGAGGACTTTACTTCGTCAACTTCCTTGTTCAGATTACACAGGCCACTCTTTAAGCTGTTTTGGTCCGCACGCAATGATTTAATTTCTTGTTTCAAATCGGTTAGTGTAGTTTTAATATCATTGCTAATCTGGCTCAAGGTGTTGTCGATGTCGCAACGCCACCCGTTGAGCATTCCCTGCAGCTCCTGTGTAAAGGCACGCCAATCTTGTTGGGGAGGTAGGATCGGTGTAGTCTCTTCAACAGGGGTCATGGAACTGCGTACCGGAGTGTTATCTCGGTTTCCTCTATTGCGGCTGGAAACGTTGGAGCAGGTGGGGCACTGCCAGGAGGCTAGGTATTCCTTAGACAGTGACGCGAACCGTTGCAGAGTTATGTTTAAACATTCATGATGGTACGTTGTTTTACATAAGTAACACTGCATGAGGGATTGCTTCGCCACTGCACGCCCGCACCCGCAGCTACACTCCACATTTCGCGGCATTTTCAGTTGTTTATGCGAGCAAAATATTGTGACGCCAAATCAAAGTACGCTTGAAGCGGTTAAAATTACAAAGTCTTTTACCGTTATGTTGATAAAATGTTTCAAGCGAAATTGACCCGGCATATAGTAGACATAGGGATGCAAATCGCGTGCCACTTATTAGGTGATCACAATGACAGCTCAAACACAGCTGATTCACTTATCATTATTCACTTATTGGCAGTTTTTTATCACGATAAATCCTTTATATGTTAAGTTTTGCTCAAAGATACACTTTCACTCGGTTTCGTACAACATAAATTAATGAAAAAACACTTTGGACTGTAGAAAAATAAACTAGTTTAGTTATATTTCAAAATTTAAGTACGGAGACAGTGAAGGTATGTTATGTCGACGCCAGCGCCGCAGCGGAGTTTTTTTTTTTTGTCATGTTGTTTTCTCAAGTAGATTAAATTAAGGCTGGAGCAACATTATGAAACTATGAGCTTTGTTTTATTAAATTAAACGTATAAAAATATCTGAAAAAGAACGAATTACTTCAATAACTGATTCGTAGGCGTCTGGTAGCAAAAGTATATTTTTTATTATAGTTAATTCCGTCTAATAGATATTGAGGTACATAATCTATTATAATAGTAGAGAAGAGGGGAACGATTATATAGTAATCTCGCGGACGGACTGCCACATTACCATTTTAAGTCGACTGCCACATCCCTAGAAGCATGTAGATTGTAGAATGTCATTAGTAGGTACCCCTCTTGCTTGCTAAATAGTTAATAGCAGTCCGTCCGCGAGATTACTATATAATCGTTGATAAAATGCATATCATATGGTGCATTCCAGGAACTTCCTTGAGACTGGCCCTACGTTGGGCGCCATATGTCACGTTATTTTTATTTGTTTAGCAAATAAAAATACGGCATAATTTTAAAAGAATAATTGATTAAAAAATAAGTGATGAGGGGGTCGTGGTGTGTGTGGCCGGCTTAAGGTCAGTTGCAATTTTGGTACCACACTCTCCTTGCTTCTTCAAATCTGCGTGGTGCGCGCCTGCAGGGCTTTATTATTCCAAGGGGATCCCCACGTCGAGCCAGTCTCAAGGAAGTTCCTGGAATGCGTTTTAGGTCTCTTGGGCCAGGTCTGGCTGGTGGGAGGCTTCGGTCGTGGCTAGTTACCACCCTACCGGCAAAGCCGCCAAGCGATTTAGCGTTCCGGTACGATGCCGTGTAGAAACCGAAGGGGGTGTGGATTTTCATCCTCCTCCTTACAAGTTAGCCCGCTTCCAACTAAGACTACATCATCACTCACCATCAGGTGTAGGGTGTAGTCAAGGGCTAACTCGTAAACAATAAAAAAAAAAAAGAAAAGCTTCGACCAACACCTTAAGAAGCTTTCGCTAGACTGCTAGATCAAGGGTTATTCTTGAGACGGCGAGTATTATGAGGAGGTTCCTCACTCTAGAACCCTGACCACCAAATGCTTGAGCACTCAAATGTCCTGCAGCGGTAGGGTTGAATTATTTTTTTTATTTTTTCAAATCAAATCAAAACAAAAATCATTTATTTCAAGTAGGCTCAGTTTACAAGCACTTTTGACACGTCAGTATAATGTCATGTCAATTCATGCCCCTCCATGACTCAACCTCGATGCCAGGCATGTTCAGCATCTCAGTGATACCCCAGATCTGAGGTATGTGATGCTGATAAGCGGTGGCGCGGGCGATCTTTTTCGTGTCGACGCGACGTACGAAACAGCGCGGCGCGCGTTGCATTTTCACTGTCCGGGAGAAAGGCGGTGCGGCGCGCATAATACTCGAGTTTTCTTTTTCTTGATTTTTCTAGCCTTGAGACGAGCAGGCGTCCTTGGATCTTGAATCCATCGCGTCCGCGAAATCGAAATCGAAATCGTGAAATCCGCATAGTTTCGCTAGTTGACGTGCTGCCCTGGGACCTTCAGGGAGCTGCGGGTCCTGGAATCTTCGTTTGTAGGCCATTTTCTCCGAGAACACGCGGGCGAAGCTGCGACAAGTTTAGCTCACTAAACCGGCGCAATTTCTGCTGCGAAGAGTACACACACGTCAATGCGGCCGATCCCGCTCGCATTATTTATTAGAGCATTATAAAACGAAGTGAAAGGGACAGACTTATGAGTAAGTCAGAGATTACCTTACCTTACCTTATCAGCTGATGGACATCCACTGCTGGACATAGGCCTCTTGCATGGACCTCCAAGCACAACGGTCTCGCGCCGCCAGCATCCAGCGGCTCCCTGCAACCCGCTTGATATCCTCGGTCCACCTAGTGGAGGGTCGACCAACAATGCGCTTTCCGGTGCGGAGATAGCATAAATCTAAGCTATTATTTACATGGGAGTCGATAGAATAATGAACTAACAAAAATACGTATGAGCTAAGGGAAATAAAACTCTAATAATATAAACGTTTATTTGTAAGTACTTATTACTAAAGACTGAAGACTGATAAAGACTGATTTTAAAGGTTTCATTTATGCTGTTTACAATCGCAAATCGACTTATTACCCAAGTATAAATGTATAAGCTAACTTACATTAATACATTATATTGATTACCTAACTTATAATAAAACAATCTTCCACAGCTCAAGACTTTGGACCACCCGTGATCGAGTCAGTGAAAACGACGTACAGGGAAAATAGCAACCAGGGCAAGATCCAGGTCACCGTATGTGCCAATCCACCACCACAGACTGCTGAGTGGAGAATGCGGAATTTAAGGCTTAATGTGCCAGGGAGACTTGGTAAGATATTTTTTTTTTATTTCTCTCTATTTCTTTTGTTGTGTGTACGAGATTTGATACCATTAACCCTAGATTACTAAACTATCGTATAAGTGACGTGTAAAAAATACGACAGGCAAATAAAACGATATAAATCAACGAATCATATTTAAGAAATTACAATTATTTATTCTTTGGGCTTAAGAGATCACATATTAATGAAAATAGTTTTTTTTTTACTCTACACATTTTACAAGGCTCTTTTACATTTCATGCAAAAGTTTGTTGTCATTTTTCTAGCCTTAGACGGACACAGGGCTATATATATATATATATATATATATATAGTAAATATATAAAGACATATTTATTATATTATGTGGATATACTATAACAAAGTAAAAATCTTTGTAAAACCTGAGTATTTTCTTTGTAAAAACAAGTACAACTCAAAACTCACACAAACACTAAACTTCCGTAAATTTTACGACACGTTAGTTATACCTCAATTCAGATATCACACCCGACCACAATGACAACGCGTAGAAAACTGACAAATGAAATTAGGAAGGTACAGTGAAGCGGGGAATGAGGAAATTACGCGAACTTTGTTTTTTCCAGGAATCATAAGTTTGTCGTCGTAATTTTTACGAAAGTTTAGTAATCTAGGGTTAAGGCAATGCTGTTTTTGCATTCGCATTGAGTGGCCAAAGCTTGCGTTTAATAAATATTTTGAACTTTCTGAGAGACATGCCAGTGCCTTTATGTGGTACTTTATAAAAAAACGTATGCAATTTCCCTTAAAAGAATTAAGTACAAGTTTTTGTAACCTAGTATGGTTATATAATGATTTATTTATTTTGCTATCATCCGCGAAAAGTCGACGAACCCATGCGACAACGTCACCCAGGTCCGGCAAAATACTCTCTACGTACGTTTCACCCCGAAACCGGAGCATCCTCAGGA
The DNA here is from genome assembly GCF_947172395.1 of Bicyclus anynana. Classification (NCBI taxonomy): domain Eukaryota; kingdom Metazoa; phylum Arthropoda; class Insecta; order Lepidoptera; family Nymphalidae; genus Bicyclus; species Bicyclus anynana. The sequence continues at coordinate 3,285,665 of NC_069096.1, read as the reverse complement.
AATGTTGACTCTACAACGTGCAATTGCAAAGTTGCATGGGTTCGTCGACTTTTCGCGGATGATAGCAAAATAAATAAATCATTATATAATCATGATGAACTTCCGCAAAGTAACGCCTGCTTCTATCCAATACCTAGTATGGTGTGCAACAATTTTATTTTTATTACTGACATTAATATTATTACAATCACATCTTCTTTTAAAATTGCCTACGGTTTTATGTACATATACAAATTTTTAAAGAAAATAAATAAAAAAAATATTATTATAAATATTATATTACGCGAAAGTTTGTATGAATGTATGTTTGTTACTCTTTAACGCGGCTACTACTGAAGCGATTTGGCTAAAATTTGGAATGGAAATAGATTTTACTATTTTACATTACAAATTATAAGGTTTGTACTACTATCAAACCAATCCCTATTTTTACAAATTTTACATACAGTACATACTTAATCTTTAAGTCTGGATTAGGTAGGTAAACATGTGTTCAATGCAATATATTCATGAAGATAAGTTTAAAAATAAACCCATATCATATTTAATTTAATCGCTGTACATAAATGTTTTTATTAATTTAGAACTATTATTTAGTAACTGGAACCTGTCACACGCCTTCCTCGCTTGCACGGGTGTTGCCTGATGCACCAACTGCGGATGACTGTCTCCACTATTTCGGTTGCAGTTAGTACATACTGAGCAAACAATGCTCGAAACTGGCTGTTGTACTTCCGCAGTCTGAGTGCAAATAGACAACATAGTTTTTTGACAGGACTCATATTCTGCTATCAGCGACCGCAATGAAGCTTGTAAACTGGCTATTAGTACAGTGAATGGGGGTTTTTACCTCCGTTTTCGTTGAACCTTCATCGATTTTCATGAAAACTGGTGAGTAGGTGGGAGATACCTTAAAAAACAACAGTGACATAGTGCCATCTTGCGCATTTGCCCTGGGGGTGGATGCCACCACTTCTCGGAGGTGCAGATTATTTTAATAAAAATAACCGCAGAAATTTTTAGACGGATAAATTTTGAGCAAAATTTGTTACATATAGTTTTTGGGAAAAATCAATACTTTTTGAGTTATTCAAATTAAAAGATTGTGATTTTTCGTGATAAAATACATGTTTTAAGGCGGTTTTTTATAAATAACACGAAAACTATAAATTTTTACAAAAAATGTGTTATTACTAAAATTGAAGCTAATAAAAAACCAACAAATTCTTACTTTAAAAAATCTTCTTATATTAATTCAAAGTGCTATAGGTAATTGTATGAATATTTTTTTTCGGCAAGTACTTAAAGCTAAGTATTCAATCTTAAATAACGGGATACCGATGCATCTTATGACAAATACTTTTGGCACATTTTTTAAAGTACTAAAAAATACCTTTATAATGAGTGTTGTAAAAAGTTAATAGCATCAAAATTGAGCAAGTTTTGATAAAAATAACATGACACTTTCGATTTTTTTTGGAAAAAACGAAAAATAAACCCTTTACCATTTCCACAAAAAATCAAATTTATGGTTATCCCTAAAGAACTTTCTTTTTATAGCATAGCACAAATACACGTGGTATTTCTTATTAGTTCTCTTAGAAAATATTTCATAGTATACATAAATCATGCATATAAATATTAAATAACGTTTATTTTATCTAATTAAACACAATTACTTAAGCCAGAATGGTAAAATCTGCATTTTTGCCCACTTTTAACAAAAGGGGTGAAATTCACCCCTAAAATGCAAAAAGCGCAAGACGAGCACATGTCACTTTTGAAGTAGAGGGCAAAACATAAATAATACCAAATTTTCATCCAAATCTATGGAGGTTCAACGAAATCGGAGGTTGGGGCTAATTTTGGCTTTCAATGACTGCTTCATATTTCAATTTATTATTTTTTAATAAAGTGCTACCTACATACTTCTACGTCTTATTTTATTGTTTTATAAAAAGGTTTATTGATTTTAAGCATTCTTTGAGTTTTCATAATGTATCTATTAATTTAAATATATTTTTTAAGTTTTTTGCTGCTATTTGGATGTGCCTGTGTAGTAGTACTATTAAGTTGGTAGGTAATCTGGGGTAGGGGTAGGATAGGGATATGGTAGGTGTAGGGTAGGGGTAGGGTAGGGGTTGGGTAGAGGTAGGGTAGGGATAAGGTAGGGGTAGGGTAGGGGTTGGGTAGGGGTTGGGTAGGGGTAGGGTAAAGGTAGGGTAGGGTAGGGTAGGGGTAGGGTAGGGGTAGGCTGGGTAGGTATAGGGAGGGAGTAAAATAGGATAAGGGTAGTAGTAGTAGTAGGTATAGTAGGGAATGAGTCAATGCGAAGCTTGACCGGGTCCGCTAGTATTATTATAATTCTCAAACTACCTATCTCGATCAAGAGCTTTATTTTCTCTTGAAATATTACATAAAATCTCAGAATACAGAAAAACACCTGAAGCCACGTTTGGATGTCATTATATAGCGCGCAGTGTGTCCAAAAATTGTAGCAACATCCCGCACTCTTCGCACTTCCCACCCGCGTGTACATGACGCTGTTAAATTTTTCCCTATTTTGTGGTAAAGGTTTGTAACGTTAGAAGGAAAACAATAAGTGTACAGTTCATCACATTCAATGTTAACTTATATGGTAAATAAAAAAAACAGTGGGACCGGTTTTCTAGTGATTGCTAAGAGTCAGCAAGAAAATGAACTCTTGCTTGGAAAATTAATATAATTATTATTTATCTATACCTTATTTGCAAAATTTAATGACAACCGCTTAATGTTACTGACCAAATTTAAAAAATGGGCGCAATTTTGATTTTATTTAGGTATAAATATAGGACCGATTTTTATTAAATAGATATTTTAGTATCGCTTATTAAAATTGAATGACAACCGACAAACAAACAAATGTGCAAACAAACACACAAACAGATAAGAACGAACGAACTTATTATAATATAGAAAGCCATTGTTCTTTGTAAAATTTTAAAGCTTTAAGATTATTTTACACTTTCTTTATCTGCGCTGATTACCGCAATTTTATTTCTACTTACTTGCCAGAACCTTTGCCTACCTATTTAGTTGATTAATATTTTACTTAAATAATAAATCCTTGATTAGAAATTAAAAGTAGGGAAAATCAAAACCATTACATTGGCAACACTTACAAAATGGAGGCATCGGTTTCTATGACAACGAAATTTACGTAAAAATTATTAATTATTTATCATAAGAATATTAATTTGTGCTACTTACACGTGAAATGTTATCCTATCCAGTTTCTTTTTTTTACCAACGGCATTTTTACACGAAGAAATAGCACAAGACGGCTTAATTTAATTAAATTTGTCACCTGTATAGCACGTCAAACAACACGACAAACACAGAGTGAGTAATCGCTTGGTCGTGTACTAACTCATAAAATGTGTAGTTTAAATGGCTTCACTTCTTTGCGCTATCACCCCTTCTGGTGTTTTTCTGTATTCTGAGCATAAAATGTACGTATTTGCTTTCAGAGTTTTATGCGGCAGAGGTTTCTAGAATGGCTAAACTCCACTGCTACATGTACATTTTAAAAATTGATAATGTCGGAGTCCAGGACCAAATTACATACATTCTTAAAATAACAAATGACCGCGGCTCCAAATTTGAGTCTATATCATTCAATAACACCAACAGTAAGTATTAAATTAATTATACTGGGTGTAAGGGACATGCTAACGAAAACTTAGTCCAGCGATTCAGTACATGATTCTGACTCCCTCAGCGTTGGAATTGTTCGTCGGTCTTTTCATGACTTTGAAGTTTTTTTTTACAGGAATTTAAACAAATTAGAGCATATAATTACTTATTATAGCTATCTTATTACGAAATTTTAAAATAAACCGCCAATTTGAGATTTTTGCAAAAACTAGTAATGTCAATTTAAATTACAAACTGCGCGCGATCAGCTGTTCTCAAGAGGTCAAATTGGCAGGTCATGCTTAATATGTACCACCTACAATAACAAACTTCGCGACGCTCGATTATAGGTATTTCCAAAATATCGAAACTTCTTATGATCTAGCCGCAGGTCGCTACTATTTTTACGCGCTATTTTTTCTTTAGTTTGTGTTCGGTGCTCTGTTAATAAACATTAAACAAACAAAATTCAAAATTTTCAAAATTAGATGTGCTTGTACCTGTACAATTGTGTCATTTATGTTGCGTGTTTGTGTGTTTTGTGTAGACTGAGATATAATAAAATATCGAGATCAATCAATCAATTGTGCTCACGAATATGGACAAATGTTAATGTGTTATGGCCAGGCAAAGGGCAATGCACATCGGGCTCTCCGTATGTACATAGAGAGGTATCCTAACGCTCGTCATCCAGAAGATAGTCGTGTAATTACACGTGCATATCAGCGCATTTTGGACAACCAACCAGTAACACCACGACGTGAATGAGCTGGGAGACCCATGAGAGCTCGTAGTCAGGCTCGTATACTGAATGTGGTGCGGTTGAACCCTAGACTGGGCACGCGTACTGCGGCTAATTTGATACGCAACCGGTATAGAACTCGCGTGTCGCACTGGGCTTTACACATAGTATTGCGCAGAGATAGGCAGCGGGATTATCGTTTACATAAAGTGCAAGCACTTATTCCGTCAGACAGAAATCAGCGAGTATTGTACTGCCTGTGGTTTCAAAACCAACACATTGGAAATCCCGGGTTTGCTGCAAATGTGATATTGACGGATGAGTCCACTTTCACAAGGAATGGAATGTGGAATAGACGAAATTCTCACATTTGGGCTCACAGTAATCCATTTGCGATACAGCAGACGGGGCATCAAACACGTTGGTGTGTGAACGTATGGGCCAGTATTTTTCAGAACCAAATCATAGGACCTATCTTTTTACCAGAGCGATTAAACGGCACACTGTATCACGAATTCCTCCAAACGAGGATAGAGGAATATCTAGAGAAGATGCCGTTGGCTCAATTGCGGAATACGTGGTATCAACACGTGGTACTTCCGTGCGGCAATGTCTGGCTAACCGCAGCTTTTGGTGATCGCTGGAAGATTTGGTCCTCAAGCCTGGCCACCACGTTCACCGGACTTGACGCCTTGGGACTTTTTCTTTGGGGCTATGTTAAAGACAAAGTGTTCACAAGTGACCTACTGCAGACGCAATGCGAGTGAGGATTTTAAACGCATTTGCAAAGTTAAGTGAGGAGTGCTCCCGTGATACAACTCTTATGCCCCGGCTCCACGCTGAAACACTGCGTCGCGCTCGGATCTGCGAGCGAGTGGGTGGCGGTCATTTCGAGCTCTACCTTATCAGAAGTGAACGAGAGACAACCTGAAGTAACTTGACTACCTACCTGATAGAATAAATCAAAGACTTGTAAAATTTAAAAAATAGGTATTAGATAGGTAGTGTAGCCAGCCGATTTGCTGTCGATGCGAGCTGTCGAGCGTTGTTATCGCATTGTTTGCTGTACACTGCGTGCTCAAAATTTTCAAAATCTGAATTTTCTCATTTCCGACGTAATTGGTATTTATAAAATCGTTGTGGGAACTAAATTTAACCTCTTCGCTCAGTTTTCGGAATCTTGTCCCTTACACGCAGTATAATTATTTCGGAGTAATAGGGATTTATAGGGTCATATTTGTGGCACTGCCACTAAAACACACACACAACACAATCAAAAACGCCACATACTAAATGGCACGAATGAATGACGTCAACGATCGAAATGATCGTTAGATTTGAGCGGGCGTTCACACAAAATTAAAAATAACTAATTGAAAACCCGGCTTCGCTTGGGTGGACTGTGACTCCATAGAATAAAGAAAGAAAGAAAGAAAGAAAGAAAGATCTTTATTTTTAAGTAATGCCACATATCACATTAAATCTAAATTATAACATTATGGCTTAACGTCCACTCAAACAGTGGAGCACTAAAGAATGCCCTGTAATATGTGGTACAACCTAGAAAAAGGCCCCAACTCAGCATTTTGCCGCATACTTTCAATAAAAAAAAGTATGCAGCACTGATTTTCAGTTAGGACCCAGTTCAGGTGCCGCCACGCACACAGTTCAACAGTTTACGTAAACTATTAAATACAATTATTAAGAACTAATTAAAACTAACTAGGTAGACAAATTGATTTAAAAAAAAAAAAGAAAACTTAAACATAACGATGAAAAACAAAATTAAATAAAAATTACCTGCAATATAATTATGTATACTTTTTTTTTTTGTTAATAACTCTTTTTACTAATTTATAGATAACTAAATACTTGTTATTAAATATATAATGTAACAACATATTAAACATATAAATTCGATATTAATTGAACATTAAATATATAAAAAAATAATACATAAACTATTAAATCATACCTTTATTATATAAATATATGTATATAAGTTATTAAAATGGTAGGTATCATAAAGCACTCAAGCTGCGCCGTCCTACATATTATACACATATAGTTATCAGTTCTCAAGGAATATAAGGGGGTTGCACTCCCTAGCAAAAGGTTAGGTTAGGTTAATTTAATACTTAGACATTATTTTGGCTGGTGGGAGGCTTCAGCCGTGGCTAATTACCACCCTACCGGTAAAGACGTACTGTCAAGCGATTTAGCGTTCCGGTACGATGCCGTGTAGAAACCGAAAGGGATGTGGATTTTCATCCTCCTCCTAACAAGTTTGCCCGCCCGCCATCTTAGACTGCATCATCACTCGCCATCAGGTGAGATTGTAGTCAAGGGCTAACTTGTAAAGAATAAAAAATATTACCTACCAGTGACTTTTTTCTGTACAGTACAGTAGTGTTGTGTATTACACTGCTGTCAATGATGCCGAGATCAACTAGACTCAAGCGTTCTTCTTCTTCATTGCAAAAGATCGAAAATATGAATATTGCGATATTCATATTTTCGATAATATTCGATATCGAAAATATATATAAGTATTTATCGGTGTGTTTCCTATAACAAAACTTTTCTTCTATTCTTCATGCGCTGTGGAGCGGGTGACAGTTCGTTTCACGCTTGAAAGTTTGTCGCGATTCACGATAATAGTGCTTCGTATGAACGTCATAAGGCAAATGTCACCCGCACCATCCTACAGCGCACGTACGTAGGTGTAGGGTGGGAGTAGATTAGGTTAGGGATAAGGAATGAGTCAAAGCGAAGCGAAGAAAAATTACAAAATGGCGGCCTTTTTAAAATTCTGACTAACTAGCCACGGCCGAAGCCTCCCACCAGCCAATCATCTAGAAGAATTATTATTCGCCAAGCTGAGGTTTTAAAACTACTCCGTAGCTTGAATGTGAGCAAACTAAGGAAAATATGGAATACCAGCAATACTATTGAAACTATGCGCCCTTCAGTGCGATAAATCTAGCCCTGCGAATGGCATTACTTTGTATGAATAGAAAAACACAGAAATAGCACCTAGTCATCTCAATCTCAGAAACGGTGGCTCGTAAGAAAAAAGTATGGACACATTTTTATTGATAATTTTATGATCTACAATTTTTGTCTGACGTTTTATGATCTCGATTTTTATTATGATGAAAAACAATTTTTTTTTTACCTTGAATAATTTTTTTTCCATACACGGGAATGATGGGAGATTTTTAAAGATTGTCTATTATTATGTTTTTAACAATTTTACTGGTTTTCAGCTTGTTGGGATTTTATACACCTTCGAATGTCTGAATTGATCGGACTATATACCTAGTTTATTATGTACCTTCCATTTTAACGATTATTTGCAGGTTTATTTACAGTTCTCCAAGAGATTAAAAAGTCAAAGTATAAATGGTTCTTTTTATTTTTATTATAACTAATGATAATTTCTTTACGCAGATCCGCTTCGGGTAACTCCGCAAGTATTATTGATCATAACGGCTACATTATTTGTCTCAGCGTGCGTACTTACTATTTGCCTTACACTGAAAGGTTAGTATTAAAAACGGCGCGGTAATAAATGTTAGTACCTACACGACATTGACCGTAGGCGCCGACCCCACTGCCACTACGCCAGTTCACAACTGTCATCGGTGGCCAGCAGACGTCATCGTGTATTGTAGGTATACCTTACTTTAGTTCATTTTTTGTGTGTGTTGTATAGCATACTGTATTATTTGATATCCTAAATACCACTACTCAAATTAGTGAACATTAAATTTCAGTGAACATTAATCTAATATAAGAAAACTAATGTTGAACAAAGGTTATGATTCACAACACTTATCAGGATAACTTAATTAACAAATCAAACTGTAACCCAAATAAGATCCTAGAATGGCAGAGAATGACCTTGAGTGAAGTCACGTACTTGCGAACGATGTGTGTAGGGTTAAAGGATCTTTTGACAGTCGAATAACACTCCCCTTTTCCACTCAAGTCACTCTCCCCGCCTATCCTAAGTAACCCATAAAGAATTACACAACAAGAATTGTGGACGCCTCGAACGCCACGAGCACACTGAAGCCAACACGAGATCGAGCGACGTCATATCCGTCACAGACTATTTACTATTTCCAACACTAAACGGCGATAACAATCACAAGCGGCTTGTTAGTTGCGCAGTAATTTTCAGCCCATCAATGTAGAATAAGTCTCGTTGCAGCTCTACCTATATTGCCTATGCATTCTTATGGAGAAATGCGGCAACTTTTACACGGCTAAGCAGGCCAACTGACGGGCCAAGTCGTTTTAGCCTTTTTTACAAGTTTTATTTAAAACAATATTACAACACATTTCAATCACGTACTATCACTAAAAAATAATAATATATTAAAATAACACGAATCTTAAATTATAAGTTCGTCGTTTCATTCTTTAGATACAGATACAAATTCAAATTCATTTATTAGATGCAACCGGCGGTGGTAAATCGTGCCAAATTTTGCAGGTTGCGTAAAAAGTCCTATTAGACGACGCAAATCATTAAAACGGACATGAAATACAGGTTGCTCCTCTTGACTTGTACCCACTACCCCCTTCTGCCCATTTTATTTTTGAACATACTATTGATAAAATGTGGGGATGACATCGAAGAGTATAGTGGATAAATGTAGTTTCCTCCGCGCCTCCATCTTCAGTATGCTATATGCAGTATGCTAGCGCTATTTAAAAACGGACTAACATGGGGGAGGAAAATGGAAAGCATTATCGAGCACAAGCGTTTTGGAACCTTTGAATAAGCTTGACTGATCTAGCAAGAAAACATGGTCCATACGCGGCATCTACATAGTTTAGATTGGACAACAATGTCTCAAACAAAAAAATGGATAGCAGTTTTAGCCCGTAAAAACAATGCTCACTAAATTTCTTTCGGCTTTCGAGTGTAAATTTTCATCGAATAGTACGCCGCAATTTCGTGCCTCACTCAATCTTTTTATCTTGTTATCCTAAATCCTAATCCTAATATTTGAAATTGTAATCCTAAATCCTAATCCTAATTTTTACTTTGTTTGAAGATTTCCAATTTGCCTAATCTAGTCTGTTCTAGTTTAAGTATTGTATATTGTATTGTCAATAATAATGGAAATCTAAAAACTGAGGTGATATTACACAAAGGATTGTAAGGTTGAATGAGTCATTTTCTTATCCTACAAGTATATTCTACCCATAGACTTGACGATTTCTACGCCTTCAGATAGGGTGGCAACTACCACAGCCGGTGCCTTCCAACAGATCTTAGCACATTCAGAAACTATGGAGTTCAAAACTGATCCGAGCTGAGAATCGCACACAGGATCTCTCAGTTGAGAACCACAGCACTACCAATTGTGCGAGAGGTCGTCAAAACTTTGTGATTTTGTGAATTGTGAAGTTGTCCATTAACGTTAAATTTGTACTAAAATTTTTGCTGCCATAATACTATTTCCACACTAACATCTTTTCTTTTTTAAAAATTTTAAGTATTTCCTTTTTTTTTACAGGTCTTGCAAGTGAAGCAGACAGTGAAGAAAATGTGTAAGTCAATATCTATACTTTTAATAAAACTGTAACAGGTACATTGAAGATATTTTGATATTTTCTTGGTTGGAGGGCAATAAATTAGTTCTAATCGATACTGTACCCAAAATTGTATTTTTAAAATTTTCTATTTATCTCTATCTCTCTATACTACCTGAAAAATACTAATAATAATGTTATTTAAGATTTTTTAAAGTTTTACCCTTAAAGAGTTAAAGTTGAAGTTACTTTTAATATGAATCGTTCACGTTTTGTGTTATATTTTTATAAAATTATTCGTGGACTATTTATTATATACAGGGTGCTCGGGAGTATTCCCAAAAACTTCAATGTGAGGCCACTTATAGGAGCCGAACTCCATAACTAAAAATTAAAAACTTTTTATGTTGTCATTCAAATAATTCCGACTATCCATGTAACACACGCATCTATCCTTGCATTTTAAAATACGTAACACTTAGACTTAGGCTACGTCATAATGAATAATATTAAGTATTTTTAAATGTTAGCTTTCTGTATAAAACCGTTGAAAACAAGAAATACTCGTGAAAGAATTATTTCGATACGTTAATTAATTCCCGAGATATAGAATTTTAAAGTGAACGCGCGGCGATGGTTTATTCCCCGTGGTCCCTGCGCCGTAGTCCCTGCAGGGACCACGGGGAATATATTCCCCGTGGTCCCTGCGAGACATATAATACTGCCGAATTAAAAATATGTAGTGATCAATGTTATATTCGATTTATTTTCAATAAATCGGGAATACTTTTAACGTCATCGGGAATACGTTTAACGTATTGTTATTGATTAAATTTATCTTATTAATCGACTTCAAAAAATTAAGTTAACAAAAAAATCACACATACGTGTAGAAACACGTATATTTTTTTAATTATTTTCATTAATTTTTTTTTTATGTTTTATTAATCGGGAATACGTTTAACGTATTTTTATTGATTAAATCTATCTTATTAACCGACTTCAAAAAAGGAGGTTATCAATTCTACACGTATGTTTTTTTTTTAATGTTTGTTACCATTATCATCATCATTTATTTATTAACTAATTTCGGATTTTTTTTATTTGAAAGAGTGTACTTGGTCCCATCTATTTTCATGAAAATCGGTTTAGTAATTTTGTATTAAAATCAAAATAACTTAAATACGTCTTTGAAGTCGGACATTTTTGAAAATTTTGCACCTTTTCTTGGTGAGATCAGAAAGAACAATCACCCATATTTAATCACTTTTTAACCGACTTCAAAAATGGAAGGTTCTCGATTCGACACGAATTTCTATATTTTAGATTAATTAGTACCTTATAAATTCGTTATTTATTAACGAATTTCGATACTTTTTACTTCCCGCATCACACTATTTTCCATATTTATTTGCCAGTTGTGGGTAATAAGCATGCTCATTATTAGCAATGTTGCGATACACATGCTAATTAGTAGCAACTGCTCAATGGTAGCATGCTTTCGTGCTTGAAATGAGTATGTGTAACAGTAGCTTTATGCTTTATTATGTGATACGTTTTTGTTTTTATAATAATAATGCAGACAAACGAACGTAAGAACCATTAAAACCATGACGGCCACGTGGTGCAGTGGGTAGTGATGCTTCCTGCATCCACGGCTGTGAGTTCGATTCCTACAACTGGCAAATAAATATGGTCCTTTCGCTAGACGCTACGCTATTTTTTCTTTAGTTCGTGTTCGGAAAATAGTGTGATGAAAAGTAAAAAGTATCGAAATTCGTTAATAAATAACGAATTTATAAGGTACTAATTAATCTAAAATATAGAAATTCGTGTCGAATCGAGAACCTTCCATTTTTGAAGTCGGTTAAAAAGTGATTAAATATGGGTGATTGTTCTTTCTGATCTAACCAAGAAAAGGTGCAAAATTTTCAAAAATGTCCGACTTCAAAGACGTATTTAAGTTATTTTGATTTTAATACAAAATTACTAAACCGATGTTCATGAAAATAGATGGGACCAAGTATATATAATTCGGCAGTATTATATGTCTCGCAGGGACCACGGGGAATAAACCGCGGCGATCAGCTCGCGTTTAACGCCGTGACGTCATCATATAACATTTACTCGCCCGTTTTTGCCCGCCCGCAATTTCGTTCTTCTGCCTTTTCCTACTGACGAACTAATGGTTAATAAATTCTGAATAAATTCTTTTTTTCTTATATTGTACTAAAGACATTTTGTTCATATTAATAGAAACTCCGAATATCAACGACGACCATAAGATTTTTTTTTTTGGCAACCCAATGCCAATATTTATTGATATATTTAATTTGATATAAAAGAACTTTTCATCCGGTACACAAGTTGGTAAAGGTCGTCTTGGTCTTCGTTAAACGGGATCTTAGACTATATCTATCTGTTGTTATAATATATCTTTACGAATAACATCAGCCACACGCAATCAAAAATATACCGTCAATTAGAAATACCACAACTCTATACCGAAAATTTTCTTAGAAGTCTTATCACCAAAACAAACCCGTCTTGTCACTAAAATCACATATTTCTCTTACGTTATACGTAATTTCTAAAGAACAAAGTGTCTAAATCCTTTATTATACGCATACAGTACGAATTACACTAAAAACTACACCGAATTTACGATTTATTCACATTTATTTTCTGAAAAACAAAATCACAACGAGATTAATTTGCACAGCTTAACTACGATTACGGCAATTTGACATTTCGTAACGCTAGATTGTCTATGAAAAGCAAGGATGGGTAAATAACATCGAGCGTTAACTTATCGATAAATGATAATGAATGATTCTTTAATAATTGATATGTTGTTAGTTTAAAGATGGGAAAATGAAATATTTTATAATCATTTTATTTTAAAAAATAGTTTTTTAATAAAAATGTTATACAATACATATGCTCACGTTATTCTATAGCGTAAAAGATATCTTACAAATAGTAGCATTATTCAAACACTGGTATGGATAACATTATCTCAATACGATTTTTAATAAAAATCGTCAAATCAAGATTTTAACAAAAACTAGCAATGTAAATTTAATTTGCAAAATGCGCGCGATCAGCTGTTTTCTAAGAGGTCAAATAGGCAGGTCACGACTAATAGGTATCTATCTATACAAAGTCACAAACAAACTGCGCGACGTTGTATTGCCGACCGCCGCCGGTGCCGAGGAAAATAATTGCTATCTCTCTCTAACCTAAGCCGCGCGGCGCGGTTAATAGGTATTTTCAAAATATTGAAACTTTAGGTCCTTTCGCTAGACGCTACGCTATTTTTTCTTTAGTTCGTGTTCGGCGGTCTGTTGACAAACAAACCAAAATTCAAAAACCTTTGTGTATGTCCTATGTTATGTTAGTAGTGATTTTCTGTAACGAATACTCATACAATTGTGTCGTTTGTATTGTGTGTGTTTGTGTGTGTTGACTGAGAAGTCTTGAAATGCTTAGATCAAATCAATTCAGTACTCATGAATATTGTACCTACTATGACGACAGAACGTCTCGTAAACGAGAAACAACCTAAAGTAGGATAATTACCTGTACCTAGTTAAAAACTTGTAAAGTATAAAAAATAGGTATTAGATAGGTAAGTGTAGCCAGCCGATTTGCTGTCGATGCGTACGTACCTACTCGTACGTACACAGTAGATTGCGGAGCGTTGTTATCGCATTGTTAGCTGTACATTGCGTGCTCAAAATTTTCAAAATCTGAATTTTCTCATTTCCCACGTAATTGTTATTTAAAATATCGTTGTGGAAACTAAATTTAACCTCTTCACGCAGTTTTCGGTATCATGTCCCTTACACCCAGTATGTACGTGGATACGTGCACACTTTTTTGAAGTATAAGCAAATCTTGGACGTTAGTACGTCCCCAAAAGATTAAAGAAAGAGACGGCCGCGTGGCGCAGTGGGTAGTGACCCTGCTTTTTGCATCCACGGCTGTGGGTTCGATTCCCACAACTGGAAAATATTTGTGTGATGAGCATGGGTTTTTTCCAGTGTCTGTGTGTATTTATACCTTATATAAGTATTTATATGTAGTATATAATTGTATATTAATACTATAATATCAATTATCTTAGCACCCATAACACAAGCTACTCTGTATGCTTACTTTGGGGCTAGATAGTGATGTGTATTGTTTAAGTATATTTATAATAATAATAAAAAAAGATTACCCCATTTCTTAACCACGCGTACCCATAGGCATAAACCGTGCACCGTTTACCGTTTGTGACACGTGATATTTAATTTCTTAAAAAGCACACAACCGACAAACGTTACTATACGTTCCCTTTTAAGATAACGTAGTATAGTAACGGATGTTTTAGTTTAGGTATTTCAGTTATAACGATACCTACTTGATATCGTTTCGATGCCCGCCGTTAACTTCTCAACCCTACTGATTGTCTTTGATTCATAGTCGGCCATTATTGTTGTGTAAAAAAGTCATCTAAGTAAATTTCGAGTATAAGTGCGCTGCATATTTGACGGTTAACTTGATCACGAATGGCTGATTTTTCTGACTGTGACTCAACCTGTTCAGCAACAGCTCTGATTTTGATGATTTTTTTTGTTCAGTTTGTTTCTTGATATTATTTGAAACCTTTTGGAGTGTGGACGGAATAATTTATAATTATTTAAACAATATTTATGCTATAAAATAAATAATTAAAAAACAAAACACTACCGACTCCAAAAACACAAACTTATGCAGGAAACTAAAAAGCAGAAGAAAACATAATAATATTTTCTATTTACTGATTACTTTGAAGCCGGTGCCAATGGTACAATTAATGGGAAGTCAATCAATCGTACCCTCTTTTTCCACCTTTAGGATTGGAATTGCTTTCTCAAATCTATATGGGACCTACTTCGAAATATACCCTTTACAAAAAATAAAGATTTATCAAAGTCGGTCCACTCAGTAAAAAGCTACGCATAGTTTTACATTACAATTAATTGGAAAACAATCAATCATCTTCTATTTTCCTACTCTTAGGGTTGAAATTGTTTTTCCAAATTTATATGGGACCATTTTAGGAATATACCTTTCTATTAAAAAGACTATTTGATAAAAAGTTATGCTTGCTAAAATTAATGGGTAAACAATCAATTATACCTTGTTTTCTTACTCTTAGAGTTGAAATTTATTTTTTAAAATGTATATATGACCATGTACGGAGTTTACTTAAATAAAAAAAAAACATCAAAACCAAGTATAACTTTTTATTGAATAGTCCGATTTTAATAATTATTTGTTTATTTTAAAGGGTATATTCCAAAGATAGTTTCATATAAATATGAAAAAACAATTGGAAACCTAAAGCTAGGAAAACGGTAGATGACTGATTGTCGGCCCATTAATTAGACCATTAGCACCGCCTTCAAAGTGATCAATAGATATAAAATATTATAATATTTTCTTTCGCTTATTAGTTTTCTGAATACGTTGGTTTTTTTTTAAGTGAGTAGTATTTTTAAATTATTTTTTATATAAATAGCATAGATATTTTTTAAGAATATAAATAATTTCGTCCCCGCACCAAAACATTTCTGATTTAAAAAAAGCATGAATTTTTCAAAAATTTCAAAGTATTAAAACAAAATCATCGAAATCGGAGCTGTTTCTGAGCACTTCCTGAAAACGTTTAGTTTATGTATTATTTGACTCCATTAATTGATAACTGCAGGGAGATGGCAGGCCTCGACCGGCTGCCCAGCCTGCCTGTCTCGGGTCCAGAGTACCTGCAGGAGCGCCGCGTTCTGGAAACACACATGTAAGCGGTGTACCCACCAGCGGATACAGGCGGTGGGGGTGTGCTAGGGGGCTCATCATTTCATCGGTTTACAGTAGCTTCCTTCTGTTAGGCTTATTTTTTAAGGTTCAATATACCAAAATGTTCAGTTCGAAAAAAAATACCAAATTAAGATTAAAGTTTTACATGAACAACAAATACCTACTTGTACTAGTCATGATGGTGCATCAATTTAAGACGGAATTCAAGTTGCGTTTTAATTTAAATTTAAGTTTTTAAATCTAAGTCAGACGACGCTATTACATACAATGTTTTAGCACGACTCATAGCATCATACATTTGGCACTCGATCTGTATCTCGTATGATTACACTAAAAATTTAAAAGTAAAAAAAAATTTAACCGACTTTAAAAACATGAAACATACTGACTAAACTAAAAAGCGAAAAATATTGTCATCATAATAGTTCATAATATGTACCTACTAACTGATGATCAGTTTGAAGGCGCCAGCCCGATAATGTATTTATGCTGTTATGAACATGCCCAGCCCTTTGTTTACATATTGGCTTTCTGTGCATCAAGACAATATTAAACAATAGTTTACACTCCGGACTAGAATGACGCCTGGGAAGAGTCTTTTAACCTTCCCAGTTAGTATGTAAGTTTTATACTTATTTGAATTATTAATTATTATTATTTTGTATTACTATGTAATATCTATACCTTTAATAAAAAATATTATTATTATCATCATTGCAAACTCAACTCATTGCTTTTATCGCCTCCTCAAAATTACCTAGCGACCCGACCACGCTCAAGGTTGTCAAACCTCCCTCAGAACTTAATCAATTTTTAAATTTATTCTATTTTCGAATGTTTCAATAATTTTCTTGCATTTTGTTTTAAATCAAATTAAATATGAACTCTTTTCAAAATCCTACTATGAACTCTTTCCAACGCCCTAAATAACAATATTTGTTTCTATAAAACCAACTCTGTTCTAACTAAGTACTTCCTCTAACATAGTAAATAAAACAATATTTTTCATAAAATATAAATTATATTTTTCATATCTTTCCACATTTATTTTTTGTATATAATAATATATGAAGGTATATTAAATATTGTGAGAAGTTGTTAGAGAGTAAAGTATTTTGTTTTTGTGCTTGAATTAAAGCTTTCAATGATGATGATTCAAACTCTGCGCTCGCATCAAAATTTAACTTTGTTCTCTTGTTTAACAAATAACTTCTATTACTCGTAGTATATAAGTAAATTAATGTATTTTAAATTACTTGTTGTATAGTAATGAATGTATTTTAAATTACTTGTTGTATAGTAATGAATGTATTTTAAATTACTTGTTGTATAGTAAAGAATGTATTTTAAATGTTGACAGTATTAAATTACTAATTGATGTTATAACCAAACTATTTTACATTTTATTTTAACCTCGAAATGTAATTTTATAATATTATATTATAGTCCTTAGAGTATGTTCCTAGAGTATATTTATTATATTATCGTCCCTAGAGTATGTCAATCTTGCATCTGTGTTTTTTTGCTGAGAAGCTTAACATCAAAAGAGAAACTGGGTTAAAAAGTAAAGGCTGTACAAGTAGGTATGTAGGTAAGTACAAGATCAAAACGAAGTAAAAGTAAATAAAAAAATATTTTTTATAAAATATAAATTATATTTTTCATATCAAATTTTTCCACATTTATTTTTTGTATATAATAATATATTTAGGTATATTAAATGTTGTGAGAAGTTGTTAGAGAGTAAAGTATTTTGTTTTTTGTGCTTGAATTGAAGCTTTCAATGATGACGATTCAAACTCTGCGCTCGCATCAAAATTTAACTTTGCTCCCTTGTTTAACAAATAACTTCTATTAGTATATAAGTAAATGAATGTATTTTAAATTTCTTGTTGTATAGTAATGAATGTATTTTAAATGTTGACAGTATTAAATTACTAATTGATGTTATAACCAAACTATGTTACATTTTATTTTAACCCCGAAATGTAATTTTATAATATTATATTATAGTCCTTAGAGTATGTTCCTAGAGTATTTATTATATTATAGTCCCTAGAGTATGTCAAGCTTGCATCTGTGTTTTTTTGCTGAGAAGCTTAACATCAAAAGAGAAACTGGGTTAAAAAGTAAAGGCTGTACAAGTAGGTATGTACAATGTAGGTATGTAGGTAGGTACAAGATCAAAACGAAGTAAAAGTAAATAAAACAATATTTTTTATAAAATTTAAAATATATTTTTCATATCTTTCCACATTTATTTTTTGTATATAATAATATATGAAGGTATATTAAATATTGTGAGAAGTTGTTAGAGAGTAAAGTATTTTGTTTTTGTGCTTGAATTAAAGCTTTCAATGATGATGATTCAAACTCTGCGCTCGCATCAAAATTTAACTTTGTTCTCTTGTTTAACAAATAACTTCTATTACTCGTAGTATATAAGTAAATTAATGTATTTTAAATTACTTGTTGTATAGTAATGAATGTATTTTAAATTACTTGTTGTATAGTAATGAATGTATTTTAAATTTCTTGTTGTATAGTAAAGAATGTATTTTAAATGTTGACAGTATTAAATTACTAATTGATGTTATAACCAAACTATGTTACATTTTATTTTAACCCCGAAATGTAATTTTATAATATTATATTATAGTCCTTAGAGTATGTTCCTAGAGTATATTTATTATATTATCGTCCCTAGAGTATGTCAATCTTGCATCTGTGTTTTTTTGCTGAGAAGCTTAACATCAAAAGAGAAACTGGGTTAAAAAGTAAAGGCTGTACAAGTAGGTATGTAGGTAAGTACAAGATCAAAACGAAGTAAAAGTAAATAAAAAAATATTTTTTATAAAATATAAATTATATTTTTCATATCAAATTTTTCCACATTTATTTTTTGTATATAATAATATATTTAGGTATATTAAATGTTGTGAGAAGTTGTTAGAGAGTAAAGTATTTTGTTTTTTGTGCTTGAATTGAAGCTTTCAATGATGACGATTCAAACTCTGCGCTCGCATCAAAATTTAACTTTGCTCCCTTGTTTAACAAATAACTTCTATTAGTATATAAGTAAATGAATGTATTTTAAATTTCTTGTTGTATAGTAATGAATGTATTTTAAATGTTGACAGTATTAAATTACTAATTGATGTTATAACCAAACTATGTTACATTTTATTTTAACCCCGAAATGTAATTTTATAATATTATATTATAGTCCTTAGAGTATGTTCCTAGAGTATTTATTATATTATAGTCCCTAGAGTATGTCAAGCTTGCATCTGTGTTTTTTTGCTGAGAAGCCTAACATCAAAAGAGAAACTGGGTTAAAAAGTAAAGGCTGTACAAGTAGGTATGTACAATGTAGGTATGTAGGTAGGTACAAGATCAAAACGAAGTAAAAGTAAATAAAACAATATTTTTTATAAAATTTAAAATATATTTTTCATATCTTTCCACATTTATTTTTTGTATATAACAATATATGAAGGTATATTAAATATTGTGAGAAGTTGTTAGAGAGTAAAGTATTTTGTTTTTGTGCTTCAATTGAAGCTTTCAATGATGACGATTCAAACTCTGCGCTCGCATCAAAATTTAACTTTGCTCCCTTGTTTAACAAATAACTTCTATTAGTATATAAGTAAATGAATGTATTTTAAATTTCTTGTTGTATAGTAATGAATGTATTTTAAATGTTGACAGTATTAAATTACTAATTGATGTTATAACCAAACTATGTTACATTTTATTTTAACCCCGAAATGCCATTTTATATTATAATCCCTACAGTATGTAACTTTTGCATCTGCGGTTTTTTGCAGAGAAGCCTAACATAAAAAGAAAAGGAGAAGTTTAAAAACTTAAGGCTCTAGAAGTAGGTATTAGAGATGAAGACGAAGTGGCTATGGAGTCGATAAGTTATTAAAATTTATAAGTCATCTTAACTAACCGATCCAAAATCAAAATTCATTTGCTAAAAGCGTGTCATTTAACTTTTTTTAATGAAGAAAAGGACAAATAAATAAGTGAGAGAAAAAAAATTTCTTTGGCTGCCATTTTTACAATTTATATATTACTACTACAATTCTACCACCCGTTTGGACTGTAAGGCTTGACAAAAAAATGTATATAAGTACATACATATTGCATAAATACATAAGCTCGAAAAACATAACCCTCCCTCTGACGCATTCGATGAAAAGGCCTACTGACCGACTAAAATGCATCTTTGCGAAGAAAACGCCCCGCTAAGTGGGCGGATAGCTGCCACCTAAGGACCGCCCCTAGCCCGGCCGTTGAGCGACTCAGAAGCTCAGTACGTAGAAGAAAAGAAGTCTTTATTTCTTTAGCATTCAGTCAGGGCCTCCTCATCCAGGTCATCATCAACCAGGGTCATTGTTATGTTTAATAAGTGCGTATACTCGATTTCGGATAAAATTCAAATTAAGTTAATTTAAAATAAGACCGCCTTTGCACAAACTTTTTTTCTGTTTTCTTTGTTATTGTTTTGTGCAATAAAGTATAAATGTAGGAGGGTGGTGGTAGGTTCTATGTTGCGTGGGTCGAGTTGAATGGATACATAATTATAGTGAGTCTTCTGTATAATAATTATACAGAAGACTCATTTATCCTTTACTTTACATTTACAGTGGTTCCATATGAGCAAAGTACGTAGTCCTGTCCCTATTTGAGAGTCCCAAAGTATTGGAATTGGAAGCACTCAAGGCAGAAGCAGGATTCCTATTTCCTATATCGTACAATGTTCAGGGAGTGTCTACAGAGGAAAGCACACACCGAAGCAATGTACAGAACGTAATACATTTCCATACTACCACTGACCCACTGAGTACTGACACAATCACATTGACGCTCAGCACGCTATATATACATTTTAAACTATAAACGGTAGCGCGTGGTAATTCAACTAGTAGCGCCATCTGTTGATCAATGTTTTAAACTTTCTCTGTGTTACATAAATAAATAAGTACCTTGGCATATTTTAATAGTACATTATGGTATAAGTGCGGTAAGTTGAAGATGATACAGCCGAGGCGATACTGCAGCCCGAGCCCCATTTTAAATGTATGGAACATACCTACTCTAAAAAAATGTGTGTTTCAAAATTTTATTTTATGAGTTTATTGGCATTTCTTACTTACATACTCATGCTAAATTACAATTTTCTAATACCTACACCAAAGACGGGCAGACAGGCGGGAAAGTAAAAAGGGTTTAGTTTTTTATTTTTTTTATTTAGTCGACTACCTATTTTTTATTCAACAGTTATGATTCAGAATAATAATATTAAGAATGATAGGTTATGTTTAGGACATTCAGAATGGTAGGTTGTGTCACAGCGCTTCAAATTAATAAAAATAATAAACAATATTTATAAGCAAAATAAAATATATAAAATGCCTAATATGCATAAATAACACGCGAAATTTTAAAAAGGAGTTAAAGAGAGATGAAATTACGTATTTCACGTTTGTACATGCTGTATTTTATTAAATTGTTCATAAATAAATTCCTTAAAATATCACTATTTTAATAATATTAAATCAGTTTAATCAAATAACGGTCCTCAGCAGGCCTACTATCAACTTATAAATATAAGTCTTGCATAAGTTTGTCTCTTTCTCTCGAAAACTATGCGCTGCGTTCCGAACGTAGTAAATTATATCGACGGCAAGATGTAGCTTGTTTAGTTTAAAGTTAAATGAGTAATAATAGCAGTAAGAAGCGTAAAAATACAAAATATATCAATTTTATTATAGTAGAGTTTAGTTAATAGGACTTTTTGTATATAATTAAAATATTTTGAGTGATGTTATTCGGTCAAAATTTATGCAACTTATGAACACATCTTGTTAAACGTCATCTTTGTTAACTGACATTGACAATTGACAGATTTTTAGATCGGAGGCATCAGATATCAGACAGGCGCGAAATTTGTATTTGTAATTAATTTTAAAAAGTTAGTAAAACATATTTTTTAAATTTATTTAAAAACAGTGTATGGTGTAGTGTTTATATAGTGATAGCAAGTAAATTGATATTATGGCGTAAGTATTTGCATAGTGTTACAGTTACGCATAAAAGTGCATCTATACTTACTCGTACCTACCACTTGAGCCAAAGAATTTTAAGTGGATTTTTTACAGAGAAACATCGAGACGCCGAGTTAGCTACGGTCAGCTAGAGCAGTTATGGGAATTTTTAAATGCCAACATAGGTATAGCTACAGGCTATAACAAAACGTCCGAAGCTAGAGATTTTTCAAAAAGGATGTGGGAGAATATAGCCCAAAATTTGAATTCGCATGGAGATGGCGCTATAAAAGATTGGAAAGGATGGAGTAAAGTGAGTAAATAAATATCTACAATATATTAAGATGATTAACTTGTTTGGTAAAACGAAATCTTGCTAAGAGCTCTACAGAGTCAAACATTATCACTTGCCAACCCATACCAAACTAACGTGCTGGGTAATTGCTTAAAATCATAACAATGAAGTGGTGTATATAGGTCTCGTGGGTTAACAGTTTAATAAAATTATCTCAATAAATGTTTTGGCATATGACTCCAAATCGACAAATAATGTAATATTCTTTTTACTAGTACTGGAATGACTACAAGTCTAAATTGAAAAAGTTGGCTGTAGCTGCTAGAGCATCACACCAGCAGACAGGCGGAGGGGCTCCTTTGAACTGCGCGAACTGTGAACGCGCTTTAACTGAAATAGAGAATAAGTTTCTCTATATCTTAGGAGAAGATTTTGGCTCTGGCCTGCCAGGAATAAGGGTAGAGCCATTGGAAGTAAGTTCGTTTTTGCATATATTTATATCCAATTTTGTTTGATAGAGCATTGAATTGATTTCTCACATAATTTATTATATTTTTCAGACATTAAATGAAACTACAGACTTTATTAATGCAGAAGCAACTAATTCAGTAGTTTCTGAAAGCATATTGGACTTGCCGATGGTGATATTGGAAGAAGAGCCTGGACCTGGACCATCATCATCAAGATTATCACCTCCTCAACCTGAATCACATCCTTTACCAACGTCACCTCCATTACCTACAACTCCCCCAAGGGCTGTAATGTAACTCCTAGACCAGTTCCCATTAGCACTCCTAGACGCTCACCACGTCGCCGCAGACGCCGCGTGATTCCATTGATGCAAGATGCGGCTCGGAGAGAGCTTATTAGGATATCCGACAGAAGGGCAGAAATAGAAGAAGCCAACAGAGATACTTTGATAAAACTTTTAGAAGAAATAAGAGGAATAAAAGAAATGCTTTTGTCAAGGTGACTGTTTATAATTATGTATTTTTATATTAAAATTAGATATTCATTTTTACAATGCAAGTAAGTAAATTAAAAATATACTATACAACAACTACAACTATGCATAAAAACTACAAATTATACTTAAACGTGTACTAGATAATCTATACTTATAATAAATCTGTAGAGAGGTCAATTCTGTACATGAAATATATTTCCAAAATAACTATCAGGGGGTGATTAGTGATCGATACTGATGCCAAAAATGCAATCAGTAAAATTTTTGTCTGTCTGTCTGTCTGTCTGTCTGTCTGTCTGTCTGTATGTTCTTTATAGAAACAAAAACTACTGGACGGATTTTAACGAAACTTGGTACAATTATTCTACATACTCCTGGGCAGGTTATAGTATACTTTTCATTACGCTAAAATCAATAGGAGCAGAGCAGTGAAGAGAAATGTTGAGAAAACGGGAGAAGTTACTCAATTTTTTAAGCTTCCGTCGCGTGTACAGCCTTAATGGTTAAAGTTACATAGAAATCATATATGACGGAAATGTTCTCCTTAAAATTATCTGTAAAAACACAACAGCATATATATGTCTATCTTTTATGGTTGACTCACAATAACACGTGTAACTTCCGATAACTTAGCAGTTCGGAGCTTTCTAATTATATTTGTCTACTCTTATGTTTATAACACTCATCACTCATCCTTAACTAAAAAAGTTAACATTATTACCTATTCAATAAAAAAAGAATCATAAAAATCGGTAAAGAAACACCAAAGTTATACAAGAAATACGCTAAACCATCGTGCGTGAATACTAATTCATGCTATATGGATTATTTTTGAGTAAAGGTTGTCGCGCTCGACGCGACTCGCGGGGGAGGTAATAAATAAAGAAGTGCAGCCTTAATGAGTAGGGTAGGGGTAGGGTAGGGTAGGGGTAGGGTAGAGTAGGGGTAGGGTAGGGGTAGGGTAGGGGTAGGGCAGGGGTAGGGTAGGGGTAGGATAGGGGTAGTTGAAATTTTATAACGACTTTCACGCGGACGAAGTCGCGGGCGTCCGCTAGTTTAAAAATAAACTAATTACTTAACACTAAATGTAATTTAGGTACATACAATATTATAAAATTAGGAACTTAAATACTACGATTCATTTGCCCTTTTTTAATTTCAATAATGTTATATATAAAATACAAAACAATATAAAAATATTAATTGATTATGAAATACAGCTAAAACTCATATGACACAACGTCAAAGTCGGACATCCGTGAATGAATATCACGTTTGTTTTAGTCATGTTTCATAATCAATTAATATGAATAACCCACGATAGTTTATTTAAATTCTAAAACTATTCAAAATGTATAATAAAAATAACCGCGGGACATTTGAGTGCCGAAGCAACCTGTGGTTAGGGCCCCAGAGTGAGGAACCTTCTCACAATACGCGCATCACATATATTATTAATACAATGTTATCAACATGACAACTTTACAAAATCTTAAAGTTATGTTACAATTATTTTATATTAAACATAAACTTATTGTTTTAGGTATGTCGAGCGTCCCAGAGATGAAGTAGTTATTTCTGCAGTTAACACCGAACTGTAGACCTTGGTTATTGTTAACAGTGTGTTCATTGTTAGTTAAACTTAACTGCATTTGGGCCTCTTGCAGTACATCTTCGTTGCTCAGCGTAGAAACAGGCATATTTGCTTTGTTGCAAATATTATGTAAAATTACACAAGTATTCACTATGGAAGCTGCAACTCTTGGTTGATAATGCAATACTCTATGCACTAAAAGACATCGAAAACGAGCTTTTAAGAGTCCAATTGTCCTTTCAATTACATTCCTGGTTCTTATTTGTAAATCTGTGTAATGTTTCTCTGGTGTGTCAGGAAGAGCATTGACAATGGGTGTCATCATGTATTTCCTTAATGGGTATCCTGAATCAGCTGCAAAAAAGAAATTTTATTCTATTTTTAAATCCTTAATTATTACTAAAAGCAATATTTTGCTTTCTTAATGTGTTAAAGTTATAGTTCAATAATTGGATTAATATTTTATTATTATTAATATTAATGTAATTAATCATGAGTTTTTTAGCAGATACAAGTACTTTTAATTCTTACCCAGTAACCATGTTGTTTCATCAAGATTTTCTAAGAATAATTTTAAAGGATGAACATTCCAAATAAATGAATCATGGGTGGCACCACCATAACTAGCGTCAACACTTGTTATATTCATATCAGCATCACAAATCTGTAATAATTAGGTACATTATGTAAAAAAGGTTAATTAAACATATAATTGAGGAATAATAAAAAGGATATTGTGTTAAAATCTTTATTTATATAAGTAGGTACATTAAAAATTTAGGCTTATATTAAGTATTAATACATAGTTATAAATAATGTTTTTTTTTTCATTTTCCATCTGCTAGTAATAAATATAAATGGGAGCCTGAAAGAGAGATATTACAATTAGTGATAAAGATTTAACTGCATGAACTTACCAACTGAACATTTAATGAGTGATAGTGCTTCCTACAATAAAACCTTTCTTCATTTTGAGACGGTCTAATGATTGCAACCTGTGTACAGTCAATGCAGCCAAGTATCCCAGGAAAATTTAATTTTTGATAAAACCTGAAAATTTTTTAATATCATTTAGGTACCCACCTATATAATGTCATTGTTGATTAAATTATATTATACATATAATATCTTTTAGATAAAAATATTTTTTTTCAATGTACTTACCTGAGTAAGTATTTTCAATTTGTATCTTACTTTCTTGAGTCTATTAGTAAGTATTAGGTTTCAACATGGGGGATGGGCACCATACCTTGTTCTAACTTTATTTCTCTCTTCTAAGGAATTAGGGAAAGAAATGTATTTCCTTCTCATCGCAGGGGTATCAATGCACCTAGTAACCTCAGCTATAACTGCAGAAACTGTTTGCAGTGCCATTGAATGAGCGGTAATGTCTCCTATTGGCCTTTGATATGACCCTGTTGCGTAAAAAGACAATGCAGTCAAAACCTAAAAAAAACACCTTTAGATGTTATTACAATACCTATTGTTAATAATATTTTGTCTCTACATATTTTGTCTGACACAAAAACCACAAGAACTTAGCCAACTTACGTAAATGAAGTCACTGAATGCAGTATAAACTGCATTTACGTACCTTTGTTTCTATCGATAAATCTGTCGATTTTGTCGGTTTTTTAATCATTGGCTGTAATTCGGCACATAGATTTATCACCAATTCCTTAGAAAGACGATAACGTTTAATAAATTCCGTATCCTCCAAACTGAAAGGATCCGATTGTTCCCGTATGAAGCGTCTTCTTTGTTTACGCTCAGTGTTTATTTCATTGTCGTATTCCTGAAATTCAAAGATTATTATTTCATCAGACATTATAACACCGTTCAAAAAAGTATTTCTAAGCTAAGTACTTGCTACTAACTAATTTATATTCAATTAAATAATATAAATTACGTGAAAGCGATTCAGTTCAAGCCACAATAAAAGTAACTTTATTTGGTCGGCTCACTTTGACAGTATAACGATTCAGTTTAGGT
The DNA here is from genome assembly GCF_947172395.1 of Bicyclus anynana. Lineage (NCBI taxonomy): Eukaryota > Metazoa > Arthropoda > Insecta > Lepidoptera > Nymphalidae > Bicyclus > Bicyclus anynana. The sequence goes on along the minus strand of NC_069096.1, from coordinate 3,258,935 downwards.
TACATTAGAAGTTCACAGTACGAAAAACAGACTGAATGGATGCCGTTAGCGAATCAATTTAGGTTTTTATTGCGCGACAGCGTCAATTGGTCGGATATAGGACTTCATGGTAGGAAAAAGCAAAGCAGTTCAGTTTAGGTCTTTAATTGAGTCGCTATAATAGTTGATAGTAGGTACCCTGCATTTGCTTGTTTCATGTAATATGTGACTCCAATAATATACTATATTTATATTTATTTTGCATAATTAAAAATCAAACGAACTTACCAAAGTGAAGTTCGATGATAATTATGTGAGCAGCTTCATTCGACGCGATTTACAGGTTTACATAGTGTAGTAGTGCCCCCACGCATTAGCCTTGCACGGATGTTTAAATTTGACTGCTTTTTAAAACTTTTTTACGTTACCCCCACCGTCGATACCCCCGCCGCCATTGCTTTCGGCCGGCTCGTGACTTCATTTCGTTAAAATTTAATTTATTTATTTATTTTGGAAACACTGCACATTTTTTTTTTTTTTTTTTAAGTAGGGAGGGTAATTCACTATATAGGGAGGGTGTATGTAAATCGCGTCGAATGAAGCTGCTCACATAATTATCATCGAACTTCACTTTGGTAAGTTCGTTTGATTTTTAATTATGTTTCGCAGCTTCATTCTTTGCGATTTACAGGTTTACATAGTGTAGGATGTTTAGAGCCGGAATAAAATGTGCAAAGGATTCTTCCAAAATAAAACAAGTAAGTATAGCATACATGAAGACATGCTTGATAAGACTAGTGTGTATGGGTGTATACAAATGTGTATTATTTGGAAGAAAGAATACTTTTTGCGAATTGCATCAATAACAACATCTTTATTGTAAAATCTTGCAAAAACAGAGGAGAAATCAGTCCAGCCAGCTGTTTTGCGGATCAGATCAATGTTGACTCCAAGTCTGTTGGCTGTGGAAGGTGCTGCGTGTCGCGTGCTATGTGCACTGAATATGGATGTGTCTATTCCGCTTTCACTTAGTGCGTCTTTAATCCAGTGACTAAGCGTTTGTGCCGATACTTTTCAATACGGTTGCTTTGTACTTACAAATAAATAATAACTATTACGAAGTGTTTCTGTTTTATTTATGTATGTTTCTAAATAGCTTGCAGGGCAAATACAAATTAAGGTGGTCTCAAAAGTAGTTGTGATCTATTTATATTAGAAGTTTTTATTTAAAGCGGGGATTTTTATAAGTATTTGATGACCGGGTTGTATAGTAATATTGAACAATTTTATAAGCGAAAAAATTTGAACACGATGCGCCGTAACCAAAGCCAAGAAAGGGTTTTTTTTTTTTTGAAACCGTTTTTAAATCGAGACCTGTATTAGGCCATTTACTTGTTAAATCAAACAGAACAATATTAGGGTTCCATGTTATGTTATAGTTAGGGTTTGTGGGTCTCAATTTTAAAACTCCTTGCATAAAGCGTTTGATTTCATTATTATTGAGTTTATTGTCAATAAAAGTGACAATGCAGACTTGTACGAGTTAATAGTACCATATTTAGCCCCTTTATCAAATGTTTCAGTAAGAAAATCAATGATAACTGATTCTGGCGTAGATGTATAATTATAACGGTGTTTATTACAAAAGAATCATCCAATTTTTTATACAACTATCATATTGCTTGTATGTTGAGTTTGATAATGATGTCAATATGATTTCAATAGATCTTGGTGCTTGGTGCTTTGGATCTAGGGACTTATTTAACAGAACTTTCCGGAAAGCATTGCGACTACCAACTTTAGAGTCTTGTGAAGATTGTAATGGATTCTTAAAGTCAAGTTGATAACAGGTTCAAAAAACAATAAATCTGAAACTATCAACTCTTTGAATATAAGGAACCAGTATTGTGTGGGCCAATATGGAACAACAACAACAATGCCCTCAGCCTTGTCGCTAACTACTTTTGCATAGTCTTAACATGTTAAGAAAAAAACGGTGGGAAATGATAAGGTATTTTTCTTTTCATGAAATTGTAAACGCATCCACTGCAAATGCATCTGGATCGTTTTTCCCTGTAACATAAACGGGACATCTGGCATTGCATTTATTAAATACGATATTATTTAGCTCCCAATTTGTATCACGAAATTTCTTTCGCGTAAGTGAATCGGCTTCATAACTGGACATTGTATTTATGTCGGATGCAAATAAAATAAAACTATGACTTTAATACCATTTCCAGATCTCGTTTGATGTTTTATTCAGATGTCTGTATTGTATGCTACCTTTTATATTAATGCAGGACATATTAGTTATATTATCCGATCTTAACAAAACCTTATTACACTGGTTACTAGATTTGTATAACATTTAAAGGATAAAAAACGCTGCTTTTAATTCAAGCTCATTTATGTGCAACTTTGTTTAGAATTACAATATGCACCCCAACCAGTTAAAGAGGAATCGCAAAAAACCACTATATCGTAACGAATTGAACCGAATGAAGTAAATCCATGTTCAATATTTATTAGCCACTAAAACATATCACTTCTCAAAATTGCGGGTAGTTTTATAATGTGGTCGTAACTGGTACTTTTTAATAAACTTTGGTATTTAATAGTTTTCGAACTCTTTAGTATATAAACAAGAGTGTTGTTACAGCTGGACAAGCTGATACCAGATGACCTAAAGACCCTTGCGAATTCAGTTAATTTACATTTACGTAAACAAAGGAAGGAGGTTAGAAAATTTCTTTAATTTTCGACGTCTATCATTTATCATGTTTTTGGAATCAAATTCGAAACATAGAAACTTATATTTTGTTTTTGGAGCCTAAGAGCTTTTACTTGATGTAAATGTAACGTAAATGTAATGTAAATGTAAAGTTTACGTATGTTGATTATAAATCCTAGATTTAAAAAAAAAAAAAAAACAAAAAAAAAAAAAAAAAAAAACTTTAGTTGTGTTAACATTACCACTACATTCTGAGAAACTCCTACCTACACAAAAAATATCATCTAAGTATAACTGAGACAAAATGTTGTGGTGATCTCAATGACTTCATTGCTGGTTTACATATAGTAGGTACATTAATGTAATTAAATCGTAAGTACTTTTTGTGAGAATTGTGAATGGGTATACTAAAAAAATAATAATAAGAGTCTTTTAGGTCTATAGATGCCATGTATCAATTTCTAGTGATCATTTTTAATGCCGTTCGGTAGTCTTGCTTATTGAAATGTTTCGTATCTATAAATTTATTTAGACATTTTAAATTTAGAATAAACCGTTTTTCACTATTCGGTTTAGATAGGTAAATATAGTAGATACATTGTGAAATTGCATTTATATTCAACAAAGTTTTGATTGATTTTTAAAACTTAATATTCTCTTAAATTGATTGTTGATAAACATAGTATGGACTATCTGTGCGGTATGGATTCGCAGCAAATGGAGTTAACCATTGGTATAACCAGTGATCCAAAACAAGATAGTTGTGTCATTTGTTATGCTTGTCCAGTTAGAGTAAAAATAAGGTAAGGTGGCCAGCGTAAGGTGGTACCTGTGTATTTATCTCCGGTAAGTCGTCCTGCGTGGAGGTGGCGGTGGCGGCGAGCGCCCCCGGTAGCTCCACTTCCGCGCACCGCTGTACGTCTGGCGTGCTGGCGGCGCTCGTGCTGTGCTTGAGTCGGCGACGCTTGCACTGTTCAATTTGTTGTCTTCAAACTTCACCGAATCGAAATTTGGCATCTCGTGGAGCTTCCGCTAATGGAAGATAACACTAAGTTTCTTCGTGTTTTTGATTCGCACAAAATGCGGCACGCATCACTTAATGATTTAAGCAATTTTTTCTTAGAGGTTTAATTTCAAACAATCATATCCATCGTGACAGCTAAAGCGGCCAACGCAATTCCAATTTGTTTCTGCATTAGAGACACGTCACGACGTATCATTGATTAATTTAAGGGTACTACTCTTGCTACCTGGTTGAGAGCTGGAGCTTGCAAAAGATCGCAGTTGTTGGGTACCAAATACTCTTCAAAATGTTTATCTTTTTGGTTTTTGGTAAACCTTTACTCAAAATATGTTGTCATTGGCTAGCTATGCCTTTATGTATAGCTGGTCCAAGAGAGGTGTCTACCTTATGAGCATTCCATAGAAGCTGTAGACATTTTTCATCAGCGGGCCCATCTATTTTGTGGTCAGGCATTTCAGGTCCTTGCGCCGAACGCTCTGGTGACAAACATGTTGGCGAAAGACGCGCTGGCGACGACGGTACCGCTGATGTCGGCGAGGGTCCTCGTCAAACAATGATGGTCTTAAAATCCTCCTAGGCGGTGATGCGCCACTGTCTGGTGAATCTGAACGCACACGCGATGCACCTTGCACGTGTGTTGACTGGTGGAGATTTTTTGTCGCACACGCGACTCACCTTTGCCACGTATGTTGGCAGGTGGAGATTTTTGTCGCACACGCGACTCACATTTGCCACGTATGTTGGCGGGTGGAGATTTTTGTCGCACACGCGACTTACCTTTGCCACGTATGTTGGCAGGCGGAGATTTTTGTCGCACACGCGACTCACCTTTGCCACGTGTGTTGGCAGGTGAAGATTTATGTCGCACACGCGACTCACCTTTGCCATGTGTGATGGCAGGTGGAGATTTTTGTCGCACTCGCGACGAAGACGTATTACGTGTGCACGCAATACGTGTTAAATTATTTCTTGATCCTGATGACGCCAAACTGCGCGATGACTCGATTTCGTCTTCCTCCGATCCTCCGATCCTCCGATGAAGAATAAATTACACGACGTCTTTTTCTCTCCATTTTTCAAGTACGTGCGAAGGCTTGAGCACGGAAACACAGAATGAAGTCACGAGCCGGCCGACAGCAATGGCGGCGGGGGTATCGACGGTGGGGGTAACGTAAAAAAGTTTTAAAAAGAAGTCAAATTTAAACATCCGTGCAAGGCTAATGCGTGGGGGCACTACTACACTATGTAAACCTGTAAATCGCAAAGAATGAAGCTGCGAAACATAATGTATGAGATGGCATACACCTATGCCATCTCATACATTATGCACTTAACCAACAAAGCTTTTTGCATCTCAATATATGCAGAAACTATACAAATCAAATTAATACACCTTTATTGTAATTGAAATATAAATGCATCCTCATTTACCTTGTATCCCATGTACAGAGCTTGTGAAATTAGTTAAAACTATTTGACAAAACTTTTTTACGCAACAGAATTTTATACAAACTGATATAGATAGTTTCCCCTTGAATAATTTTAGCGCACAGAAAACGAACAGGCCGCTGCATGTCCGCAGGGGGCATCTATGTTAGGTGTGTTGATGTCAATCGTTAGAGAATCACAGAGAAATAGCGACTATGCCATCTCAGACGATGTTCACCTACCTAATCTAAAAGCATGCATTTGGATTATGAAATTCAATAAAATGCTCGCCTTTGAAAGCTAAAAGCTGAAAAGCTGAATCCAATTAGGCACTCGCCGGCCGCCTAGATAAGCCTCGGCACGCGCACTAAGTACTGTCACAAATAATTAAGGAAAAGCAAAATGCGTTTTGGTTAAAAACTCATACAGGTTGCACACCTTCGATTAAAAAATGACCATGATGATTTTGTTTTAATTTCAAATATCAAATTTTTAAGCAAATTGTTCTCAAATAACGGTTTCTAAAGCAAAAATCTGTAAAATAACGGTTTCTAAAATAAAAAGTTGTTTTTAGAATTAAAATACTTTTTGATATTAACAAGATAAAGTACATATACGATTATAAATCTGTATTGGATATTATCCCATTTGCCCATATATTATCGATTTTAAACGAAATATACATCGTAGTCTTGGACTATGAGACTATTAGTATATTTATACTTTGCAAAAATATAACCTAAAATATGAACAGTTTATATTTTTGTTTAACATCTTGAATCATTAATTTTGTATAAGTTTTCGATAGAAAAAAGATGGACTACTCATACACACTTTTAGCCCCTATTTTCGCGAAAAAACTAAAGTTGCTCAATACCTCCTCTATCTAACAGTAAAAGTCCCATTAAAATTGAATCAGCCGTGTTACGTTCACCGACAAACAGACAGACGGACAAAAAATAAAACTAATGCTTTACATGTAAGGGAACTTAAAACAAATAATTTCAAGATTTTATTTTACGACTTTTATTTTACGATATTGCTTTTAATGTACATCATACATCATCATACTAAATTACAGGTTTATAGAAGTAGTAGTTTCTGAGAAAAACTGCGGACGGACGGACGGATATTATGGCAAAATAATGAGAGTTCCTTGTTTACTGCGAAACCCTAAAAAAATTTTTTGTGTTTTAGTTTCGTCGGAATAACTAAGTACCACAGACAGACACTGCAATTCAATGTTATTTATTTAAGACAAGAAAAGAAGAAGAAGATTATTTTTTCAATTCTTTTTCAGCATCGATCTATTATATATATATGGCGTCCGGAACAAATTATGTACTCACTCAACATGAGTTCGGCGAGCTTATGACGGTTATTCTGCCATAATCTGCCAAACGCGTTGGTCATCTTGTTGCCAAACGCTAACATCGAGAACACTAAAATATCGTAAACAAAGTTGTAGTGTTTATGGTTAGAAAATTATAATTAAGCTATTCATATTATTTAAAAAAATTAAAATGGTAAAATATAATGAAATTTATGAATTATTTCCCTTATTTACCAAGACAAAATTCAATACAAATATTTACAATGTCATAGAAAAATAAGGCAGATATGCCATAATAGATTTCTACCTAATTATTATTTTGTAAATATTGTTCTACATAGAATAACGATTTATTTTTTAAATTTAAATAAATACATATTGAAAATGCCGAATCACATTATAAAATACATGAACAGACCCCACTAACTAAAGCTCCACTTAAAATAAAAAAAAATTTAATAAAAAAACAACCGACTTCAAAATCACATAAATTTATCCACTAAACTATTAAAAAAATTTAATAAAAACAAAACAACGACTTCAAAATCCAGTGACGTTTTAATTAAAGCTGTTCCCAAGTGAAACACGTGAAAGAACTGTCTGAAAATACTAAATCTTTATGACTATAACTGCTTAAGTAAATGCATCACTGTCTTGGTACCGCCTTGAAATTGATCAGAAGGTAGCACATACAATGTTATTTTTTGCTTTTTAGTTTAGTGGATACATTTATGTGATTTTGAAGTCGGTTGTGTAAGGTCCCTTGTCCTTACTGTAATAGCAGTAAGTCACCATCTCACCACTACCTTTATTGGCCAGCAGCACACGTCCGCCTCCTCTCGATGCCAGAGACAGACTGCCTGCCTTGTCCCACTACCGGTGTATATTTACACAAACACTACAGGTTGTTTTTTTTTTCGGCTCGTGACTTCATTCTGTGTTTCCGTGCTCAAGCCTTCGCACGTACTTGAAAAATGGAGAGAAAAAGACGTCGTGTAATTTATTCTTCATCGGAGGATCGGAGGATCGGAGGAAGACGAAATCGAGTCATCGCGCAGTTTGGCGTCATCAGGATCAAGAAATAATTTAACACGTATTGCGTGCACACGTAATACGTCTTCGTCGCGAGTGCGACAAAAATCTCCACCTGCCATCACACATGATATTAACAAGATAAAGTACATATACGATTATAAATCTGTATTGGATATTATCCCATTTGCCCATATATTATCGATTTTAAACGAAATATACATCGTAGTCTTGGACTATGAGACTATTAGTATATTTATACTTTGCAAAAATATAACCTAAAATATGAACAGTTTATATTTTTGTTTAACATCTTGAATCATTAATTTTGTATAAGTTTTCGATAGAAAAAAGATGGACTACTCATACACACTTTTAGCCCCTATTTTCGCGAAAAAACTAAAGTTGCTCAATACCTCCTCTATCTAACAGTAAAAGTCCCATTAAAATTGAATCAGCCGTGTTACGTTCACCGACAAACAGACAGACGGACAAAAAATAAAACTAATGCTTTACATGTAAGGGAACTTAAAACAAATAATTTCAAGATTTTATTTTACGACTTTTATTTTACGATATTGCTTTTAATGTACATCATACATCATCATACTAAATTACAGGTTTATAGAAGTAGTAGTTTCTGAGAAAAACTGCGGACGGACGGACGGATATTATGGCAAAATAATGAGAGTTCCTTGTTTACTGCGAAACCCTAAAAAAATTTTTTGTGTTTTAGTTTCGTCGGAATAACTAAGTACCACAGACAGACACTGCAATTCAATGTTATTTATTTAAGACAAGAAAAGAAGAAGAAGATTATTTTTTCAATTCTTTTTCAGCATCGATCTATTATATATATATGGCGTCCGGAACAAATTATGTACTCACTCAACATGAGTTCGGCGAGCTTATGACGGTTATTCTGCCATAATCTGCCAAACGCGTTGGTCATCTTGTTGCCAAACGCTAACATCGAGAACACTAAAATATCGTAAACAAAGTTGTAGTGTTTATGGTTAGAAAATTATAATTAAGCTATTCATATTATTTAAAAAAATTAAAATGGTAAAATATAATGAAATTTATGAATTATTTCCCTTATTTACCAAGACAAAATTCAATACAAATATTTACAATGTCATAGAAAAATAAGGCAGATATGCCATAATAGATTTCTACCTAATTATTATTTTGTAAATATTGTTCTCCATAGAATAACGATTTATTTTTTAAATTTAAATAAATACATATTGAAAATGCCGAATCACATTATAAAATACATGAACAGACCCCACTAACTAAAGCTCCACTTAAAATAAAAAAAAATTTAATAAAAAAACAACCGACTTCAAAATCACATAAATTTATCCACTAAACTATTAAAAAAATTTAATAAAAACAAAACAACGACTTCAAAATCCAGTGACGTTTTAATTAAAGCTGTTCCCAAGTGAAACACGTGAAAGAACTGTCTGAAAATACTAAATCTTTATGACTATAACTGCTTAAGTAAATGCATCACTGTCTTGGTACCGCCTTGAAATTGATCAGAAGGTAGCACATACAATGTTATTTTTTGCTTTTTAGTTTAGTGGATACATTTATGTGATTTTGAAGTCGGTTGTGTAAGGTCCCTTGTCCTTACTGTAATAGCAGTAAGTCACCATCTCACCACTACCTTTATTGGCCAGCAGCACACGTCCGCCTCCTCTCGATGCCAGAGACAGACTGCCTGCCTTGTCCCACTACCGGTGTATATTTACACAAACACTACAGGTTGTTTTTTTTTTATTAAAATTTTTCATTTTTCCATTTTTAGTTGTACGAGTAAAGGAATTCCGAAGTTTTATTAACCCAATTTCAATTAAATGAAATACCGAAGCCTTTAACCTAATTTCAATTCAATGAAATTCCGAAGTTCCAAATACATACATTCATAAGAGAAGCGTCACTCTGGTCTGATGGGAAGGCAGACAACATAACTAGTAAGATATAAGGTTCAGTACCAACAGCTCTTAATTGATAATTTCTTAAGTTGAAAAGTTACAATACCCAATTTCCTTCTTCTTTTGGCCCGACTTGACTTTTGGACTGAACTGGGCAAATCAGTTAACTGTGTGATCATTGGGCAGAGAACTGCCTACTACAAAAATAGCTAAATCGCATACGTCTGGAGTTCATCACGCCCAATAGAGGACATTGTAATCCAGTGCCACAGCAGGTACCAGAGCCTTTGCGAACAACACGATCCTCCGCGCTCTGCATAAACTTCTGCAGCATTGCCTGCATGAGCACTCGCCTGCACGAGCACGCGTCTGCATGAGCTCGCACCATCACACATGTTTATCTGCAACTTAATAAAATTAATTACGCCATCACCGCCTTAAATAGTCTGTTGAGCATTATCACATCGCTAAGATAACGATTTTCGCATAACGAAACGTAACTATCAACCAGGCACAAGTTACGATTTCAGTATGTTTACTAAGATCATCCTTTTCAAAATAAGGACATCCTTTTGTTTGGTTTTAGAGATGTCCGTACCACATAGTTACAGTTAAGGCAAAAACTGTGTAGGAACTTAACTTTTTAAACCAGATGACAGTTATATACTTTAAGAGTTCCTAATTGAAATTCCATACACTTTTATTAAAAACGTGTGTGGTAGACTGTTGAAAATTAGTTTATTTGTATTGCTGACATACACCCTAAAGGATCGGACGGAGTTTCCACCAGCATACTGTATATACACAAACACTACAGGTTGTTTTTTTTTATTAAAATTTTTCAGTTTTCCATTTTTAGTTATACTCGTATGTCAAATTATCTATGTATCTAAGACTTCCTCTGTTTTTCAGAGTTAATTTAAAAGAAGAATTTTCATTACAGTTACCAACTGGTGTCGACAAAGACAAAATGTTTTGAAACAAAATGTCGTCAGTGCACGATACTCTGACTGGTAGAGATCTGTTTAATGACGTTTGGATTTGGTTTCTGCCGGCCGACGAATGTGTGAGGGTAACGGCGAACGTCCTAATCCCACCGACGCGGTCGTAAACACGCGGGATGAGATGACGTGTGGGAAATGTCTGTTTTATAAAATTTATACAACAGACATTTCCCATTGCACGGAACCCGACCGACGAACCGCGGTAATTAAGAGAAGTTTTAATATTATTAAGAGGATAGATTTGATTGTTTGTTTGTATGTTTTGAATATAGCAGTGGTAGCCCAGTGGTTAAGACCTCTGCCTCCGATTCCTTCAACCGTTGCACCTCCAACTTTTCAGTTGTGTGCATTTTAAGAAATTAAATATCACGTGTCTCAAACGGTGAAGGATAAACATCGTGAGGAAACCGGCATACCAGAGAATTATCTTAATTCTCTGCGTGTGTGAAGTCTGCCAATCCGCATTGGGCCAGCGTGGTGGACTAATTGTCTATCGGCTGGTCATGATGATCATATCATCATTATCAGCCGATAGACGTCCACTGCTTGACATAGGCACAGTATAACCAGTAGTTGGACTTCATACTAAAGGTCGAAACGCGAGCTATACCTACGCACCTCGTACGTGGGGTGATCGTGGGGTGAAGACCGTTGCGACTGTGCCGCGGTGACGAACACAGTGTATTGGATTTTTTAATTATGACGACTAGGAAAAAAGTTAATTTTTATAAAGTTTGATTAATATTTTGTATTCTAAAGGCATAATTAAAAAAAAATATATATATAAATAAATGCTTAAATGATAAAATTGTGTAAATAGGGAAATGACGTAAACGGTAATATAATATTATTAAATAATTATTTATTAACTTCTTCATTTAGGTTGTTTTCTTTGATTATTATGTAATACATAGATTTAAATCTTATGACATGTATGTTTTGTATACCTGTATTTTAATGTAATAAAGAAGTTAAGTAAAGAAGTTTGAATTTAACAACATTATTGTGTTGCTCATACTTTAATGTATTTGAATAAAAAGAGTAAAGAGCCAGCTGATATTAATATTTTTTTATTAAACTACTAGCGAACCCGGTCAATCTCAATTTGTTTTTTGTAGTTCCTTCCCTACATGCCAAGTCAGGATCAATTTTTATCGTCTATTCTATAGTGTGGGGGTATCGTTATCGGTATTTTTGTGCATTACATAAGGGATTAAAGTGCTAACATAATCTACGGAACCCTACACTGCGCGTGGCCCGACACGCACTTGATCGATTTTTTATTATTTGGTCACCTAGTGTGGTGATAATACCTAGATGGCATCACCAAAATAAATATATGAAGGTCCTTCAAGATCATTGATTAGTATCAGCCTTATTTAAATCTACCAATCAAAAAACAACACGCATTTTATTGATCACTTCCTATTTTACTACAATTTACAAAGTATTTTATTTGTTTATTAAAAAAAAAGTATATTTACAATCACATAACTATACTCCGTATACATGTGATAGGCGGTCAGCCCTATCACATGTTTACGGAGCGCGCGGCTGTAGGTATTTATTTCAAAAATACGGCCGAGTTATTATACTGCTTGTTATATCTACTGTGACATAGGCCTCTTAGAACAAAACGGTCTCGAGCAACCAGTATCCAGCGGCTCCCTGGAACCCGCTTGATGTCAACAAACCACATAAGGGGAGTTCGACCAACACTGCGGCCGGATAGCATTCAATGATTGATTTTTTAATTAAATTTATTTATTTTACTTCCCTTTCGACATTGTTTAATTGAAAAGAAATCGTACACTAGTTATAAGAATACATTCAACTAGCGGGCGCCCGCGACTTTGTCTGCGTGGAATTTAGTTTTTCACAAATACTTGCGAACCATGATTTTTTTCGGGATGAAAAGTGGTCTATGTGTTAATCCTGAGTAAAATATATTTTTATTCCAAATTTCAGCCAAATCGCCGCAAAATTGACAAAGTTTCATACAAACTTGCATCCCCTATTTTATCTCCTTGGGGTTAGAATTGATCATAATCCTTCCTTAACGGATGCCTACGTCTTAACATCTACCTTTATGCCATATTTCAGCCCGATCCGTCAGTCAGAGTAAAGATATACTTTACTGTGGTCCAGTGGTTTGGGCTGTGCATTGATAGATCACTATGTCAGTCAGTCACCTTTGAGTTTTATATATTTAGAGATAATTGAAAACGTAAAGTTCCATGCTTGGACACTGCAACTGTAGGGTTGCTAGATATAAACAGTTAAATATAGTGATTTAAATACCTACATCATTTATTAAGTCGCCACTCGTGTAATATGTCAAATGTAAGCTAATTTTATGCTTAGATAACTAGCGGACCCCCGCGTGAAATTCAGTTTTTCTCCCACTGGAATCATATATCTAGATTTTTCTAGGATGAAAACTAGCCTATGTGTTAATCCAGAGTAAAATCTTTTTTCATTTGATTTCCATTGTTTGGGAGAATGTCCTCAAATGAAGAAACATGACGTCATCAAAAGAGGCGTAAGGGGCGACAAGCTTATTTGCGACGGAAGTTCTCCAAGAGCTTCACCGCATAGAGCAAAGTGAAGAAGAAGAAGAAGCAAGACCCTCTACCTGCGAAGTAAAAAATGCGGGGGACACAGAGGCTGAGAGGCAGAGGGAGATTCAAGTTTTTTAGTCGGTAGTGGTAACCCGAGTCCGACTTACCGAGGCTGAACATCTAGACCTGACGATACGTAAAAGTATTTTTCCGAAATCTCTGAGGAAAAACAAAAAAAAAACACTCACACGCACACACTTTCACAGAAACAATTCATAATATTAGTATTATTTAACTGTATTAAGGTTTTTACCTAAGCCTAAAGTACCTATTTTTTTAATTTTTATTAATAATAGGGGTTAAAGTATGAAATTGCCGTTTTATTGCAATAGGTTTTTTGAATTGACATAGAATCTTCATGGTTTGAGGTTTTCGAATGAAACTTTTTTCAAATGGTGTCTATGATGTTCTTTTTTTAAAAAATGTGAAACATTTGAAAATCGGCTTTCAATTGTTTTTGTTATTCAATTTAGAGATAGTGGAAGGCGATCCTAGTCAAACTACCCAGGAATTAGCGGCATGGTTTAACGTTACCTTACCCACAATATTGACTCACTTGCGTCAAATCAATAAAATAAAAAAATACGAAAAATGGGTGCCTCATGATTTGACTGATCTGCAGAAAGAAACGCATGTTGAAACTTGTGTTGCCTTGTTGACCCGATACAGAAATGAAGGAATATTGGATCGAATTGTAACATGTGATAAAAAATGGATTCTTTATGATAACCGGAAAAGAAAAATGCAATGGCTGACCCCAGGTCAAATGCCACAACAGTGTCCTAAAGCAAAACTTACCAATAAAAAGGTAATGGTAACTGTTTGGTGGTCTCAGCATGGTGTCATTCACTATAGTTTTCTCCGATCTGGTCAAGCAATAACGGCAGATGTCTATTGTGCCGAACTCCGAACCATGTTGACAAAACTAGCAGTTAAACAGCCCCGACTCATGAATCGATCTTCACCATTATTGCTCCACGACAACGCGAGACCTCACACAGCACGAGAAACCATGTTAACCCTTCAGGAACTGCAGTTAGAAACTATTCGTCATCCTCCGTATTCACCAGACCTTGCTCCAACGGACTACTATTTTTTTCGTGATTTGGACAATTATCTACGTGACAAGAAGTTTTCTTCCCAGGAGGCAGTACAAAATGCTTTCACACAGTTTGTGCAGTCTACTAATTTGTTAAAAAATAAAAAATAAACAATTTAGATTTTCACTACAAATCGGCAATTTCATACTTAAACCCCTAATATTGTCCTCATCTTATACAACAATAATTATATTTCGTTCGTTATTTTATATATCAGGGCCTACTAAATATTTTTTTTGCGACCTAATGGTGGGTCTGCTGGTGGTTTGTCTGTAAGTGCGTATTGTTTTCCGTGATGAGGACAGTTTAATGACAAATGAATAAAAATATGAACTTTAAAATGCTTTAGTTGGTCCACGGCGATTTTTTTTTCCTTTGTCCTCAAAACTAGAAATTGTGAGACTCCAGGATTGTGAGCAATATTTTACTCCCCCTGCAAGAGGTGGATCCCAACTTAGGCAGTTTTTATTAGTTGGAACGAAGGCCGGAGCCCAATCAAGTTTGATATTAGCTCTACATTATGTATTTAGGATTATGTTAGCGCGATCTAACGGTCAATGCATACACTACGTTAGTATAAAGACTATCGCTGGATTCCCTTGTTTATCCTTATCGTAGTACACCAAAATATTAACAGATGGCGTAAATTTAGTTTAACGGGCATGTCCCATGTGTACGGAGGCTGGGCCTATAATCCGACTGTCAACTAAGTTCTGCTTACAGAACAAATTATTTTTATATCTAAGAACCTATGGAATAAACCTAAAATGAAATTTCTTTTAGAACCCGCATTTTTTTATTAATTAAATAAAATGTTTTTGTCATTAGCTGACAACATATAAATGAATTTTCATCATGGCAACATGGCATGTAGCTCACAGTCTCACACCCCGAGTCCCGACAGATTGTCAGTGATCTTATATATAATCAAAGTCACGTTCGTTTATGGCGTTTTTAAAGCAAACTAAGGATTTTTTTGTTTAATGCTTCTACGAAGTTTTACGATGTTTTAGTTTTTTTGTCTACGGTTTAATTTTCTTTTTAACTTGTCTCATAATGACATTTGACAAAATTACACGATATTGACAGTATTGTGTATTATGTTTACGCTATTTGTTGACAATGGAGCGAAACAAAAAAAATATTTATTTAATTATTGCAGGTTCCAAAAATTCTGAAAATTGTTTTTTAAGCAACGGTTTGTGTCTGGTATCCGAAAAAAAAATACTATCAAACTTGTAAACTATAAATAAAAAAAACCGGACAAGTGCGAGTTGAACTCGCGTGACGAGGGTTCCGAACGTTGTTAATCTATCATGTATTATGAAAACTGACCTGAAATTGTAACTAATTATTAATTATATAATTTTCTTCGTATCTTCTGGGCTAATTTGTTAAATATTTATCTAAACCTTAAATTATTTTAATAGTATAGTAGTATAGTATTTAACAAAACTTAACATTAGTTTTGATGAATAGGTTTATTTTATGCAAGTGGGTACAATATTAAATGATTTACCAAGTTACTTAAAAAAATTTAGAGTTTCAAAATTTTTCGGAAATTTTCAAGTAGAAAGCTAACTTATGTATCTTTTTCAAAATTTTAGGTTTGGTAGTTCTGGAGAAAAGGGGGGGGGGGGTCTATTTTCTTGAGTAACTCGAAAACTATTTGTTTCAAAATTACAAAAAAATATATATTTGTGATTCCCTTACCAAGGTCGTTTGTCTAATAAAAATGGGTCATTTTGTGAGAATCATGTCCTGAATATAGTACGCCATCTGTTATTATGTGGGTGAACTACGATACGGGTAAGCAAGGGAATCCAGCGAGAGCTTCTTTATAGTAACTTAGTGTAAACATAGACCGTTAGATGGCGGTGACACAATATTGTGTCACCGCCATCTATATAAATAAATAGTGAAAAGTATTTATGGACTTTGGCAGGAAAATTTTAATTCGTTTAATTTTTCATTCATTTGATGCATTTTTGAGTTTCATTGCATAAAGTAGAATGCATTATAATCAATATTAGTTCTGTAAAGGTGCACAAGTGAAGCGTAGGTTCTAAATGATTAATGCGATTTTTTCGGTGGACGCTATTAAAAGCATTCGATTTAATAAAGCATTACAGGACTTGACTAGGACCGAATGACTGACAACGACGGACGATGAGCTATATCTGACCACTGTTGCCCTAATAGGGCAAATTATTTGAAAACAATATTACTTAGGTAATGACTCTGGGTAAATGTGTATGCGGAGACATATTGAAAAAAAAAGAGTACACGTGTATTAGTTTTTATAAGTATATCTATACTAATATTATAGGGAGTAAAGATATTTTGATTGTTTGTTTGTCTGCATTGAATAGGCTCTGAAACTACTTATCTGATTAAAAATATTTCACTGTTGTGAAGCTGCACTATCCCCGAGTGCTATAGGCTATATTTTAACTCCGAATTCCTAAGGGAACATGAACCACGCGGCATCTGCTATTATACATAATAGTAGTAATGAATACTGTCTGGGTGGCTGGGTAGCTACATGTGTGGTAACCGAATTGATAGGGTAGCATACCTTACCCAGTCGTATTGCTTTTGAATATTTCTGTGAGAGAACCTTACACAGAACTACTGGTTAAACGGATGATTAATTTTATAACAGAGTTAAAATTAAAATGGTTGTAGTTACAGCTGTGTTTATTAGTGTTTACTATTTTCTTCCCATGAACTTTGGTCGACCGTATCTAAACTCGCTAACAAATCTGAAGTTCCTCAGTAGAGCTCGGAACTTCCCCTTCTTCTTCAAACGGCCCATGTGCTGTAGCGTGCGTATCGTGGGCATAAAACGGTACACGGCGTTCATCTCATCGCCCATGCAAAAGAGGAATGAAGACTCCACGTAAGCTACAACATACCAGATTAAGTTTAGTATATATTATGTTTATTGGAGCAGGTTGGTAGATAAAAACTCTAAACCTTAACCTGCCTTTCCCTCCCTGAGGAGAGAGGAGGCCTATGCTATGTAGTAGACTATTAAGTCATGCAGAAAATTGATTCAACCGTTATTGTTGTATGAACCAATTGGTGAATGTGAATCCTATTTTTTACAACCAACACGACTTTCTATTTTTTCCCACCGACCCATGGGCTTTCGAAACCATTTCCATCCACACCATCTAGCTAGTTGGTTATCATATTTACCAGATCATTTCTTCCAAACACAAGAAAATGGTGGAACCAACTTATTGCTACAGTATTTCCTTAGTTTAAATAGGGGCAGATATATATGTTTCTCTCTTCTCATCCACGTTTGCCCGATATCATAGCGAAAAAACGTACAAGAACTGTGTGAAGTGCTGCTCTTGTTCTCCCAGAACATCTTGCACTGCGCCACATCCATGAAGCAGTGGTTCTGAAACATCAGAGACGGCTCCCGCGCCACCACGCCGGGGACTCCGCACACGGGGGCGTATGTGTCGGGGCATTTCTGTTAACAGATTTAACTGATAAGTTCAATACTGTCTGCAGTGGATATGACCTCCGCCTGATTCGGGGGTAGTAGGCTCAAATGCGAGCATGCCCTTTCAACTTTGCAGTTATGTGCATTATAATATTTTTAGCAGGCTCATAAGTGGATTACAAAAATAAGAAAACCAATGTCGAACAAAGGTATAATTCACAACACTTGTCAGGACAGCTTTATTAACAAATCGAACTGTAACCAAAATAAGATCCTAGAATGGCAGACAATGACCTTCAGTGGAGTCACAAGCCTGTAATCGTTGTATGCAGGGTTAAATGCGCCTTTGACAGTTAACTAACACTCCCCTTTCCAATCAAGCCACTACCATACTAAAGCCGACCGTACGATGAGCCCCTTATATCGCAAATCGACCCCGCCAACCGATCGCTACCCCTCTCTAACTTCCTACACTTCACGGAAACAAGTTACCCCACCTAGCGTCGGCACAAGCCAACACGAGATCGAGCGACGTCATATCCGTCTCAGACTACTATTTCTTACAATAAATTAATATCCCATGTCTCAAAGTGTGAAGACAAAACATCGTGAGAAAACTGAGAAACGGACAGAGATTTTTTTTAATTCTCTAGGTGTGTGTAATCTGTCAATCCGCATTGGGCCGGCGTGGACTGTTAGCCTGTCTCTCATCTATTAGACACGTCTAATTGTTACTTAGGTTAGGATAGTGAGGATTAAATATTGTTGTATCTATTTATTACTGATTAAATACAACAATATTTTATACCAGATAACAGATCCACCAAATCTTAAAGACTTATTCAATGATACCTAAAACTATGGGACAAAGGAGTAAAAACAAATCATCCCTGCTTTACATGTAGAAGGAAAAACATTGTTTAAGATTTTATTTTACTACTTTTTGGCGTTTCTAATGTGAAAATGATGTTCCTAATGACATAATTATCCTAAAACACGGGTTTTATAAACAGTCTGTGAGCTAAACCGCGGTCAGACCGATGGACTTGACGAATCTGTAAAGGTATCTTTTTGACTACGGATATATAACATCACATACATATAAATTTTATTCATTAAAAATAAGAGGGTCACCTGTTTCTTACTTTAAAAAAATTACTAACGATACAAAAATGAAAAATCTTACACAAAAAACTTACAAAAGGACACTTGTGGTAGCACGATGACAGAGTTGGCCTGTGAAAAGTGTCGTTACTTATGTTTACTGGCTTTGAAATCCACGGCACAAATACCTTCACCGGCCCCGCGTTTTTCAGCCATTTTCTTCTAGTGTTAAGTGGTATTTCCTTCAACGGTAGATCGAATACGTGGGACGCAGCAAAGAAAGTGTCTATAGAATCGTTTATGTTTACATGATCTCCGAATATTTTACTATTGACTACAATCAAATTTTTGTTGTTATCATTTTTATTCACCTCATATTTATTTGATACTTTTCCTATATTTATTTTCTTATTATCAGTAATTGATTTTTCAGTAACAGCACTGATATTTTCAATATCACTAATATTAATATCAGATTTACAAATAAAATGATCAGTTTTGATAAATTGTAAATTATTTTCACAATTGTGTTTAGTTAACTCGCAATAACTTTGGAATAATCTTATTCTGAATCCAACACCGTCGATTCTTATGCCACACACTTCTTCTTTGTCTTCATTCTTACAAACATCACATTGTTTGTTATTATTTAAATCAAAAAAAGCATTTTTAAATTTTTCCCTATCAGTTTTTACAAAATGACCGGAACCATAGTCTGCCGCAAACAATGTATCGCAATATTCAGCGTTAATTAATCCGTAAGCTGAAACGTGGGTCAATTTTAATTGTTATTACATTCTGATATTTCAAATTATAATAGTTCCAGTATTTTTATTAAAATACTAGCGGACGCCTCTGACTTTTTACGCATGACATTTTGTTTATTTTTAATTCCGCATGAACTGTATTTTTCGGTATAAAGAGTAGATATAATAATATGTAGTTGTATAGCCTCCTCTATCTTCCAGCGAAAGTGCCATAAAACTTCATGCTTAGCTACCGTAACTGCTTATTTAGGAGCCTAAGCTGACAAACCTATTACTATTTTTTATTTCTTTTCAATATGACTTGTAAACGAAGCTTATGAAATGAATGAAAAAAAGGAGGAGGTTCTCAATTCAACGAGTTTGTTTGAAAAAGTAAAAAATTAAATTCCATTTAATTTTCATGAAAATCGGTTTTCTGTTAAAATTAAAATAACGAAATTGCCCGTACAGTGGCGCTTTCGTTCACTATGCTAGAACACACTAAAACAGAAAAAAAAATTTTATAGCAAAAAATTCAACCGACTTCAAAATCACAAAAATAAGCTAAAAAGCGAAAAATAACATCGTATGTGCTTTCATTAATACATCGTGTGGCTTTAATTAATACGCCACTGGCTTGGCACCACCTTCAAAGTGAACATACGATGTTATTTTTCGCTTTTTAGTTTATTTTTGTGTTTTTTGAAGTCGGTTGAATGTTTTCGTTAAAAAGTTTTTATGATCAATTATACTGGTATGTAATAAATCTGCTTAAATGAAACTGATTAAAGTTACCCTTCGCCTCGTCAACATTGCACCCGTACTTCAATAATTCGCATTCATTGTCAAACAGTTTCAGCCGGAAGCCGCCCCCCTCTGCACGCAGCCCACACACCTTTGTGTTTGCCATACCGTCACTCAGGCAATTCAATTTCGAGCAAAATTCAATTTTCTCGTCGTCTATAATACTGTTAACCTTAAATTAAAATGACATTTTACCCTCTATAAAACCTCGTCGTTTCATTGTGGTATCAATATCTGTTACACTTTTAGCTGACCCGGTAAACGTTAACCGTACTGGGTATGAAAAATAGATAACCTATTTTGAGACCTACCAAATAGACATTATACGTATAAAATTTCATCAAAATCGGTCAAGCCGTGTCGGAGTAGTATGGGAACACGTGAATTTTATATACATCCTAGCGAACCCGCGACTTCGTCCGCGTGGAATTTAGTTTTTCACAAATCCCTCGGGAACCGTGGATTTTTTCGCGATAAAAAGTAGCCTGTCTTAATCCCGACTATAATCTATCTCTACTTCAAATTCCAGGAGTAACGAACATTCATACCAACAAAATCATAAGATTTTCGCAAATCTTGGGAATTCATAGTTTTTAAACGGAATAAAAAGTAGCCTATGTGTTAATCCAGAGTAAAGTCTATTTCCATTCCAAATTTCAGCCAAATCGCTTCAGTTGTAGCGGCGGCGGTGAATGAAATCAATGTAAGTTGTAAGTATTTATAAGAAATTAACAAACATATCCACTTACATAACAATCACAATCACATACCAAACTAGGGAAAATAACAATAATTATATATAAAATATAAAAACAGTAACCTTCGCAAGTGATTTCGCCGATGTAAGTACTAAAAAAACGAATACCCAATGTTGTTTCATTGGATTGGAATTAGTCTGTCAATAAAATTTTCTTAAATTAAAATTTTACATTACTTTTTATTGTTTGTTTTAATTAATTTTGCTATGTAATCAACAAGATTTCCGAAGATCAACGTAGCTTATTAACTAGCAGAACCCCTCGTCTTTATCCGCTTGGAATGCTGATTTCAAACAATTTTCCTTAATTTATATAGGTCAGTAAGACTATGGACCAAATTCTCAATAGTTTCTATATATTTGGGATGATATTTTTTCCTTACATTTGATTTAAATGCTGTGGTTTTGATTTGAGTATTTTTGCTTATAAGAACTTTAATTATTACTAATTAACCGACTTCCAAAAAGGAGGAGGTTCTACGTTCGGCTGTATGTATGTTTTTTTTTTTATGTATGTCCAGCGATAATTCCTTCAATTATAAACCGATTTTGAAAATTCTTTTTTTGTTTTGTAGGGTTTACTTCCAGGGTGGTCCCATTTTTTTCATGTCAGGATCTGATGATGGGATCCTGGAGAAATCGAGAGGAACTTTCGAAAATCGTAGAGACGGCTAGTGCGTTTGTTAGTGTTTCCATAAGGTATTTTAAACCACTAAAATTTTATGAAGGTCTGGAGTTGGTCTGATGATGGAGCTGATACACAGACGATGGAACTCGTCAACGATTTACAGCAGGTACCTTTTGTTTGGGCTTGATTTATTTGTATTGATGAGAACTTTCCACCTAGATGGGTTGTGACTGTATTAGGGGTCTGGTGATGAAGAAGAAGAATAGTTAAGGGAACTCCTCGACGGTTCACAGTAGCTACCTTGTGTTTTGACTTGATAATTTTGTATTGATGAGAACTTTCCACTTGGATAGGTTGTGACTGTATTAAAGGTCTGGTGATGAAGATGAAGGAGAGTTAAGGGAACTCCTCGACGGTTCGCAGTAGCTACCTTGTGTTTGGACTTGATAAATTTTATATTGATGAGAACTTTCCATCAATATAGTGAAGTAGTTTAGGAGTACATCGCGGACAAACATCGTGACAGGAGATTTATATATATTAAGATATGTCGGAGAGTTAGATAATAATAGCGCCATCTTACATTAATTAGAGTAACCAAATTAATAGCGATATCTGATAGAAACGTATCTGTCAGTTGTTTGTCTTTGGACATCTGTCAGTTGACGATCTCGGAGAAAGCGAGACGTGGTAGTTCTTAGGTTTATCCGGTTGAACACTTGTGTTAGTTCGAGACGTGGTTCGAGACGGTTCGTTAGTGAGTCAGTGGTAAGTTAATAGTAATAGTAAGGCTTTTGCTTTGTTAATTACTTGGCTCGGAGCCAACACGAGCTAAGAATGGGGGAGTATTAGTTAACTGTAAAAGGATCCTTTAACCCAACTGGATCAGTTACAAGTCTGACATTTGCTGGTGGTTGACTCCTTGCTATACGATAGTTAATCCTGATTTACATCTGATAGTATCAGCGCTATACTTGATCAAGTGTAATTAAAGGGTAGACCTGTAGTTGTAAGTTAAGTTATCGATTCGGTGATGATGGATAGTATTATTTTGTGTATTTGCCATCCCTGACGTATATCGTAGAACCTAATCGAGACATACTACGATAGCAGTGCGCAGTATTCAATATCAGTCCGTGGGATTTAGTATACCTTCGGTAATCAGAAGTATTCCACTTAGTTTAGTCTATTCCACGTTATCAGAAGTGGAATATAGTCGATGCCCCGACATATATATGAATCAAGCCCAAACACAAGGTAGCTACTGTAAACAGTTGAGAAGTTCCCTTAAGTGTCCCTTGTCTTAATCACCAGACCCCTAATGACAGTCTTAACCCATCTTGATGTAAAGTTCTCATTAATACAAATTAATCAAGCCAAACACAAGGTAGCTACTATAAACCGTTGAGAAGTCCCCTTAAGTGTCCCTCGTTTCCATCACCAGACCCTTAATGACAGCCACAACTCATCTAGATGTAAAGTTCTCATCAATACAAACTAGTCAAGCCCAAACACAAGGTAAGCTACTGTAAACCGGTGAGGAGTTCCCTCATCTGCGCTTCGGTTCCATCATCAGATCGACATTAGAACTTTATTGAATTATAGAACTTTAAAATACTTAATGAAAACATTAACAAACGCACTAGTTGCCCCTATAATATTCAAAAGTTCCCCTCGATTTCTCTAATAGGAATTGGAAATCAAACCCTTTCAAACAAAAAAATAATTTTTCAAATCGGTTCTCTCGTCTTCGAGTAATCGGTTAACATACATTAAAAAAAAGATTCCGACGAATTGATGACCTCCTCCTTCTCCTTTTTTTGAAGTCGGTTAAAAAAATACGAGCTTCTTAGTCAGAATCCTGAGGGAGATATTATGAGGACTTTAAGATTTTGCTTACAACTTCGAGATGTCAACTCTCTATACTTTTGACATTAGTCTCTTACATTACTAGGTATCTGCAAAACTTTTTCGCACAATCGGTACCTAACAAAATACACAGAAACTGGACACAGTTCACATTATACCGGATGCCCCGAGAATATCCGACAATATTGACTCAGTTGAATTTGGACCTGTATGCACAACGAACAACTAAAATTTCTCAACTCTATCAAATTTCAATACAAAAGACAAATTTCATTCGAACATTGACAATGAGAATCCTACAAAGGGAATTTTATAGTCCATTTATTTATTTCGTAGAATTCTGACATTTTTATCTCCGTTTCCGGTGTTTCTATATGTAAAACCATTCCCATATAAAAAGATGACAACTAAGAATGCAGTAGAACACCAGAAGGGGTGATCACGCAAAGAAGTGAAGCCATTTAAACTACTCTACATATTATAATGTCGTTGCTTATGAATAAGTACACTATCAAGCGATTAGTCACTCTGTGTATGTGACGTGATATACAAGTGACAAATTGAATTAAATTATGCCGTCTTGTGCTATTCCTTCGTGTAAAAATGCCGTTGATAAAAAAATAAACTGGATTGGATCACATTTCATATGTAAGTAACACATCCAAATATTCTTAAAATATAATATTGAATAATTTTTAGAAAGAAAGAAAGAAAGTTATTTTATTTAGACACACACACACATAAAATAAACAAAAGACAACAAATACTTAAAAAAAAGAAAGAAAGAAATTTTAAAAATATAGTAAACTAATAATTAAATGAATCCAAAAAAATGATGTGTGTGGTACCAAAATGGTCACCACTCAGCATGTGCTACGTGCATTTTATTTTTTATTTAGGTCCATGAAACTTGTTGACTTTTACTTATTTAATGCATGTTGTTATATTTTTAAGGTTTACAGAGGAAAGATACTATTATTATTATGAATGACATTAAAGAGGAAAAAATGTTTATTTTTTGCATTGAATAGACTCCAAAATTACTGAACCGATTAGAAAAATTCTTTTACTGTTTGGAAGCTATAGGCCATATATTTAATATCTTTATTCCTAAGAGAACGGAAACTACGCGGGTGATACCGTGAGGTTCTGCTAATAAAATATAAACACAGGCGGTTCTTTGTCCCACCTGTATCTATAACTATAATTCGATATAAAATCATCATCATAAATATAATTATAATAAATTCATCATAGATAATATAGCAGTACAACACAGTTTATCATTATTGCTCTTTTACCCTCTTACCACTCAACCTCTGTGCTCAACCTAATCGAGTTGGTTTGAGCCTAGAAGGTTAAGGGTCATGTGGCGAGACCATCACCACCTTATTGACCACCTAATTGACAATGTTAACGACACTTTTATTATTGAGGATGATGATGATGATGATGATGATGAACATGACGATAATGGCGATGACTAATGGCGATGCTAATTGATAATTAAATCTTTCTATAATCACTTTAGAAGTTTATTTTTTCCTAACATAGCAAAATAAATTATTTTAATTATACTTTAAGGTGTGCATTATTTCAATTTTGCTTATTTAAATTACTAAATAATTTTAATATTAAGAATGATTTTTTGTTTGGTTTGATGAAACAAACAGCAGAAAGTGACTAACAAATGGAACCGGAAATAGAAATGCCAGAATTCTACCGAATTAATAAACAGACTGTTACTGACATTCATACAAAAAGGATCTTATAAATGGTAAAAAAATATCGAATTAAATAGTTTTCCATATAATTCATGCGCATTGACTGGACTCCGAAATTAATCGAAATGAGGAGATCCGCTGAATAACCAAAGTCACAGACATAGCTCAATGAGTTGCGAAGCTGAAGTGGCAATGGGCGGGGCACATAGTTCGAAGAGCCGATGGACGTTGGGGTCCCAAAGTGCTGGAATGACGACTCCGCACTAGTAAGCGCAGTATTGGCCGACCCCCCACAAGGTGGACTGACGACATCAATCGAGTTGCAGGGATTCGCTGGATGCAGGTGGCTCAGTATCGTGATGTTTGGAAGTCCCTACAAAAGGCGTATGTCCTGCTGTGGACGTCCAGCGGCTGATATGATGATGATGATGATGATGAACTGGACTCCTGGCACCCAAAGCACAACCAAACAAACACATTATAAATCTCATTTGAGCCAGCTGTCAAGTTAATCCGCACGAGCTGTACATACAAACATTTAGATTAGTACAATTTTAGCCTCCAAACGAGGCTAAAATTGTACTAATATTAAATTGTACTTTACGTAAAGTAAAGTTTATATTTCGTAAAGTGAATATTTTAAATAAGTGTTATTCTAACAGTGACATGATTAAGTAGTACAGGACATCTAGAAAAAATCGCTTAAGATTTGTAACATGACTCGAGATTTTCTAACCATCGGTAGTGTGCAACCCAACAAGCTTATCTTGAGTACTTCGATCCCCCTCCCCCCCCCCCCCTTGGTGTGGCTCAGAAACTCAAAAAGTTTTTTCGTTTCTGTCCTAAACTATGAGTATTACATGAAAGTTTATTTGACAAAAAATGTAGAGGATAGAGGAGGAGGAGGAGAAAGTCGTACGATAGTACCTCATTGACATTTTCATCTACAATTAATGTCAATGAGGTACTATCGTACGACTTTAAATACGGAAGGTAGGTGGCGCTGAAGTTGCTTGATATGTGTTTTTTCAGCATTTAGTGTACAAAATAGTAGATTCTTATACAAGGGGCTAAAAAGACCCATTATATACGAGGTATTTTTAGGGCCCGAGACGTAAGACGAGGGCCGCCTAAATAGAAACCGAGTTTATAATGGGTTTAGCCCCACGTGTTACACTCTGCTTTTCACTACGATTGCTAGAAAATAAAATAGTTTAATACAATATTAAATGATTTATTTTAGTTGAAAAATAAATGTACAAAGTCTACAATTTTAGATATTAAGGGAGATACATAATTTCCGACTACTGTGAAGATGAATAATGAGTATGTGAGGTAAACGTGGGAGATAATACTTTAAAAAACTCCTTTCGTAAGTGAATCCATTCGTTGTTGTTTTCTCCACTTATTAATTTTTTTGTAGGTAAGTATTTAAGTAAATGCGTCTCGACTTTGATGGTAACAGATTGAAAATTTCATCCATCTCCAAATTAGGATCACCATTCTCACTAGATGAAGACAACAATAACAATTATTATTGAAAAATATGTGAAAAAGTATGGATTGAAGCCAAGAATGCTGGCAGAGCAATATCGGAAATTTTGCGAGTACCCAAACCACCATACCTAATCGGTAGAGTGGCTTGGGTCCATGCCTGTTCGTTCAAACTAATATTTAAAATGGATTCGATTTGTGATTTTAAAAGCAAATCTATTTGTAGAATTAGATGGTCATGTTTCCATATAGGGCAGCAACGGAGCAAGTATGTGAATTTTGGTATTAGTAAACAGAATTTTACAATAAAAAGAGCAGAGTGGCGGCTAATTTTGAGTAGGCGGTCCGAGTGGTTATTAAATTTTGAAATCGAATTCGTTAGAAGAGGAGGGATGGCTTCATCAAAGACGGGTGATCCAAGGAGATGTAGACTATCCTTGAAAACGGTTTTAATATTTGGCGCGACGTTACTGAAATTTTGATGAATTTGTGATGCCAGATGAGAATCTACGGAGTCAGAAATATACAACTCGCATTTATTGAAGTTTAGCTCAAGGCCAATATCTCTAAATTTATTGTAAATTTGTCATATATAATCGCCTAAAACTGTTTGTGAATCACCACCCAAAGTGCCGTCATCAAGGTACCATACATTTAATTTTGAATTTAGACTATGGATTATTGAATTATAGGTATATTATTTTTATTTTTTTATTTTTTATTTATTTGGGACAGAAAACATTTACATATTAGAGGTTAGTAAAGGCTTAAATTACCATGCAAAGGGGTTAATAAATATGTAAACAACAACACTATCCACGAATTACACAAATTAAGAATAAGGGCGTCACAAAACATACCTACAAATGACATTTACAAGACAAACAAGGAAAGTGGTTAACATAAAGCAGTTGAATCATAAAAATTTTAATAAAAAAAATTCAACCGACTTCCAACTCAAAAATCAACCTAAACTAAAAAGCAAAAAATAACATCTTACCTATGTGCTACCTTCTGATCAGTTTGAAGGCGGTGCCAAGCCAGTGATGTTTTAATTCAAGCCGTTTAAATTACACAATTTCTGTGGTTCTTTCAGAAACGGCTTGAATTAAAACATGACACTGGCACCGCCTTCAAACTGATCAGAAGATAGCACATAGGTAAGATGTTATTTTTTGCTTTTTAGTTTAGGTTGATTTTTGAGTTGGAAGTCGGTTGAATTTTTTTTATTAAATTTTTTATTTTAATTTTAATTTTTAACTACTATACCATAAAGCGTCGTCGTGTCGTCTTACTTTAATCTGATAAAAAATATGACAGAATAATACTAGCGGACGCCAACTACTTCGTCCGTGTGTAATTTAGTTTTTCACTCCCTCCCTGGAACCATGGATTTTCCGGGTTAAAAGTAGCCTATGTGTTAATCCAGGCTATAATATATCGTAATACAAAATTTCAGCTAATTCAGTTCAGTAGTTGAGGCGTGAAAGAGTAACAAACATTCATATCATCAAAATCATTAGTTTTCGCAAATCTCGGGAAACCATAGATTTTTACGGGATAAAAAGTAGCCATGTGTAAATCCAGAGTAAAATCTATTTCCATTCTAAAATTCAGCTAAATCGCTTCAGTAGTAGCAGCGTTAAAGAGTAAGAAATATCCAAACAAACATACATCCAAACATCCATACAAATTTTCGTGTTTATAATATTAGTAGGATTAAGCATATTGCAGCTTGCTCCTTGTGCAAAACATTTATCAGACATATTGCAGCTCACTGTTTGTGCGAAACATTTAGGGCAGGCATATTGCAACTCGCTCCATGTGCGAAACAATTAGGGCAGGCATATTGCAACTCGCTCCCTGTGCGAAACAATAAGGACAGGCATATTGCAACTCGCTCCCTGTGCGAAACAATAAGGACAGGCAAATTGCAACTCGCTCCCTGTGCGAAACAATTAGGGCAGGCATATTGCAACTCGCTCCATGTGCGAAACAATTAGGGCAGGCATATTGCAACTCGCTCCCTGTGCGAAACAATAAGGACAGGCATATTGCAACTCGCTCCCTGTGCGAAACAATTAGGACAGGCAAATTGCAACTCGCTCCCTGTGCAAAACAATTAGGGCAGGCATATTGCAACTCGCTCCCTGTGCGAAACAATTAGGGCAGGCATATTGCAACTCGCTCCCTGTGCGAAACAATTAGGGCAGGCATATTGCAACTCGCTCCCTGTGCGAAACAATTAGGGCAGACATATTGCAACTCGTTCCCTCGGCGAAACAATTAGGGCAGGCATATTGCAACTCGCTCCCTGTGCGAAACAATTAGGGCAGGCATATTACAACTCGCTCCCAGTGCGAAACAATTATGACATCCATATTGCAATTTGCTCCCTGTGAGAAATAACTATGACATACTCGTACATACTGCAGCTCCCTCCCTGTGCGAAACAATTATGACAGACATATTGTAGCTAGCTCCCTTTGCGAAACAATATGCCCGCCCTAATTGTTTCGCACAGGGAGCGAATTGCAATACGTATGTCGTAATTGTTTCGCAGAGGGAGCGAATTGCAATACGTATGCCGTAATTGTTTCGCAAAGGGAGCGGGCTGCAGTATGTAAGTCATAATTGATTCGCAAAGGGGGCGAGGTGCAATATGTCTGTCGTAATTGTTTCACACAGGGAGTGAATTACAATATGGATGTCATAATTGTTTCGCAAAGGGAGCTAGCTACAATATGTCTGTCATAATTGTTTCGCACAGGGAGGGAGCTGCAGTATGTACGAGTATGTCATAATTATTTCTCACAGGGAGCAAATTGCAATATGGATGTCATAATTGTTTCGCACTGGGAGCGAGTTGTAATATGCCCGCCCTAATTGTTTCGCAAAGGGAGCTAGCTACAATATGTCTGTCATAATTGTTTCGCACAGGGAGGGAGCTGCAGTATGTACGAGTATGTCATAATTATTTCTCACAGGGAGCAAATTGCAATATGGATGTCATAATTGTTTCTTTTTGCGAACTAATTAAGACATCCATATTGCATCTCGCTCCCTGTGCGAAACAATTATGATAGACATACTGCAGCTCGCTCCCTGTGCGAAAAAATTATGACAGACATATTGCACCTCGCTCCCTGTGCGATCTTCGTGAGACCATCATTTCAGACTCTGAAACTGCATTTCCTATTGTGATCTGCTACTGACATAGGAGTAAGCAGTATCAGATATTCTATAGTAAGCAGTATAATCATAAACAATAATTTGCATCACAAGGTCGTCGATCAGGGTGTGCACTAGGACGAAATATTAACCAACTGGAAAAATCTCAATTTATAAGCATTAAGAAAACAACTCTTAGGGTATGCAGCACTATAATGCATGTATGAAGTGCGCGCCACTGCTCTAAGATCATCACAGGAGAGCTACTTTAAACGGTTGAACGAAAAAAAGACCAGTAAAAAATAATTTAGTCAACAAAAGATATCAAATATCTACTTCTCTTAGCTATTTTGCCAGCGTATTTTTGCTCAGCATTTTCCTCAATTATCGCGCTAACACCGTCGCTCTCCTTTAAAAGTATCATAACAACTCATTATATAACAGATTGCCTTGAGACGGTAAAAGAACTCTCGCAAATCCAAAACACGTGTTGTATTTCTTTATTTTTTATTTCACTAGAGAATCATTATATTAAACTACCTCTCAACATCCAAGCAAAGATTAAAATGGAAAACGGAATTTTTCGACGTTGTTATTAAATTAGCCGACCCCTGTGATTTTGTACGCGTGGCAGTCTGAGCCGTATGATATGGTAATTAACAGAGCTTCCGGTGGCCGGCCAGCGCCCTCCCATTATGCTCCCCGAACAAAATTATTCCCGACAGGCCTAGTCCATAACAGTATTGTCATATGCTTCTTCAAAATAGTTAGCTACAAGACCGTCATACGAAGATATAAAAAAGCGATCAGTGATTTCTTCCCGATTGAAAATTTGTTATAATATAGTAAACACTCCGTATAAGAAATATAATTGTCAACAAATTACCTCTTCTATAACAAGGGAGGCCTGCCACTGTACAATTAGTTGATGATGACAACAAAGACATGTGATAAACGTCCACAGATCAGCATCGTAAGTATCGGACACATCGCATCATACTAGTTCTCAGAAAGAGTTCAATCCCCAGCTCAGACTGCATTGCAACAGATTTGCAAACAGATTGGGATTTTATATTTCCTAAATAGGCTCAGATCTAGACTGGTGGTGAGTACATCAGCCGTGGATTGACTCCTGGGTCAACCCACGGCTGATGTTTTTATCTAGGGTGGGCATGCATAAGGTTTTTATCTAGGGTATGCACTATAAGTAAAAATTGGAAAATTCCTTGTCCAACTACGAGTATATATATTCTGTGGTCCAACATAGCCTTAGGGTAGGCAGTGCTTTTTTGTATCCATGAAGTGCATGCCACTGGGTTGAGCCCAACTACCCGAAAAAAGCTTGACTGTGGGACTTAGTTAACCTTTTTACCTCACCGTACCCTAGTAATTCACTTTACCGTACCGTATCCTGAAAGCGAAGGTCAGTGGGTGTTGCCACGTTGTAAATCAATACGATGTGTATATAAATAACTACCAATCCGGCGCTAGGTTGCAGATAGAGTCGCCTTTGAACAGAAAAAAGTTGTTGGAATATCAGATTTTACGGAAAATATTCGCGGAACATTGAAACGAAATTCTGTAACTGTGAACTGACTCAATTTCAAATTCATACTCGTTTCAAATTTTTTTTATTTACAATGGTTTGTTTTCAGTTACTTACTTTTTCATCAACGTGAACATGGATGATGAAAATGCAAATGCTGAAAAGTTTTACGATTCCTTTGTGGGTAGGTAGTATTTTGCAAATTCATAAGTATGTACAATAATATTATTTAAATTGTCTACCTAAATTTTATATTTAACAAAAAGAAATATAAATATACTTACGCCTACGACTTCGACTGCCTTTTGTTACAAGTTCCTCGATTACAGGTGGTACTAACATTAATTACTTATGTTATTGTAGAGGGGAGGTATCAGTGTTGGTATAAATAAGAAGGTATTTAATGACTTGAGCTCAGTTGTTTGTGAGGCAGCATGGACACCGTCACACTGCCAATCGCGTTAGAGATTTTGTGCAATAACGTTTTGTGTTGTAATCATTGATAGTAATTTGTGTTGTAATTATTGTTTATCATAAATTGTTTAGTATGGGCGTAGAGAACATGTAGGGCAGGTGAGTGTTTATGAACTCTAAAGACATCCCTTAAACCTACCCCTAAGGTCACAAGTCCTGAGACCTGTTCGATGTGTTTCCTCTGCCACAAAATAATGGTACAATCACTATCGCTGCTGCCCGTCACGTCACACTTTAGACCTCCTTAATCCGGCCCACTCGCAAAAACCGTGCAGACGTCAAGTAACTATAACTTCTACTACATAGCATTCTACTGGTGAAAGAATTTTTGAAATCAGATCAGTAGTTCCGAAGATTGTTTCCCCATTCAAAGAATGTTACAAACTTACAAACCTTACCTCTTTATAATATTAGTATAGATTTTTAACCAACTAGCGGATGCCCGCTACTCCGTTTGTGTGAAATTCTGTTTTTTACAAATACCTTTAGATGCAAAGGAGTAACAAATCATAAAAGTAACACACATAAACTTTCGCCTAAATAATGTGACTGGCCAGGTGTTTTTTAGGCAACGTATTCGCAATATATTTTCTTACATACTATTGATATTATTCTTAGTATACTTTTCATCCAATAAACAGTTAGGTAAAGATTTCTTATTCGGATCTCAAATCGGACATTAGTCAAGAAAAGAGATGAATTTCTGCAAGAGAGTCTTTTTTATACTTTACAAGTTAGCCCTTGGCAACAATCTCCCCTGATAGTAAGTGATGATGCAATCTAAGATGGAAGCGGGCTAACTTGTTAAGAGGAGGATGAAAATCCACACCCCTTTCGGTTTCTACACGACATCGTTTCGGAACGCTAAATCGCTTGGCGGTACGTTTTTGTCGGCAGGGTGCTAACTAGCCACGGCCGAAGCCTCCTACCAGCCAGACCTGAATCAATTAAGAAAAGCAATTGGCCCAGCCGAGGATCAAATAATTAAGTGAGTCCAGGACCTCCGTAAAACCCACCGCGCATATCACGGCGCCACAGAGGCTGTCAAAGCGTTTATTAGCAAGCATTTTATACATCGATGCATACAAGGATAACGATGTCTATTGTGTATAAATACAGACTGCATCTGGCTAGGGAGAACAGTAGGTTAGTGGGTCAGAATCAGGGGCGGGGCGGCTCTTTGTGGGGCTCTGGGACTAGACTCATTATATCGCCTCGGACACGAACCGGCTACGTATAGCCTTTTCATCCACCCAGCGACACCACACTTACGGCTCGCCGGCTTTTTCATCATCCTTAACGACCCATAATATTCGGCTCACTGTTGAGCACAAGTCTCCTCTCAGAGAGAGGAGTTAGGCCTTAGTCCATCACACTGGCCCAATGTGGATTAGCAGACTTCACACTCGTAGAGAATTAAAGAAATTCGCAGGTATGCAGGTTTCCGCACGATTTCTTTCCTTCACCGTTTGAAGCACGTGATATTTAATTTCTGAAAATGCACTTTGCAAATTGCAGGTGCATGCTCTGGACCTGGATTCGAACATACACTCTTATGTATGGCAGATGTCTACTCTACTGGACTATTACGGCTTAACGCCGACTGCCACAAATACGAGTACCTACCTAAAAATATTCACCAACTCTGAGCCCATACAAAGTGACGTAAGAGTGCCGCCAGCAAACGGTAAGCGTGGCGACAGCGCGCGGTATGCCTATACCGAGCGTTTACGTTACGTACCCTATTAATGTGCTTTGAAGCATGGAGTTTCAAATAAAGAATATTAAACGACTCGAAGTACCTAATACGGAGCCTAGATAGAGTTTGTGTCCGAGGCGTTAAAATGAGTTTTGACCTTAGGAACTGCTGGCCGTAGGCATTGAATGTGATTGAATAACTTCATTCACTCCTCATTTTTAAAATAAGTTCACCACCTATTGATAAGTGTATGATAGCTTATTCACATGTATTATCATCATCATATATCTATACGGACTTATAATAAATATGTGACAGGTATAATTCTGTACTTTGAAGATATTTTGAATTTTTTATTTGAGGGCACTTAATCGATACGGCACGGCTATTCTCTAACGGTGTTTTGTAAAACTCGCAAGTGCGAGTTTCGAATTCACTTATATCTTTCTCATTCTATAGTATCGTGTTAAACAGAGAGAGAAAGAGGTGAATTCGGAACTCGCACTTGCGAGTTATAAACATATCGTTACAAAATAAGCCTAGCTGAAGTCAAAATCTGACTGTCTTTCCGTCTTTTGTAGACCGTGCATCATGTTTAAACTACTGAAGGAATTCAATAACTTGGTACTATTTGAGTTCTATGGATTGGGTAATTTTTTTTTTATATTATAATTGAATTTTGCGTGCATGTATGCGTTTATTAATAAAACAAATATAACTATGTCATGTAGTTTTGAACAATTAAAAAATAAAGGAAATACAAATTAAAAACATTAAAATGTCAAAATATTTTGTTTTTAATTAAAAAAAGAAAAAAATTGAAAAATCTTTTTTAACATTTTAATTTAAGAAATTCTATTTTCTGATTTTTAGGCATTAGACAAAAATATGAAATTAATTACAGTTTGTTTGAAACAAAAGTTTACGTTTATAAACATTGAGTTATTGTCAGATTTTTTTTTTACAATTTACAAAAAACTATGAAATTATAATTTTTTGAAAAATAAAACACTATACTAACTAATTTAAATACAGAATTAATAAAAAAAAATCTTTTAAAATAAGTAAAAATTACTTTTTCGACGTTTATCTTTTTTTGAAATTCATCAAATAATTTGTGGAACTTAGTGGCAGAAATAATTTTTTAATCAATGTTAAACTTTCCCGGTTTCAATGAAAAAAAAAATATTGTGTACCGGGATTCTTGTTTTAAATAGATATAAAACCAACGATATCATCAAACACGCACAAAAGTAATTTTTTGATTACTAAACTACGAATTGTCGTTTTTTTTTTCAAAAATTAATAACTCACAAACTAAAAAACTTTTGTTAATTGTTAGAATAGATGAATGTTTTTTTATGTTAATTTTTATTAAAACAGAGCATCGGAAAAATATAGTAATAGTAGTGTGTAAAAGTCACTAACTCTTTGAAAAAATCAAAGAAAATCTTTTGTTTTACTTATATTTTTTTTAGATTTTTAAATTAATATTTAGTACTCGAAAAAATAAAAATATCTGAGTATTACCCTTCCTAGCGGCGACAAGCCCGAGTTTGAGTGGCCGGCGGAACCCTATTTTCAGCGCAATAGTTAATAAATATTTGTTTGTAAATAAATTTTTGTTGTTGTTTGTGTGTTGTATTTACTTCTAAAGGTTACAGTTTTTGTTAGAAAATTTCCTTATTCTTTTTGAATCTTTTGTTAAATTGCACGCTAAATAGTTTTTGAGTTTTATGTCAAAAACTTTTTGTTTATAACTTTTGCAATTTTTGAGAGCGGGCCTTCAATTTTTTCAAAAACTATTTTTATTCAATTCTGAATCGAATGACACCTTAACCTTTTTTATAGGAGACGGAGAACTTTTTTCATGCTAAAGAGCTCATGTGGATCACACTATAAGGAATTCTCATGTCACAATGTTAGTTACTATACTCCTCCGAAACGTCTTGACCGATTTTTATGAAATTTTATAAGATTATTCAGTAGATCTGGAAAACGGCTAATATCTATTATTCACACCCATATGGGATAAGAGATGTCCACTCTTAACATTTTAAACTGAATTCAAAAAGGAGGAGGTCCTCAAGTTGACCGGTATGTTTTTTTATTTTTATTTTTGTATGTACACTGATTATTAGAAGACGCCTGAACCAATTTTAAAAAGTATTTTTTTTATTTTAAAGGGTATACTCTGCATGTTTTTCCTTCACCGTTTGAGACACGTGATATATAATTTCTTAAATTGCACACAACTGAAAAGTTGGAGGTGAATGCTTCGGACCGGATTCGAACCCGCACCCTCCGGAATCGGAGGCAGAGGTCGTATCCACTGGGCTATCACGGCTCAACACATTCTGAGAAACCTGCATACCTGAGAATTTTCTGAATTCTCTCCTTGTGTGAAGTCTGCTAATCCGCATTGAGCCAGCGTGGTGGACTATTTGCCTAACCCCTCTCATTCTGAGAGTAGTCTTGAGCTCAGCAGTGAGCCAAATATCGGGTGATAGTGATGACTCTCCACGTGGCCACATATTCATCATGTCAGGATCTGATCTGATCAGCCTGATGATGGAAACCTGAAGAAATCGATGGGGAACTTTAAAAAATTATGTGGACTAGTGTGTCCGTAAATTTTTTCATTGAGTATTTTTAAGCACTACAATGTAATGAAGATTTGGAAATGATCTGATATTGGAGCCAAAATACAGACGAGTGAACTCCTCAACGACTTACAGTAATTACCTTGTATTTGGACTTGATTAATTTGTATTGATGAGAACTTTCCACCTAGATGGGTTGCGACTGTCATTAAGGGTCTGGTGATAAAGACAAAGGACAGTTAAGGGAACTCCTCGTCGGTTTTATTTAATTTAATTCGTAATTTTAGGTATATACTTGAAATCTCTGAGACCGGCGGTACATCGATAAGTAATTGTTCTAGAAATATCCTGACCCACTTCCAGGAAAATGCGAGAAAACGCGTCAACTCGCCCCCTTGTTGGGCGTTGTCGAACGTAGCACCGCCCTTTGCCCGGGCCGCCGGAGCTCAGTCGCTGAAGGCAGCTCCTCGTTGACGACAGGTGCCACTGTCTTATTAACTTATTCCCATAGAACAAATAATTAATCAATACATTTCATTATTTTGTTAATCAATACATTGCATTATTTTGTTAAATTAGCAAAAAAACAAGAAAAATGTAGTTAACATTTTATACCCTTTAATTTTAAAGTAAAACCACGCATAATTTTTTATAGTGCATAGAAAGTCTTTATCTATTTTTTTTAAATAGACTGAAATTGTGGTGTTTATTTTCGGTAATGTTAGTGTCACGAAGAGGATTGTAGTAGGTCAGTAAAAAAAATATTTATTTTAGTTACTTTATGTATTTTTTTGCCTTGGAGATAGATTATTATGTATTTAAATAATTTATGTTATTTATGTATTTTCTCTAACAAATATGATATATACTTGTTTAATTTATTTTGGCCACATTTTTATATAATATATATAATTTTTAATTACTTTTTTGCTAAAAATATCTACGTGATTATAATACGTAGCAATAAAAGTATTTTAATATTAATACCAATAATAAATGTATGCTTGACACTTTAAAATAAATACTTGATTCTCACAGATATGTCTGTGTTTTTATATCGTGTAAATAACTATATGAAGAAACATAGTTATTTTTAAATCACAGACATACAATTTAATTTTATTTTTATGTATTGATAATTAAACACATTTTGTATCTTTCTCTGTTAAATATTCTTCGAAACAAACCACGGTGTTTGTTTCTAATAAACCGTGTGATAACCGCAGCCACTTGTTGCAGGGAACTCGCTCGGCGGGAAACTTTTCAGGGTCAGTAGAGCGACGGGGATCGAATCGATACGAGTAGAGCGGCTCTCCATTGAAAGCTACGCTCAAAATGCGTAGCTTATCATTGAATTGACGCAGCAATGGACAATATATCTAGATAATTACTAAAAAAATACAACCGATTTCAAAATATTAACGTACCCACAAATCTATAAAGCGAAAAATAAAATTATAACATTTTCTACCTATCGATCACTTTGAAAAAGGTGCTATTTGATACTGTCATAGGCTACATTTCATCTTCGTATTCTCACGGAAACGGGAACTAAGCGGATTAAACAGCGAGGCGTCGGCTAGTGATGAATATATCACCATTATTTTTCCACATTAGGTAGAAACTTTTTTTCTATATGGTACTAATGTTGAAGTCCTATCTAATGAAAAAATAGTTATCAAAATCGGACTACACTATAAAAAGCTATGCGTGGTTTTACTTTATATAATTAAAAATTACATGTGTTCATACTTAATATTAATTATTATTTAGCAATCAAGCAACTTCTGAAGAACAAATCAATTCTGATGACTTCGATGCAAGGAGTTGGTCAAAAATAATAAGGCGATAAATACTACAAATTACATCCCTTTAACAGGTAATTTTTACTTTCATATTATTAATATTCATTTAATTTTATTTGATTTATAAAAAGTTTTATGAATTTATCTTTATTGTTATTACTTTTCTTATTTATTGTCTTTAGTTCATGTATGCGTTTAAATTGGTTACGTATGACGTAACTAATTTAAACGCATGCATTAAGTAAAATTATAGAGAAAAATTTCAAGTTCTTATTAATTACAGATTATATTATATTATGAAAGTATATAATACTAGCGGACGCCCGCGACTTCGTCCGCGTGAAAATCGATGTAAACTTTCAACCTCTATTTCACCCTTCTATTTATATTTTTGCAAGGTTTTTAAAGTATAATAAATAGTGCATTTTTCATTTACAAATATACCTTGAAATCTGAAGGAATTTCCATACAAACTTCCTACCCCTAGTTCACCCCTTTCTGATTTTATTTTCGCGACAAAAAGTGTCCTATAAGTACTTAATTTTATTACTTATAATACCTTCTCCGTATTATGGTCACAAATCGTGCCAAGTTTCATTTGAATTCATTCAGTAATTTTAGCGTGATGCCCGGTAACAAAAAAGACGGACGCTTACTAACGCATTTTGCGATTCATTTTTATATTATTTGTTGTAGGTGGTAGTAGGGGGTAATCTCTGGATCTACTAAACTGATTTTGAAAATTCTTTCACCCATAGAAAACCAAATTATTTGCGAGTGTCATAGGCTACGTTTTTACTCCGTATTCCCACGGGAACGAAAAATACGTGGGTGAAACCGCGATGCATCCTATAGCGGCATTTTTGCGTCTTTTAGAACTTTATCTCTATAATATTTTCTTGATTATTAAGTAATTAATTTTGATAAGGATTTAAGTTAAGTTCTATAAATGATAATAAAGTACAAAAGGCTGCTTTACAATATCTGCTAAAATATACAAGATAGATATATGGTGTCGCGGACTTTTTTGTAGAACTTTTAAAGGTACATAAAGCCCTAATACATTGGTTTAAATTATACGGAATGGTTAAGGCAGCGCATGCGAATATGTCTGTCTTTCGGTCCGACTTGTAGGAGAAAAACTGTGATAACTCAGTAATTATATACGATACAAATACAAAATATAGCCCAATATAACATTCTACTGGTGAAAGAATTTTTAAAATCAGATGAGTAGTTCCGAAGATTACCCCTTACAAATAATAGTTACGAACATACAAACTTTACCTCTTTAACCCTTAACCACCTACCTGCGGTCTCAGAGACCGCAACGATTTTTCAAATTCAAATATTTCCGCGTGTGAGTGGCGTGCATTAAAGCGTGTTCATGTACCTTTTCTATACACCACACAGTGTTGTGCTAGAGCTCGGCGAGTGTGTACGTGCGCGCGTTTGACCAGAGTAAGTAAAATAAATTCGCCAGCGGTCTCCGTGACCGCACGTAGGTGGTTATGTGACGTGAGGTGGTTGATTGACTTTTTGTTATAATTATTTATTGTTACTGTTTTGGAGTCAAAATGACGAAAATATTGAAAGATGACTTCAGCAAGAGATCTTGGACGAAGATGACATTTTTGGCGAGGATTGCAGCGACGTCGACCCTGATGTAACCGTTGATCAAGAGCAGGCTGAAGAGTGTGAAAAAAAATTTACTGCGGCAGTAATCGTTTTCGCTGCTCATCTGTGCCTAACGTCACTCGTTCAAGGACACCTCAGATTATTGTACAGCAAACGCCGGGTGTAAAACCAGCAAAAGTACCTATTTGTTTGGAGTGTATGCAAACAATGTGTTGTTACAGCCGCGAAAAAATGTAAAAGTTGAGGCTTTGCAATTTCGTTTAATTTTTCATTTTTTGTTTAGTTTTTTTATTTCATTTTATTCTAAGTTTATTCAAATAATAAGAAATAAGAAAAATCAGTGAAAATTTCAAGTATTTTAGAATAAAGATCTCATTTTCTTAGTATAATTATTTTTGGTGCCATATTTCTTATTTCAGAGATATTATTTCATTTTAATAAAACTTTTATATTAATTTTGCTAATTTGTGACGATTAAATAAAGCAATTACACGGTGGTTAAAGGACAGAAATAGGTGCCAGGTGGTTAAGGGTTAATATTAGTATAGATAATTCACTTTAATTATTTTGTCACAATAATATAATAACAAAATTTATGCTGCAGGTCTTTCTTCCTGGAGAGCTAAGGTGAGTTTATTATAATTACATTTATTAGATAATTTAAGAAGAAAACAAACTGTTTTTATAGTTTATAATTTTTCTTCCAGTCCAGCAAATACGCAAGCTTCACGCCTCTCTAATAGACTATATAAAAAATTGCATAAAGTGTAATCCGACATCAGCGAAACAAACACTGTGTCAGCATTTGTTAAAAATAAATTTTTATATTGTTTCTACCGAGTATCAACAAGCGGTTTCACGACACAATTAAATGAATCAATGACTACTCGACTACTACTACTACTACTACTACTACTACTATACTACTACTATACTGCAAGCAAATATCCAGACGTAAACAAAAACCTTAACTTTAAAGCAAATCGACAATTGTAAATACATATACATGATATAATACTTTTAAAAGTATTCTAGGGACTCAGGTGTGTCTTTTTTTATTTTGTATTTGCCAAATAAGATTTAAACTTAATATATTATATAATAGAGTATTTTATTACTCACTCTTTCTCGTATATCTTCACATGTTGTAAATATTGTATCAAAATGTTTATAATACTATTTTGGCATATATTTTCTCAGATTATCATTCGATTAGTACTTATAATTCTTAGACATTATGGTTATAACATTCGAGTTATTATAAATTTCATAGACCGTTTCGGCTTATACTTCGATATAAGATAAGTGGCTTAAGTCATATAGTTGTTTGTTTTGTTTTTATCTTGCAATCTTTGACAAAAGAACCCCAATTTCTCTACCCTACCTTTACCCTAAGTTTTAAGTTTTTCACAAATCCCGCGGGAACCATGGATTTTCTGGGATGAAAAGTAGCCTATGTGTTAATCTAGAGTAAAATCTATTTTCATTTCAAATTTCAGTTTCATACAAACTTTCATCCCTTATTTTATCCCCTTGGGGATAGAATTGATCAAAATCCTTTCTTAGCCGATACCTACGTCATAAAATCTACCTGTATGCCAAATTTCAGCCCGATCCGTCCAGTGGTTTGGGCTGTGCGTTGAT
This sequence comes from Bicyclus anynana, assembly GCF_947172395.1. NCBI lineage: Eukaryota > Metazoa > Arthropoda > Insecta > Lepidoptera > Nymphalidae > Bicyclus > Bicyclus anynana. The sequence continues at coordinate 3,217,565 of NC_069096.1, read as the reverse complement.
AGATCACTATGCCAGTCACCTTTGAGTTTTATATATTTAGATTGTAAGAAGTAAAGTTTGTGGGGTTGTAGGGGGTAATCTCTGGATCTACAGAACAGATTTTGAAAATTCTTTCACCGATAGAAAGCTACGTTATTTGCAATGTTTTTACCCCGCGTTCTTTCGGGAACACGAACTATGTCGGTGAAACCGCGGAGCATCTTTTAGCGGCATTTTTGCGTCTTTTAGAAATTTTGTATTATCTCCGAAACTATATGACTAATTAACATACTGTAAAAGTCAAATCTTATCTCTATTACAATCTCTTGATTATTAAGTAATTCATTTTGATAAGGATTTAAGTTAAGTTGTGTAAATAATGACGAAAACTTTAGTCTTTGATTTAAATAATTTATTAAAGTACAAAAGGTACTATATCTGCTAAAATATAGAAGATAGATATATATGCTGTTGCGACATTTTTTTAGGAAATAATGTGTTCTGCAAAGTTGTAGTATATTATTTTATTCTAACATCAATAGTTTTTGCAGCGCACGCCATGTAAGCAAAACTTTTGTACACCTTGGGTTACATTATTGCGGTTTCAGGAAGGATCCGTATTTTTTTTAAAATATAATATAGCCTATACACTTTCTCGATAAATGGGCTATCTAGCATTGAAAGTACTGGTCAAATCGGACCAGTAGTTCCTGAGATTAGCGCGTTCAATCAAACAAACAAACAAACTCTACAGCTTTATAATATTAGTATAGATTTTCACTAATTAAAAAAACTAAAATCTAATGTAAATATATATTATTATAACCAATATCCCTCGTAGTTAATTATTAAAAACTAATGATTTTAAACTTATTTCGTGGTTGTTCATTATGAATGTTATTTAAACGGGTACATACCACGATAAAAAGACGAGCTTTTTAATGTCGATATTTCGACCCAGTTGCATGGATCGTGGTCACGACGGAACTGAAGTTGCGAGATGAGAAGTGAAGTCAGCTGTTAGGGGCAGAATCGATCTACCCTCTTTCTCGTTCTTTTTCTTTTTTCAACAACCTCGCGTTTTTGGCTGTTTAGGCAAACCTCTTGGTTTGCACAATTCTACCACCGGGTTCCACTCGCTGGCTAGTTTGAAACCATCTTCCCGATTGAAATTATTGTATTTTCGAATTTCAATGGCTTCTCGAACTAGTCGGGGTATATAGTGGCTCCAGGTTGTAGAATGTGATCAGCTATCGCAGACTTTTGAGGGTCGTTGTTTTTATCGCTCGTATATGTTCCGTTACACGGGTTGCTATGGGCCTCTTCGTTTGTCCAATATAAGAGCTCTTTTTCTTTTCTCTTTTTTTAGGAAATATAACCCACATTTCCTCTACTTTAAACTTCTTGGATTTTAGGTTGGTAACAACCGATTACATAATAATAATACAAAATTTGTACTGTTTTTGAATTATGACTTAAAGAATCTAAAAATTTTAAAATGTTTTTCTGTATCCCATAATCCACTTTGTAGTAGAGTAGCCCACATTTCTTAAAAAAAAAAGAAAAAAGCCTCTTTTTTCGAAACCAGTACACTTTTGCCCCATACAACCCATTTCAATTTGATAGCTAATGATCCCTACTATCACCCCTTAAATGGATCGCTATACGTTTCCAGTGACTTTTATACAAGATAAAAGTGACAGGTAAGAAATATAGAAAACCGCTAGATGTACAAAGATGAAATAAGGCAGGGCGGTAGATTAAGCCGGATTTATATTTGTCTGACGTGTACACTTACCATCAGGTGAGATCGTGGTCAAGCGCGAACTTAAGCAATATAAAAAAGGCTTGTTCCGACTACTTTAGCAGTTTGTACTTTTAGCAATAACACCAAAAATTTTGTTGAGTAGGTTAGTAAATAGTTTAGTCGAGTCAATCCATTTTACTCTATTTTAACGGGCAACAATGTAAAACAAATCTTTAGTTTTATCTTGTAGACTAAAATAAAAATGTTCTTGTTGTATCTCTGGTATTGATCTCTTAGCATTAATTTTGAAACTTATTTCAACGCCAACAAAGTCAATCAATACTTTTTATTTATTTAATTTTAATTGAGTTTTAAAATTATCGTCTTGTAATATTATTATAGATCTTTATAGCCAACGAGATTATATTATACCTATGTATTTACGTCGTTGTTTAGAGCTAATATAAGTATAATAAAAAAATAAAATAGTTTTAGTGAACTGAAATTTCTCAAACAATTAAAATAATTTCAATTTACATAAATTAGTGTTAATAACTCTAAAAATATCTATACACGATGAAATTATTATCGACTATTACTTCGATATTTTTTTCGCGAACCATATCCCTGTAGTGCGCTGCAGAGTTATAATAAGATATATCAACAGTAAATATTCAGTTTAGAATTGCAATACAATCCTGGTAAAGTAAACCCTTAAAAGTAGCTAAGCCCATGTCTTAAGGCCAGTGTAATTTTGACGGTAAACTTGATCGTGTGTGCGGCGTTTTGATGTCCATGGATTCAGAACTAGTCGAGCATACTCCATCTGCAATATATATTATTAGAAATAATATTGTATTTTTTATTTAAAAACAAAATTATAAAATTAAATAATGCAAGTCTATATAATTGTTTGTGTAAAATATATGGCATCACTCTAAGGACAAAATTAAATATTGTCGAAATAATGATACACTGTCTGATCGATTCTTTATGAGATACCTACTGTACAAAATATCTTCTATTTTGTATATATATTTTATCTACCTTTTCTCCAAACTAAGATATTATTATAAATTATGTATCGTTTTTCATTTTACTAAAATAGCAATTTGTGAATTTATTTATAGATGACGCGCCCCACTCTTTTTTGCAATCGTTTAATAGTGCAAGTGTGATATGAAAACTGTAAGAATGTGAGTTATATTACTACGCAACGAGTAGCAATGTGTGCACACACACACAAAATTAAATCAAAATAAATTGACTTGAAGTATGTTTGACAAAGTTTGACAAAGAGTGGGGCGCGTCTTCGTGAGTAATTGAACTTACTATACTTACTGTAATTCACCTATGACGTGAGGTAACAGCGCGAAACTACAAACAATAATTATATTATTATAATTGGGTGTTCAACTCTACGCGCACGCATTGGTGTATATTATTTATTTAAGGATTTAAAAGTTCACAAAATGTCATTCTTTTAATATATTTTAAGGAGTTATGACAGCATTTTGTATTTTATCATTATAGTTAACACTTGTTTTTACTAAAGGAAGCAAAAATTAACGACTTGTATTTATAGCTCAATCTTAACGTTCAATGTCTATATGTAGAGGGGCATTCAATAAATTCTCGGTATCGGGGTGATGTTACTAACGATGGATAATTCAGTTATCTCAATAGCTAAAAACACTCTTTATAGGTGTAAATATAAAATTTCATTAAATTATCTTCATTAGTATTCAAGAGATGACCGAATTCCACAATGTTGATAAAAAATCGAGCATCGCGCCGTGATAAAACTCCTTACAAAACAAGGAAAAGTCCAAAAAGTTATTCACAAAGAGATGGTAACTGTTTATCAAGATTCTGTTCCTTCATTATCCACTGTTCAGAAATGGTCAAGTGAAATCAAACGAGGTAGAAAGAGCATTGAAAACAAGCCTCGTCCTGCTGCGCCGGTTAGTGCCACTGCTGAAAAAAATGTGAAACTGGTTGAGAAACTTGTACTTTAAGATGTATGAGAGTCAAAATATTTGCAGAAAGGACTACGCTATCTGTCGGTAACATTCACACTTACTTATGACCATCTGAATCTGTCAAAAATCAGCGCAAGATGATGCCGCGAACCTCAGAAACAAGTGGGAGTTTATTGCTGTAAGAAGTTTTTGGAGCTCTGTGGGGAAAATCCACGTAGCATCTTTGACCAGATAGTTACAGGTAATAAAACGTGAGTTCATCACTATGATCCTGAGAGTAAACAAGAGTCCATGCAGTGGCATAAAAAAAGAACAGACCACCCGAAGAAGTTTAGTCACCCCATCCGCCGTCTCGTGGTTAGTGTTTTGGGATTCTAAGGGAATCTTACTGATAGAGTACACCAAAAAGGGTCAAAGTATTACTGCCATATCTTACGCAAATAAAAGGAGGATTTAAAGGAGGCAATAAAAGAAGAAAGACGTGGAAAAATGACCGCCGGTGTCCTGCTTCACGGCAACGCGCTGGTTCACACGGGGCGCGTTGCCAAGGCTGCTGTGAGGGATTGCGGATTTAAAGTAATCACTCATTCACCCTATAGCCCAGACTTAGCCCCTAGTGATTACTGTTTGTGCCCAAACCTTAAGAAAGATCTTCGTGGTAAGCATTTTTCCGTCTATGAAAAGTTGAGGCCGCAATTGACGAAGAAAGAAGCAAAAAAGAAAAATATTTTTTAGAGGGTGTAGAAAAGTTACTTTTCGATTCAAATAAATGTATTGAAGTTCTACTACATAGAAAAATAAATTTTATTTCAAATTTTCTTCTTATTATTTCATGCCTACACCGAGAATTTGTTGAATGCCCCTCGTAGCTACGAGTATATGTAAATTAGGCTATAAGAAATGGTAGCGCTGCTATTCATTGCTGTTCTGTAATACTGCAACGGATAGCTGTACTGCCGTTTTTTATTGGCCTACAATCATCATTTCTACTATCAACAAACAAGAACGAAGAAACGAAGAACAAGAACGAAGAAACGAATAATTACATTACATTAATAGTTTATTTTTATAATAATAGTTTATTTCCAAAGATTCAACATATTAGTACATTATTTTCAAATATAGCAGTAATATTGTGATTGGAACCATCCCATTAAGTTTGCAGTATTACTACTGTAACTTGTGACGGGTGGCCCCGCTCTTCCATAATATATAGTAGACTAATACATTGGATATAAATAATCATTAAATCTAAATTACTAATAATATACAAAAGTGCATGTGTTTGTGTTTGTGAGTGATTTGTGTGTGTTGTATTTGAGTGGTGTGTGTGAGTATGTGTACATGAGCATGCGAGTTTGTGCAAGTTTTTATATTCCGATTTATGCTACACTTGATGCAAAAGGTTTTTACATTACATTCAATTCCAAATCGAACGACAACTCCACCATTTTATAGAAGACTGAGACCTTTTTTTGTACTAAGCACATGTGGATCAGAGTATTAATCCTCGTGAAACTCGATGAAACCTAAGTCATAAAGTTGTTTGTTTTGTTTTTATCTTGCAATCTTTGACAAAAGATAACATAGATAATAAGCTATTAACTACTAACACTATATGGGTCAATGGCCTGAAATAAACAGATTTTATTTATTTATTTATTTAAAAGAACCCCAATTTTTTTACCCTACTTTTACTCTACTCCTACCTGTACCCGGTGTTTGGTAACTGGTTGCAATGAATTCATTATTTTATTTATAAATATTTATTTGTACGCATAAAAAATACAAAATACGTAAAAATAGAATACATTATATATATGGATACAAAAGTGCAATTTTCGATATCGAAACTGAAAAATTAATAAAAATACATCTATTTGAAAGTTTGGACTAATGTTACTCCCACAAAGTCAACGTGGCATGGACCAAACATGCGCTGATAAACTATCAGCTTTTATAAAATTACAAAGATCTGATCAATCTGTACTCTTAGAGAAATAAGTTTTGTTAAAAAATAATTTGACGTTAGCTGTGATAAATAGTAAATTGTTATACAAGGGGCTAAAAAACCATTTTAAACGAGGTATTTTTAGGGCACGAGCCGTAAGGCCAGGCCTAAATAGAAACCGAGTTTATAATGGGTTTAGCCCCGTGTGTTACACAATACTTTTCACTACGATTGCGAGAAAATAAAATAACTCGGTACAGTATTCAATGTTTTATTTTATTTGAAAATTAAAATGTAGGTACAAATGCTAATGCTATGTAAATTTGGATGTTTCGGGGAGATGCTTTTACCCGGTAACTTAATTTTCGACTACAGTGAAGTTGAATAATGAGTATGAGGGGGAAACATGAGAGATAATTGTTTAAAAAACACCATGCGTAAGTGAATGCACTTGTTGTTCTTTTCTCCACTTAATAAATTTTTCGTAAGGAGGTGTTTAATTTGTAAGTCTTTTTTGATCCACCTCGAAATTAGGATCACCATTCTCACTAGATGAAGACATAACAATTAATGTTGCGAAACATGTAAATTACGGTCACAAGTTCACAATGAATTTACTTAAAAATATCAAGTAATTAGATTATCCACGACAATAATTGTTTATAAATTCTCACTCTTTAATTAAATTTGGTGTTAATAACTTTAAAAAGTATATTACGATTCTATACACGATGAAATTATTATCGACTATTACTTCAATATTTTTTTCGCGAACCATATCCCTGTAGTGCGCTGCAGAGTTATAATAAGATATATCAACAGTAAATATTCAGTTTAGAATTGCAATACAATCCTGGTAAAGTAAACCCTTAAAAGTAGCTAAGCCCATGTCTTAAGGCCAGTGTAATTTTGACGGTAAACTTGATCGTGTGTGCGGCGTTTTGATGTCCATGGATTCAGAACTAGTCGAGCATACTCCATCTGCAATATATATTATTAGAAATAATATTGTATTTTTTATTTAAAAACAAAATTATAAAATTAAATAATGCAAGTCTATATAATTGTTTGTGTAAAATATATGGCATCACTCTAAGGACAAAATTAAATATTGTCGAAATAATGATACACTGTCTGATCGATTCTTTATGAGATACCTACTGTACAAAATATCTTCTATTTTGTATATATATTTTATCTACCTTTTCTCCAAACTAAGATATTATTATAAATTATGTATCGTTTTTCATTTTACTAAAATAGCAATTTGTGAATTTATTTATAGATGACGCGCCCCACTCTTTTTTGCAATCGTTTAATAGTGCAAGTGTGATATGAAAACTGTAAGAATGTGAGTTATATTACTACGCAACGAGTAGCAATGTGTGCACACACACACAAAATTAAATCAAAATAAATTGACTTGAAGTATGTTTGACAAAGTTTGACAAAGAGTGGGGCGCGTCTTCGTGAGTAATTGAACTTACTATACTTACTGTAATTCACCTATGACGTGAGGTAACAGCGCGAAACTACAAACAATAATTATATTATTATAATTGGGTGTTCAACTCTACGCGCACGCATTGGTGTATATTATTTATTTAAGGATTTAAAAGTTCACAAAATGTCATTCTTTTAATATATTTTAAGGAGTTATGACAGCATTTTGTATTTTATCATTATAGTTAACACTTGTTTTTACTAAAGGAAGCAAAAATTAACGACTTGTATTTATAGCTCAATCTTAACGTTCAATGTCTATATGTAGAGGGGCATTCAATAAATTCTCGGTATCGGGGTGATGTTACTAACGATGGATAATTCAGTTATCTCAATAGCTAAAAACACTCTTTATAGGTGTAAATATAAAATTTCATTAAATTATCTTCATTAGTATTCAAGAGATGACCGAATTCCACAATGTTGATAAAAAATCGAGCATCGCGCCGTGATAAAACTCCTTACAAAACAAGGAAAAGTCCAAAAAGTTATTCACAAAGAGATGGTAACTGTTTATCAAGATTCTGTTCCTTCATTATCCACTGTTCAGAAATGGTCAAGTGAAATCAAACGAGGTAGAAAGAGCATTGAAAACAAGCCTCGTCCTGCTGCGCCGGTTAGTGCCACTGCTGAAAAAAATGTGAAACTGGTTGAGAAACTTGTACTTTAAGATGTATGAGAGTCAAAATATTTGCAGAAAGGACTACGCTATCTGTCGGTAACATTCACACTTACTCATGACCATCTGAATCTGTCAAAAATCAGCGCAAGATGATGCCGCGAACCTCAGAAACAAGTGGGAGTTTATTGCTGTAAGAAGTTTTTGGAGCTCTGTGGGGAAAATTCACTTAGCATCTTTGACCAGATAGTTACAGGTAATAAAACGTGGGTTCATCACTATGATCCTGAGAGTAAACAAGAGTCCATGCAGTGACATAAAAAAAGAACAGACCACCCGAAGAAGCTTAAAGTCACCCCATACGCCTATAGACTCGTGGTCAGTGTTTTGGGATTCTAAGGGAATCTTACTGATAGAGTACATCAAAAAGGGTCAAAGTATTACTGCCATATCTTACCCGGTGTAATTTAGAGGAGGCAATAAAAGAAAAAAGACGTGGAAAAATGTCCGCTTGTGTCCTGCTTCTTTACGGCAACGCGCTGGTTCACACGGGGCTCGTTGCCAAGGCTGCTGTGAGGGATTGCGGACCTAAAGAAATCACTCATTCCTAGCTCGAACCTAGCCCCCAGTGATGTCAATACTTTTTGTTACCAAACCTTAAGAAAGATCTTCGTGGTAAGCATTGTTCCGACGACGAAGAGTTGAAGGCGAATTGACGAACATATTTTAGGCAAAGAAGAAAAATACTCTTATAGGGTGTAGAAAAGTTACTTTTCGATCAAATAAATGTATTGAAGTTATGGAGAACTTATTATTTCATGTCTATACCGAGAATTAGTTGAATGCTCGTCGTAGCTACGAGAATATGTAAATTAGGCTATAAGAAATGGTAGTACTGCTGTTTATTGCTATTCTGTAATACTGCTTTAGGCAGCTGTATTGCTATTTTTTATTGGCCTACAATCATCATTTCTACAATCAACAAACAAGAACGAAGAAACGAAGAAAAGAAGAAATAATTAAATAAAAATTTAATTTTATACATAAAGAGAACACAATATACAAAACAATTATTAAAGTAGTCTATTAAAGTAGACTAGCGGACGTCCGTGACTTCGTCCTCGAGAAACCCGATTTAAATTTTTAACCCCTGTTTCACCCCCTTCTTTTAATACTTTTGCACGTTTTATTTATATAAAATAGTCCACTAATCATTTTACAAAACTTTAACTCAAAACATGAACAATTTAGATTTAAAAATTTTAAATCTCTTTTTAATCGTTTAGCCACCCAATAGCCCGGTCCTAGCCCGCAGTGATTACTTTTTGTTCCCAAACCTTACGAAAGATCTTCGTGGTAAGCATTGTTCCGACGACGAAGAGTTGAAGGCGAATTGACGAACATCTTTTAGGCAAAGTAAATCATCTTTTAAATAAAGTCTGTTCAAAAATAAGTAAATTTGCTTACGTCTTACACAGACTACGAAGAACGGTATCTGAAGCAGCAGCACTCTTAGCTTATCACGGATTCGTGTCTTCTAATATTATGGGGTAATTCTGTAGACATAATACGAGCTTTCAGAGCTCAAAAAAGCTGCCTTCGTGCTGTTTGTGGAGCTGATTTTATTGATAGCTGCAAACCACTATTCAAAAAAATTAAAATGTTGCCATTGCCCGCACTTTATATTTTCGAGCTGTGCATATTTGTGAAAAAGAATATTACTCTATTTCCTAAGAAAAAAAGTGGTCGTAAAAGAAATAACTGAGATACCTGTACAGAAACTATCTCTTTTTAAAAGAAATGTACTTATACTGCATGGCTGTAAAAACGTATAATCACCTGTCAGAAAAAACAAAAGAAATGCCATTACAGAGTTTCAAAAAACATATTTTTAATGCCCTCAGCCAAAATAGTATTTACGAATTATATGACTTTTTTAAATTAAAATCAATAATTTATTATATTTTCGCAATTTGACATAAACTTTATTTAAATATTTTATTATTTTCATTACTTTAGAATTATTTCATTATTGGTATAGTTGTGGTAATTTTCCTGTATGTCACTTTATTTTCAATCAAATTAACATGTAACATATATAAATAATTTGAACATTTATATTGTATTACTGGATTTAAAAATTTGCACGCCTAATTTGTGGCAAAACATGTTTGGCCCATTAATAATTGTGAATTGTATTCATTGTATCTGTTATAACCCATGTTTTAGCAAATAATCAAAAAAAAAAAAAGAAGAAAAAATATTCTTAGAGGGTATAGAAAAGTTACTTTTCGATCAACTAAATGTATTGTGGTTATGGAGAACTTATTATTTCATGCCTATACCGAGAATTTGTTAAATGCCCCTCTTAGCTACGAGTATATGTAAATTAGGCTATAAGAAATGGTAGTGCTGCTATTCATTGCTGTTCTGTAATACTGCAACGGATAGTTGTACTGCCGTTTTTTATTGGCCTACAATCATCATTTCTACAATCAACAAACAAGAACGAAGAAACGAAGAACAAGAACGAAGAAACGAATAATTACATTACATTCAATTCCGAATCGAATGACAACTCCACCATTTTTATAGAAGACTGAGACCTTTTTTTGTACTAAACACGTGTGGATCAGAGTATTAATCCTCGTGAAATTCGATGTAAACTTTCAACCCCTATTTCACCTCCTTTTATTAATAATTTTGCACGTTTTATATATGTTACCGTTAAATTGTAAAATACGTTAGTTTATAATCTCACTCGCAATATTGTAATCTGTCGATATATTGTGAACTGAACATAATGATTACAATTTAACGTGTTAATTTTCGGTATATAATACAGTCCACTAATCATTTAACAAAACTATAACTCAAAAGGTGAACGATTTATATTTAAAAATCTTCACCCTTTTTAACCGTTGAGTGATAGAATTTTGGAAAAATCTTGAAACACATTATTTTTAGTATTATTTTTGGTAAGTACAACTACTAATTTTTACAAATGTCACTTCAAAATTTAAAGACTTTCCATAAAAACTTTTAACCATTATTTCACCCCCATTTGATTATATTTTCATGACAAAAAATATCTTATAACCTTCTTTGTATTGAGGTCTCAAAATTTTTGAAATATCGATCATACAATATCCTCCAACTAATATCTTCAATGTACAGAATTGACTGCAAATAGGTAGAAAATAGCAGTGATAGCCCAGTGGATATGACCTCTGCCTCCGATTCCGGAGGGTGTGGGTTCGAATCCTGTCCGGGGCATGCACCTCCAACTTTTCAGTTGTGTGCATTTTAAGAAATTAAATATCACGTGTCTCAATCGGTGAAGGAAAACATCGTGAGGAAACCTGCATACCAGAGAATTATCTTCATTCTCTGCGTGTGTGAAGTCTGCCAATCCGCATTGGGCCAGCGTGGTGGACTATTGACCTAACCCCTCTCATTCTGAGAGGAGACTCGAGCTCAGCAGTGAGCCGAATATGGGTTGATGACAACGAGGTAGAAAATATAATAATGTTATTATTTTAGTTTCGTGGGTATCGTTAATGTTTTGAAGTCGGTTAACCTAAAGCCTAAGAATATAATACAGGGTGATTCGGTCTTTAGTGCGGATATTTTTTTTCGTGGTTCTGTATCATTAATAGAATATAAATCTACAAACAGTTCGATACATTTTATGTAATTTTTTTTTTAATTTATGTCTCTAAAATAACAAAATAATGAACATATTATTACTAAACAAGATATATTCAGCTTAAAAGTGATCTGGTGACGTTCTTTAGGTATCAAACGAAAATAAAATAAACGCACAATAGGGTGACCCTAAAATTCTGTTCAAAAGTAAATAACTTTAGCTAACGATAATTTTGTTATTTTTGAGTTAAAAAAAAAGAAAAAATACGTGATCATTAAATTTTGTTTATGTACAAAATATAAAAATATCCGCACTAAAAAAATTTTCTTCCTGTATAGACTGCAGCAATATAATTCACAGTCGATAGTCGGGTAAAAAACTGTCCTCGGTGTAAGTACGAGTATCTAAACAGTAGCGCAATTCTGAAACTGTGGTACATTATGGTGTGTTTACATATTTCCCAGCACTCTGCCGCCGTAGTCAAGATACAACTGGTTGTCAATTATTATTTTCCCCGCGTTTGCCACTGTAAACAGGTTCAGTGTGCCTAGTGGAAGTTTTCAATATTTTCATACTTTTACTATCGCGTTGACGTAAACGCGAATTTCTATGGAATTGAAACAGTTGTGCATTAGTGCCACTTGATAGGCGCTGTTTCAATTCCTTAGAAAATCACGTTTACGTTAACGCGATAGTAACAGTATCAAACTGTCACTAGGCCCTCTGTGCAAAGTAATAGATTGGATGCCGTTACTTTCGCGTATAAATCAATATACTGTTATATTATTAACTAGCGTACGTCCTCGACATCGTCCGTGTGAAACTCGATATAAACTTTCAACCCCTGTTCACCCCCTTCTCTTTATATTTTTATTCTCATATCTATAATTTATTTCTCATCACTAATAAATAACAGATGAGGGCATATTGATATTTGTAATACCATGCACCGTACCATTAGGACATTAATATCCATAGTCGAACTAGCTAACAACAGGTTTACAACACAGATGACATAAGAATATATTTTATTCGTTCATTTATCAACCCATATTCGGCTCACTGTTGAGCTCGAGTCTCCTCTTAGAATGCGAGGGGTTAGGGGAATAGTCCTCCACGCTGGCCCAATGCGGATTTTCAATCTTCACGGTTTCCTCACGATGTTTTCCTTCACCGTTTGAGACACGTGATATTTAATTTCCTAAAATGCACATAACTGAAAAGTTGGAGGTGCATGACCCGGACTGGATTCGAACCCTCACCCTTCGGAATCGGAGGCAGAGGTCATATCTACTGGGCTATCGCGGCTTTTATTAGAATATATTTACTTAATAAGATACCAAAGATCAATAAAACTCATAAAAGCATAAACATAACATATTAATAAGTTTATAATAAGCAAACCAGGTACACATAATTATAGTGTATTTGTACTGTACAATCAGTAAATGCATCAAACATAGAAAAGAGTAGGAATCTACATCCAAAGTGCGCTAAGAGCTTAATCTACATTCTGTGATCTCGTACCCTATTATAAGAAAGTATTTCGTAACATTCACGAGTTCAACATCAAAGTTTGTTTACCTATAGATTTAGTTTACATTAGCCCGGGCCGCTCGGGTTGCATCCTAGCCGTTGCCGTGGCAACCCCGGGGCTCAGTTACCAGCAGTCTAGACCGAAATATATCACGAGCTACTTAAGTCATGCACTGGAAAATGAACTCTATTACTTTGAAAACAGATTTCATTTACAGTTTGGCGTGACAAGAAATGTGTTATTGCCCGCGGAATGTATGTAGGCCGAGAAGAAACCGACGAAAAGTACGTTTAGTTAATACTTGCAATTACAGACTTTGTTTAAAAGGTAAATTATTATTTTATTTATTTTAAGCGTCATAAATCAGAAAATATACTAACAGTGTATGTATTGAATAAAATAACTCAAATGAAATGTGGAAAAATTAAAATATGTTTCAAATTTTCGTATGTCTATATAACATCCCTGTTAAGTGGGGAAAAGGAAACGGTTTTACGAGCACAAATAGATCCTGTGCACACTCCTTGAAATAATTATATTACGTTAAACAACTTCTAGCGAGGGTCTACACTTTTAAGTTTTACAAAAACTTTTGCTACTAGGAAAAAAGATTTCGCACATAACATAAAGCAAGAAAGATAAGCTTCTTCTAGACGATTGCGTCTCATATGTACCAAAACTATACGTACGACTATGTTAAATTTTGTATAAGTGCGAAACTATTCGTTTATTTAAAATGGTGGTCTCTCAGACTATTTTGATTGTAAGATGATATGAAACCGGAGAGTAACAATGCTTTTTATTTGCTTTAATGGGGCTTCTGTTCGCATCTCTTATTATATTGATTATCTTTGTCAGATCAACGTTAGCTTCAGCGCTTTGTCTTTGTTCTGTGGCAGGATTTAAGGTCATACTGTATAATATTATACAGGATGTCCCGTAATTAATGGATAAAATAGACCAACTAATTATTTAAAACTAATTTGAAATAAACCCTAGGATGACCAAGTTATATTATTTTTTTTTAAATTGTCATGTAAAAAAATATACATATACAATTTTTAAAAAGGTTTAATTATCCCGATCCATCAAAATTTATGTGTACGTCATTAACGAAACATAAGTATACTTAAGTTATTAAGGAGACTCAATCTTAAGAAAGTCTTTTTAAAAATGATATTATATGAAACCTTAATGGCCATATTTTTTTTAACTTATACAATTACAGCGTCTTTATCGTGGTAAGTTAGCTTAACGTCTTTGCCAGTAAGTAGTAACTAGCCACGGTCGATGCCTACTATCAGACATAGACTTACTTATATGAAATTTTCTAACACACGGTCCAAACCAGTACGTGCAGTATGTCATTGTTGTGCACTTAAGCAAGCATGTTGCACTCATTGGCTTATGTCACATAAATACGTAAAATGCGCGTAAAGCTAAAAGCTCAATCCATTTAGGCACTCGCGGATCGCCTATATAAGCCTTGCCTCGGGCACTAAGTCCTGTCACGTAGAATTAAGGAAAAAATACAATACAATTTGGGTGATGTGATACTATGGATTGTTATACACCCACGACAATAGAAATGGTTTTATTTTAATATTAAAAAATAAATATTGTTTTAACAAATTAATTACCAATAACATTTTTAAGACACAAATCATAATATTTTTCAATAAAAAATGGATTGGTATGCTAACTTTCGCATTATTATTATTATGGTCCATATTAGGATTATCAGGTAAATTATATAGTATGCCTCGCATGCTCCCTAGCCTACCTTTTGATGTTTTTGACTCTTAGTTGTATTTTTTTCCCGATTTTCTTATAATGGCAGTCTAGTTTTTTTATTACTTAAAAAAAATAATTTATTTTAAGTTCTTGTTTAAAGTTCATTTAGAATATTGGTGTCCTTTAATGGTCACACGGTCATCCGATTCCAAGCATTTAAAAGCAAAGCAAGCAAGCTGGCAGTGTATTTTAAGGCGACAACGACAATATGTTTCGAAACTAAATGTCGTCAGTGTACGATACTCTAACTACGGTGGATACCTGTTTTCAAAAAATCCAAACCATGTTTCGATTTTGATTTAGCCGGCTAATATTCATTATTAAATGAGTAAGGGTGACGGCAAACACCCTAAAATTCCAACCGATGCGACTGGTCGATACTCTCCGCTCTATTGAAGCAAACATTTAACACCACCTCTGACCCCACACTACGAACAAAAACAAAATCCTTTTTCATGTGTGCGACTTACAAAAAAATGTTACACAATAATTTGTTCTATAAACGAGTATAATGGAGATTATTATGCATATGTTTATTGTTTACTTGTATTGTTTATCCAAGGCACTCCAATAATAATAATCTATCTAGCTATTTAAAAAAAAATGAGCCCATTATTTTTTTATTTTTATTCTCTACAAGTTAGCCCTTAATCTCACCTGATGGTAAGTGATTATGCAATCTAAGATGGAAGCGGGCTAACTTGTTAAGAAGTAGAATGAAATCCACACTCCTTTTGGTTTCTACACGACATCGTACCGGAACGCTAAATCGCTTGGCGGTACGTCTTTGTCGGTAGGGTGGTAACTAGCCACGGCCGAAGCCTCCCACCAACCAAAAAAGGGTGCCGAACTATGCTATTACATGTAAGTTAAACTTGCACTGGTCGCATATTTTTTAGAAATATGCGCAATATTCTCCCAAGTAGTTGTACTCGTAAATGCTCTTTACCGTGAGCTATTGAGGTTTTTATTAAAAAGAAACGGCTTTACTGAATTTAATTATGGATCTTTATTACTCACACACTGGTTACAAGTTACAAGTTACAATGGCGGACACCGGAAAAAGCAGAAAGAATGAAGATTGACAATAGACTTAAGCATAGATTATATATACTCGGAGGATACATAGTTTAGTGAGTGTTTATTTTGGTGATACCAATTTCTAACACCCCAACTTCAGCAAATAAACTAAACTCATAATTAAACAAATTCAAATCTGACATAGTCCTAAACCCCCCATACATTTATAGTGTTTATCTATACTTAAAGCCTTTGTAAGAAAATCAGCAGGCATGGCTGTTGTTGGCAAATATTCCAATTTTATAATTTTTTCACAAACTGCATTCTTAATGAAATGATATTTAATATCAATATGTTTACTTTTTCTATGATATGAATGATTATTTGCCACCAACTTCTGAGCACTCTGGCTATCATTATATAAAATTACAAAACTTGAATTTCCAGTTAATTCATACAACAAAGATCTTAAATACATAGCCTCTTTGCATGCCTCTGCTATAGACATATATTCAGCCTCCATACTTGATAAAGCAACAGTCTTTTGTTTCTTACACTCCCAGGAAATAGCCGAGCCTGACATCACAAAACAATAGCCAGTATAGGATTTGCGGTCTATGATATTACTAGCCCAATCAGCATCAACAAATCCTACAAGATCAGCTTTTTCCTTAACATATTTTAAACAATAATTTTTAGTTTTCTTTAAATATCTTAGTACTCTCTTTGCATAATTCCAATGAACACTAGTATAACACTTATTAAATTGACTGAGAAAACTTATACAATAAGTTATGTCAGGTCTTGTAAGGACTGACAAGTACATGAGACTACCTATTAACTGTTGAAATGGAATATTACTATCAAAACTTTCTGATTTATTGATATTTAACTTACATTCCATTGGAGTACTAGCATCTTTACAGTTAATCATGTTAAATCTCTCTAACAACTGCTCAACATATAGCTCTTGGTCTAAGGTAATAGAATTAGAATTTTTATCAATTTTAACTCTCATGCCTAAGCATTGCTGAACCTGTCCTAAATTTTTAATCTTAAAGTTAGAACACAATACAGAAATTAAATTATCAGTCTCTTGTTTGTTATTAGAATAAACAAAAAAATCATCCACATACAATGCAATAATAATTTTACATTTATCATTCATTTTTGTGAAAACACATGGCTCTAAATTACTCTTTTTAAACCCCAATTCACATAAACATTGCTCTACTCTCTCATACCAGGCTCTAGAGGACTGCTTTAACCCATAAATTGCTTTATTTAATTTTACAATATTTACTTTTTTATCAATATCACAATTTATGTTTGGTTGAACCATATAGATATCCTCTTTGAGATAACCATTTAAGAAAGCTGTTTTCACATCTAAATGAGTGATTTCTAAACTTAATTGTACAGATAAAGCAAATAACAATTTCAGGGTAGAGTGTCTTACCACTGGTGAAAAAGTTTCATCATAATCAATACCTGGCCTCTGTGTGAAGCCTTTAGCCACTAAACGTGCCCTGTAACGCACACTGTTATCACTATCAACTTTTCTTTTAAACACCCATTTACACTTCACTAAGGTTTTATCACTGGGTAATGAGTCCACGGGGACCCATGCATCATTTTCCTCGAATGCCTGTAACTCCTCCTTCATTGCATCAATCCAATAGTCTCTGTCAGGTCCTTTTAAAGCCTCCTGAACACTAATGGGATCACAACTCATAACTGGAGGTGATGTGGTAGCTAGGTTTGTATAACCGTAGCGCTCTGGTATTTTTCTTGTACGCTTTTCAACTTCAGGGCCTTTATCTTCTGCTTGCTCATCAAGCTTCTGAGATTGCTCTAAGGTGGTATCCAAATCAGTCATAGCGTTAAGATATTCTGACTCCGAAGAAATATTAAGATCTGGATTCAACGTAGATTCCTTCTTAATTTCTATGTCTATACTCTTAACATCACTGCTCGACTCCTCTGTTTGGATAATATCCCCAACTGAAACTGGTACATATGAGTCCTGCTGATTTTCTATATTCTCATGAATAATTACATCTCGACTCGTAGTAATACATCTTTTACTAGGATCATACACCCGGTAACCTTTGACATTATCAGCAAATCCAACTAAAATTTGCTTTTTGGACTTGGTATCCCACTTTAGCCGCTTCTCTTTTGGCACGTGAACCATCACCTGGCTGCCAAATATTCTTACATGACTTAAATCTGGTTTTGTATTTGTCCATAGCTCATATGGCGTTTTATTATTTAAGCCTGATGCAACTGACCTGTTTCTAAGATAGACGGCAGTATTGGCTGCCTCTGCCCAAAACTTCTTATCTAGACCTGCATCAAATAATAAACAGCGAGCCCTCTCAACAATGGTTCTGTTAATACGTTCACTTAAACCATTTTGCTCAGGAGTATATGCATTAGTCTTCTGATGAAGAATGCCGGCCTGCTTCAAATAGTTCTCAAATTCATTGCTACAAAACTCTAAGCCGTTTCTTTTTAATAGGTTTTACCGATTTTAAATATTGACCGACGTTTTTTAGTTAGCTACACATTCATCCCTCTGTAATTGAAGCAACCCTGATAGGAAGCATAGGCAGAGGAAGTCTGTCAGTTGCAATACAACCCTTTGATAGCCTAGGGCTTACTAAACATTATTTGCCCGGGGTTAATTGACCTTCAAACGCCATTTTCTGCCTGTACGTATGTTGCTATTTCACAGGAGTGCCATAACTAGGCAACGTGGCTATTTGCTTCTTTTTGTGGGCCATCTAATACTGTGCAAATGACTACAGAAAGGTTTGATACATTACACTTTGGAATTGGAATTATATGAGAAAAATGTGTCAAACTTTTGTTACTGAAATTTGCCGCATACACACAATAATCATTAAAGTATGTAGTGTGAAGTTTATTAAGTCGTGCCTCCTAACATTACATAACTCTAACATTTCACTGTACTTACCGAAACACTCAGTTACAAGAAAACTGTTATTGAACATAAAGTTAAAGTCGTATTCAATATTGCATAGAGCTATCAAAGTTATGTGAAAGTTTTCTCAGATCTCTCAAGTCGTAGGGGATTTAAATTAATGCATCAACAATTACTGCAAAGTGTGAATTCAATCGTGATTCAGAAGGAACTTTCTGTTGGAATTTCTTACAAAAGAAAGCTTTAGAGCTTCGTAAAGTGTTGTTACTTCAAGCGTGCTAATTCGCAACGATCTGTGCATAAATATGTCTGTATATTTTTCCTTTAACACCGTTGAACCAATTATATTATAGAGACAAATAGGAAATTATATCTTGGAGAGAATAACAGTTAAGAACTTCTTCATGATTTTTTGAGTACTATTGTGAATCCTAAAAATGTAAGTATGATCTACTAATTATCTTGGAAATAAAATTTGAGCCACTTCCTTTAAACTTTGGACTATTAATTTTTGCATATTTGCAAGTTCTGGAGAGAAAATAATAAAATTATGTCAAAGATAGATGTACAACTGGACTATAAAATCATGCTACCTACCACAAACTCAAGTAGCTGATAGAATTTTTCCATAATGAATTGTAATTCGAATATGAAACTTTCGAAATATAAATTTTATAAATATGAAACTACCATGGTCAGGAATCAGGATCGCCAAAAGACATTTCTGGAAAGTTCTGCCGAATTTCGTACAGTAGAAAAGTATTTGTGTAACATTTACAACGTTCTTAAGATAAGTTTCTTTTTTAAACACACCAACAGATCATTGTCAATTTTTCTGTACTCCACAGACATTGTACTGCTAGTTATTCACGTTAGCCAGAGTGACGTTGGCGACTGGGGTTGACTGCCTTTGACTTCAGTGGGCGATTGCCGCCGTGAGGTCACCGACTGCAGTCGTCGGTAGCAGTTGCTGCTCGTGTAAATGAACCCTTAATAATAATAATTGACGTGCTCTCGGCACCTGGTAAAGCAATAAAGCTATTTACTCATGCTTTTGTGTTTTAAAAATTCTAATTCATTTTTTTCCTCTTTTGGTTTTTTCTTTGTGTCACTCAGTTTACAAAATGGAAAACTTGCAATATTTATAGGAGATATTTGAGATCCAAGTGGCCATTACGACAAAACGCCAATTTGAGATGTACATACATATGGACCTAAAATTATCAATAGGAAATTCAATTCTCTACAACATTGTTATATATTAATATATTAATGGACGTCTACTTTAAACTACCTGCCAAATATCAACTTTGTACGTCGAGCGGTTTACGAGATTCGAGCTTTTTATATCAGTGAAAGTCAAAACCAAATTCGTTTTTTCAATTAGGTTTAATTTACAAGCACTTTTGAAACGTCAAGTTTTGTCATGATTCAGTAATGTAGTGGATAAATTATGAATTTATCGTATTTTTGGTAAGCTAGTACAACAGCAAGCCTTCAAAGAGCTTAACGATTTTTAATTACTTCTTTTTTTTCAGTAAAATATAAACCTCGTTATTTTCATGTTGTTGAGCTTTTTTTAATTTAAATTAAATTAAATGGGCTGGCTGTGATTGACGATACTAAAACACAAAAAAGCTTTTTAATAAATTTTCTGTCTGTCCGTTCATTTGTTCTGTCTTTCTGTACCCTATTCTTATGTAAAATGTATAAATTATTCCCGTTTTTCATCTTTATTGGATTCTAGAATTCATATTAATTATTCAGTAATGCATCACTGTTTTGACACCGCCTTCAAATTGATCAGAAGGTATACAATATTATTTTTTGCTTTTTAGTTTAGTGAAAACATTTGTGTGATTTTGAAGTCGGTTGTTTTTTTTATTGGATAGTAGCAGGCGTTACTATGCGGAAGTTCATCATGAATATGGATGACGTTGTCGCGTTGGCTCGTCGGCTTTTAGCGGATAATAGAATTATTATATTAAATAGAATTTTTTTTATTTTTCCATTTTTAAGGATAACATGGTATGAAATATGAATTTTGAATATCAGATCCCTAATGACAGCGACAACTCATGTTGATATAAAGTTCTCATCAATACTAATTAATCAAATCCAAACACAAGGTAACTGCTGTAAATCGTTGACGTGTTTCCTCGTCTGTGTTTCGGCCCAATCATCAGATCGACTCCAGACCTTCATTAAGTTCTAGTACTTTAAAATACATTCAGAAAAAATTGAGAAATGGCCAATTATGCATCGGCCATCTTTTCAATTTTTGAAAGTTCCCCTCTATTTCTTCAAGATCCCATCATCAGATCCTGATTTCCATATCATGGTACCTTTTTCAGAATATTTCCTTTTTCAACAAAATAAAACATCAGAATTGGTCCATAAACAAAGAAGTTAAGCGCGAACACACATTAAAATATATATATATATATATATATATATATATTTTAATGTGTGTTCGCGCTTATATATATATATACCGTATATATATATACCGTATATATATATATATATATATATATATATACGGTCGAATAGAGAAACCTCCTCCTTTTTTTTAAGTCGGTTAACAAAATACCTGTGCCCTGTATTACATTATTATTCGCATTGTGTTGAACTCTATTTGTGTAGACCATCTAAGGACCAAGAGTCGTAATTGTTAACTGCTACGTGGGCTCTACGTCGTCTCTACAATTCTGCTACGGATGTAGTATAACGTAGCAGTATAATAGCAAACAATCATTATGTACTTGCTACGCGGGCTCCACGCACTCCCTACGATGCTGCTACGAATGTAGTATAATGATGTAGTACAGTAGAAATCAATCATTACGTAGGTGCTACGCGGTCTCCACGCACTCCCTACGATGCCGCTACGAATGTAGAATATGTAGTAGTATAGTAGCAATCAATCGATTCTTAGTAGAGATGTGAGCTCTAAGCACTCTCTACAAGTCTGCTCTGAAAGTAATATAATGTAGTATTATTAGGAGCAATCAATCTCATCATAGCTGCTACGTGGGCTCTACACAATCTCTACACGTCTGCTACAATTGTAGTAGTATGTTAGCAATTAATTAATTCTTAGTTAAGTTGCCTTGAGGACTCTACGAACTTTTTATAAGTTTGCTACGAATGTAGTATTAGCAACTAATCAATTTGGATCTGCTACGACGGCTCTACGCACTCCCTACGTTGCTGCTACGAATGTAGTATATTGTAGTACTTCAATGGCAATAATTAACTTATTTGATGTACAGATATTGTATCCTTGAGCCTCTACAGCATTAGTTGCCGGTCCTTGATAGCATGTGAATTGATCCGCAGATCTCTATTGAGCAGATCCGAATTTTAATTTTGTCTTTCTATTGGTGCATATAATGGATATAATTTAGGGGACCTTTTAGCTTAATGGTCGTCAAACTGCCTATGTGCTTGTTTATGGTATGCCTGTGAAATTTAAGCATAATTCAAAACGTCATTATTTTCTTAAATTGTTTTAGTAATATAATAATTATTATAAAGTCATTATAATCAAAGAGTTAAAAGCATCAATTTTTCTTATAAGTATTTTTCTTATTCAATAAAATAATTAGATACGTAATTTAATTTTAGTTTAGTTTTATTTATTTATGTTCCACCCTTTGAGTAGGTTTGCATTATTATAAAATTTTGTTGATGTGATTCTAATTTGTTCAAAGTTTTTTATCTGTATTTTCAGCAGCTATTAATAGTTTTAGTAAAGCAAGTCAGACCAGTGGGTAGTTGAACTATTGGCATTATTTTGAATTAAAATAAGGGCTCGTTAATTTTCAACCGATGAAAGACAGAGAGCGGTCCGAGGGAAAGCATTAACAAAAAAATCGACTTTCAAAGGGGAGATGTTAGGATGAATTTCATATAAATTTATTTTTTTACACTTATTGATAACACTAAAAATTATAAAATAATTATAGTTTAAAAAGAAAACAACCGACTCCAAAACATTAACGTACCCATGAAACTAAAAAGGAAAAAATAACATTATAATATTTTCTACCTATTGATCACTTTGAAGAAGGTGCCGAGTCAGTATGGTGTTGATTTTAGTCGTTCCTGAAAAAAACACACGAAAGACATGAAGAATGTCTGGGATACAAAAATATTTACGATAGGTGCGCCGTGAATTAATAGATCACTGGCTTGGCACCGACTTCAAAGTGATCAATAGGTAAATAAAATACAACCGACTGTATTTTTTTTTAAATATTACATCGTGTAGAGCGATCAACTGTTTTGAGCTTCAATAAAAATATTGGAAATACAATTTTCGCCAATTAGCAGTTGAACGAGGCAGCGTTGCATCCACTTCGTCAGATCCGTGAGGAGTGGGCACTCGTAGTTATTTTATTGCTTATCGAAGCGAAAACTTCGCAATGTTTATGATCCTTTGTTTGTTTCCAAACGTTTAGGCACCTTGGAGTGTGAGCTCCTTGATTTTGTAATTATTATGATCACTTTGCTTTGACCAAAGGTTACCATATTATGTGCAGAAATATTGTATACCTTTATCTGTTTATTAGTGATAAGAAAAAAATTATAGATAATATTCACATTAGCACATTGCATGTAGGTTGCTAAGTTTAATAGCACCCGGCTAAATTTTACCTACAAAAAAATTAAATCGACTTAAACAAAACTAAAATGCGAAAAATAACATCGTATGTGCTACCTTCTGATTACTTTGAAGGCGGTACTAAGCCAGTGACACAATTAAAGACGTTTCTAAAAAACCTCGGGAAAGAACTGTCTTTAAATCCTAAAACTGTATGATTTAATCGGCTTGAGTTAATGCATCACTGTGTTGACACCGCTTTCAAAGTGATCAGAAGGTAGCACATACGATGTTTTTTTCGCTTTTTAGTTTTGTAATTTTGAAGTTGGTTTAATTTTTTTGTTAAATGATTTTATTTTTCTGTTTTTAGTGTGTCCTAGCATAGTGTACGATGGCGCCACAGTACGGGAAATTTCGTTATTTTCATTTTAACACAGAATTACAAAACCGATTTTCATAAAAATTAAATGGAAATGGACTCTTTCAAACAAAAAAAGAATTTTCAAAATCGGCTACAAAATTGCGAAGTTATGATGTGACAAAAATTTAAAAAAAAACATACGCGTTGAATTGAGAACCTCTTCCTTTTTCAAATCGGTTAAAATCTAAAAAACCATGAACTAACGATTGCTGAATCTTAGATCATGACCCAACTAATTTTAAACAAGACTCGTGTTGTACGTTTTCACTATGATAATTTTTAGTTAGGTATTAATATTTTTTTCGTTACTCTATACTTCTGACCGGATGCCGAAAAGCCTATAAAGAAATTTCGCATCCAAAAAACTGATTGACTGACATATTTTAGAATTTTACGTACCCGACCGTCAGAAGATTATTGTATTTATGAGGTAAATCGTGTCGAACGCTCTGTCTACCGGTGTCTACCGGTACAACGCATGCTAAGAGACCACATTGTACAGCTTTGATCCTTTACATCGCTGAAATTTACAATTTATACAGCTCTTTGTTCTAATGTTGATGGCTAGATTCCTTTTGTTTCATAAAACTTTGAAAATGGGTTATGTGTTTTTAGCATACATCTTCATTCTTCATAATATATTTGATACTATGTATCTTCAAAAAATTTTCCCTCCTTTTTTTTGAAGACGTTAAAAAATTTGCAAATATTAATATTAATTGAGGAAATGAAGTTTTAGGGAAATGCTCCTAACTGCTTTTGAAATTGTTACCTATTTATTAGAAAGCGTATAAGTTCCATAGAATTTTAACAGAAATCGTTTTCATTAATGTCGAATAACTGAAATATAACTGGAATTACAAATTTTGCTTTTCGAAACTTATGCAGTCGTGTTTATAGTCACTAGAATAGTCTAAGCTCTCACTGCTATCACCACAATGACGAAGCTAGAAGATAAAATACCTAAAATAAAAATAAAATAAAATAAAAATATTTCTTTTACAATAATAAATAAAAAAGATAGGAGAGTAACTTAGGAATAGGTACTTTGTAATGTATTGGCAGTAAATTGACTCTGTGAAACGATACAAAATATAATATTAAAATGAAACTATGATTTTCAATGTATTTTTTGTAAAACGCGAAAAAAACGTCGTACCAACCAATCGTACCAATAATTTTCTTTGAGTAATCTGTTTGAAGTCAAGAAAGATAAATAAAACTTGAAGACATAGATAGTCAACAGCTTAAATTAATTCGATTAACGCACGCCTTCTTTGCAAATAGTAGATATATATTACTAAAAATATAAATATATTGTTAAAAAGCTTACCGTTGATACGTATTTGACAGAAATGAAATTCAGGACCTTCCTGCTTAAAACGCTTGTAATGTACAAAACATAATTATAATATTATTTATACTTTACATAAAATAAAAAAGCACTAGACAAAAAATGGTTTTAATTTTTGAGATTTAAAAATGCGTAATTTAATTTTTTTTTATTCTCTACAAGTTAGCCCTTGACTACAATCTCACCTAATAGTGAGTGATTATGCAATCTAAGAAGGAAGCGGGCTAACTTGTTAAGAGTAGGATGAAATCCACACTCCTTTTGGTTTCTACACGACAATGTACTGGAACGTTAAATCGCTTGGCGACACGTCTTTGTCGGTTCGTTCGTGTTATTATCTTAAAATCCTTCGCTGGTTAAGCATTCAATAGGCGCACTCGTCGTAAAAAACAATTTTGCTGTCTAGAAAATAACTAAGTACTTTGTAAAATACTTTATCAGCAAATAAACTTTTTGATTTCTACGTATAGACGT
The DNA here is from genome assembly GCF_947172395.1 of Bicyclus anynana. Taxonomy (NCBI): domain Eukaryota; kingdom Metazoa; phylum Arthropoda; class Insecta; order Lepidoptera; family Nymphalidae; genus Bicyclus; species Bicyclus anynana. Next base: position 3,191,976 of record NC_069096.1, on the reverse strand, counting down.
AAAATATCGTCATTATCATGGCACGTAGATATATGCATGTAATGTCATGTGCACTTTCAGACATCAAAGCCTGCCAACGGCTGCTCTCATTCAATATCGAATGCAGCGCCTCGGGCTGCTGTCAATATGTCGGCCGCACGTTTGTTCCGCGATTATAATTGTTTTGAGAGTATTCAGTAACCAATTAATGCCCTGATGTTTTGAAATATTAACATAACCTGAAACTGCCAAAGTTGTTCTGCCACATTAAGGAGAAGCCCAGTCTCTGTACAAAATTATAGAAATGACAAAAAACCAAATTATACAAATGATAGGGAGCTAAAAATTGACCGTAAATTACGACTATCAAGAAGAACTTATGGGGCTAATTTTCAAAGATGTATTTGCCTAATCAGTTAAATTACTTGTTACAGGTGTCAAATGTCAATAAGACACAAGTTAAAAAGAAACAATAAATCGTAGACATAGCATTATAAAAAAAATACCCTCAATTGCTTTTAAAACCCCATAAACGAACGCTACTACGCAAAGATCACTGACAATCTATCAGGGTGTGAATTACAAGCCTGTTGCTATGATAAAATTACCTATTAATGTTGTCAACTAATGAAAATAGTAGATTGTTATACAAGGGTTTAAAAAGACCCATTATATACGAGGTATTTTTAGGGCCCGAGACGTAAGGCGAGGGCTGCCTAAATAGAAACCGAGTTTATAATGAGTTTAGCCCCACGTGTTACACTCTGCATTTCACTACGATTGCGAGAAAATAAAATAGTTTAGTACAATATTCAATGATTTATTTTAATTGAAAATTAAATGTACAAAGTCTACAATTTTAGATATTAAGGAAGATGCTTTTACCTAGTAACATAATTTCCGACTATTGTGAAGATGAATAATGAGAATGTGAGGTAAACGTGAGAGATAATAGTTTAAAAAAACTCCTTTCGTAAGTGAATCCATTCATTGTTGTTTTCTCCACTTATTAAATTTTTCGTAGGTAAGTACCTATTTAAGTAAAGTATCTCGACTTTGATGGTAACAGATAGAAAATTTCATCCATCTCCAAATTAGGATCACCACTCTCACTAGACGAAGACAACAATAACAATTAATGTTGAAAAATATGTAAGTTACGGTCACAAATTTACAATGAATTTCTGTAAAAAATCAAGTGTGTATTATTCACGCCAATTGTTTTTTAAATTCTCGCTTTTTAATTTTATTTTTTTTACATGAGAAAAAGGCATAGGTATTACACTGTAAAGGATGTCCCATGTCTTCAAATCTCGCTCTATTCGCAACTCAATAAAAATTAAATGAAAAAAATGAACGCATTCCACAGACAAGAACGCTGCATTTCATTCCAATTTAAAGTTTTTTATTTATTTTTCAGAACAATTAGGGCCTTACCTGTAATGATTTTATTTTCGAATAAAACCTCCTCCGGTTTTATAGTAGGCTAGTACTTGGCTAGTACTCGTAACAGACAAGAATTAAAAAAACAAAATTACTTTAGTCCCTAGAGGCTGAAATGCTTGTTTAGCCCCGCTGTGGAGTGGTAGTAAGACAGTGTTTTTGAGTAAGAGTAGTGAAAAATACATTTTATTTAAAAAAAATCTTTTATTAAGTTCTAAATTTGTTTTTTATTTTGGGTTTTAAACCCTATATTTTATGTTCTTTTAAGATTGAAATAATTTGTTTTGCTTAATTGATCCTCGGAATTAAGGCTCAGCCTCCATACAAAATTGAGACATGTCCTTTTCTAATAGTGACATTGGCAATGACATCTCATTCATTGATTGAGTTTGTAAATAATGAAATCAGCTCATTTTCCCTGTTGGCGATTAATATTTCGGCTAAAATACTAGATGGACCGTGGACATTAAGCGGGTTATAGGGAGCCACTGGATGCTGACAGATCGAGACCGTGATGTTTGGAAGTCCATGCAAGAGGCCTATGACCAGCGTGGACGTCTATCAGCTGATAATAATGATGATGATGAATCTAATCGTTATCAACCAATAGTCCACCACGCTGGCCCAATGCGGATTGGCAGACATCACGCACGCAGTGAATATGATAATTATGACTTTCTGCTCTTATTTAAATCAGAAAGATGCCTAAAGCTACTGTTGCACATGCTCATTTCAAGCACGAAAGCATGCTACCTCTGATCAGTTGCTACTTATAAGCATGTGTATGTAATCCACAATCTCACTTAGTCTGGTGCTTCCTGGGAAAAAAACGGCCTCCGTGGTGAAGTGGTATGCGCGGTGGATTTACAAGACCCTCCGTCTTGTAAATCCACCGCGCATAGCTGGGCCGATTGAGGTTTTCTTAATTGGTATAGGTCTGGCTGGTGGGTGACGTCGATCGTGGCTAGTTACCACCCTACCGACAAAGACGTACCGCCAATTTAGCTACTCCTAACAAGTTAGTCCGCTTCCATCTTAGATTCACTTACCATCAGGTGAGATTGTAGTCAAGGCCTAACCTGTAAAAAAAAACGAAGCCCCTCCAAGGCACGCTACGCCACTGGGAGGATACCTTGCATGTTGTTGAGTACCTCTATCAATATTGGTGGGTCCTCCAAATAAGCATAAATGTAGAATAAAAATACTTACTCCAATAATAAATGTTAGCTGCATACACTCTTGCATAAAATCCCGTAACCGTCGCGCGGTGCATCGATAAATTGGCCTACAAATCCTTTGACCTAGTTCCGGGAAAAGTAGGGTAGCGTGGGAAAACTTGCCCCTGTGGGCGTACAAGCTGCTTCCTAAGGACCGCCTCTAACCCGCCATCCGGGCGACTGAGAGCTCAGTCCGTGTACGGAACGCTACGGAACCCGACATAAGTTTGCGCTGGTGCTTTCCTGCACAAATATAATTACATATAACAAATAATCAATACATTATATTGATTGCGTTAAATTACAAAGAATAACCAAGTTAAAAATATTGTTTTAAGTGTGTGTGTAATAATGTGTACGTAAAACTAAAGCGTATTTTTCCGAAAGTGTGGCGGTTATCAAAATACGATTTTCCTAAAAATACAGTAAGTTTTTTATTTTATATTTGCTAGCGTTAGCAGAGTGTTTTGTTAATTTAATAATTTCATGATATTTATTTAAAAAAATAAATAAACATATTTATTTTCTTTAATTGTTAATGTATTTTCCGTTCAATAAATCTGTAAGTCGGCTTTTCTATTTTTATTAGATACTTCTATTAATAACTCCGTAACTACATACATTTTAATTTTTGAACTTTATTTAACTGTATAGTGTTTGGTGTTAATTGTATTGTAACCATTTGAAATCTCCTGCCACCTGTTGCAAAAACCTTTCGGTCGACGGACTTTTACTTTCAAGGTCAGTAGAACAAAGCGACGTACAAATGAATCGATAAAGCAACTTTCCATTGAAGGTTTTATTTAACATCTATATCGTCTCATTACATTGAAGCAGCAATGGACAACATACCGACAAAAAAAATCACTATGATGTTACCAGACAACAAACCAAAATTAGGAAAATCTATTTTTGCTCTGATTAATATGATATACACTGCGATAAAATTTATAAACTAAAACTAAAAATAATGTTTTAGTAAAAATTATAATTTTTATATTTTCAATTTTATTCATAACCAATTTCCAAATTTGTGTGAAAAAAATTAATTTAAAATTTTCCACATTTTTTACACTTACTTTGTGTATGAAATATATAATGTTGACAAGGATTTAAAAAGACATCAGCAATGAACTCATTTAAGTTCATTATATTTTTCATAGTAACAAATAATTTTTAATTAAAAATAGGTCTATCCTATCCTGTGATGCAAAGATCAGAGATAATTGTATTACATCGTTTAGAAAGATTTTATATTACTTTTTATTAGTTCAAAGTCTTCCATCTTTAAGTACTCATTTACGTTTAAGTAAATTTGAACAATGTTTAAACAATAAAAATATAAAAACGTTCACAAGTGCGTGACTCCACTCAAGGTCATTCTCTGCCACTCAGGGTTTATTGGTAACATTCTTAGTGGGAATTGTTAGACCTGACAGACTTTCATTCAATAATTGTGTTTTGCAGACAACCGCTTCTGATGTGAAACTCCTTATACTCCTACAAATAATTATTAATATTTACATTGAAGCTTCAAATAATTTGGGCAAAAAATAGAACTCCGAACATAATAATTATTTATCATCAAAGTACATTTTTTTATTTTCTTTAGTTTTCTGTTCTGTTCCGATTTCACAATCACGCATGTTCCAGCAACGCATTTTTTTTTAAATTTTACACAATAGAAGAACGACGTTAGCCAGGCCAGCTGGTGTATAGATGATTTTTCGCAGAAACAAACATGGTTTTCAGAAAGTGTATAAAATGTATTAGTTGGGGCTAGACCATGCTTCAAAGATAAGTAATGTGTGGTTATCATTACTATCTTTGAAACGTGGCACAGCCTTCGCTAGCGTCTTCCTAATCTCCGGGGGCGTCATTACAGAAAAATGAAGAAATATAGAAGATCATCAGTATAATAGTAAGCTCCTCGATCATTTCAAAACATATCTAATACGTGTAATAGTCTATACTAATATTATAAAGAGGAAAGATTTCATTGTTTGTTTGTATGTTTTGAATAAGCCTGGAACTACTTAACCGATTTACTACTAAACCGATTAACTGGGCCCTGCGCTATACTGGAGAAGCTCGTCATCGACGTATATCTGTACCTTGGTGCTGTTTATCATTACCATAGTTTTAGTGAGGTTCATTTCTAGCTCGGCGAGCTTGCTAGCTTTGTTTAGTGACTCTACCATGACAGTGTGTTGTAGTTCATTTCCTTTCTTTGATATTAGCACCAAGTCGTCGGCGAAACGTAGGGACTATAATAATTAGTTTTTACTTTTATACCGCAATCATTCCAATCAAGCTTGCTTATTATCGACTCTAATGTGGCTATAAACAAAGTATAGGTGAGAGCGGGTCCCCCTGTCTTACTCTCTTTATAGGGAACCAAGGACCTGCCGTTTCTAGTTTAACTCTGCTTTCACTCTTCCTGTATATACTTTTGATTACTCTTATATATTCGTTTTCCACATTCTGTGTTGCTAGAGTTTCCCAGTAACACTTAATTATACACCAGCCTTCGGCCGGAAGTTTGTAATGGGGCCTCCGACCGTGGCTTCGGCTGAGCATTTTACCTAAGCACAAAAAACGCGCACTTAGTGGCTGAGTGCTACTTGGATTCGCCCACCCAGCGTTCCGTAGATTTTTTTGAATATTTGCTTAACCTCGATTGGACGTATAAATTATCGTACTTTGTAATAAACGTAATAAATAAATCCAAAATTAACCATCTATCGTTAAAAGTTACTTAAAAGTGTGAAATAAATAAATTAATTAATGTAATTCTATCGCGTATCGTAAAAGATATCATTCAAAATAGTCCTGTAGCAATAGTTGCACTTGATATTTTCTTTGTAAGTTTTCAAATATATGTATTTATAGTATAGTTATTGATTTTTTCTTAAAATTTTAAAGTATCTCTATCACATCGAATTTTTTTACAAAAAGATTTACAAAAAGAAGAAGCATTTGTGTAGGTATTTTTGTGTTCAAAATACTATAAATTACTGATATATTTTACTGAAATCAAAACAACATTCAAAACGTATTCATTTGTCGGCCGGTGTTATTAACATACATATTATATTAATTTAAAAAGTTATGTAAGTGTTTTAACACTGTTCTTCTATGAAAAGTTTGTTAATATATAACAAACCTGGGTTCGATCCCCGGCTGGGCAGGTTGAGATTTTCTTAATTTGTCCAGGTCTGGCTGGTGGGAGGCTTCGGCTACCCGAAACTACCCTACTCCTACCCCTACCCTACCCCTACTCTACTCCTACCCTACCCCTACCCTACCCCTACCCTGCCCCTACCCTGACCCTACCCTGCCCCTACCCTGCCCTACCCTGCCCCTACCCTGCCCCTACCCTGCCCTTACCCTGCCCCTACCCTGCCCCTACCCTGCCCCTACCCTGCCCCTACCCTGCTCCTACCCTGCCCCTACCCTGCCCCTACCCTGCCCCTACCCTGCCCCTACCCTGAGTAGGGTAGGGTAGACCCCCTTTCAATTGTATAGTAATTTATACATTCCTATACACTCGTAGTCTCGTACCAATAATTCTTATCAAAGTTAAGTTTCATAATTATACAAAATAGTAACGTATGTTGTAGGCATATCTTCGGCATTTTTCTTATAGAGTACCTAGGGCAAACAGTGTAAAATATTTCCAACTTTTTTGCATTACGTAATGTGGCTGTATATTTAAAAAGTTATGTGTTGATGTATTGTTAGTCAAATCAATAACGAACGCACTTCTTTTTTATTTTGTTAACAAGGTTTTTTTTTATTTAAAGATAACCCTTACGTTGTTTGAGTACATATAATAAAAATAAAAACTGCAGGTAAATAAAACGGCTTGCTAATAATTTTGTTCGAACTGAATTGCGCCTTAATGTGTTGTAGCGAGAGTCGCTATTTATTTTAATGACGTTGCGGAGTGAATCTTCTGTACTTGTACATATATTTTCTGTGGTTATACCTATATCCTACTCTCGTGATTTTTTTTACGTAGCCAAAAATAGCCGTTAAGCCGGTAGAGAGTGGGGACACTTGACTCTAACAAAAATTAGCGCATAATATAAACTTAATAATAATAATAATAATTTATTTGCTGAAACTGTGGGTTACAATGGTTCTTACACTATAGAAAAAAAATTCCAACACAATTTACTGACATATCAGCGTTATTTACAGTATTTTACAATTATTTATTATACTAAAATGTCAATATTTATACATTACAAAATTTTGTCATTCATGTATTCGTCAACACTGTAATAATTCTTATTATTTAAAATGGAGAAGATTATTCGCCTAAACTTTATTAGAGGCATATTTTTATAGGATTCTGGAAGCTTATTGTATAAAGAAACAGCCATTCAGAAGCAATTATTTGAAAGAAGAACCAGCCGTCTCGGTGGCACACAGATTTTATTTGGTTGTCTGCCCCGCCAGTTTGGGCACATTAGTCTTTTGGTAGGGAACAGAGTTGGATTCTTTTTTACAAATAGGAACATTTCAAATATATAAAGGCATGGCAGCGGTAAGATTTTATTGTTTTTAAACAGTGGTTTACAGCTATCTAAAGGGTTGGCTTGAAACACTGACCTTATACATGCCTTTTGTTTAATAAAGGCTTTGTTCGCATCTATTGAGTTACCCCATAAAATTAATCCATAGCGCAATATAGATGAAACGTGTCCATGGTAAGCTAACAGAGCCGTTTTTTTCCCACTAATTTGTGCAACTCTTTTCAAGGCGTAAATAAACCTATCTATCCTATTTCACACTATCTCGATATGTGCCTTCCAATTAAAATGTTTATCTACTGTTACCCCTAGATAAATTTGCCGTATTTCTTTCTTCTATATTTTGCGAATTGTGTACAATACTTAAATCTACTGGATGAGAGTTAAGTGTCTGGTATTGTATAAAATGTGTCTTACTCATATTAATACTAAGGTTATTTTGTTTTAACCATTCCAGGACTGATTCAATTGCTTTATTAACTTTTTCCTCGAGATTATGTTTGTCTTTCGATTTAACTATAATCGTTGTATCATCGGCGTATAATATACATTTATGTGAAATAACATTGGGAAGGTTGGATATTTTACAAACGGATCCCTAAATCGAAAAATGTTGGTATAAGACTTCAAATGCCTAACCAATAATGCCCCAAAGTATGAAATGAACGAGTAAAAAAAACATTCCATTTATGGTGTTTTTTGTATCATGATTTATATATCTTATAATATAAAATACTATATATAGATAATATTTAAAAAAATATTTTTCAAGATTTTATTTTACGACTTTGTTTACATTTTTAATGTATATGCTCGTGCTTATGCTTAGCTTTCAAGTTGTGATAGTCTATGCGCTAAACCGCAGACGGACGGACGGACGGACAGACAGAAAGACAGACATGGCGAAACTATAAAGGTTCCGTAAGGACTACGAAACCCTAAAAGAATTAGTTAAGGCTAAGGTATGTCATTTCATAACTTATTCATTTTAAATGATGTATTGTTTTTTTATAAAATGTTGTTCAAATATATTAACTATATCTAATTATTCTAAGCTTATTCAAAATTTCAATTAATTTTAGACCAAGTTAATTATAGTTATTAATAGGTGTGACCAGCGATTTCTACCCTCATTTTTAATTTGTTTGTTGGCAAACAGTACTAACGTATAGGGTAGGGTACTTAAAGAAAAGAAAATCGTGAAAGACGCCTTGAATACCTTTTTTATGTAATAGGTATAGGCTAATAAGACTATTAGAATAGAGGCTTTAAGAATTAGGAGCAACCATGAAATACAATTCTAAATTTTGTGAATGTATTGCATGACTGTTCCTCTTTCTTTTTTGGCCTACAATCATCAGTTCTACAATCAACAATCCAGACCCAAGACTAATCAACCAGTGAAAAATATTGTCATTTACATTGTTTCGCTTTTTAACCAACTTAAAAAAGAAAGAGGTACTCAGCTTGATTTGTATTTTTTTTGTTCTACATCTCAGTTCAGTACAATGTCTCTGTTTTTTGTTATTATTCTGTTTTGTTCCGTACTGATAGTTGGTCTTATAAAATTTAACGATCACTCAGTCCAAGCAACGGAAAAGCTAAAAAATCATCGGGCACTCGCTTCGTGTGGACTAGTGTGGGGCAAGGTCTGATTAAAGATGCTACGTGGTTATTATTAGTATCTTTAAATCATACTTTACCCTACACAAAAGTCAAATCATCAGTGGGGTCGATCAAGAAAGAAGAATGAAGATTGAAGAAATAATGTGTAAGACATTTAAAATGTCCTGTATAAGTTAAGATTCCTTTTTAAATTAATACGAATATCGGTCTAAATAACTATGTTCAGTATTACTTTGTTTTCTTTTAAATGAAACAAAATCTTGACTTGAATTTTAAGTATTTGTTTGTTGTAACTTTCATACAGTATGAATGTTAAAAAAAATAATTTCTATGAAGTCAAGAACCTTTTGGAAATAAATTCATTGGTACCCTGTATTAATATTAACTTCTGATTGAGATTTAGTTGGCAAACAACAGTTTGATGATAAAAAAGACCGACAATTTTTATTCCTCGCTGGGCCCAGATTTGAATGAACGTTTTAATGTACAATTTAGTATAAGTTATAACATGATAAAAACAGTTTTAAACTGGTTTTAATTTCAGTTGATAAACATTTGCATAATCAAGATATGGGTAAGCACCTACATCTATACTAATATTATAAAGAGGTAAAGTTTGTAAGTTTGTAAGTTTGTAACAATTTTTTGAAATGGGGTAATCTTCGGAACTACTGGACCGATTTTAAAAATTCTTTAACCAGTAGAATGCTGCGTTATCGGGGAGTGCTATAGGCTATATTTTATATTTCTATCATATATAACTACTGAGATATCGCGGGTTTTCTCTTACAGGTCAGACCGAAAAACTTACTTATTCGCATGCGCTGCCTCAACCATTGCGTATAACTGAAATAAATGTATGGAGGTTTTTTTTTTTTTTTTGAACCCTTAAAAGTTCTACAAAAAAGTCCGCGACACCATATATCTATCTTTTATACTTTAGCAGATATAGTACCTTTAGTACTTTAATAAATTATTTAAATTTTAAACTAAGGTTTACGTCATTATTTACACAACTAAACTTAAAACCTTATCAAAATAAATGATTTAATAATCACAAGGATATTATAGAGATAAGATTTGCCCTTTACAGTATGTTAATTAGTTCTATAGTTTCGGAGATAATACAAAATTTCTGAAAGTCGCAGAAATGCCGCTATATGACGCCCCGCGGTTTCAATTACGTGGTTCCCGTTCCCGTATGAATATGAGGACCAAATATAGCCTATGACACTCGCAAATAATGTAGATTGGTAAAAGAATTTTCCAAATCGGTCCAGTAGATCCAGAGATTACCCCCGACAACCACACAAACTTTACCTTTTTATAGTATTAGCATAGAAGTCGCTTGGGAAATTATAGTCTTTTGGTCATTGCACCACGCACAAAAGGCTGGACCAATTTTGCTGAGGGTAGGGATAGGATAGAGGTAGGGAAGGGGTAGGATAGAGGTAGGGTAGGGGTAATTTAGGGAAAGTGTAGGGTAGGGTAGGGCAGGGTACGGATAAGGTAGGGGTAGTGTAGGGTAGGGGCAAGGTAGAGGTAGAGGAAGGATATGGAACGTATAGGGTAGGGGAGGAGTAGGATAGGGGTAGGAAAGGGTAGGGGTAGCGTACGGGTAGGGAAGGGTTGAGTAGGGATAAGGTAGGGGTAGGGAAGGGTTAGGGTTAGCGGTAGGGTAGGAGTAAGGTAGGGGTAGGGTAGGGGTAGATTAGGGGTAGGGTAGGATAGGGTATGGATAGGTTACGGGTAGGGTTAGGGTAAGGTGAGGGGAGGGAAGGGTTAGCGTTAGCGGTAGGGTAGGAGTAAGGTAGGGGTAGGGTAGGGTAGGGTAGGGTTGGGTAGGTTTACGAGCAGGGTAAGGTAGAGGTAGAGAAGTTTACATCAATATTTACGCGGACGAAGTCGCGGGCGTCCGCTAGTTCTATATAAACGATTTCAACACAAACACACATTTCAAAAAATAATAACAAGCGTGAATAACATTTGGCAATTTAGATTTATTATTTATATTTATAATTTAGATTTTATATAAAAAAACATTTATTATAATGATCTTTCGTATTTCTTTTTTGTGTGAAGTGTTGGGTCCAAAATGAAAGGTCTCCTTTCCGCATTGATTTTGAAAATATAAGGTACTAGATGACGCCGCGTGGTTTTACCCATGTATACGGGGATAATATATAGCCTATAGCCTTCCTCGATAAATGGGCTATCTAACACTGAAAGAATTTTTCAAATCGGACCAGTAATTCCTGAGATTAGCGCGTTCACACAAACTCTTCAGCTTTTTAATATTAGTATTGATTAATATGAAGTTTTTGCTGTGAAAATTAACGTACATAAAAATGCTTTTTCGCAGAAAATAACATAGTTTATTGACAGTGGATAAAATAGTTTAGTTAGGGCTAGAGTGCGTTCAATGCGGTTATTATTGATGTCTTTGAGTCATGTCTCAGCCTTTGCTAACATCTTTCTAATCTTCGGGAAGATCAATACAAAACAATTAAGAGTGTCAATATGCTTCTCTGTTGTTATAAGATATACCTGGTTTATTCTGTTGTAGTTTTTAGCTGCTTCCATTACTGAAAACCGGTTTAAAATATACCAAGTGTAAATTATTTTACTATTTATAAAAACTATTTTATATTTTTTATATGTTATCTAAAGTATTTTATATAATTAGATATAGGTACGTTAATAAGGCTATAAAGAATGAGGTGCAACCACGCAACACTGTTCTGAACCTTGTGACTCTGTTGCATGATTATTCCTCCTTCTTTTAGCCTACAATCAACAATCAAGATCCAAGAAACTGACTAATCCAAGAACAAACTAACGAAAAATGGTGTAATTCACTTTTGTAGATGTTTCACTATTTAACACGTTGAGTGCGAAACCAGATCGAAAAGACCTGGTTCGTATCTCGCTTGCAGTGCGGCTATGAAAAGTATAGACTTCTCTATCTTGCGAAAGACATAACTTTAATTTGGTTCGGTGGACGAAAGAGACGGATGTATATCTAAGATGTGTTATTATATTAGAGTCCAATGGTGTACCTACCTTAATACCAGGTTTTTTTGACCTGGTAGCGCACTGAAGATACAGAGTTTTAATCACAGTGCGGGACCAGGTCAAATCTATCTTGTACTCCACGCACCTTGTACCGCACCTTGCGCTAGCTCCGCGCGGCCAGTGTTGTGAACGCATTCGATAAAATGCACGCGTCGTTGACAACATGGCGTCGAGGGCGAAGCGATGTCACAATAAAATTAATTTGAAGTAAATGTAGTGATGATGGATTAATTAATCAGAGACAGGTAAGTCTTTAACACTATTTAACTAAGTAAATATAAGTTGTTATATTTTAGGTACCTACCTATTCTTCTGTTAATTTCAATATTATTGTGTTGATTCTAACAATCTAAAAATGAGTGAAGTGGTGGAGGAAACTAATACTGGAGGTGTTATTTGAGACAGCTCTTGTTAATGCCTGGAGGGTACAACGGCCAACCCAAGTGGCCAAGTGCGGAAAGGGCCCGGGAATAGGAAGAAGAAGAAGAAGAAATGATCCATTTATAATTCAATTAATGATGGGAATAAAATACCAAAGCTCCAATTAGTGGTAAAAGTTATCGCAGCTCTATCAGAAAAGGACGTTGACAATAATACAGGCAAATATTCAATGTAACTGACGACAAAAACACTCACACAACAAACATTCATACAAATATTCAAAATTCATACAAACATACACACATCCATACATACATATGTTACGCGAGGCAACCCTGCAGCGAGTACGTGAGGCAGCCCTTGCCAAAAGTGCAAGATTGCACCCATTGTTCGGCCGCATTCCATTGTATGAGCGTCACCTACTCTTTCACAATATGTAATAATTATGTTAACACTTTTACTCCCAACTTTGGAGTGAACAGGCACTTACTTGTAACTTAGCTGTAGTTTCTAATATTAAATCTAATCATAAGTCAAATTTGGGTTTTCTTTGAAATTCTCGGTGCGACCATACATTTTTGGCGCAGTCGGGTAGGATCGCTTAGGGAATTAGGGAACTGAAGTACCTGACCCGGCGATCATCGAATCTACATCGTGGTTAGCCGAGAAGAATCCGGACATAGATTCATCAGAGAAAAACCAAATGTAAGTACTTTGAATCTTTAAAGTATTTGCCATCCTTATTTTTAGTGTTTCCTATCCTTTATTAATTCCGCGTTTAATTATCGATTTTTAATTAATTAAAATTTAATAATTATTTTTAGTTTTACAAGATTTTCCATTCACGGAAACAACGTACTAGGGTTAGAAATAAGAATAGTAGGAATAGTACAATAGACCAGAATAGAAATATAGACATGTCGAACGATACAGATACTATTTTCAAGTCGCTTAGATTAGTGCCCGAATTTGATGGTAATCCACATGTCCTGACGCGATTTATCAATCTGTGTGATCAATTAGTATTAACGCATTTTAAATCGGAGCCTGGTAACGATTTATCCAATTTGGCACTATTTAACGGCATCCTTAATAAAGTAACAGGACCGGCTGCTAGGCTTATAAACTCCTATGGCGTTCCAGATAACTGGCACGGTATCCGAAATGCACTAATTAATAATTTTGCTGATCAACGCGATGAGACCGCACTTTATAATGATTTATCCCTTCAGTGTCAAGGCAATAGTAGTCCCCAAGAGTTCTATGAAAGATGCCAAGACTTGTTCAGTACAATAATGACCTTTATTAGTCTGCACGAAACCGTACCAACTACAGTCGAGGCGAAAAGGGTATTATATTCCAAGTTGACGCTACAAGCCTTCCTACGAGGACTAAAAGACCCACTAGGATCTAGGATTCGTTGCATGCGACCTAATTCTATGGAGAAAGCACTTCAATTTGTACAGGAGGAATTGAACACCCTCTATATTCAACAACGCAATGACGGTGGACCGCATAAGAAAGACTGGACCGACAGACAATTACCACCACCTACTATGAATTTTAGACTTCCTTTTAATCATTTTAACAATATTCCACCAGTAAAATCTTTTAACCCTCCAATGACACCGGGTTATAATAACATGCCTGGACCATCACGTCAGCATGGCATGACGAGCCAAGGTTCGCAAGGCTGGAGACCTGGCCCGAGCCTGGTACCAAGGGGTACAACACGTACGCAACAAATGTTCCGTGCACCCCCACCTAATTATAAACCGGGAAGTAATGTGTTCAGAATGCCTCCAAGACCTCAGCATCAGACATTCAATTATAACTCCCCGCGTCCTATGAGTGGTGTAACACCTTTTGTCCAGAGACAAATGCCGATGACTGGACACGATTGGAGACAGCATGGCAACCCGCCGCCGTCTAACTATTTCAAATCTCGCGATGTAAATCTCAACGAGCTAGGTTATTTGTACGATTATGATAATGCCTATCTCGACTACGAACCTTATTACTATACATACGAGCAATACCCTGAATACTATGAAGCCGATTGCGAGTACACTGATAGCATGACAGTAGAGGAAGTAGAGGATCCTTCTTCTACACAAGAGGATTTTCAGAAGCGTCCCAATACAGACAAGCAAAAATAGAAATAAATTTGCAAACGCAAAGACAGCTTATGTATGTTCAGATAAATGATCCACCTCTTAAAATCTTGATCGATACGGGTGCAAATCAATCCTTTATAAGCCCGCAAGCTGTACAAACTTATTTCTATAATTGGCCTTTAAACTATGAACCATTCGAAGTAACAAATTCAAATTTTACAAGTTCACATAATCATTCTATCACGTTACCTTGTTTTAATGAATACAAGGAACAAGGCGACATGACTTTATTCGTGTACGATTTTCATAAGTACTTCGATGGGTTACTAGGTTTAGATTTACTAACTGCTTGGGATTCTAACATAGACCTTAAGAATAAAGTACTAACAACGAGAAACGCAAAAATACCTTTACAAATTTACGATTCTCGTAACGTTAACTTGTACGAAGACATAATTCCTGCTCAATCGTCTAAGTTAATGAAATTACCTATTAATATCCCAGATGGAGATGTCTTAGTACAAGATGAAATCATGTGTAACTGCACTATTACCGATTGCGTAATCGCGGTAGAGAATAATCGTGGTTGGGTCGAAGTACATAATAATTCTGATAATGACATAATATTTTCTATGGATAGACCGATTGAAGGTGAAATTTTTAACATGGAGAGTAATTATGTACAAAACTCTCCTGAGCGCGTATCCGAAGTTTTATCTAAGCTTAGAACAGACCATCTGAATCCTGAGGAACTTGCTAACCTTCAGGCATTGTGTTCACGTTATGCAGATATATTTTACATAGATGGTGAACCATTAACATTCACCAACAAGATAAAACATCGTATTAAAACGACGGATGAAGTCCCTGTATATACCAAAAGTTATCGTTATCCTTATGTCCACCGACAGGAAGTACAGGAACAAATTGCAAAAATGCTAGAACAGAATATTATCCGACCATCCGATTCTGCATGGAGTTCGCCTATCTGGGTCGTGCCCAAAAAGGCAGATGCGTCTGGTAAAACTAAATGGCGAATAGTTGTAGATTTTAGGAAGCTTAACGAAAAAACTATTGACGATAAATATCCGATCCCAAACATAACGGACGTATTAGATAAATTAGGTAAATGTCAGTATTTTACTACTTTAGATTTAGCAAGTGGGTTTCATCAAGTTGAAATGGACCCCTCTGACATCCCGAAAACAGGATTTAATGTTGAAAATGGACACTATGAGTACCTTAGAATGCCAATGGGGCTAAAAAACTCCCCATCCACCTTTCAAAGGGTCATGGATAATGTGCTAAGAGATCTGCAGAATAATATCTGCCTAGTTTACTTAGATGATATCATAGTTTTTAGCACGTCACTACAAGAGATGATGGTTAATCTCGAAAAAGTATTTAATAGATTACGCGAATCCAATTTTAAAATACAGATGGATAAATCTGAATTCTTAAAGTTGGAAACCGATTTCCTAGGACACGTCATATGCAGAGACGGGGTAAAGCCAAATCCTAATAAAATTAAGGCTATTAAGGAATACCCTATTCCTAAAACACCTACCGAAATAAAACGCTTTTTAGGTCTCTTAGGGTATTACAGAAAGTTCATTCCCGATTTCGCACGTATTACGAAACCGCTAACTCAATGCCTTAAAAAGGGTTCTAAAATAACCTTAGACCAAAACTACGTTAAGTGTTTTGAACATTGCAAGACACTTTTGACCAATGACCCGATTCTTCAATACCCAGACTTTACAAGGGAATTTATTTTAACAACTGATGCATCCAATGTTGCTATTGGAGCTGTGTTATCCCAGGGTACTATTGGCTCAGATAAACCTATCGCTTATGCCTCGAGAACTCTGAACTCTAGCGAGCTGAATTACAGCACAATAGAAAAAGAGCTTCTTGCCATCGTATGGGCTACCAAGTATTTTAGACCCTATTTATTTGGTCGGAAATTTAAAATATTAACAGATCATAAACCCTTGCAATGGGTGATGAGTTTAAAAGAGCCAAATTCGAGACTTACAAGATGGCGTTTGAAATTAACTGAATACGACTTCGAAGTTGTCTATAAACAGGGCAAATATAACACAAACGCTGATGCTCTATCTCGAATTCAGTTAAATGTCGAAGAAATTAGTTCAATAGCTGTAAACCCTTCCATAAGGTCAGATGACTCCAGAACCCTTACGGCTTCTGAAGGCACTGATGATTCTAGAACCATCACAGTTCATACTGATGCGGAAAACCCCATCTTGGAAGTACCAATCTCAGAGGAACCATTAAATAAGTTCACTAAGCAGATTATCTTTAATATCGTGGGTGATATCAAAGGTAAGACTGTAGTTAGTAAGCCTTTTGATACACATACTAAAACATCTATTCAGTTATCCGAATCTAGCTTAGAGCAAGACGTTATTAATGCGATTAGAGAATATGTAAATCCTAAGATAAAGACAGGTTTACTCATCAATCCCTCTAACGCTATGACTAGAATAACAGCTATCATACAAAATAACTTTAAAAGTTCAGCCATGAACTTGGTTCTTGTAAGGAAAGAGTTAGAAAATGTTCCAGAATACCTTAAACAACAGGAGATTATTAACAAGCATCATGATGGTAAAACTAACCATCGCGGTATTAACGAGTGTTTTCTAGCCTTGTCTCGTAGATACTACTGGCCTAAAATGAGAGAGCATATCACTAAATTTATCAGTGGTTGTACTATCTGTGGACAGGCAAAGTATGATCGAAATCCCATAAAACAACAATTTCGAATCGTACCACCACCCGGTAAACCATTTGAGTTAATTCACATGGATATACTAACTATACAGGGTGATAAATTCTTAACCATAGTAGACGCGTTTTCAAAATATGCTCAAGCGTATTACTTACGCGATGGAACAGCTGTTAGCGTTATTCAAGCATTTCTTATCTATTGCACACATCATTCGTTACCTATCACTATAGTGACTGACAACGGACCCGAATTTGTAAATCAACTTTTAACAGAATTTGTTAAGTTTCATAAAATTCAGCATCATAGAGTGGCACCTCACACACCTAACGAAAACGGTATCGTTGAGAGATTTCATTCAACTTTACTAGAACATTTACGCATACTAAAACTTGAACATAAGAGCGAAGCAACTACTAACCTCATACCTTACGCACTTCTAGCATATAATAATTCTATACACAGCTTTACTAAGTGTAAGCCAATAGAAATTATTACTGGTCACTTTGACCCACGAGATCCATTTGATATTGACCTTTCATCTCATCTTTTACAGCAATACATGACAGATCATAAATATAAAATGACTAAAGTCTATAACTTAATTCATGAATCATGTACCTCACAACGAGCAGATATGACTAATAAGCGCAATAGTAATCGCGAAACAGAAGTAGACTACTCCCCTGAGCAACAGGTTTACATTAAAAACCCCATTGCTCCTAGACAAAAATTGGCCCCACGCTATACGCGTGACGAAATCACTGCCAATTTACCGATACACATTTACACTAAGAAAAGCCGAGGACTCGTTGCTAAGTCCCGACTTAAAAGAGTGCTTAAAAATAATCAATTGTTACAGGGCTCATCTAATACTACTACTTCTCCTGCCAGTAACTGTATGGACGCAGGAAGTAAAACTTGAGAACCTTGATGAAGGCCCTGGTGTTTTGCCTTTCAAACTAGGTCCTACTAGAATCATATCACACTATCATTCATTCATCCAATCCATTAACCTACAAGACATCGAGACTAAAGTTAATTCGGTAATTAACCAACTAGATGCCATAGAACCAGTGCTTAGTAACAAAACTAACTCACTATTTTCACCCCATATTCAGTACTTAACTAACAAAGCTTATAGTGTGCTTGAACAATTACAAAGCTTCGAAATACATCGTACAAAACGAGGATTAGTAGATGGACTTGGTAGTATAGTTAAGAGTATAACGGGTAACCTAGATCAAACAGATGCATTGCATTATAATCAAGCGATTAAAGATCTTAAATCTAGCGAAAATCAGTTAGCAACAGAATTGAATAATCATGTTAGCATCTCTAAGGAATGGATGACTCAATACTCGAACATAATAGATAATATCACTAAAAATCAGGTAAAAATCGAACAGTTAATTTACAAAATTAGTCAGGCAGATGCTACTCGTGACTACAACCTAGTTAAATATGCACATTTAGCACAAACATTCTTAATAATCGACGACAACGTCGATGCGATTTCGCAAGAGATACTTAGATTGCAAAATGTGTTAGCCTTTATTAAAGTGTCGACTTTACATCATTCAATTATTCAGAGAAAATCGCTTAATAATATATTCAGCAAGTTGCGAAGTTTGTATAACAGCGACAATATAATTGAGGTTGATATGAGAGAATATTATGAAATAATTAGAGTAGGTTATTATTATAAAGATAATGAAATTATTATAGTTCTTAAATTCCCAATAGTTCTTCCTCAAATATATACCTTGTTTAGATTATCTATGATTCCTAATAAGTTCAATGAAATCCTTATATCTCCTTCCCCATTCCTGGCAATATACGGCAAAGAATTCAGGTACATAGAGGCTGAATGCCCGAAGACCAGCAAGTGGTACATCTGCAACGAGAACAGCGGAATACAGAACCGAGATACTGAAGATTGCATCCATCAACTCATCACTGAGCAACAGAAGATAACAACATGTAAAGCGGCTCGAGTAACTATTCATCGCCCAGCTTATGACGAGCTCGACGAGAAACACTATACTATGCACTTCCCCACACCCTCAAAAGTGCGTGTATCCTGCGGACAGGATCTCTTCAAAGAATTAAAAGGAAGCTACCTTGCAACTATTCCGAAGAGTTGCTCTATTACTACATCAGACTTCGTCATCTCAAATATGAACGATCACATTGAAGGCCAAGTACTAAAGATTATGGATATAACTTCAGAGGAATCACCGCAGCTGCAATCACCAACTTCAATAGAGTTAAATACCATCAACCTTAATCATCTACATGAGATCAACACAAAAGTTTCTGCGCAGCATCCGATAAATATAAAGTTAGAAGCAACCGAAAGCAGTATATACCACACAACCATACCACTATATCTCATAATCGTGGGAATTGGTGTGTCCTTTATTGCGTTCCTGATTTATAAGAAATACTGGCGTATCCAAGAATCTATTAAAGAAGCACCAACGGAAATTGTAGTCCCTGAAGTCAGAACAAGGTTTGACCCTGATCAACCCCCAGCTTCCTTCACATCAAAGGTGTTCAGGCGCTGTTCTACGGGGGGAGGTGTTACGCGAGGCAACCCTGCAGCGAGTACGTGAGGCAGCCCTTGCCAAAAGTGCAAGATTGCACCCATTGTTCGGCCGCATTCCATTGTATGAGCGTCACCTACTCTTTCACAATATGTAATAATTATGTTAACACTTTTACTCCCAACTTTGGAGTGAACAGGCACTTACTTGTAACTTAGCTGTAGTTTCTAATATTAAATCTAATCATAAGTCAAATTTGGGTTTTCTTTGAAATTCTCGGTGCGACCATACATTTTTCATACACAAATATAAACGCAAACAAACATACAAACATACCTATACAAATTCACAAGCAGGCACGCATACTACACTACACCACAAACCACACAAAGTTATCGTTCCAGAACCGGTACCAAAAGCTAACAAGCATCATCTGGTGAAGGGTTCAAAGAAGAAGAATTGTGTTGTGAATTGTGAAGAAAATGAGATAAGAAGCTCCAAACCTTTTTAACAAGTCGCGAAGCCGATAGAAAAGTAAAAAAAATTATCACAGAATGTGTTGCATGTAAGATAAATCTTTTGTTTGGACTGTTTTAATGAGAAACATTAAACTGTAAAAGTTTTTACATTAAAATTTAATTAAAACCATCGATATTATTACTTTACATCCCTAGAATATGCACAAATCTTCCCGTGTTCAGTGCGGCACCAGGTGCATAAAACCCTGTATTTTATTATTGCTATATATTCAAAACTAAAAGGGCTGTTTACGTACGCCTTTAGATTTATGTCAATCAATTCATCATTTATGATATTCAAAGCAAAAAATCCATAAATAATAGGATTTGAAGCAAAAAACAGGATTTTAGTTTCTATAGCGATACTGGGTGTAAAACGCCCGGTACCGCCATAATGGTAGTTTTACCTCCGGGTCTTTTACACCTGGTACCGCAGGAACTGAAATAATAGAAAAATCCCTGCCGCATTGAACGTGTTAACCGACTTCAAAAAGGAGGAAGTTCTTAATTTGATTGGTATTTTTTTACATTCTATATCTCTGTTCAGTACAATGTCTCTGTTTTTGTTAGTATTCTGTTCTGTTCTGTTTGGCCTCGTGCTAAACCTTTATGTGGTGCGGAACGAGGTTTAATATCCTTGCTACTCTTGAAGACGCTAAAATCCTTTTTTTGGTTTCAATATAATAAAGTTAAAGGAATTTTTTGATAATGCTCATTTAAGAATAAATTAATCTATGTTTGAAGGCGTACGTTAGTGGATTCGTTTGTTTAGAATATATAAGCAAAAGAAAACACGAGGTCAAATATCCCCATAATGCACTGAAATAAGGCAGTTATGCACGTATTTTAGTGATGGGAAATGTAAAAGTCGATAAATTTAATTCCATTTATTTCTAAAAAGACTAACATGTCGAATTATTTGACATGATAGTATTTACTTGTTTTACCATTGAATGACTTATGCTCCACTTAAACTGTAAAATGTTTATACAATACTACTTTCAGTTTACTATATTAATTATTATTATATCTAACTAAACAGATTCTTCTTTTTGACTTGACTTTAAATGAACCTTTTCTGGTATTATTGTCACCATATTATACTCAGTAAGCTTTTATCTATTGTATATAATGATGAATAAGTAATCAAAAGGTTTAAAATATCTAATTTAATAAATAACAATTTTCATATTATAAAATTAATGTTGAGATTGTTAAGTTAAGTACTGTAATGATTAAACAATTAGTTTTATATAGATTACAAGTTTTATGTAACTTACGTAAGTAGCACTACACCTATTTCCGCCTGTAAATAGAAGCTTTATTTTCAAAAACAGTGTCCCAAGTGCAGTGGGCCGTCACACAAAGTAGTACGACTAAAAATAGATTTAACGAATTTCATGTAAATCGCACTCACCTTCTATCATTATTTTCAATTCTAGAACAGTCGTTGTATCCTTGGCGTCTGTGAAGATAGTTAATATTTTTCGCCTCATCCTCAGAAAGACGTCCTAAAAACAAAAACAACAACAAAATGCACTTTGAGGTTACGACTTAACAACTAAACCGCACCCGCCTCAGCACAAATATCCGTAAAAGACAGCTGTTATTGCAGCAGAATTAAATAAAAGACTTACCATTTTGAATTTATAATTAAAAACTATAAACTATTTGCTTAATTATAAGAACGCTTTAAAGCGTTCGAAACGAAATTCAATATTGAATTGAAATGAAATGAGTGACAGCCGGCGCATAGACATAGACTATTTTTCATCAAGTATTTTTTAAGCAAGATTTAATGAATAAATAGAAAAAAAGTCCGAGCACATTAACTTTCATATGTTATTAATAATTAAGTAATATGTGGACAGTGAGACCATACAGCTTTTTCTAGATTGCAACTGTTTTTGAATCTTTTTACCGACTTCAAAAAAAGGAGGTTATCAATTCGTCGAAATGTTTTTTTTTTGTTTTTTTTTATGTATATTGACTCAAAGACGCTAGAACTGATTTGAAAAATTCTTTTTTTATTTGAGTGGCTATGCTTTCTAATATCCGTCTAAAATATTGTAACTGTAGTTACATCGAATTAGTAAATAAACATACCTAACTTGGACTCATTATTGACGACAGACTAAACAGGAAAGAGCATGTAAATCATGTATGTGATAAATTAAGAGGAATACTGGCTAAATTTCACTTAATTAAATGTAAAATACTATACGGAACACTATTATTACTGTACAAATCTTTACTTTCCGCATCGAATTAAGAAATAGTATATTGTATCTGTAGAAATTCATGTATGTATAAAAATATAAATGATCTTTTGCAGAAAACAACATAGTTTATTGGCAGTGGACAAAATAGATTAGTTAGGGCTTGGGCTTGCTCAAAGCGTAATAAGCGGTTACTATTACAGCTTTGGGTCAATCCTAAGCCTTCGCTAAAATCTTTCTAATCTTCGGGGAAATCAAGACAGAAAACCGGACAAGTACGAGTTGAACTCGCGTGACGAGGGTTCCGAACGTTGTAAATCTATCATGTTTTTGAAAACTGACCTACTGTACTGAGTTCAAAGAAGTTTTGATTTATTAGTGTCCGACCGAAGTTTCGGTTTCGGCCAAACTTCGACGAAAACACCTAATAGAAAGAAAATGTTCAAGTCGCTGATAGACGATACGTTCAAGTAACTACCTTAGAAAAAAACAGAAGAATTGAGATAGGTCTGAAATGAGTGAAAGAAGTAAGATTTATTACTTTAGGTATATAATTTATTATTATTATTTGTATTCGACAGGATGGACAACAAATGTTTGATAGGTACTAAACAAAGTAACATTTATGGAAAATTATTCATCTTTCATAATTATTTATTCGTCAAGTTATAATTGTTTTGAAGATGTATTCTGCTATTCCAACGAATCAAAAACCATGAAAATCGGTTCAGCAGATCTTGAGTTATAAGTGTTGTAACAAACCCAACTTTCTTTTATATAATATATAGATTTTATATTTTTTTAAAATATATCTATAGTATTTTATATTATTAGATATAGGTACGATAATATGGCTATAAAGAATGAGGTGCAACCACGCAACACTGTTCTGAATCTTGTGACTGTGTTGCATGATTATTCCTCCTTCTTTTTTAGCTTACAATCAACAATCAAGATACAATAGAAGAACGACGTTTGCCGGGCCAGCTGGTGAATAGATGATTTTTTGCAGAAACAAACATGGTTTTCAGATAGTGTATAAAATGTATTAGTTGGGGCTAGACCATGCTTCAAAGATAAGTAATGTGTGGTTATCATTACTATCTTTGAAACGTGGCACAGCCTTCGCTAGCGTCTTCCTAATCTCCGGGGGCGTCATTACAGAAAAATGAAGAAATATAGAAGATCATCAGTATAATAGTAAGCTCCTCGATCATTTCAAAACATATCTAATACGTGTAATAGTCTATACTAATATTATAAAGAGGAAAGATTTCATTGTTTGTTTGTATGTTTTGAATAGGCCTGGAACTACTTAACCGATTTAAGAAATTCTTTCACTGTTGGGAAGCTACACTATCCCCGAGTGCTGTATTTTATCTCCGTATTCCTACGGGAACAGGAACTACGCGGGTGAAACCACACGGCGTCTGCTAGTAGATTATAAAAAAACACTTGCATAACAAGAGTTTTATAAAACGACCGAAGTGAGTAAAACTGTAAAATATGACGCATTTTCCCGTCGTTGACATTTTAACATCCTGTATATCAAAACATAAACCAAATAAATAAAACATAACAGCAAAAGAGTTTTTTGCCAGAAACGTTACCTTTATAGTCTACAAGCTATTGAACAAAAATTACATGTGAAATGAACCAACATGAATAACGCTTAGAAGGCTAGTAATAGCCTAGTATAAATAAATGAATAAAATAAAATAAAAAAGCCATTTATTTCTTACAGAAGTACTATTTTACAATGTTTGGTTAAGATACGTTTAGTTTAGTTTTGTTAGTATCTAAAAGTAGATGATTAATATTTAGTAGTTAGTACTTTTAGTTTTATTAAATTAGTTATAGTTATGTACGTTAATATTATATTATATTGGAACCCCTCTGCGGGTAAAGGGCTCCTACAAATTGTGCCAGTTTTCTCTGGATTGCGCTATTTGTATCCAGTTTGGACCCGTTGCGCGTTTTATTTCATCCTCCCATCTGTTGCAAGGTCTCCCTGTCTTTCTTTTGCCCAATGGCCCCTTCCACTCTGTCACTCTTTTTGTCCATCTTTGATCCTGCAGACGAGCTATGTGTCCGGCCTACTTCCATTTTAATGCAAGAGCTTGAGCTAAGCCGTCTGTTGCTTTTGTAATGTTGCGTATTTTAGTATGTCTTATTTTATTTATTCTTTTTATATTTAGCGTGCTCCGCTCCATTCCTCGTTGGCACGTTATAATTTTATTTATGATGTTTTTGTTAAACTTCCATGTCTGACAAGCATAGGTCAGGCATGGTATAAGGCAAGAATTCATGACCTTAGTCTTCAGCTTGGTAGGCATGTTGCTCTTAAATATTTCTTTAAAGCTCCAGTACTTATTCCATGTTAACTGGGCCCTGCGCTCCACCTCCTGGTAGTTGTTTAGTTTGTCGAAGCTAATTTGCTTGCCTAGGTAAATGTATTTTTCGGTATACTGGAGAAGCTCGTCATCGACGTATATCTGATCACCTTGGTGCTGTTTGTCATTACCATAGTTTTAGTGAGTGAACGCACTTCTTTTTTATTTTGTTAACAAGTTTTTTTTTTATTTGAAGATAACCCTTACGTTGTTTGAGTACATATAATAAAAATAAAAACTGCAGGTAAATAAAACGGCTTGCTAATAATTTTGTTCGAACTGAATTGCGCCTTAATGTGTCGTAGCGAGAGTCGCTATTTATTTTAATGACGTTGCGGAGTGAATCTTCTGTACTTGTACATATATTTTCTGTGGTTATACCTATATCCTACTCTCGTGATTTTTTGATGACTCTAACAAAAATTAGCGCATAATATAAACTTAATATTTTACAAACGGATCCCTAAATCGAAAAATGTTGGTATAAGACTTCAAATGCCTAACCAATAATGCCCCAAAGTATGAAATGAACGAGTAAAAAAAACATTCCATTGTAGTTGAAGTCCCCTACAT
Organism: Bicyclus anynana; assembly: GCF_947172395.1. Taxonomy (NCBI): domain Eukaryota; kingdom Metazoa; phylum Arthropoda; class Insecta; order Lepidoptera; family Nymphalidae; genus Bicyclus; species Bicyclus anynana. Next base: position 3,166,593 of record NC_069096.1, on the reverse strand, counting down.
TTATGGTATTTTTTGTATCATGATTTATATATCTTATAATATAAAATACTATATATAGATAATATTTAAAAAATATTTTTCAAGATTTTATTTTACGTCTTTGTTTACATTTTTAATGTATATGCTCGTGCTTATGCTTAGCTTTCAAGTTGTGATAGTCTATGCGCTAAACCGCAGACGGACGGACGGACAGACAGAAAGACAGACATGGCGAAACTATAAAGGTTCCACATGGACTACGAAACCCTAAAATAATTAGTTAAGGCTAAGGCATGTCATTTCATAACTTATTTATTTTAAATGATGTATTGTTTTTTTATAAAATGTTGTTAAAATATATTAACTATATGTAGTTGTTCTAAGCTTGTTCAAAATTTATATTAATTTAGGACCAAGTTAATTATAATTATTATTAGGTGTGACCAGCGATTTATACCCTCATTTTTAATTTGTTTATTGGTAAACAGTACTAACGTACAGGGAAGGGTACTTAACGAAATGAAAATCGTGAAAGACGCCTTGAATACGTTTTTTCATGTAATAGGTATAGGCTAATAAGGCTATTAGAAAAGAGGCTTTAAGAATTAGGAGCAACCATGAAATACAATTCTAAATTTTGTGACTGTATTGCATGACTGATCCTCCTTCTTTTTTGGCCTACAATCATCAGTTCTACAATCAACAATCCAGACTCAAGACAAATCAACTGGTGAAAAATGTTGTCATTTACTTTTAAGGAAATGTTTTGCTTTTTAACCAACTTCAAAAAGGAGAAGGTTTTCAGCTTGATTGGTATTTTTTTTGTTCTATATCTCAGTTCAGTACAATGTCTCTGTTTTTGCTGTTATTATTAAGTAACGATCACGCAGTACAAGCAACGGAAAAGCTAAAAATTAATCGGGGACTCGTTTCGTATAGACTAGTGTAGCGCTAGGTTAGATTAAAGATGCTATGTGATTATTATTACCATCTTTAAATCCAACCTTACCCTTCACTAAAGTCAAATCATCAGTGGGGTCGATCAAGAAAGAAGAATGAAGATTGAAGAAATAATGTGTAAGACATTTAAAATGTTCTGTCTAAGATAAAATTCCTTTTTAAATTAGTACGAATCTCGGTATTATGCTCAGTATTATTCTGTTTTCTTTAAAATTAAACCTTCATACTGTATGAATGTTAAAAAAAATAATTTCTATGAAGTCAGGAACCTTTTGGAAATAAATTCATTAATACCCTGTTTTAATATTAACTTCAGCTTGTGATTTAGTTGCCAAACAACAGTTTGTTGTTACAGAAGACCGACAATTTTAATTCCTCGCTGGGCCCAGATTTGAATGAACGTTTTAATTTACAAGTTAGTGTTAGTTATTACATGGTAAAATCAGTTTTAAACTGGTTTTAATTTCAGTTGATAAACATTTGCATAATCAAGATATGGGTAAGCACCTACATCTATACTAATATTATAAAGAGGTAAAGTTTGTAAGTTTGTAAGTTTGTAACAATTTTTTGAAATGGGGTAATCTTCGGAACTACTGGACCGATTTTAAAAATTCTTTAACCAGTAGAATGCTGCGTTATCGGGGAGTGCTATAGGCTATATTTTATATTTCTATCATATATAACTACTGAGATATCGCGGGTTTTCTCTTACAGGTCAGACCGAAAAACTTACTTATTCGCATGCGCTGCCTCAACCATTGCGTATAACTGAAATAAATGTATGGAGGTTTTTTTTTTTTTTTTTGAACCCTTAAAAGTTCTACAAAAAAGTCCGCGACACCATATATCTATCTTTTATACTTTAGCAGATATAGTACCTTTAGTACTTTAATAAATTATTTAAATTTTAAACTAAGGTTTACGTCATTATTTACACAACTAAACTTAAAACCTTATCAAAATAAATGATTTAATAATCACAAGGATATTATAGAGATAAGATTTGCCCTTTACAGTATGTTAATTAGTTCTATAGTTTCGGAGATAATACAAAATTTCTGAAAGTCGCAGAAATGCCGCTATATGACGCCCCGCGGTTTCAATTACGTGGTTCCCGTTCCCGTATGAATATGAGGACCAAATATAGCCTATGACACTCGCAAATAATGTAGATTGGTAAAAGAATTTTCCAAATCGGTCCAGTAGATCCAGAGATTACCCCCGACAACCACACAAACTTTACCTTTTTATAGTATTAGCATAGAAGTCGCTTGGGAAATTATAGTCTTTTGGTCATTGCACCACGCACAAAAGGCTGGACCAATTTTGCTGAGGGTAGGGATAGGATAGAGGTAGGGAAGGGGTAGGATAGAGGTAGGGTAGGGGTAATTTAGGGAAAGTGTAGGGTAGGGTAGGGCAGGGTACGGATAAGGTAGGGGTAGTGTAGGGTAGGGGCAAGGTAGAGGTAGAGGAAGGATATGGAACGTATAGGGTAGGGGAGGAGTAGGATAGGGGTAGGAAAGGGTAGGGGTAGCGTACGGGTAGGGAAGGGTTGAGTAGGGATAAGGTAGGGGTAGGGAAGGGTTAGGGTTAGCGGTAGGGTAGGAGTAAGGTAGGGGTAGGGTAGGGGTAGATTAGGGGTAGGGTAGGATAGGGTATGGATAGGTTACGGGTAGGGTTAGGGTAAGGTGAGGGGAGGGAAGGGTTAGCGTTAGCGGTAGGGTAGGAGTAAGGTAGGGGTAGGGTAGGGTAGGGTAGGGTTGGGTAGGTTTACGAGCAGGGTAAGGTAGAGGTAGAGAAGTTTACATCAATATTTACGCGGACGAAGTCGCGGGCGTCCGCTAGTTCTATATAAACGATTTCAACACAAACACACATTTCAAAAAATAATAACAAGCGTGAATAACATTTGGCAATTTAGATTTATTATTTATATTTATAATTTAGATTTTATATAAAAAAACATTTATTATAATGATCTTTCGTATTTCTTTTTTGTGTGAAGTGTTGGGTCCAAAATGAAAGGTCTCCTTTCCGCATTGATTTTGAAAATATAAGGTACTAGATGACGCCGCGTGGTTTTACCCATGTATACGGGGATAATATATAGCCTATAGCCTTCCTCGATAAATGGGCTATCTAACACTGAAAGAATTTTTCAAATCGGACCAGTAATTCCTGAGATTAGCGCGTTCACACAAACTCTTCAGCTTTTTAATATTAGTATTGATTAATATGAAGTTTTTGCTGTGAAAATTAACGTACATAAAAATGCTTTTTCGCAGAAAATAACATAGTTTATTGACAGTGGATAAAATAGTTTAGTTAGGGCTAGAGTGCGTTCAATGCGGTTATTATTGATGTCTTTGAGTCATGTCTCAGCCTTTGCTAACATCTTTCTAATCTTCGGGAAGATCAATACAAAACAATTAAGAGTGTCAATATGCTTCTCTGTTGTTATAAGATATACCTGGTTTATTCTGTTGTAGTTTTTAGCTGCTTCCATTACTGAAAACCGGTTTAAAATATACCAAGTGTAAATTATTTTACTATTTATAAAAACTATTTTATATTTTTTATATGTTATCTAAAGTATTTTATATAATTAGATATAGGTACGTTAATAAGGCTATAAAGAATGAGGTGCAACCACGCAACACTGTTCTGAACCTTGTGACTCTGTTGCATGATTATTCCTCCTTCTTTTAGCCTACAATCAACAATCAAGATCCAAGAAACTGACTAATCCAAGAACAAACTAACGAAAAATGGTGTTATTCACTTTTGTAGATGTTTCACTATTTAACACGTTGAGTGCGAAACCAGATCGAAAAGACCTGGTTCGTATCTCGCTTGCAGTGCGGCTATGAAAAGTATAGACTTCTCTATCTTGCGAAAGACATAACTTTAATTTGGTTCGGTGGACGAAAGAGACGGATGTATATCTAAGATGTGTTATTATATTAGAGTCCAATGGTGTACCTACCTTAATACCAGGTTTTTTTGACCTGGTAGCGCACTGAAGATACAGAGTTTTAATCACAGTGCGGGACCAGGTCAAATCTATCTTGTACTCCACGCACCTTGTACCGCACCTTGCGCTAGCTCCGCGCGGCCAGTGTTGTGAACGCATTCGATAAAATGCACGCGTCGTTGACAACATGGCGTCGAGGGCGAAGCGATGTCACAATAAAATTAATTTGAAGTACGACAGTGATGATGGATTAATTAATCAGAGACAGGTAAGTCTTTAACACTATTTAACTAAGTAAATATAAGTTGTTATATTTTAGGTACCTACCTATTCTTCTGTTAATTTCAATATTATTGTGTTGATTCTAACAATCTAAAAATGAGTGAAGTGGTGGAGGAAACTAATACTGGAGGTGTTATTTGAGACAGCTCTTGTTAATGCCTGGAGGGTACAACGGCCAACCCAAGTGGCCAAGTGCGGAAAGGGCCCGGGAATAGGAAGAAGAAGAAGAAGAAATGATCCATTTATAATTCAATTAATGATGGGAATAAAATACCAAAGCTCCAATTAGTGGTAAAAGTTATCGCAGCTCTATCAGAAAAGGACGTTGACAATAATACAGGCAAATATTCAATGTAACTGACGACAAAAACACTCACACAACAAACATTCATACAAATATTCAAAATTCATACAAACATACACACATCCATACATACATACACAAATATAAACGCAAACAAACATACAAACATACCTATACAAATTCACAAGCAGGCACGCATACTACACTACACCACAAACCACACAAAGTTATCGTTCCAGAACCGGTACCAAAAGCTAACAAGCATCATCTGGTGAAGGGTTCAAAGAAGAAGAATTGTGTTGTGAATTGTGAAGAAAATGAGATAAGAAGCTCCAAACCTTTTTAACAAGTCGCGAAGCCGATAGAAAAGTAAAAAAAATTATCACAGAATGTGTTGCATGTAAGATAAATCTTTTGTTTGGACTGTTTTAATGAGAAACATTAAACTGTAAAAGTTTTTACATTAAAATTTAATTAAAACCATCGATATTATTACTTTACATCCCTAGAATATGCACAAATCTTCCCGTGTTCAGTGCGGCACCAGGTGCATAAAACCCTGTATTTTATTATTGCTATATATTCAAAACTAAAAGGGCTGTTTACGTACGCCTTTAGATTTATGTCAATCAATTCATCATTTATGATATTCAAAGCAAAAAATCCATAAATAATAGGATTTGAAGCAAAAAACAGGATTTTAGTTTCTATAGCGATACTGGGTGTAAAACGCCCGGTACCGCCATAATGGTAGTTTTACCTCCGGGTCTTTTACACCTGGTACCGCAGGAACTGAAATAATAGAAAAATCCCTGCCGCATTGAACGTGTTAACCGACTTCAAAAAGGAGGAAGTTCTTAATTTGATTGGTATTTTTTTACATTCTATATCTCTGTTCAGTACAATGTCTCTGTTTTTGTTAGTATTCTGTTCTGTTCTGTTTGGCCTCGTGCTAAACCTTTATGTGGTGCGGAACGAGGTTTAATATCCTTGCTACTCTTGAAGACGCTAAAATCCTTTTTTTGGTTTCAATATAATAAAGTTAAAGGAATTTTTTGATAATGCTCATTTAAGAATAAATTAATCTATGTTTGAAGGCGTACGTTAGTGGATTCGTTTGTTTAGAATATATAAGCAAAAGAAAACACGAGGTCAAATATCCCCATAATGCACTGAAATAAGGCAGTTATGCACGTATTTTAGTGATGGGAAATGTAAAAGTCGATAAATTTAATTCCATTTATTTCTAAAAAGACTAACATGTCGAATTATTTGACATGATAGTATTTACTTGTTTTACCATTGAATGACTTATGCTCCACTTAAACTGTAAAATGTTTATACAATACTACTTTCAGTTTACTATATTAATTATTATTATATCTAACTAAACAGATTCTTCTTTTTGACTTGACTTTAAATGAACCTTTTCTGGTATTATTGTCACCATATTATACTCAGTAAGCTTTTATCTATTGTATATAATGATGAATAAGTAATCAAAAGGTTTAAAATATCTAATTTAATAAATAACAATTTTCATATTATAAAATTAATGTTGAGATTGTTAAGTTAAGTACTGTAATGATTAAACAATTAGTTTTATATAGATTACAAGTTTTATGTAACTTACGTAAGTAGCACTACACCTATTTCCGCCTGTAAATAGAAGCTTTATTTTCAAAAACAGTGTCCCAAGTGCAGTGGGCCGTCACACAAAGTAGTACGACTAAAAATAGATTTAACGAATTTCATGTAAATCGCACTCACCTTCTATCATTATTTTCAATTCTAGAACAGTCGTTGTATCCTTGGCGTCTGTGAAGATAGTTAATATTTTTCGCCTCATCCTCAGAAAGACGTCCTAAAAACAAAAACAACAACAAAATGCACTTTGAGGTTACGACTTAACAACTAAACCGCACCCGCCTCAGCACAAATATCCGTAAAAGACAGCTGTTATTGCAGCAGAATTAAATAAAAGACTTACCATTTTGAATTTATAATTAAAAACTATAAACTATTTGCTTAATTATAAGAACGCTTTAAAGCGTTCGAAACGAAATTCAATATTGAATTGAAATGAAATGAGTGACAGCCGGCGCATAGACATAGACTATTTTTCATCAAGTATTTTTTAAGCAAGATTTAATGAATAAATAGAAAAAAAGTCCGAGCACATTAACTTTCATATGTTATTAATAATTAAGTAATATGTGGACAGTGAGACCATACAGCTTTTTCTAGATTGCAACTGTTTTTGAATCTTTTTACCGACTTCAAAAAAAGGAGGTTATCAATTCGTCGAAATGTTTTTTTTTTGTTTTTTTTTATGTATATTGACTCAAAGACGCTAGAACTGATTTGAAAAATTCTTTTTTTATTTGAGTGGCTATGCTTTCTAATATCCGTCTAAAATATTGTAACTGTAGTTACATCGAATTAGTAAATAAACATACCTAACTTGGACTCATTATTGACGACAGACTAAACAGGAAAGAGCATGTAAATCATGTATGTGATAAATTAAGAGGAATACTGGCTAAATTTCACTTAATTAAATGTAAAATACTATACGGAACACTATTATTACTGTACAAATCTTTACTTTCCGCATCGAATTAAGAAATAGTATATTGTATCTGTAGAAATTCATGTATGTATAAAAATATAAATGATCTTTTGCAGAAAACAACATAGTTTATTGGCAGTGGACAAAATAGATTAGTTAGGGCTTGGGCTTGCTCAAAGCGTAATAAGCGGTTACTATTACAGCTTTGGGTCAATCCTAAGCCTTCGCTAAAATCTTTCTAATCTTCGGGGAAATCAAGACAGAAAACCGGACAAGTACGAGTTGAACTCGCGTGACGAGGGTTCCGAACGTTGTAAATCTATCATGTTTTTGAAAACTGACCTACTGTACTGAGTTCAAAGAAGTTTTGATTTATTAGTGTCCGACCGAAGTTTCGGTTTCGGCCAAACTTCGACGAAAACACCTAATAGAAAGAAAATGTTCAAGTCGCTGATAGACGATACGTTCAAGTAACTACCTTAGAAAAAAACAGAAGAATTGAGATAGGTCTGAAATGAGTGAAAGAAGTAAGATTTATTACTTTAGGTATATAATTTATTATTATTATTTGTATTCGACAGGATGGACAACAAATGTTTGATAGGTACTAAACAAAGTAACATTTATGGAAAATTATTCATCTTTCATAATTATTTATTCGTCAAGTTATAATTGTTTTGAAGATGTATTCTGCTATTCCAACGAATCAAAAACCATGAAAATCGGTTCAGCAGATCTTGAGTTATAAGTGTTGTAACAAACCCAACTTTCTTTTATATAATATATAGATTTTATATTTTTTTAAAATATATCTATAGTATTTTATATTATTAGATATAGGTACGATAATATGGCTATAAAGAATGAGGTGCAACCACGCAACACTGTTCTGAATCTTGTGACTGTGTTGCATGATTATTCCTCCTTCTTTTTTAGCTTACAATCAACAATCAAGATACAATAGAAGAACGACGTTTGCCGGGCCAGCTGGTGAATAGATGATTTTTTGCAGAAACAAACATGGTTTTCAGATAGTGTATAAAATGTATTAGTTGGGGCTAGACCATGCTTCAAAGATAAGTAATGTGTGGTTATCATTACTATCTTTGAAACGTGGCACAGCCTTCGCTAGCGTCTTCCTAATCTCCGGGGGCGTCATTACAGAAAAATGAAGAAATATAGAAGATCATCAGTATAATAGTAAGCTCCTCGATCATTTCAAAACATATCTAATACGTGTAATAGTCTATACTAATATTATAAAGAGGAAAGATTTCATTGTTTGTTTGTATGTTTTGAATAGGCCTGGAACTACTTAACCGATTTAAGAAATTCTTTCACTGTTGGGAAGCTACACTATCCCCGAGTGCTGTATTTTATCTCCGTATTCCTACGGGAACAGGAACTACGCGGGTGAAACCACACGGCGTCTGCTAGTAGATTATAAAAAAACACTTGCATAACAAGAGTTTTATAAAACGACCGAAGTGAGTAAAACTGTAAAATATGACGCATTTTCCCGTCGTTGACATTTTAACATCCTGTATATCAAAACATAAACCAAATAAATAAAACATAACAGCAAAAGAGTTTTTTGCCAGAAACGTTACCTTTATAGTCTACAAGCTATTGAACAAAAATTACATGTGAAATGAACCAACATGAATAACGCTTAGAAGGCTAGTAATAGCCTAGTATAAATAAATGAATAAAATAAAATAAAAAAGCCATTTATTTCTTACAGAAGTACTATTTTACAATGTTTGGTTAAGATACGTTTAGTTTAGTTTTGTTAGTATCTAAAAGTAGATGATTAATATTTAGTAGTTAGTACTTTTAGTTTTATTAAATTAGTTATAGTTATGTACGTTAATATTATATTATATTGGAACCCCTCTGCGGGTAAAGGGCTCCTACAAATTGTGCCAGTTTTCTCTGGATTGCGCTATTTGTATCCAGTTTGGACCCGTTGCGCGTTTTATTTCATCCTCCCATCTGTTGCAAGGTCTCCCTGTCTTTCTTTTGCCCAATGGCCCCTTCCACTCTGTCACTCTTTTTGTCCATCTTTGATCCTGCAGACGAGCTATGTGTCCGGCCTACTTCCATTTTAATGCAAGAGCTTGAGCTAAGCCGTCTGTTGCTTTTGTAATGTTGCGTATTTTAGTATGTCTTATTTTATTTATTCTTTTTATATTTAGCGTGCTCCGCTCCATTCCTCGTTGGCACGTTATAATTTTATTTATGATGTTTTTGTTAAACTTCCATGTCTGACAAGCATAGGTCAGGCATGGTATAAGGCAAGAATTCATGACCTTAGTCTTCAGCTTGGTAGGCATGTTGCTCTTAAATATTTCTTTAAAGCTCCAGTACTTATTCCATGTTAACTGGGCCCTGCGCTCCACCTCCTGGTAGTTGTTTAGTTTGTCGAAGCTAATTTGCTTGCCTAGGTAAATGTATTTTTCGGTATACTGGAGAAGCTCGTCATCGACGTATATCTGATCACCTTGGTGCTGTTTGTCATTACCATAGTTTTAGTGAGTGAACGCACTTCTTTTTTATTTTGTTAACAAGTTTTTTTTTTATTTGAAGATAACCCTTACGTTGTTTGAGTACATATAATAAAAATAAAAACTGCAGGTAAATAAAACGGCTTGCTAATAATTTTGTTCGAACTGAATTGCGCCTTAATGTGTCGTAGCGAGAGTCGCTATTTATTTTAATGACGTTGCGGAGTGAATCTTCTGTACTTGTACATATATTTTCTGTGGTTATACCTATATCCTACTCTCGTGATTTTTTGATGACTCTAACAAAAATTAGCGCATAATATAAACTTAATATTTTACAAACGGATCCCTAAATCGAAAAATGTTGGTATAAGACTTCAAATGCCTAACCAATAATGCCCCAAAGTATGAAATGAACGAGTAAAAAAAACATTCCATTGTAGTTGAAGTCCCCTACATTTATGGTATTTTTTGTATCATGATTTATATATCTTATAATATAAAATACTATATATAGATAATATTTAAAAAATATTTTTCAAGATTTTATTTTACGTCTTTGTTTACATTTTTAATGTATATGCTCGTGCTTATGCTTAGCTTTCAAGTTGTGATAGTCTATGCGCTAAACCGCAGACGGACGGACGGACAGACAGAAAGACAGACATGGCGAAACTATAAAGGTTCCACATGGACTACGAAACCCTAAAAGAATTAGTTAAGGCTAAGGCATGTCATTTCATAACTTATTTATTTTAAATGATGTATTGTTTTTTTATAAAATGTTGTTAAAATATATTAACTATATGTAGTTGTTCTAAGCTTGTTCAAAATTTATATTAATTTAGGACCAAGTTAATTATAATTATTATTAGGTGTGACCAGCGATTTATACCCTCATTTTTAATTTGTTTATTGGTAAACAGTACTAACGTACAGGGAAGGGTACTTAACGAAATGAAAATCGTGAAAGACGCCTTGAATACGTTTTTTCATGTAATAGGTATAGGCTAATAAGGCTATTAGAAAAGAGGCTTTAAGAATTAGGAGCAACCATGAAATACAATTCTAAATTTTGTGACTGTATTGCATGACTGATCCTCCTTCTTTTTTGGCCTACAATCATCAGTTCTACAATCAACAATCCAGACTCAAGACAAATCAACTGGTGAAAAATGTTGTCATTTACTTTTAAGGAAATGTTTTGCTTTTTAACCAACTTCAAAAAGGAGAAGGTTTTCAGCTTGATTGGTATTTTTTTTGTTCTATATCTCAGTTCAGTACAATGTCTCTGTTTTTGCTGTTATTATTAAGTAACGATCACGCAGTACAAGCAACGGAAAAGCTAAAAATTAATCGGGGACTCGTTTCGTATAGACTAGTGTAGCGCTAGGTTAGATTAAAGATGCTATGTGATTATTATTACCATCTTTAAATCCAACCTTACCCTTCACTAAAGTCAAATCATCAGTGGGGTCGATCAAGAAAGAAGAATGAAGATTGAAGAAATAATGTGTAAGACATTTAAAATGTTCTGTCTAAGATAAAATTCCTTTTTAAATTAGTACGAATCTCGGTCTAACTTATTATGCTCAGTATTATTCTGTTTTCTTTAAAATTAAACCTTCATACTGTATGAATGTTAAAAAAAATAATTTCTATGAAGTCAGGAACCTTTTGGAAATAAATTCATTAATACCCTGTTTTAATATTAACTTCAGCTTGTGATTTAGTTGCCAAACAACAGTTTGTTGTTACAGAAGACCGACAATTTTAATTCCTCGCTGGGCCCAGATTTGAATGAACGTTTTAATTTACAAGTTAGTGTTAGTTATTACATGGTAAAATCAGTTTTAAACTGGTTTAGTCTTAGTTGATAAACATTTGCATAATTAAAATATGGGTAGATAAGCACCTACATTTTATATACACGATTTCAACGTAAACACACATTTCTAAAAATATTAACAAGCGTGTATAAAATTTGGTAATTTAGATTTATTATTTATATTTATAATTTAGATTTATTATAAAAAAACATTTAATAAAATGATATATCGTTATTTTTTTTTTGTATGACGTGTTGGGTCCAAAATGATTTTTTTTTTTTAAATATAAGGTTATGAAGAATATGCTTCTCTGTTGTAATAATATATACCTGGTGTATTCGTTAGTAGTTTTTAGCTGCTTCCATTACTGAAAACCGGTTTAAAATATACCTATCTAGTGTCAATTTATTTTACTATTTATAAAAATATTTTATATTTTTTTATCTAATCTCGTGTCATAATATTTTAACCTTTGAGATTTTAACTATGAAATTAAAAAAGAAATTATAATGGCATAGATTATTTATTATTAATATATTTTTTTAATATAATACAGTATGCATGTAGCATACTGTATTATATTAAAAAATTACATTAAAACACTGCTTAAAGAGCAGTGTTATAATATAACTTTTTTAATATTATAGCACAGTTAGAGCTCTGGGTTCTGGGTCTTTTGTGCAGCTTTGGGTTCTTGATTTTTTAACAATGTTTTATTTATATTTTAAATTTTAAAATTTCAAGTTGGTATATTTTAATTATAAAATTAATTAATTTAATTTAAAAATGTATAATTAATTAATTAACAATTTGAACAGTACAGTAATTTAAATTGTGATGCAAATACGAGTATGAAGACATGGCTGTACGGGTGTCAATCTTTGCCTGCATACACTTAATAAAAAATTACATTTTGTTGCCACTCGAATTACATTATTGATTTAATTATAAATTTATATTTTAGATGTTTTTAGCTATGTATTTTTAGCAAAATCACTGACTCGAGCTCTGATATGGATATGGACAAACTTTCCCGGAAATATTGGAAAGTGAGACAACCAATTAAACTTTTACCTTCGAAGTCGCGGAAAATGTAGTAGTATTTAATTTTGTTAGATTCCTATTTCATGAGATTAGATAAAGTAGAGTATGAAACGTGCATAACTTGGCATTAAAGCACTCGTGTCTCTATTAGAAAACTCAATTCGTTCGTTTTATAAAATGCAACTTGTGTTTTAATGACCATCATTATGCCACCGTTTCATAATCTACTATGGTATTTTATATTATTAGATCTACTATTAAATGTCTATAGTATTTTATATTATTAAATATAGGTACGTTAATAAGGCTATAAAGAATGAGGTCCAACCATGCAACACTGTTCTGAACCTTGTGTATTGCGTGACTATTCCTCCTTCCTTTTAGCCTACAATCAACAATCAAGATCCAAGAAACTGACGGATCCAAGAACGAACTGATATAGATGTTGCTGTTTAACCGATTTCAAAAAGGAGGAAGTTCTTAATTTGATTGGTATTTTTCACATTCTATATCTCAGTTCAGTACAGTGACCCTGTTTAAATCAAATCAAATCAAAAATCATTTATTTCAAGTAGGCTCAGTTTACAAGCACTTTTGACACGTCAGTTGACTATTTGTAAAGACTCTACCACCGGTTCGGAAGGCAGGTTCTGCTGAGAAGATACCGGCAAGAAACTCAACAGTTGCTCTTTTGAAAAAGTCAAACAGTATTATAATTTACAATTGATAACAATTACAATTTCTTATAGTTTTATTTCCTGTGTGAAGGTGGAAGCTGATCCAATGACCTCCAAGCGCTTTTATCTTTAAGGAATTCATCAATGTTGTTTTTTACCCGACTGCAAAAAAGGTTTTGTTTTTCGCGCGTATCTTGTATGTATGTATGTATGTACGTATTTATGTATATATGTATGAAGAAAACAGTCGGGACGTATTAAATAATGTAGAAGAAAATCATTCTATCCAATATCTAAGGTCCCGACTGTTTTCTGATTGCTTTCTACACTTCTGGACTGAGCTTGTTATTTTTCTTTTCAGTTTTTTTATACTCTATGCAGTCGGGTTTTTTTATTTGTTTAATTAATGTTACTATTCTGTTTTATTCTGCACTGTTAGTTGGTCTTATTACACGATCAAGCAGTCCAAGCAACGCAAAAGTAAAAAAAACCACAATGAAAAATACCAAAAAAAATTATTAAAAAAATTCAACCCTCCCGCTGCGGGACATTAGAGTGCCCAAGCAACTGGTGGTCCCTAACCACCGGTTCAAATCCAAATTAGTGTAATTTATTACGTAATAATATCAGTTTTAGACTGGTTTCATTTCAGTTGTATAGTCAATATATAGGCAAGTATTTTAAAATAAACGATTTCAACAAAAACACACATTAAAAAAAATATAACAAGTGTGAATTTTAATTACTTAAAAAAAAAAAAAGAAAGGATTTATCGTCATGATTTTTTTTTCTGTAACGTGTTGGTTACATACTTCTCTGGTTGTAATAAGATATACCTGATCTGATTACCTGATGTATAAACTTGTAAACGGCTTTCATAATATACCTATCACGTGTAAATTATTCGTCTATACAAAAAAAAATGAATATGTTTTTTTATTATATCATTCAAGTTATGTATCTACTAAACGCATATTATTTATTACCATGTATTAGGTATTATAACTTTAATAAGGTTATAAAGAATAAGATGCAAGCCTGCAGAACAGTTCTGAAACTTGTGTGTGTGTTCTGCATTAATAAAAGACGATCCTTGAAAATATTTAACTAATAAAGACGCGTACTAACCAATGAATGCTACAATTTCATCCGGGAACTCGTTTCGCGTGGACTATAGTGGTGATTGAGGTATGTTTAAACATGTTACGTGAATATTATTAACATTTTAAATTATACCTTTACCAACACTGAAGTTTTATCTTCAATGGGGCCAAGAAAGAAGAATTAAGTAATGTGCAAAACTTTTAAAATATACTAGCGGACCCGGTCAAGCTTCGCTTTGACTTATGTGCACTTCTTCCCTATCCCTACGCTACACTACTACCCTACCCTGCCCCTATCCTGCCTATTAATTATAAGTATCTGTTTATTTTTAACTTGCACTACTCTGTATATAAAAGAATATGTATGTAAAAGAATTGAATTTTCCATTAAGTGACCTATTGGTGGAAGATTTACAGGCATAGGTTTAAAATTAACGTTTGCCTGTGAATGGCATATAGGTAGTGGTTTTTTCTTAAACATTCCTCATCGAATTAAAAAAAATAGTATACAAAGGTTTTGATGTAGAAATTCATGTACGTATGAATGATTTTTCACAAAAAACACAGAGACAGTGAATAAAATAGATTAGTTAGGGACGAAACATGGTCAAAGCGTAATATGAGGTTACTGTTACAGTCTTGCAGTCATGATTCAGCCTTCGCTAACATCTTTCTGGAGAAATGTCGAAAATTTTCAATATACTATGCTGTCCGATTATTATAAGGTATACCCGATTTGTTACTTTGTGGTTTTTAACTTATTTTAAATTTATTCATTCTAGTTACCCGTATTGTACTTAACGAAATCAAAAACATGAAATACATGAAGATGTATATTAGGTATAGCATAACAAAGCGATCAAAGAATGGAGTCCAACCGTGCAATACTGATCAGAGGTGCTAACATGCAACCAATGAAGATAAATATAGACAAAATTTCGTCCAATAGAGTCAGAGTTGTCACAATCCCATCTCTTTCATAGCGGTAAAACCGGTTGCGAGACCACTGTTTGAATTTTGTCCATTTGTCTTTACGAGATTATCTCATTGGTCGCATGTTAGGGCCACTATGTAACTCCGCCAATGCCGGTCCCAAGCCCGGATGCAAAAGGAGGAGGGTTAGTTAGGAGGGACCATACCTGCTGTAAAAGGTCAACGCCAAATCTCAGACGGCGCGCAAATAAGCTGATAATACCATGGCCACCCCGCGTCCATGAAGCGCGTATAATGGTTTTGCTGTAGAAATTCATGTACATATAAATGTTTTTTTTTGCAGGAAACAACATAGTTTATTGGCAGTGGATAAAATAGATTAGTTAGGGCGGAGGCATGCTCAAAGCATAGTATGCGATTATTATTACTGCTAAGAGCCATGGTTCAGCCTTCGCTAACATCTTTCTAATCCTCGAGAAGATCAAGACAGAAAAATGAAGAAACGTCGAAGAATGTCAATATGCTTCTCTGTTGTAATAAGGTATACCTGAAACTTGTTTTCTAGCTAATTCCATTTTTAAATACCGTTTCAAAATATATTTATCACGTGTAAATTAAACATAAGTAATAGTTTTAGTATTTTATAATTTAAAAATATATATATTTATTAAACACACAGTAACAGATTTCTAATACAATAATAGAGCAGATCCCTGACTCCCAAACTATCTGTAACTGTACCTTGGGAGCCAGTGGATTCCCATTGGTGTTACATATTAAAATTAAAATGAATTGTAATAGGCAGTATAAATAAATTGTATCATTTAAGTTATCAGTAATGTATCTACTAAATAAAATGAAAAAGCCTTCGCTAACATCTTTCTAACCTTCGGGGAGATCAAGACAGAAAGACGAAAAAATTTGGAACAATGTCAATATGCTTCTCTGGTTGTATCAAGGTAAACCTGCGATTACCTGATGTATTATCACGTGTAAATCATTTGTCTATACATAAAATATATTAATAATTATTTTTTATTTTATCATTCAAATTATGCATCTACAAAACAAAACGAAAAACGTGAAACACTTCTTGATAGCGTACATTGTCTATTCTCATGTTGTGGTATGCGTTAATAAGGTTATAAAGAATGAGGTGCAACCGTGCAGAACTGTTCGGAACCTTGTGACTGTACTGCATGACTGTAAATCATTCTTTATTAGCCTACAATCAACAATCCAGATCTACAACAGACAGACAGAAATAAAGATAACTCTGACGACGTAAACCGTGCCATATCGCATGTGTCGCATTGGTTCACTGCAAATAATCTACTTTTGAATGCCAAGAAAACTAAATGTATTGAGTTTTCATTGCCAAATGTTAAAAAATTAGATAAGTCTATAATGATCGATGGTGAAACACTGGAAATGGAGAGTTCCACAGTTTTCCTGGGAGTGACCTTGGATTGTAAACTTCAGTGGGGTGCTCATATAGAAAAACTGTCTGGTAAACTTAGCTCAGCGGTATTTGCCGTGAGAAAAATAAGACAGTTTACTGATGTTGATACAGCTAGGCTTGTTTATTTTGCGTACTTTCACAGCGTAATGTCTTACGGTATTTTATTGTGGGGCAAGGCTGCCGATATACAATCTATATTTGTTCTTCAAAAAAGAGCAATTCGAGCAATATATCAATTAAAATCACGCGAGTCCCTTCGTCAAAAGTTTAAAGAAATAGGTATACTAACAGTAGCCTGTCAATATATATATAACAGTATAGTATATGTAAGACAAAATATTAATTTGTACAAACGAAAAGGAGATTTAAACCCACGTCTTACTAGACACGGGCATAAGTTAGTTATTTCTGCATATCGTCTCCAAAGACTTAAAAAATCTTTTGTAGGTTTGGGTGTACTCTTCTATAATAAGATCCCCAAGACTGTGATGGACCTGCCAATGCATAGCTTTAAGCAATGTGTTAAAAAACATCTACTTAGTCGAGGGTACTACAACATTGATGAATTCCTTAATGATAAAGATGCTTGGAGGTCGTTGGATCAGCTTCCACCTTCACACAGAAAGTAAAACTATAAAAAATGTAAACAGTAATTGTTATTAATTGTAAATTATAATACTGTATGACTTTTTCAAAAGAGCAACTGTTGAGTTTCTTGCCGGTATCTTCTCGGCAGAACCTGCCTTCCGAACCGGTGGTAGAATCTTTACAAATAGTCAACTGACGTGTCAAAAGTGCTTGTAAACTGAGCCTACTTGAAATAAATGATTTTTGATTTTTGATTTTTACGAAACGAACTACGAAAGATTTAACTAATAAACATCACGCGTGGAACCAATGAGCGTCCAACAACAATTTCATCCGGGAACTCGTTTCGCGTGGACAATAGTGAGGATTAAGGTCTGTTTAGACAGGTTACGTATGGTTATTGTTAACATTTTTAAATCATACCAACACTAAAATAAGACTATCTTCAGAGGGGCCAAGAACAAAGAAAGAAGACTTTTAAAATATTATATGAGTCGAAATTAGGTATAAGTAACTATAGATTCCTTTTAAATTATTTCGATAATCGGTCTACATAATATATTCAGTATTTCATTACTTGTTAATAAATGTAGGAACTATAATTATCTTATTATAATGTTTCATGTTAAATAAAGATGCAGGTACGTGTGTACCTACATTTATATTTAGACACCATAAATCAGCCCAATTTCGGAATAACAAATTGAAATTTTATATGTTGAGCATAATTATGTAATAACATCCAAGGGTATAAAAACATACGAGTAAGAGTTGTACGTAATATGTTTATTTATTTGTATAGACTTTATAATTAAAAGTATTTGTTTATTTTAACTTGCACTACTGTGTATAGTATGTAGAATGTAGAATAATTGATAATATTGATTTTAATATGTATATATATTAAAATCAATCAATCAATTTATTTATTTGCAGATACATGCATTATATTTACAGGTGGTCGGTAGATGTAGATGGTAAATGTATCTTGCCAATTAGGCATGCAAATTATTTATTAAGTATTTAATGATTCAAATGACAATTTCACCATCTAAAATTTACATATACATTACATATACTAAAAATAGTTAGTGTGAACATTTTAAATATGTAATATTCAATTATAATAGGAAAAGATTAAACAAGTGACAAAAAATAATAATTATTATTTTATTAATTTTTATTTTATTTTTCTTATTAAAAATGTTATACCAGTTTAAATGTTATAAGTTATAGGATAATAAGGCTATAAAGAATGGACGTAGCCATGCAATACTGTTCTGAACATTGTGTCTCTTCTTTCTTTTTTGGTCTACAATCAACAATCAAGATTCAAGACAAATCAATTGACGAGAATTGGCGTCTGTTGTAACATATTATGGTTTAAAATGGTTGGTCTCCTTTCCGCATCGATTGAAAAAAATATTATAGATAGTTTTTGCTGTGGATATACAAAAAAGGTTTTTCGCAGAATGCTTGGCAATGGATAAAATTGATTAGCTAGGGCTAAGGAATGTTCAAAGAGCAATATGCGATTACTATTACATGCCTTATCTTTCGCTGATATCTTTTTTAATCTTCGGGGGAATCAAGACAACAGATGTGGAAGATTGTCAATTAATATTATGCTCCTCTATTTTTAAAAAGTATACCCAACTGATTTATTAGCTTGTAGTTTTAGCTGCTTCCAATAACGTTTCAAAATATACCTATAACGTGTGACTAGTGTATTTTAACTATGTATATGTAAAATATTTCAGTTTTATTTTATATTTTATCATTCTTGTTACTCGTGTTGTACGAAAAACGTAAAACACTCCCTGAAGACGTATTGTATCATGTAATACGTATAATATAAGGCTATAAAGAATGAGGTGAAACCGTGCAAAACTGTTCTAAACCTTATGACTGTATTACATGACTTCATTTCTTTCTTATTTGGCCTACAATCATCAATCAAGTTCTTCAATCAACAATCAAGGCACAAGACGGAAAACGATGTCATCTACTTAAAGGCTTTTGTCTTTCATCAATATATAAGGCACGTACAATCTCTGTCGGAAACTCTCTTGCGTAGAGTGGACTATGGTGGGGATCAAGGTATATTTAAAGATGTTACGTGGTTATTGCCAACATCTTTAAATCATACCTTTCATCATCATCAACCCATATTCGGCTCACAACTGAGCTCGAGACTCCTCTCAGAATGAGAGGGGTTAGGCCAATAGTCCACCACGCTGGCCCAATGCGTAATTCACGTACATATTAATGCTTTTTGCAGTAAATATCATAATTTATTGGTAGTGGATAAAAAAGATTAGTTAGGCGCGCTCAAAGCGTAATATGCGGTTATTATTGCTATCTTTGAGTCATGCCTCTTTCTAATCTTTAAAGGGATCAAGACAGAAAAATGAAGAAAAAGGACGAATGTCAATATATTTCTTGTAATAAGGTATACCTGATGTATTGTGTATCTATAGATATGTATGTTTTTGTTTTTAGCTGCTTCTATTACTGAAAACCGTATCAAAATGTACTTATCACGCCTAAATTTTAATACATATATTTTTTTTGTATATGTAATATTCAATTATAATAGGAAAAGATTAAACACGTGACAAAAAATAATAATTATTATTTTATTAATTTTTATTTTATCTTTCTTATTAAAAATGTTATACCAGTTTACCAGTTGTTATAAGTTATAGGATAATAAGGCTATAAAGAATGGACGTAGCCATGCAATACTGTTCTGAACATTGTGACTGTACGGCATGATTGCTTATCTTCCTTTTTTGGTCTACAATCACCAATCAAGATCAAGAGAAAAATCAAGACGAAAATTGGTGTCATTTAATTTTAAGGTTGTGTTTATTTTTTTCTTAGTTAATAGTTATATTTCAATTCACTACAATTTCTCTGTTTTTCGTTTAAACTTTGTTTTGCTTTTATTTAACTGTTTATTTTAACTTGGTGAACTCTGTATAAATGTTGCAAAAAAAAAACAATTATGAAGTTAAGTTAAGATAAACAACTTAAGGAAAAAAATCCACGGGCACCGATATTAACATTAAAATTTGCCTGCAATTTGTTTGCCAAATTTGTTGTTTGTTATTAAAGAGACCGACCATTATGCATACATTGCAGGGCCCAGATTTCATGAATGAACCCTTACAATATCCAAATTTGTGTTATATTACATATTTAATATAAATTTTAGACTGGTTTCCTAGAAACCGAGTTTATAAAACTCAAGAAAAATTAAATAAAAAATTAACGCATTCCACAGACAAGAACGCTGCATTTCATTCCAATTTAATTTTTTTTATTTATTTTTCAAAACAATCAGGGCCTTACCTATAATTATTTTATTTTCGAATAAAACTATTTGAAAAAAGTTAAAAAAGTATTTGGCTAGTACTCGTAACAGACAAGAATTAAAAAAAAACAAAATTACTTTAGCCCCTAGAGGCTGAAATGCTTGTTTAGCCCCGCTGTGGAGTGGTAATATGACAGTGTTTTTGAGCAAGACTAGTGAAACATATATATTTACAACTGAATGCTAATTATTTTTAGTACTTAATTTAGATTTATTATAAATTGAAAGATTTTCATATTTTTTAACACGCATCGATTAAAAAAAATATTATAGATAGTTTTTGCTGTTCATATACAAAAAAGATTCTTCGCAGAATGCTTGGCAATGGATAAAATTGATTAGCTAGGGCGAAGGAATGTTCAAAGAGCAATATGCGATTACTATTACATGCCTAATCTTTTGCTTTTTAATCTTCAAAAAAATAAAAAACAGATGTGGAAGATTGTCAATTAATATTATGCTCCTCGATTTTTAAAAGGTATACCCAACTGATTTATTAGTTTGTAGTTTTAGCAGCTTCCAATATCGTTTCAAAATATACCTATAACGTGTGAATTTTAACTATGTATATGTAAAATATTTCATTATTTTTTTATATTTTATCATTCTTGTTACTCGTATTGTACGAAAAACATAAAACACTCCCTGAAGACTTATTGTATAATGTAATACGTATAATATAAGGCTATAAAGAATGAGGTGAAACCGTGCAAAACTGTTCTAAACCTTATGACTGTATTGTATGACTTCATTTCTTTCTTATTTGGCCTACAATCATCAATTCTTCAATCAACAATCAAGACACAAGACGGAAAAGGATATCATGTACTTTAAAGGCTCTCTCATCAATATATCAGCCGAGTTTAATCTCATCCGGAAACTCTCTTGCGTAGAGTGGACTATTGTGGGATCCAAGGTATATTTAAAGATGTTACGTGGTTATTGACAACATCTTTAAATCATACCTTTACCTTCACTAAAGTCGTATCTTCAGTATCTTCTATCTGTAATATATATTAAATATTGCATTATATTTATCGGCGCTGACCACTCAAGCTACCTCTACCACAGAAGTCACTGAAGTCACGGAGCGTAGACAGATAACCTCAGAACATCCACATCGATCGCACATAGATTAATATTTGAAAAGTTAATTGGACAGGAATGTAATTAATTAATAACTACTTTATCTGTATCCAACTTTATTTTAGCCTCTCCAAAAACTCAACATATTTCATGTATTATACATTTCGTGTATGTAATTTGTGACTCTAATTTGTAATAAATGATTTTAATTTCAAATGTGTATTCTTTTTAAACAATATGTGAGCTATAGAAATCTCAGCAAAGTTGTAAACATTTCTTTCAGTAGTTTCTAAATATTCCGTCATATTTAAATTAATGTTGGAGTTATAATTATCAGCCAATCAAACTCCTTTGCTTAATATAATTATAATTTTTTCTTAATTTTAACTAGAATTATATATCTCTATCTATCTATACTTATAATAAAACTGTAACAGATTAAATTCTGTACAATGATGATATTTGTTGGCAATATACGCATTATACAGTCGATACTTAAACCAAAAATATTTTTTTATGATTTTTTGTCTGTCTGTCTTTCCGTACTTTATGTCGACCGGGCATCACGCTGAAACTACTGAATTCATTCAAATTAAACTTGGTACGGTTTGACCATAATACGAAGAAGGTTATAGGATAATCAATATAGGCTTACCTAACTACTAAAGTAAAGTATTTGTTAATGTAAATAATTAAATTCATATGAATTGCATCTTAATATCCCGCCCTCTAATAGTCGAAATTTTTGTTAATGCTTTCTTGTTGGTAACACTACTCAGTAATCAGCATTAGACTCTGTGAATCTTTACCTCTATATATACCAATATTACGAGTATAAGTAAAGTTTGTGGTTTTTTATGAGGTAACCTCTGAATCTACTAAACCAATTTTCAAAATTATTTTAACACTAGAAAGCCACGTTATTTGTGCGTGTCATAAGCTGTATTATATCCCCATACTATACCTATTTCAAAAATTCTTTTACCACCAAAAAGCTCGGTTATTTGTTAATGTCTTAAGCAATATTTCATTTTCGTATTCTCACGGAAACGGGCACTACACTGGTGAAACTGCGAAGCGTCGGCAAGGTGATGAATATCACCCCAATTTTCCCAACCTTAGCGTAGAAACTTTTTATTCAAATGAATATGGGATTAATTTTGAGGCCCAATCTAATAAAAAAATAATTGACAATATCGGACTTATGCATGGTTTTACTTCAATACATTTAATGAGTATGCAGATAATTGGTCCATGTTTTCCTACCCTTAGGATCGCAATTTTTTTAATTTATATGGGACTTAATTTGAAATATACCCTTTATAATTTACAGGTACATAACTGTATGATACTCCGTCAGCAAATCAACAATCAACAAGAAAATTGCTCTGAACTGTGTGGTCTCTAAACTGTGGTACAGTATGGAGTGTTTATGTAGCCGAGACGCAACTGGTGGCCAATTATCCTCCGCACGGTTGAGTTTGCAGTGATCCTGCTTGTTGACGCGAGGGTGAACAATCTGCTATAAGTAATACATCCATTACTTAAAGCAGATTGTTTTGCAACATTTCCGTGGGGAATTCGGAACTTCAAATGATTTTTGAAGTGTTTGCTTTACAATTGTAAAAATACTTGTTGGAATTAGAGCCTTATGTTTGCCGCCAAGCATTGTTCCGTTCTGAAGATTTTATTTGTCTGTGTTGTTTTAGATATTTATTGCTTAATAAAGAAATGTCAAGGTATGTACATTTTGTTTTATTTTTTATAATCTTACACAAGTTGTATATTTGTAGAGAACTTACGCATTCTCTCAGAACATTATATGCTATGATAGAGTTAGAAATTATTGTGTAAGGGCGTGTATACAATTGGCTTTCCGTTAAGTTACAGCTATGTGACATTGCTCATTTCCATGGCAACATCGTTGTTAGTGACATTTTATTTTTGGCTTCCTATAGAAATAAAGTTTAAATTCTAATATCCCCCCGACTAATATCCCGCACTAAAAGCGCAGTCAATTCCTCAACAGGTGGACTGACATTATCAAGCGAGTCGCTGGAAGTTGCTGAATGCAGGCAGCTCAGAATCGTGGCGTTTAACAGTCGTATCGTTTGAATGTAAAGAAGATGGTCCAAAATTGTATGGAGCCCAGGATCAGTCATTATACCCTGTAGATTTATTCACTTTGATAATTTTTAATGAAATCCTTGTATTTTTTAAATTTTAATGATTTAGGGTACAAGAGTGGACCATGGACCATCTGCTTTAATTACCATTTTTTTTTCAGATATGTTAACTTACTCTCTATATCTATCCGTTTTTTTACCGGATTTGTTAACTTACCTATCATCACTTTCTTGCAATATTTTGTTGCTCTGTTCGTTTCTCGGTTCGACTCTATTTCATCATTATCTAAATATAGGAGGCAGAGGTTTTTTTTTTTATTCTTGACAAGTTAGCCCTTGACTACAATCTCACCTGATGGTAAGTGATGATGCAGTCTAAGATGGAAGCGGGCTAACTTGAAAGAGGAGGAGGATGAAAATCCACACTCCTTTCGGTTTCTACACGACATCGTAATAATTATCCGCCCACTTTAATATGACGCGAGTATATTAAAGTGGGTGGATAATTGTGCCTCTGAGTAAATATATATAACTCAGAGGTGACTGACTGTGATCTATCAACGCACAGCCGAAACCACTGAACGGATCGGGCTTAAATTAAGAAGAAAAATAGGGAATGAAAGTTTGTTTGAAACTTTGTCAATTGTAAACCGACCGGGCTGAGACTTTGCATGCATAAAGCTACTATGACATAGGCATCCCATAAGAAGGATTTTTTATAAATTCTACCCCTCAGGAGATAGATTCTATGTACAAACTTGTTAATTTTTTTTATATTTTGTGTATGTTCAATTGTTCAATGTACAAAAAGACAGGTTTAACAATTTAAGTACCTCAGCAAACCGCGCTCTCAAAGCAAATCTCTGACGTAAAGCGAATGTATATTTCACCTGTGTGTGTATGCATTGTAAGCGTGGTACAGTACATGATTGCATCAGTAATACAAAATCAATATTTGCTTATACAGGGCGCCCGGGATTCAAGGGAAGGGCTCTCATCGCCCAGCTTACAGTGAACTACGTAATACTTCGGTACGCTTTGCTTTCCAAAGTGATTAATCCACGGCAGTAATAGAATGTACTCGTTACTACGTCTTTATTTACTTATAGATTATAGGGATTAAAAACGCCTGTAATCTATAAGTAAAAACGAATTTCTGTATTTTATTTTTAATTTTAAATTCATTACATTCGAAAACAAAGGGATATTATTTAATTTTCATATATTTTCTTGGATAACTTGGAAAATTTTGGTTTTAAAATTATAATAAAATATAAGAAAATATATTTTAGATTCTCATATTAGTTGGATTTGAAGTATCATATAATGCAGTTTGTAATTTTTTTAATTAAATTGTCCATCTTGCCCTCAAAAGTGACCGTCATCATCATATTCAAAAATTGAAATAAAAAACTAAAGCACTTTTGTGTCTCTAGTATTGAACTGAAAAAGCGAACTTATTCGTCTAATTTTATGCCAGAATCCACTTACAACTGTTTGTAACGCAATACGTATTTTATGAAAACCGCCAAATGTACACGTTGGCTACGACGTGGAATATCTACGATGTAATGTGAGTTCTGAATACCTGCGACATCTATGATGCAGGATGTCTACGACGTAGCGTTATTACTGAGTACTTATGACTCATCTACGACGTAGCACATCTACGAAGTAGCGTGAAAACTGAGTTCTCACGACACATTTACAATGCTACCTATCTACGACGTAGCATATCTAAGTTGTAGCGTAAGTACAGTACCTATTACAAGACACATCTACGATGTTACAAGTCTACGACGGAGTGTTAATACAGAGTACCACATGACTGAACTACTACGTACGAGTCCAGAGTCGGACTATTAAACATTGAGCTTTTCTTATTTCCAAGAAATTTTCAATAGCAACAATAATTTTAAAGGGCCTCGGAGAGCACCTTGAGCCGTCATTGTTTAATTAGCCGATGATCAACGCCAGCTACTTGGTACGAGTATATTACATCAGCATGTTAACAAATTTTAATAACAGGAAGTCTGTGCTCCTGTTAGAAAGTGTATTAACATACTTCAACAAACATTTATAATGTGTATGTTAGGCGGGAAACGTGAGAAACGTGGACAATATTCCCTTTTTGAGCGTAATCAAACTGTGACCACTCCGTAATTGATTTTAATTAAGTTTAACGTTGTATTAACAAGCACAAAGTCAGTGTTAATTACTCACCTTTGACGCCGCTGTCGTGTCCGGTGCACGGGCGGTGACACGCGTCACGTAAAACACAATATCCTGCAGGAAACAGTCATTATCGGCACTTACTCCCTTAGGTAACTTGCCCTAGTATGTATGTATTTTTATCCTTAGGAGCGGTTGTCATAAAATATATAAAATGCTTACGAATGCAATGACTAGATATTCAAGTCATGCCGTGCAATTCACTAGCTTTGACGTATATTAGCTACGACTTATGTGATACGATTGCATACGATTTTTAGATTGATTACCCTTCTCATAGTAATAATAATAATATTTCATTTACGATGGCACTCTAGACATCTATCGAACATGTCATCGTCCTGGGGAGTCCCTCAGGTATATTGTTTCCGGTTGTTCTCACCTTACTAACGGCGAATAGCGGCATAGACATAATCAAGTAGCCAAGATAATCCAGCTTGCTCTCCAGTATAGCCTTATTTGTGATTGTGATCCAATTTCGTGATACCTTACTATAGATACGACTCAGCGACAGCTTTTGAATGTAGCAGTGCTTGCCCTACTGGGACCGAACGATTATCACTGACAGGTATATTGTTGCAAATAGGCCTGATATAATGATAGTCGATCGCTAAGTGCGTCGTGCAATAATTGTTGATATTACTTTTCCACATGACGATAATATGGTTATAGCTGAAAAAGAAAAAGGATAAAAAAAAAATACTTGGACCTTGCTCACGATATAACCGCCTTGTGGAGTTTTGAGTCAACTATTATTGTTCCGATAGTCGTTTCAGTCAATATCGAAAAGCTTCCACCAACACCTTAAGAAGCTTTCACATAAATGTTGGATCAAGAGTCGAATACAGAAGGCTGTGATTCTTGAGACGGCGCGTATTTTAAGGAGGTTCTTCACTCTGAAGCCCTGACCACTGGTTGCTTGGGCACTCAAAATTGACAAATAAATAAATTTAATACTAAAAATATTTCATTTATTCATAAGACAGCAACGTACACCGTTGCAACATTGCTTTCTTATGAATAACTACGCTACATCCTATATACAGTAATAAATGACCTATATTGTGTCGGCAACTATCGACGAATTAAAAATTTGTACTGGACATCCGGTACCACTGCTTTAGTACGGCGAACGAAGGACGCCGTACATTAATAATAATTAGTCGTAATTCATCATTTGTACCTGAAAAATTCCATTTACTCGGGTACTCAGCTGTACCGCTCAGAAGTGACGGGATAGTGCTAAGAGGTATTTTCTGATATAGTAACAGCCTTCTAAGCGTTATTCACGTTGATTCATTTCACAGGTAAATTTTTTTCAAGGGCTTGTAGTCTACTACGACAAGGAGTACAAGACTTTTTATGACATAGTATGGTCCAGTCAATATTTAAAAATGTCTGAAGAGGTCACCTTCTAGCAACAGCGAGGAGTCTAAACAAACCGATTTCTAGCGGCTAAATTTCCGACTTCGGCAAAAATCCATACATACTCGTACATATTCATAATTATATATTTTTTTATATGCTCGAAATATGTTTATAATATTACCACAGCATTTCTATAATCTTTACAAAAACTCGGTTACTTATTACAAAATGTCAGCCTTCGCAACTGCCTTCTAGATTTCCTTCAAAACAATGCAGTAACTTGCGTCACAGAAAAAGCTTATTTAAAAGCTTATTAACTTTCTGTAGTATTTCACAAAATAAAATATCAGTCAATCAGTACCACTGTTTGAGTGGACTGTTAAGACATAATATAATTTAGATTTAATGTGATATTGAAAGAATAATGTGATATGTGAAAGTGAAAGAAATTGCCATTACTTAAAAATAAAGGCCTTTCTTTCTTTCTTTCCTTACCAACTTCATGGGAGTCGGAAAGTTTTGTTATATCTCCGGGTAATATACAGCACGTTAATTTCGGCCACGATCTATATATCATAATATTTATTAATAGAAGTCGCTTTATAGCCAAACACTAACATCCCACCAACTCTCGTTGGAATAGCGTGGTGGGTCTTAAGTCTTAACTCTAAATCCCCACTCCTATAAGGATAAATCCTGGCCCAGCAGTAAGCTATTAATGTAGGTGTATATGTATGTAATGATAATATTTCTTGAATTCTGTCACTCTATTATAGATACCTGCCTAATTAACAATGTTTTTTAGGTTTGTCCCACGGGCAATTAACGATTAGAAGATCAAATTCATTAAAATACAGACAGATATTTAAAAATAAACCTTATTCGCAATTTGTTTCTGTTTTTTAATTAAGTAAATTAGATAACCCTTTTACGGATAAGATTACCGTTACTTCAAACAAAATAAAGTTTAATTTTTAAACGATATACAACCGGTCAAGACGCACAATGTTGGGTTCCGTATATTAAGTTAGCACTTTAATTCCTAATGTAATGCATAAAAATGCCTATAAAGATACCCCACGCCGTGGGATAAATGTAATAATTATATAAATATCCGATACCAAGTTTCAGCTTTCTAGTTTTAACAGACACTAATTACCTCAATGAAAACTTTAACATTTTAATTAACAACGGAATTTTAATTTCCAATTACGTCTTTTAAAGTGGTCGACTATTACTCTTTAATAAGCAATTGCCACTTAGCTGTTATAATTTTCCTTGGAATTTTATTATATAACGTACTCTCGTAATTTTTTTCACGTATCTTCAAGCAACCGTTTAGCCGGTAGAGGGTGGGGACACTTGACTCTAACAAAAATTAGCTCTTAAAAGCTTGAAATTTTACAAACGGATCCCTAAATCGATGAATGTTAAAAACCCCTAATATATTTCAAAGACCTACCCAACAATATCCCACGCTATGAAATAAAGTAAAAAAAAATTCATCCCCACTTCCCATGTAGGGGAGGTAGCCTAAAAAATAGTTTTCAAGATTTGATTTTACGATTGTGTTCACATGTTTAATGTACATACTGATGCTAGTTTTCAACTTTCTAGTAGTAATAAATACTCTCTGCGTGACGGACGGACGGACGTTTTTTTAGGGGTCACGTCCTTGTGGATTACGGAACCCTAAAAAAACAACAGAAGCTTAAAGCTTAAGTTTTTTTTTTTTTTTTTTAAATATATATACTTAAATACTTAAATATACTTAAACAATACACATCGCTATCTAGCCCCAAAGTAAGCATACAGAGTAGCTTGTGTTATGGGTACTAAGATAGTTGATATTATAATATTCATATACATTTATATACTACATATAAATACTTATATAATGTATAAATACACACAGACACTGGAAAACACCCATGCTCATCACACAAATATTTTCCAGTTGTGGGAATCGAACCCACGACCGTGGATGCAGAAAGCAGGGTCACTACCCACTGCGCCACGCGGCCGTCAAATATATATAATAAGTTACTTCGTTGGACTTTCTAACTCTATCCAGAGCGCAGTTATCCAGAGCGAAGTTATAAGAAGTTGAGAATAGTCATTTAACTGATTATAATTTTTATTTTCATCATCCTTATCAGCAGAATATTTCTAGTGACTCACAACTGTTCTCCTCCTTTTACAGCTTAGATCCATCATGCTGCTTCAATGTGGGTTGGTGGGCGACGTTTTGACTCTATAATGATCACTTTTAGATATCAGTGATAATAGTGACTGGGATCGTCGGCTTGCCATGCTCTCTACGCATAAACTGTAATACTAGCAACTTCCCAACTGGACTGATAGTATGAAAATTCCTTGATAAAAAGAAAAATTCGAACTTTTCATTGCCAGAATTTGGGCTGATTTCATTTAGCGTACCAGAGATCGACTCACTCACCTCAGATTTGCGGACGATATTGTCACGAAACAACTAAAGATCTAAAAAATATATATACAGCTCTAATTTTTGCGCTTTCTTTATTTAAAAAGCGAAAAATTTGGACTCATAATGAACAAGAAACAAACGAAGGTAATGACTAACAGCTACAAAAATTATGTAAACCTAAACGGAAAGCCGATTGAATATGTGAGAGACTACATATACCTAGGGATACAAATATCATTTGAAGATAACAACGAGGAACGATATCGAACGCAGTTTCAAATAAACCTAATTAAAACTTACAAAAACAATAAATTTACTAATATAAATATGATGCTACAAAATATTCAACACGAACACCACGACTCATAAAGTTTGTTTCGTCCTGTACAAATATGAGTTACATAATACCTAGATTATGTCTACGAGTATGATAAACAAAACAACGCGCGTTCGACATCAAAGCTTGTTTACAATAAGCCCGGGCCGCTTGCATCCGAGTCGTTGTCATGGTAACTCCGGGGCTCGAGCCACAGACAGTCTAGACCAAAATGTACGACGAGCTAGATATGTACGTGTCATGCAATGAAAAATGAACTCTATTACTTTTAAAATAGATTTTGTTTATTGTTTGGCCTAACGTAGAATGTGTAATTGACCTCGGATAGATTATAGACCAAGAAGTAACCGATGGTAAGTGTCTTTCAAAAATACATACTAATATTATAAGTGTGAAAGTGAGACACCCTTCCCGAACTGCCCTCTAAGCTGAGGTTCGAGTCTCAGATGAGACGCCCTTAGAGACGTTCCACCCATCTACTATGCTTCTGCTTTCGGACCCCATCAGGCGAGGCTTCTGCGCTCGCCCAAACTCCCTAGTGACGCTGCTGAGGTCCCCTTATACAATCAGGAAAAAATAAGACTGTCACTCTGTTATCTTTTCATGACTAAACTGCTGAACTAATTTTGAAGAATGTTGCTTGAATTTTTTTTTAAATTTGAGTTTGGTGCAGAGGAACGGATTTTTAATCGTGAAACAGGGCTACCCTTTCCTAAAGTCCTTTATTTTTCAAGTTATACTTATGTAAATCGGTGTATAAATCATAGGGAGAATCACAAAACAAATCTATGATTCCAATATTTATAAAACTTAAACAACTTGATATATCAGAACACAAAGAAACACTATTTATTTTGTATGTCTGTCTGTTCATATTTGGAGGCGAGAAAAAAGTCACCCGAAAAAATGGTGTTTTCTTTTTCAAAATCGATCAATCCGATCGAAAAAAATAACGAATGAATGAATAATCAAAAATAATGAAGATACTATTGTTGTTATTACTAACAATTTTTGTTCAAACGTTTAATTATATTAAAAACAGTGGTGGTCTCCCAGACTATTTCATAGGAAGATGACGTGAAACTCGACCCTAAGCACAAACTTATTGTTTGCGTTGAAACGGGAATTATGTTCGCATTCTTTGTTAATTTGATTTGACGCTATCCGTTGAAATTGATTGCTTTTCTACTTCGTTTTTTGTCTGTCTTTTCAAGTTATATATGTATATCTTAATGTTGGAGTGTTATTAGAATTGTTGAGATGAATTTTTAATATTAATTACGACTTAGCTATTTTGTCAGCTTAATAAAAATTTGCTGACGAATAATATAAACTAAGCTAAGACCTTTTTGTAGTTATTACCTTTTTTGTAGTTATAGCTTTTAAAAATATTTCAACTTATTCTAGTTCTCCTAATACCTACTGGCATAACTATTGAGCCGTGATAGCCCAGTGGATATCTGGCTTCAATTCGAAGGTTGTAGTTTTGTATCCGGTCCGGGGCACGCACCCCAACTTTTTAGTTGTGCGTATTTTATGAAATTAAATATCATGTGTCTGAAACGTTGAAGGAAATACCTCGTGAAAAAACCTGCATACCTGAGAATTTTATTAATTCTCTACGTGTGTGAAGTCTGCCAATCCGCATTGGATAACCCCTCTCATTCAGACTCGTGCTCGATTCCACCCGCTGGGGCATTGTCTTACCCCTAATACAGTATTTTCTGACTAGTTGGTGTCTAGTTTTGACGACATCCGTGGTGTGATATAGCGGTGGATTTACAAGACCAGGGTTCGATCCACGGCTAGGCCGATTGAGGTTTTCCTAATTGGTCCTGGTCTGGCTGGTGGGAGGCTTCGGCCGTGGCTAGTTACCACCCTGCCGTCAAAGACGTACCGCCAAGCGATTTAGCTTCCCGGCACGTTGTCGTGTAGAAACCGAAAGGAAGAAAGTAGGATTTTCATTCTACTCCTACCAAGTTAGCTCTCTTCAATCTTAGATTACATCACCAGTTACCGTCATGTGATATTGTAACCAAGGGCTAACAAGTACAAAAATAAAAAATAGAAAAGTACAGTGCATGTGCGGTGCGTTTGCGGTGTCTGTATACACAGACTTGCGTTGCTGCTGCAGTGTCATCTACACGATGCGTAATGCGACCCTGTTATTTCTTAGCGGATGCCTTATTTAACTAACAAACTACCTCCCTGACAAATTTTGTCTTTGTATGTCGTAATTTAGTCATTCATTCATTAATTTAACTTAACACTATTATATAATTATAGAGACAAACGCTACATAGTGTAAAAGTTTGAAATGAATCATTTAATTTCCAGTCATTTCCTATCATTTGCAGTTTTCAATGGCGGACGACAATAATTATTCGTAGTTTGGCGGGCATTCGCCATTCATCCCTCCGTTATTATAGCAACCCTCACTCAGAGCGAGGCCGGGGGTAGTAACACTAAGCCCTCCCTTTGATAGTATAGCGTTTGCCGAACTCCGCACGACCGAATATAACAATTAGTGCGGTATTAATTGACATACGAACGTACTTCTCTCCTCTGATCTACGTTGGTCCAGTGGTTAGCCTATGTAGCTTTGAATCACGAGGTACTTGGTTTGAGTCCTCGGTCGGGCTATTACATAATTAGCTTTTCTTTCTTCTAAGAAATTTTCAGTTAAAAATCTCAGCCCTGAATCCAACTGTTGAAAAATACTGATGTGACGGTTCGTGTCGTACAGACTCAAGAATGTATTATTTTTTGATTTTCGTATTTGGAGCGGCTACGACACCATCGTGTTCCGTACGCTCCATCAGTATATTATTGATTATAGTAGAGGAGCCGAAGAGGGGATTTTTGCAGTTACTCGAGCGCGGCAGATAAACATAAGGGACTATACCTTACACTTTGTCGAGTACCTCCACCGAGTATGAGCCCTTAATATTGGTGGGTACGTTTAGGGCAACCAAAAAAAAAACTAACTTCATAAATACTCAACCAGCACGTCAGATTAATATAAGGTAGGTGAGTTGATAGCTAAAAACTGCACATTTCGAAAATCTGACGATTTGAGCGTAACGTAATGGAATGGGAGGGTTTCAAAGTTACAAAATTAAACCCTTATATTTTAGTGCTCGAGGTACGAGTGCGATTAATTTTTTACTTATTTTTAAGGAAATAATCTCCTAATTAATCGCTAAAATTTTCTTAAAATTTCAGTAAGCCAAAGTAATAAAAATTGTTTTTAAAGTCTGTAGTTTTTTTTCCACCGCTAAAAGCGGAAACAGTAAATAACCATTTATTCTTCCTATAGTTTAATCTACCAAATGTAATCGGTCTCAATGACGCTCGAGTAACTGCAAGTTTAGCATCCCGGGCTCCCCTACTATTAATCGTGTGTTCAATGCAAAAAATGCAAAGAAATTAAAGAAAACCTGTCTGTCCCCTAAGGCTGCTGTTTAATATGTATGTATGTCGAGTAGCGTGCATATAGAATATTTATTCAGCTTAAACCCTATCCTCTAACATCACAATTACTTAATTAATCCTATGCCATGTGCTGGATCCCCATTGAGACTAATTATAAAACAAAATATCACCGGAGAGCATTTCAATAATAATCCGGCTGAGTATCCATTAGGAAAATAGCGGCGTAGGGGATTAAATCTGACTACGTGAATATTGCTTAGCTGATTGAGTTGCCGCTCATTTTGTTGTTTGTTGGGAAATAACAAAATGAATAATATCAGTCACCGTCTATCTTATAATAAAACTAGCAGGTCCAAGAGTTACTTAAGAGTAACAAACATCCATACAAAGTTTTGCGTTTATAACATTAGTAGGATTTAGTATATAATATAATATTTATATTTCTTTGTATAATATTTATATTGTCAAATATAAATATTATACAAAGAAATAGTTTTTTTAGATTATTATTATATACCGTTTTTCATCTATATGAAAATGGTAACCCCGTGTCATTACAATTTGTTACATCGACGGTACTCCTCATCGCTCATCAAAAGCACTTCAGATAAAAATACCTTAATTGGTATAATACCTTCTCGAACTCGGAGCAGGGTGCAAAGATTTTCCCATCCACTCCTAATTGGCGATAAAGATACGTATTTTCCTCGAATACATCCGCTTTGCCTTATTTGAACAGTTTAGTTTACTGGCTGTCTTATTCTGCTACGAATCTTAAGGTCCTAGGTTCAGGCAACAAAATTGACGCCATTACCGTGATACTATTGACGCTCCATGACAATAATTCTCCATATCATTTATTTTCCTAAAGCAACTAGTTAGCCAAGCTGCGACCGCCAGTGTCGCAATGCAAAATACAAAACACTAAAATAGTATTTATTGTTTCGGAGCGATATAGAATAGATCGATTAATCCCCCTGTAAATGAAAAAACTTGCAACATTTACATCGACGTACCGCCAAGCGATTTAGCGTTCCGGTGCGATGGGGTATAGAAACTGAAATTAGCCCACTTTCATCTAAGATCGCATCATCACTTACCATCAGAGATACACCAGAGATTGTAGTTAAGGGCTAACTAGTAAATAATAAAAAAAGAAACGGTGTTCAACGTCGCAAAGGTTTTTCAAGTATTTTAAGTCATAGATGATTTCAAGTTCAATCGTAACAAAGAAGTATAGTCCTGCAGAGCTATTGTTTACAAAACAAGCTCCAATCATCATGCCACCATCCAAGCTCCGCGCACGGTATTTAATATCAGCTCACGTGGCAGGTCATCCCGATGACGTATTGTCCTTCCCCTTTATGAAAGGGCTTTGTTATTGCAAAATACAAGCTCAATGGTGTCAGGGTTTAAGTTACAATTTAAAAATAATACATACTGTATTTATGTAATGTTATTATTTGTTTTTAAAAGAAAAATATTACATTATTTTCTATTCTTTTTAATTTGTTGCACATCATTCCTTTAAAGAAAATAAAATTATAGCATATCAGCTAGAAGCTAGAGAAAGAATACCGTCTTGTTTTGAAAAAAAATAAAAAGTTACGAGAGAATCTTTCGTTTGACTACTTGGCAAAATACGTAGACGTTACAATATTACCCGGGAATTTTTATTACAGACAACAAAAGAAAATTTATTCTTTGAAAGTATCACTTTCCTCTTTGCCTTCTTAAAAGTAGAGCTTATGTTAAGTCTCTCTTGATGCACAATCACTACAATGGGTCTGCCGGTAAAGTTGCATGGAAAGGTTAAACTTTTACAAGAAAATATAATTTTATATGAACGTCCTAACGTGAGCCCGGGGTTTCGTTCTACGGGAGTCACCCCTCATTAATGTAACGTCATTACTTCACTTTGTTGTGATGTTTTGAAATTTTAAATTTAAAAATATTTAATAAAAACAGCTGAAAACGGTTTCATTGAATAATTTCTCTGGGTGATTTTAAACTTCGTGGAAGCTCTGTATAAAAGTACATACCTACCACTTAAAAAGTTCAGCTCATACAGATTTCAAACAGATTTTAAAATTGTATTAATTAAATATTTAATTTTATGCTGTACTGTAGTGGACGCCTCCGACTCCGTACGTGTTGAGTTTAGTTTTTCACAAATCCCGCGGGAACCGTGGATTTTTCCAGGATGAAAAACAGCCTATGTGTTAATCCAGAGTAAAATCTATTTCCATTCCAAAGGAGAACCGGCATTCCCGCCTATATACCAATAACAACATGCGATGTACCATAGGATAGGATTTTTTATGTACTTTAATTAATAATTAGGTCAAAAGCTCCTAATTGTGCGGAAAAAGTTATGGCTCAAAAAATATTTTTCTTTAAAACGACTTAAAATGGCTTTACGTTTTACGTTTACGCTTTATCTCTGTTACTGGCAAAAATATCAACCTGTTCAATATAAAAATATTATTTCTCTATATATACAACGTGTTAGGTAAATTGTATAACATCCCGAAACGTACACATATATTATGATCTAAACACAATTCTGTGTATAAAATTTATTAATCTAATAAAAAATATTTCATACTACATTTCAAAATTATATTTTTAAAAATATGTTGCATAACCCTAATTGTATTTGAATAGCAGCTGTGTGACGCGTACCTAATTGAACTATTTTCTATCAAAATTATTTTATTTCAAAGAATTGAATTGATTTGTTACCCTTAAACCCCGCACAGCATGAGGCTTTCTTCGACATATTAAATAACACAGTTTCAACACAATGGCCAGTCACATTAAACTATGAATAATTTTCAATGTTGAATGAACTTGTCCTACGTCGTAAATCCTACGAGTTTCTGTTAATATGCCATTGGTAGCGCCAACACATAATCATGTCATATCATATTCACTGTTAGAATAATAATTCATATTTAAAATAATCACGAAATATTATAAAACTTTACCCCAGAATACAGAAAACCACCAGAAGGAGTGATAGCGCAAAGAAGTGAAGCCATTTAAACTACACATTTTACGATTACTCACTCTGTGTTTGTCGTGTTGTTTGACGTGCTATACAGGTGACAAATTTAATTAAATTAAGCCGTCTTGTGCTATTCCTTCGTGTAAAAATGCCGTTGGTAGAAAAAAGAAACTGAATAGGATCACATTTCACGTGTAAGTAGCACAAATAAATATTCTTATGTTAAAATAATGAATAATTTTTACGTGAATTTAGTTGTCATAGAAACCGATGACTTCATTTTGTAAGTGTTGCCAATGTAATTGTTTTGATTTTCCCTACTTTTAATTTCAATTCAAGGATTTATTATTTATATAAAATATTAATCAACTAAATAGGTAGGCATAGGTTCCGGCAATTAAGTTGAAATAAAATTGTGGTAATCAGCGCAGATAAAGAAAGTGTAAAATAATCTTAAAGCTTTAAAATTTTACAAATAACAATGGCGTGCTATATTATAATAACTTCGTTCGTTCTTGTTTGTTTGTGTGTTTGTTTGTACATTTGTTTGTTTTCGTGTGCTTGTTTGGTCTTTTGTTTGTTTGTTTGAGCAAGAGGATTAAATAAAATATTTTTATGTTCAAAACACATTCTTAAAAGATATTAAACCAATTCAATGGCCTTATTTATACTTGAATTTTAAGAGACATAAAAATTAGAGAAATAAGACGAGATAATAATAACTGTGCACACGATTGAAATACATATTTATAATAATAATATAATATAATTATATGGAATATATAAAATTATTATTGTAAATATGTATTTCTTTAGTTTGTTAGTTGATAAGTTTTATAATAACCGTCTTATTATATCTATTATTTATTTGTCCTTGTCTTAAATTTTTTAGAGTTCATTTTCTTGCTGACTCTTAGCAATCACTAGAAAACCGGTCCCACTGTTTTTATTATTTACCATACAAGTTAACATTTAATGTGATGAACTGTACACTTATTGTTTTCCTTTTAACATTATAAATTTTTACCACAAAATAGGGAAAAATTTAACAGCCTCATGTACTAGCAACATTACGCGGGTGAGAATTGCGACGAGTGCAGGCTGTTGTGTACAATTTTTGGACACACTGCGCACTATAGAATGACATCTAAACGTGGCTTCTGGTGGTTTTCTGTATTCTGAGAACTTTACTTCACTACGGACTAAAATTTTACATATCTAAATGTTATGAAAAACTGTTTGACGGCTTGTGTCAGATTCTTTTTTCACCGTTTAAATAAACCTTTTTGATCATCTAAAATTCCCTATGTAGAATTGTCATTATCAATGTCAGAATAAAAGTTGTCCTTTGTGTTGACAATTGAGAAATTTTCGTTGTTTACATTTAATTTAATTTGCGTACAGGTCCAAATTCAACTGAGGTGGATTTGATCTGATTTGATTTTCTTATGGCATCCGGAGTAATGTGAACTGTGTCCAGTGTCCGTGTATCTTGTTAGGTACCGACTGTACGAATTCGTAAGTTTTGCCAATAATAATGTAAGAGTCCAATGTCAAAAGCTTAGCCAGGGTTGACACCTCG
The DNA here is from genome assembly GCF_947172395.1 of Bicyclus anynana. Taxonomy (NCBI): domain Eukaryota; kingdom Metazoa; phylum Arthropoda; class Insecta; order Lepidoptera; family Nymphalidae; genus Bicyclus; species Bicyclus anynana. The sequence goes on along the minus strand of NC_069096.1, from coordinate 3,128,375 downwards.
AGGTTTTAAGCAAATTCTTGAAGTCCTCATATCTTCCTTAGGGTTCTGATTAGGAAGCTCGTATTTTTTTTATAGGCATGTATTACTTCTCCATAACTCCTAGTTGACGGCTTTATAGGTCCTTTACCAGACACCTTGTATAAAAAATATATCCAAAATGTTAGTTTCAGTCGTAACTTGTATGCAAGATTTATTTTTCTTTAAGGCGAGAGCATATTAAAACATGTTTACCGACTTTATCTCATAGGGCACTCCTATATTTTAATGTAAATAAAGTATGACTTTTTTGCCATTTATTTTTTTCAGGTACTCAGTACTTCCTGTCATAACAAAAGTTGAAGTACTTAATGATATATCGCATGTTGTTATTGGTATAAGCAGGCTCCCATACATTTTTGCCGGTTCTCCTTTCAGCCAAATCGTTTCAGTAGCTGCATCACAAAGTAGAAATAAACATACTTACATACACACATACAAACTTTCGCCTTTATAATATTAGTGTGATTTAATTTAGTCAACTCGCCTTGGAGTAGCATGGTTAGTATACATTTCAGGCTGACTATGATACTAATGACATGATACTATGTGAGTATAGTTTTTTCAATTGTTTATGGTTACGTAGAAAGATACCCTATCTACCAGCTAAACTATTGTTTATGGATACGTAGTATATACGAGTATAATTAAATTACAACAAAAAATATAACAGCTAGGTAGCAATTGCTAATTAAAGAGTTATAATCTACTAATAGTCCAGTTATTTTAGGTTTCATCTGGGGAAAAATTCCTAGTGAGCTGAATTTTTGTATACACCTTTATTACGGCGTTATTATGAAGTTGTGAAAAATCGACATCGATATCGTGTCGGCTAAAAAAATTACAGAGGTCAAAAGGTCACGAAAATCAGTTTTTTGCAAATATTTCGCGACCTATTGCTCGGACGTCAATAGAGGTCATTATAAAAATTGTTCCTCATAAAATTGTCTACAAAAAATGTTTCTTATAGTTTTTCTGTAAAATTAACGGTTTTCCGATCATAGCGCTGAGAAAGCGACTATATTGTGACGATGCACTCGTTTCCTCACCACCTTCGAGGTAGAATGCAAGGCGCGTTTTTTACATGGTTTCCCCCGTAGGCATAATCCATGATATATAATGAAAGTTTATCTTAATTAACAATTAATATTTTTTTATCAAAATTTTGAAAAATACCGAAAAAAATAAATTTTTGCGAATAATTTTTTTTTTATTCATTGTCAATATTTTCAGCTTCACTATCGTTATTGGCTACTGACAAAATGTCAAGTGGAGTTATTTCTTGATTTAAATCTACATCTTCATCATTCGTTGACTCGGCGTCTAAGCATGACTGGCCGGGGCAATGCCCACAAACTTTTGAGCATCTCAATCCAATTTTTTTGCATCCACATTTGCCGCCACAACCTTTTGTACAATTACAAAGATTGTATTCAGTAGTTCATCGGGTGCTGGTGGTAATAAAGTCATTATTGGATGCAGCATATCATTTTTTAACTCCCAACCCCACTGTTCTGGATCGATGTCTCTTCCTAGCCAGGTTTGTATTTGGTAATATGCTTGAAAAATATGCTGTTGAGCTGAAGAAGTAGGTGGTAATGAAGGAAATTTTACAGCTGTACTTTGTCTTGTTAATTTAGCAAAGCTGTAGCTTTTATCTGTAATTATCAATTGAATTTTCTGATTTTGGAGCACCGTATACAGCTAGTAGAAAATGTATTCCAGTATTGACAATGACATCTCGAGAGCAATTTTCTTGTTGGAATATTTCTGTACAATTGTTTAAATCGGGTCTTTTTTCAAACATCTTCATGACTTTCAATTTTCCTTTCCCAAAAAGTGCTGAAGTTGTATCGCATCCGGTCATGGCATGCAGAAACAGAATATTTTTTTTGTGTGGATGTGGATACTTGTTGAGGCTATCAGTCGAGTACATTTTTGTTTCAGCATTGTTTTTTCCTGGTTTTTTGAAAAAAAATTATGTAGATTGATCAAGTATTTGAGTGCGTGCTATGAGTATACTCAGTCTGACTGGCAGTAGCAGGTATAAAGGGACGGGTCTCGGGACAATGAAATACGAAACATCTGCCATTGAAGGTCATTAGAATGAGATATAGTACGTCTTACTAAAAACCTAAACCCCTATACGATAAATATATCTTTCTGGAAACATCTAAATGTAAAATAAAAGATTTAGAGACATTTACAAACATTACTAAAAAGCAATAGAGTTTACGCCTTGGTGTACGTTTTACAATACCGTATGTGAGTGCATTCTTGCCGCTTTCTCAGCGCTATGATCGGAAAACCGTTAATTTTACAGAAAAACTATAAGAGACATTTTTTGTAGACAATTTTATGAGGAACAATTTTTATAATGACCTCTATTGACGTCCGAGCAATAGGTCGCGAATTATTTGCAAAAAACTGATTTTCGTGACCTTTTGACCTCTGTAATTTTTTTAGCCGGCACGATATCGATGTCGATTTTTCACAACTTCATAATAACGCTGTAATAAAGGTGTATACAAAAATTCAGCTCACTAGGAATTTTTCCCCAGATTGGAGTATAAAATGCCTAAAATTACTGGACTATAACTTGACTATGACAGCTGCGTGGCGCAGTGGTTAAGAAAAAAAAATACACTTTACGTATCTTGTATACCACAAAGAAGATACAAAACAATAGATACAAAAAATTTACAAAATGAACAATAGGCAAAACCCTACTTTCTGCATCCACGACCGCGGGTTCGATTCCCACAACTGGAACTATTTGTGTAATGAGCATGGGCATTTTCCAGTGTCTGCGTAGGTATACTTATACATTATCTTTACTAATAATAAGGTGAAATATGGGTTCAAAGTTTGCATGGAAAGTCCTTAATTTTTATAGTTACAGTTTTAAAAATTTGTTCAACTATATTATTTTTTACAACTCATTTATTTATTTCTTCTTTTTTTTTAATTTTTAACAATATAAGTATAAAATACAAAACATTATTAAAAATTTATAAAAAAAAATCCATCCTCCCGCTGCGGGACATTTGAGTGCCCAAGCAACCGGTGGTCAGGGCTCTAGAGTGAGGAACCTCCTCACAACACGCGCCGTCTCAAGAATCACTGCATTTTGTATCCGACTCTTGATCCGACAGCTTTTCACTATAAGACAATTGACTGAAACAACTATCGGAACAATAAAAGTTGACTCAACATTCCACATGGCGGTAATCGAGGCGAGGTCCAAGTATTTTGATACTTTTTCCTTTTCGGCTTTAACCAGATTATCGTTATGTGGAACCGTAATATCATCAATTATTGCACGATGCACTGACTGATCGACTAGCACTATGTCAGGTCTATTGGCTACAATATACCTGTCAGTGATAATCGTTCAGTTCCAGTAGAGCAATGCACTGCTATTTTCAAGAACTGACGCTGGGTCGTACCTATAGTAAGGCATCTCAAAATCGATAAGGCCATACTGAAGAGCAAGCTATTGGTGGATTATCTTGGCTACTTGATTATGTCTATGCAAATATTCGCCGTTAGCAAGGTGAGAACACCCGAACACAATATGCCTGAGGGACTCCCCAGGACGATGACACGCTCGACAGATGTCTAGAGTGCCATCTTTCATAATGTGTTTCCGGTAGTTTCTCGTCTTTATAACTTCGTCCATAATTGCACAGACAAAACCCTCGGTTTCCCCAAAGAGGTCACCGAATTGCAACCAAGATACAGATGTTATTTGATCTACATCCGGCCTTGTAACTCCTTGCTCTTCTATATTGCCACACGATCTGAGTTACTAATTACTATAGGCTTGCGCCAGTTTCTTTGCCTAGGGATAGCGGGGTAAGTCCCTAATTCACTGCAACGACATCCAGATACATACTCTCATTCATCTTGAGAAAATTATCTCCGAGATTGCACACCTCACGATTATGAAGGTTTTTGGCGTTCAAGAAGCCACGTCCTCCATACTTGCGTAGGAGGTACAATCTCATTACAGATGAACGGGGGTGATGCATCCGTTATGACGTCAACAGTTAGCGGACTTTACAGTCCAGGAAATCTAGTTCGGTTTGAGTCCACTTTAGAATGCCAAAAGTGTATATGAGTAAGGGCATGACCCAGCTATTGAAGGCACGCACGTTGTTACCGCCTGATAAAAGACTTTTTAGGACTTTTTTCAGGCGGCCAAAGAAGCGTTCCTTCACTACCTGTTTCATATTCCCTGTCTCAATACCAAGTGCTTCTGTCATTCCAAGGTCTTGCCTTCAAGGAGTGATCTGAGAATGACAATTTCTGAAATAACTATATTCTCGGAGCTCACTATCCTTCCTCGCTCTACATTGATGACCGCACACTTGTCTACACCAAATTCCATCCTTATGTCATTGCTAAAGGTTTGAGTAATCTTCAGCAATGACACTAGGTCTGTACGCTTTGTTGCATACAGTTTGAGGTCACCCATGTAAAGCAAGTGAGATATGAGCTCACCACCCCTGCGAAGGCGAAAGCCTAGCCCTGAATCCCGCAGTAAAGTACTGAGAGGATTAAGAGCTAGACAAAATCATAGAGGGCTCAAACTATCGCCCTGGAAAATACCTCGCCTAATCCCTATCAGTTCATTCGATTCAGAACACTCAGAAGCGCCTAGGTGACGAAGAACTGTCATCCACTGTCTCATACATGACTCAAGAAAAGAGCATAGTGTTGTATCGACCTTGTACAACCGCATGACCTCCATGAGCCATGAATGAGGCACTGAATCATAGGCCTTCTTGTAGTCTATCTAAGCAGCCGTGATTTTTTCTGTTTCGCCGAACCTGTTGGCAAATAGCAGTGTCCATGAGGAGAAGTTCATTTGTACCACGAGACCGGGCCTTACATCCAGTCTGTGTTGGGGCCAAAATATGATTTGCATTTATATGCATCGTTTATTTTGATGACAGAATGGGTGTAAGGAGCTTATAGATGGTGGGTAAGCATGTTATCGGTCGGTAGTTTTTGGGGTCTGTGGTACTTCCGGATTTGTGTAGCAGGAACGTGATACCATTATTATTAATTATAAAGCTGAAGAATTTGTTTGTTTGTTTGTTTGATTGAAGCCGTTAATCTCAGGAACTACTGGTCCAATTTGAAAAATACTTTTAGTCATAGATAACCACACATTTATTGAGAAAGGCCATATTATAATTACAAAAAAAATTAGGAATCTTTCCTGAAACTCCAATAATGTAAGTCAACAACAGTTACACAGTACAACAGTTTTGTTTACATGGAGTGCGCTGCAAAAACTATTGATGTTATAATAAAATAATGTACTACAACTTTGCAGAACATATAATTTTTTACAAAAAGTAGCGCAACAGCATATATGTATCTTCTTTATTTTAGCAGATATAGTACCTTAGTAGGGTAGGGAAGGAGTAGGGTAAGGGTAGAGTTAGTGGTAGGATTAGGGGTAGGATATGATAGGGCAGGAGTATGGTTTGGGTAGGGTAGGGTAGGGTAAGGTAAGGTAGGGGTAGGGTAGGGTAGGAATTATTTTGTAACTTTAGAACCCTCCCATTACTTTACGTTACGCTCTAATCGTCAGATTTTCGAAATGCACACCTTTTAGCTATCAACTCACCTACCTTAACATAATCTGACGTGCTGGTTGAGTATTTCTGAAGTTAGTTTTTTATTCGGTTGCCCTATACTTGGTGTACGGCTTATACTTAGTGGAGGTAATCAACAACGTGCAAGGCAACTCCCTTATGTTCATCTGCCACGTTCCCCTCTTCGACTGCTCTACCAAAAGGCTACCATAATCAAGACTGCATAGTTGCATACCTTACTTACCTAAGATAGAAGGATATTTTGACGAACTTTCATACGATGGTCTCGTCATCAGGATCAGACTCGATGCCGATTGGTCAATAACAAGAAAAACTATGTTATACACGAACATATATATTTATTTAATTACCAACAATACATCAAATATCAGAAATACACATCAAATATCAGAAATACACATCAAATATCAGAAATACACGTCAAATATCAGAAATACACATATCAATAGGTAAAATTTTAATTCATTACATTTAGATTTAAATTTTTTACTTAACCTACTTTTGTTTAAATTTTTGACTTAACTAATATACTTACAATTATTTACACTAATTAAATGATATTTAAATTACTAGTAACTAACCAAACCTAAACGTATTATAAGAATAAAATAAAAGGAAATAGAAAATTATATCTACAGACTAAGGCGTGATTCATCCAAATCGAATGAAAATATACTTACTAGTTCAATATATTAAAGTCTTTTTCTTATTTCATTTCAAATAAATAAAAATGAAAATAAAGAAGGAATATTATACAGAAATATTCATCCAAGATTGACAAGTAATATCTCACTTCAAAATCGATCGAATCGATAAGTAAAGAACCAGGAAGAGAGAACACTGCCCGCAAAACTAACACCTTAACAAACAACAAAGCAGTTTCTCAGCGACACTCTATGAGGCTTTTGGCGTTCTGCGTGTTGCACATTTACTTAATTATTAACATTAGCAAAAGTAAAAGTAATAAATTATTATTTTTTAAGTTGAATATTCGTATTTTTTTTAATTATAAATATTCGACATACAAAAATTTGTCTCTTATTAATAAAATAATCACAGATATACAAAAATATATCTACCTTAAATTTTAAATAATACGGATATACCGGTTTACATTTCTAAATGCGTTATTAGTAAGGCATTTAGAAATGTAAACCGGTATATCCGTATTATTTATATTATATTTAATCAAGATCTAAATCTTGATTAAATTGCTAACTTATTACAAAGTAACCACACACATCAACATCTACACCTTAATCTCTTTAATGCACAGCCAAACTTGATGATAGACTTATCTAATATTTACATGATATCTTCACCCTCCTTATTCATAATCTATGTAAACAACTATTAATATTATACTTTGCTCAAATAAAATCTACGACGACAGTAATCAAATCGTTACACGTATTCTCCAAAGTTCCCCTAAGCTCAAACCGTTGCATCAGCTCATCCTTAAAATTACGATTACCTGCTTTGCTTTTGAATGTAATCCTAAGGATCCAAATACAATAATAAACAATTTTCAATATATTAAACTGTATCGTTTTAAATTATTATTATAAGCCCTAGAGTATATGCCTAAGAGTAATTATAGTATTGATGACAATAGAGTATTTATATAATATATATGTATATAGATGTATCATCCTGCTTACGGAGAGAAAAGTTTAAAAAGTCTAATAAAAATATTATACTTGTAGTATATTATACCTATGAGTATCATCACTTTGCTCAAATAAAATCTACGACGACATTAATCAAATCGTTACACGTATTCCCCAAAGTTCCCCTAAGCTCAAACCGTCGCATCTGCTTATCCTTAAAATTACGATTACCTGCCCTTGCTTTTGAATTTAATCCTAAGGATCCATATACAATAATAAACTATTTTCAATATTTTAAACAGTATCGTTTTAAATTATTATTTATTATTATTATAAGCCTAAGAGTATATGCCTAAGAGTAATTATAGTATTGTCAATAGAGTATATCTATATACATATATATATAAATTAATCTTGAATCTACTGCTTAAGGAGAGAAAAGTTTAAAAAGTCTAAATAAAATATTATACTTGTAGTACATTATACCTGTAAGTATCATCACTATTAATATTATACTTTTAGTATATTATACCTATCATCACTTTGCTCAAATAAAATCAACGACGACATTAATCAAATCGTTACAAGTATCCCCCAAAGTTCCTCTGAGAGAAAGGACCAATTTTAATGATACCTATTTGCTTTATATCATTTCCTCCATCCTGTATAGTAGAGTACGGGATTCTTCATGTAGTGTCTATTATTACTATTCTATTAAAGGTCATTTTATCAATCTAAATCTTAGAGATAGGATCCTGTTTTGCAGGTTTTTCAACAATAATGTTTTTATTTATTATAAATTGAATACGCAATAAAAATGTATTGCATGAAACGAGATTTTTTAGAACATCTCGTTTTTTTTTTTGGTTTAATATACTTACCGAACTAACTAGCTTGTGAAATAGTACCGTAATCATCAGCGGTAAGCGTCGCGGGTTACCATTATAGACTTTTCATGATGCAAATACAGTGATTTTATGAAATAAAAAATATTTCCCAAACACATCTACCAAAATGTTTCCAGCCTAGGCCTAGTAGGATCTATATTGGAAAGTAGTGTGCGTCATAATCAAATAATATTCCATACGCGTCATGGCTTTTCTTCGTTGCCACATCGCGTTGAAATTGAATAGCATGTCAGCCACGACACGAATTTCGCTATTTGGTCTTTCTGCGATTGCCACAACGCGTCGTGCGCGTTTTCATTAAAGCTATAACACGAATTTCTCCATGTGGATGTTACTGTGACCACAATGCGTTGTGAGTTATTTTTCCGCTCACAGAGCGTTTTCGATATTTGGGCGTAACATATACATCCATATTTTTCCAATTTTTTTAAGGTCCAATTTCGAGAAAGAGGTGAACTGTCGAATCCAACTCGGCTGGGCTGCATTCGGGAAACTTTGTGACATCTTTTCGTCCGAAATTCCTCAGTGCCTGAAGACAAAAGTCTTCGAACAGTGCGTGTTGCCAGTGATGACCTATGGTTCCGAGACTTGGTCGCCAATTATGGGCCTCATAAGAAGGCTCAGAGTCACACAGCGGGCGATGGAACGAGCTATGTTAGGAGTATATCTGCGTGATCGAATCAGAAATCAGGAGATCCGCAGAAGAACCAAACTCACCGACATAGCTCAACGAGTTGCGAAGCTGAAGTGGCAATGGGCGGGGCACATAGTTCTAAGAGCCGATGGACGTGTCCCAAAGTGCTGGAATGGCGATCCCGCACTAGTAAGCGCAGTGTTGGCCGACCCCCTACCAGGTGGACTGACGACATCAAGCGAGTCGCAGGGATTCGCTGGATGCAGGTGGCTCAGTATCGTGATGTTTGGAAGTCCCTACAAAAGGCCTATATCCTGCAGTGGACATCCATCGGCTGATATGATGATGATGAATGTATTCACAAACAAAAATAATAAACAAATTATGAAAACGTGTGCTTTTTTAATTTGCTTAAATGATTTCAGTCTCTACTTTCATTAGCCAGACTTTACTTATTACAATTTTGAATATGTATGTATGGATTTTCTAAAGGTAACCCGGCGGGAATCAGCCTGTATGGACTCTTCGCCGCTGGTACCTATGACTAACATAAAAACGGGAGCATGAAAATAATACGTCACTTGCAAATTTTATTTTTAAGATGTGTACAACCCTGATGCGACTACGCACACTACAAAGCATTAGACAATTGATTTATATTGTAAACTTGTGCTAAAAATTGTGTATTTAAAAATGTAGATGTTTTAAAAGATATCGATAAAATATGTACCACATGAGATGTCACGGATGGACTTAATATTTTATCTCATTATTCAATTATTTTATTATGGTCATTAGGGACTTGTTGATCTACGTCTACGATAGCCTTCAAGAAATTAGTAGGCATACCTATTTATCATTTATGTGTATGCGTAAGTTCGATAGTAATAAAGGACTATCGGCTTATTGACGATATGTAAGTTTGTGTGAATTTAGATGGTATTTAGATGGTGCTGAGTTTTTAACAATACACCCTACCTACTCATTTAGTTTGCAAACATAAAATTGAACGTCAAACAGTAAAAAACTTGTTTTTGATTGTAGTTATAAAACTTTGTCGATATCGACGAGATAGTTGCAATTGTATGAATTAGTTCAGCAACGTCGCAATTCATGGGACACAAAATTATTTAAGATCTATTTGCGAAAGAAATATTATTTACTCCGAAAATATTCTTTTTACAACACATGTTCCTTGTTCATTTTTAATTTATTTTTCTTAAAGAATACAATTTTTTTTTTTTTTTATATGGATTTAAATTTTAAAGCTCAAACCGTTGCATCTGCTTATCCTTAAAATTACGATTACCTACCATTACTTTTGAATTTAATCCTAAGGATCCAAATACAATAATTAACAATTTGCAATATTTTAAACTGTATCGTTTTAAATTCATTTTTATTATTATTATAAGCCTAAGAGTAATTATAGTATTGTTAATAAAGTACATCTATATACATATATATAAAAATTAATCTTTAATCTTCCTAAGCACAAACCTCGAGAACGGCTGAACCGATTTCGCTAATTCATTTTTTAGAATACTCCTTAAAGTACGAATATGGTTCTTACGAAGAGAAAATTTTCAAAAGTCTAAAAAAAAAATTCTATACTCAGCCGTAATAATTTGAATTTTTATAAACCTCTACCGGTCGTCCTTGAAACACATTGTAAAATTAGTACCACAATGATTGTTGCATATCAAATAATTATTATTAATTATCTAGCGGACCCGGTCAAGCTTCGCTTTGACTTCTGTGTACTTCTTGCCTACCCCTACCTACGCTACTCCCAGCTTAGCCCTACCCTTCTTTAATCTGCACCACGCACCTTGAATGGTGACTTTGCAAAGCTTGGTTCCCTGGTGTGCGGTCTCTTCTAATTGTTATTAATCTAACTTATATACTACTAGATACAATATTACATCAGCTAAAAAGGTTGCTGCCTCAGCATAATGCTACAGTGTTTGCTGCAGCGCTGGTATTCTGGCGCAACCTTTGGTGGCGTCACGACTCGATGGGACAACGGTTGGATACCAAAAACGCTTAAAACTATACTCTGTTTTTGCTCAAAGTGTCCGTAGCAATAACTGCAGTGAATCATCATCAAAGTTTTAATCATATAAAACCGCTTGAAATGTGAGAGCGTATTTCGAGAAAGAAGAAGAAAGCAAACATAAGCCAATATAGGTCAATCCTATCCTTTTTCCTATCTTCATATCCTATTCGAGAATTCCACACTCCACTACTCTTAAAAACTAGTTAAAATTAATTATTTACGCTCCAACAATTTTCTTTGAAAAATATTTGTAAAACATTCTGATGCGGATGTTTAATGTCTTTTTCTCCATAAAATTGAGAAGAGGTAGTGGCATGCTCGCTGGTGCATTTCTATTTGGTTTAAAATCAGTTCTTCGCTCATATTGTTAGGCCCCCCGAACATATTAAAATTTGAGTTTTGCTGGCCATAATGGTGGTAAGGTTGTTGCATTCCCATTGGAGGCAACAAGAATGGTTGTTGGTGTTGATAAATCATATTACTGATTGGTATAGTGGGATTATTTAAGTTATTTTGAGTTTGATTAACTTGCGGTCCTTGAGTCTGCGGCACGGGGTACGGCGCCGAAGGACGTTGCGAACGATTACTAGCCAGTGAGGGGCGGTGAGAAGCGCCACCGCTGGTTCTTCGTGATCTAATACTGGCCCTGCAAAATATACAAAAACCTGTACAGTGTACATATACAGACGACAGATTACTAAAATACTTCTATACTAATACTTAAAAGAGGTAAAGTTTGTGATGTTATAGGGGTGATATCTGGATCTACTGAACCGATTTTAAAAATTCTTGTACCACTAGGCAGCCACACTATCTGTGTGTTTCATAATCTATATTTATTCCCGTGTTCTCACGGAATCGGGAACCGCGGGGCATCGGTTACTTTTATTTGCAGACTGATGAATGATGATGATTAAGATTAGATCCTACTAATATTATAAACGTGAAAGTTTGTATGGATGTATATTTGAATGATTATTGCTCTTTAACCCCGCTACTACTGAAGCGATTTGGCTAAAATTTTGAATGGAAATAGATTTTACTCTGGATTCACACAAGAAGCGAGTTCGGAAGAGGTGAATTCTGTACATGAAATATATTTCCAAAATAACTATCAGGGGGTGATTAGTGATCGATACTGATGCCAAAAATGCAATCAGTAAAATTTTTGTCTGTCTGTATGTTCTTTATAGAAACAAAAACTACTCGACGGATTTTAACGAAACTTGGTACAATTATTCTTCATACTCCTTGGCAGGTTATAGTATATTTTCACCACGCTACGATCAATAGGAGCAGAGCAGTGAAGGGAAATGTTGGAAAAACGGGAGAAGTTACTCCATTTTTACAGCGATACTACTGTAAGGGCTGGATTAAAGAGGTCTAAGGGCGGACGAAGTCCCGGGCGTCCGCTAGTACATAATAGAAAAAAAAAAAAACAAAGGTTCAACTCTGTATCAATCACTATCAGATGTTAATAATAATAACCAGTATCGATAGCTCAACGGACGATGCACATGGATATAACACAGCAAACTTCCCAACCTGCTCGTAAAATTGTTTGGAAGAAAGAAAAGCTTGGTATTTTCACAGCCTGATCTGGGACTCAGACCCACACATGATACTTCAGATTGCTGAAGATGGCTTCGGGTGAAGATTGAGGAATGGGGTTTGAAAGTTGAGACTTTACTTAGGGACCTGCGCCTATAGCATGCACAAAACAATGATTTTAGGGGTCCTCGCTTGTGCATTGTGTATGCACAAGCGAGGACCCCTAAAATCATTGTTTTTAAAAACGAACCGGTTTCACGTCTAAGCCATTTCACGTGTACGTCGATCTGTAGTCCACAATGTCTGTATGTCTGACCGATGAGTATGTACATTAAAAAATGTTGACAAAGCTGAAAAACTAATTCTGGAAAAATACTTTTTTAGGGTACCTCCCCTACATTTTTTTCTCATCTAATAATGTGGGGTATCGCTATCGGTAATTTGTACATTATAATGGTTTAAGGTGCTAATTTAATCTACGGAACCGTACACTACGCGTGGCTTGATACGCATATGGCCGGTATAATCTTAAAAGCATTAAACTGCTTACCTTAATGGCTGGATGGCTGGTGGTGGTGGTGGTGGTGGTGGTGGTGGTGGTCGTATGTTCTTATTCAAATCAAGGTATGGTGGAGAATGTGAAAACGATATACTCTTAGTATTGCAATGTTTCATCTCTTTATCGATTTGGTGATTCAGCCCAACAGGATCAGCGAACCTTTGTTGAGATGTTTGTAAAACTGGTACCACGCGCTGTGTGGCTGCAAAACTGCCAACAGATTCCGGATATTGGGTATTTTTTATAACCTCTGTAGGTTGTTCTAGCCGCCGTGTCAAAAGTTCATACTTCTGTCGATAAATCTCAAAATTTGGGTCTGTTTGACTCGGTGTTGATGTCTGAGTCATGTCGTTAACAGAATCTATGGCTAAATCTTTGATCGAAATTAGTGGAAATTTTGGTATTAAATTTTGCCGTGCAGAAATATTTTGTGGATCCTTTTTCAAACTTTCATACATGGCTTGCTCAATATTCTCCATTATTTTAATGTCATTTCTATCTAACAAATGGAAATTATCTTTGACCATTGCAGATTCTACAGGTGAAATATTATTCATTTCAATTTGAGGGAATGGACTAGGCGGCGATATATTATCATATTTTTGTTTAATCATCTCAATGGTGGGGTTCTTGTAAATCGACGGTAAAAAGTCAACGCGTTTATTTTCCTGCACATGTTCTTCATCTGAATCGATAAATAATTCTGGTGAACCAGCAATATTTATTATATCTTCACGTGGAACATTTGTGGGTGTATTGAACCGAGTCATTTCCATTTGGGGATATGTAATAGCCAAATTATTATTTCCATGTCTTTGCATATCCGCATCAAATGGGTGTTGTAATGATGATTGAATATTTTCTCCCTCCAGTCCCTCACCTGGGTATCCTAAAACTGCTTCTGCATTGTGTGCCGGTATTGGTTTAAGGTATGAGTTAGGGAGAGGCATTGTATCACGGTTATCTTCCTCTAAAGGTCCATTATCGGAGTTTGTAAATCGCGACTCATTAGCAAATTCGCGGAGCCTTTCTCTTTGTTTTTTTTTATTAATTTTCTTCTAATTTAAATGCTATTTCAATTTCAATAATAAATACTGAAACAATGTACAAAAAAGTATTACTTTCATTATTTTCATGAATTTTTCATTTACTTTTTTGTACCTAACCAATTTTAAAAAGGAGTTATTGCATTTGAGCTTTATTGCTTGTTTCAAGTGACGTCGTCATGCAGAGTTAAATTTTTGAAAATCTACGTTTATTTATATCTATGTGAACAGATATTTAAAAAAATATTTGAGTATTTCTTATACAAAGCTGAGTGGCCTATGTAGGTACCTACGCGTAGGTAAAATCTTTAAGTAAATACGGATACCCACATATTTTCAGTTTTAGTGACTGTTAGTGACAAGCACATATATTTTGTTCTTAATGATTCAACAACTTAGATAAAGGGGAGATCATATTATAGTTATGATCTTCCCTTACTCTGTTACTGAAGTCTGTGACCTAACAATCCTCTAGAAAAGTTTCCATGTACTCCACCAACCATAGAGGAAATCAACAACCAAATTAAAAAGAAATCATCTAAATCAGCACCAGGCCCGGATGGTATACTTTATATAGTGTACAAAAAATGTGTATCTGTTCGTAAACATCTCCTCATCATATTCAATAAGATCTGGTCAGGACAGATTATACCAGTAGCATTTGACGAAGCGATTTTTATTCTCATCCCAAAAAAAGACGAAGTTACTCATCCAAAAGATATTAGACCGATAACTCTAACTAATACTATTTCTTAAATCTTTTTTAGTATTTTGCAAACTAAAGTGACAAATTTTATGATCAACAATAGGTATTTTAAGCCCTATCACCAGAAAGGGTTCTTACCCGGCATTTCTGGATGCCTGGAACATAACAAATTACTGGGCGAAAGTCTGAAAGATGCCAGAAAGTATGAGAGACAAATTGCGGTCTGCTGGTTAGACTTGGAGAACGCATTTGGCTCGGTACCGCATGAACTGATAATTTTCGCCTTGAAATGGTACACCTTTCCCAGCATTATTATTGAGTTAATTACATCATATTATTCTCAGTTAAAATTTGCCATAGCAGTAAACAAGGAATACACAAAACCCTTACAATACAATGTGGGCCTGTTCCAGGGTTGCTGCTTGTCCCCAATAGTTTTCAATATAGTTATTAATATTCTAATAGATAAATTAATCAGCCACGAAAAGAAATGGGGCTATCGATTTAAAATTAACAATAAGTACACTGAGTCCATCTTAGCCTTTGCAGACGATTTTGCTATACTGACGCGCAACCCGAAACATTGTCAGGAACTACTAAATGAAGTGGATGAGTTTTGTTCGTGAACTGAGGGACTGAGGACAAAGCCAAGTAAATGTCTGGGGAGACGAAATACCAAATTTACTTCCTACGATCCGGGACTCTCTATTAGTGGCCAAAAAGTAACCACAATTGCTGAAGCAGTGCCTTTTAAATTTCTTGGTAAGAAAGATAGATTACAAAGGACGTACACCATCTCTAGAGGTAGTTGTCGATAATTTCATTAATGATCTCAATAAGGTAGACCAACAGCCAATAAGCAATATCAAAAAAGCTTGGATTTACGATAACTATCTTACGTCACGTTTGACTTGGCCTTTTCTTGTATATGATATTGGTAAAACCCTTCTAGCAAAATTGGATGCAAACGTCATAAAGACATTGAAGTTTTGGTTTGGACTGGCACACCCGGCTGGCCCCTCAACTCTATTCAGGGCTCACAACAGTTTTGGGTTGAAAATGAAGAAGCCATCGGAACTCTACAAACATCTTAGAGTTACCAAAACGCATGTCCTGGCAAAGTCTCAGGGCGAATTAGTAGCGTCACTCCCAAATAATGAGTGTGCCACTGAATTGAATTCAAGGCTTCAATTCCATAAACAATTTATGGCAGGTGCACAGACTAATAGAGCTGGGCTGGGTGCAAATAAGAATAAAGGAGACCAAGACATAGTAAAATCCTTCTTACAAGACGATGAAAACGACATCTACAAAGTGCACGCAATGAATTTAGAAATACAAAATGAGTTCTGCATCCCGGTTGCGCTAAAGTGGCGCGCCTTGCTATATGACTGGTCTCCTGCCTTATTAAAATTCTATCTTAATGCCTTTCAAATGACTCTACCAGATCAACTTAGGACGATGGGTGAAAGCCTCTGAAAAATCTTGCTATACGTGTGGTTAGGCAATAGGAACAGCAAGGCACTTGTTGGTTGGATGCAAGGTGCTCCTGGATAGTCTTTACTCACATCGTCATGATAGAGTACTCCAAATTATACGTGAAGCTATAAGCCTTTCAGTAGCTAGAGTTCAAAAATGATTGACTACAAATAAAAGACTAATTAACTTCGACAAAGCAGGTTCAATAACAAAATCATCTAGTAAGCCTTACTCAATCCTAGGTTCTGCACCTGATTGGACTTTATTAATGGATACGTATGAGAAACATTATAAAATCCCAGCGGATGTCGCTATTTCGAGATCTAGATCAGACATTTTCCTTTTGTCCAAACAAACAAAGCGAATAGTACTTGTAGAGCTTACTGTGCCGTGGGAGACTAACATTCCGAAGGACCACAGTTTGATAGTGAATAAATATTATGACCTAACAAATGAACTAACTAAAAATGGCTATGTAGTTAGTCTGTACGCCGTAGAAGTAGGTGCGAGAGGATTACCAGCTAAATCTCTCTATAACTTGCTTAAAGACCTTGGCCTCTCTAGAAGTGCACCTAGGATAGGAAATACCGTCCGGCCCTTAAGGGTGTACTTAGGTATCGTGTATACATTATTTTTATGCAGTCCTTATTTTTAAAGAAATACATTTTTTTCCCTGCACGAAATTAACATAAAAAAATACAAAATTATAAAAACTTACATGGCAACACAAAAGTTGAGATAGGTTAATTATTACTACAGAATAAAAACGCCGCCATCTATGTTTTGTGCTGCGTTTACACGTTTCTATTCAAAGCGGTATTGAATGGGCAAGTAAACACACAAGTACACACAACAAGGTAATGGGTTTGTCAAGGTGCTTTATCATCTTGTGATATGTACAAGCATGCATGCGTGCTTGCATAACTGGCGTGTTGTGATGTGTGTAAACACGAAAAGTTAATTTACGCAGATAGACGATGGCAGATGAATTAATGGTTAGTGGATCATTTTCCACATTTTCCACTCCTTGAACATACATTACACCAGAAACTATCCCTTTTACTCTGAAACACAGTAATAGCTCTGTCGCAAATAGATCTACTACTACTAATTTAAGTCTGCATTTTGGGCGCGTGGCGCAAGCAATTAGGTATTGAATAATATTTTTTTAAATATTTTTTCTGTTTATAATATTACTAGCGGACGCCCACGACTTCGTCCGCGTAAAAATTGATGTAAACTTCTCTACCTCTACCTTACCCTGCTCGTAAACCTATCCAACTCTACCCTACCCTACCCTACCCCTACCTTACTCCTACCCTACCGCTAACGCTAACGCTAACGCTTCCCTCCCCCCACCTTACCCTACCCTAACCCTACCCGTAACCTATCCATACCCTATCCTACCCTACCGCTAACCCTAACCCTTCCCTACCCCTACCTTATCCCAAGCCTAACCCTACCCTACCCGTACCCTAACCCTACCCTACCCCTATCCTACTCCTCCCCTACCCTATACGTTCCATATCCTTCCCCTACCTCTACCTTGCCCCTACCCTACACTACCTCTACCTTATCCGTACCCTACCCTACACTACCCCTACCTTATCCGTACCCTACCCTACCCTATCCTACACTTTCCCTACCTCTATCCTATCCCTACCCTCAGCAAAATTGGTCCAGCCTTTTGTGCGTGGTGCAATGACCAAAAGACTATAATTTCCCAAGCGACTTCTATGCTAATACTATAAAGAGGTGAAGTTTGTGTGGTTGTCGGGGGTAATCTCTGGATCTACTGGACCGATTTGGAAAATTCTTTTACCAATAGAAAGCTACATTATTTGCGAGTGTCATAGGCTATGTTTGGTCCTCATATTCATACGGGAACGGGAACCACGTAATTGAAACCGCGGGGCGTCATATAGCGGCATTTCTGCGACTTTCAGAAATTTTGTATTATCTCCGAAATCATATAACTAATTAACATACTGTAAAGGGCAAATCTTATCTCTATAATATCCTTGTGATTATTAAATCATTTATTTTGATAAGGATTTAAGTTTAGTTGTGTAAATAATGACGTAAACCTTAGTTTAAAATTTAAATAATTTATTAAAGTACTAAAGGTACTATATCTGCTAAAATATAAAACATAGATAAATGGTGTCGCGGACTTTTTGTAGAACTTTTAAAGGTTCAAAAAGCCTCCATACATTTATTTCAGTTATACGCAATGGTTGAGGCAGCGCATGCGAATAAGTAAGTTTTTCGGTCTGACCTGTAAGAGAAAACCCACGATATCTCAGTAGTTATATATGATAGAAATATAAAATATAGCCTATAGCACTCCCCGATAACGTAGCATTCTACTGGAGAAAGAATTTTTAAAATCGGTCCAGTAGTTCCGAAGATTACCCCATTTCAAAAAATTGTTACAAACTTACAAACTTTACCTCTTTATAATATTAGTATAGATAATGCTTACACGCACATTTTGGATCGGACGGTATTTTTAAAACACGCTGTATATTAGAACGAGTATCCAAAGCTGCTTTAATAGGATGTTACCAAATTTGGATAGGTAGGAAAACAACACGAGCAGAGAAGGGGAGTGTTGATCGATCGTCAAGGAATTCCTTAACCCTACATCCAGTAGTCACAAGTCCTGGACTTTGCTTGGTGTTTTTCTCTCTATCACCCGATTGACCCGGGACCCGCACGGTGAATCCATGGAATGCTAAGATATTCGTCTCTATAAAATATGTACGTAAAAAAGGCTCCAAGAAGAACTAGGTCAAATAGAAGAACATTTTTATATGTTCATTTTTATAAAAACAGAGCATCGGAAAAATATAGTAAAATTACAAGTCACTAACTCTTTGAAAAATCAAATAAAGTATTTTTTGCTGACGGTAGTTTGTTTTGCTATGTCTTGATACAAATCTGTATTTTTTTCAGATTTTTAAATTAATATTTAGTACTGGAAAAAATAAAAATATAGCGACGACATGCCCGTGTTTCAGCGGCCGTCGGAACCCCATTTTCAGCGCAATATTTTAGTTAAATAAATATTTGGTCAGACTTCTGAACGTTACCGTTTTTGTTCGCAATATTACTCTTCTTTTTAACCGATTTAAAAAAAAGGAGGAGGTTCTCAATTTGACGAAAATACGACCTACGCTAAAAAGAGCTCTGACCGATTCGGATGTAATGATATTTAGGCAGTAGGTATTTCCATCAAAAGTATTATAATAATAAATAACTTCATCATTTTCAGTTCAAAACCCTAACTCCACGCAGACGACGTCACAGATAAATAAACAAGTATATCTATCAATACTAATATGTAAGTTTCAATCAAAAATATGAGAATATATTAAAATAAATACACAGGTACTTACTTCAATAACTGCCTTTTTTCATTATTGATCTGATTACGATAAACAAAATTATGTTGTCTTTTTAAATCACTGAAAATATTTATTTATACCTAGTTATTTAACTGTAAAACACATAAATACCGAAATTTTTCTTATATACTCGTATGTTCTTTAATTAATTGTAAAATGATGATTATTTTAATTTTATTTATACGGACGCCGAAACGCAAAATCCGTCGAAGGTTCGTGGAACGACTGCGGAGTGCCGCGTCCCCAGAAAGCTGCACTAGCTCAAAGGGGCGTGCTCTAGCCGGGAAAATGCCAACTTTCTGCCAATAATGACACAGTGTGCGACTGTGCGCGCGTTTATTGTGGAAACGCTTTGTGACCAATTCTAATTCATTTATTTGTTTACAAATAAAAGGCGGTCGCGCGTCCAGTAAAGTTCTAGCTGTAAACTGCAAAACGATTATGTAAAGCTATAGTGCTGTAACGTGGGTTCGTATTCACGGCAATTAGAGTTTGTTCAACGTTTGATGCCACCGCCCTTTCATCATAATTCTTGCCAGCACAGCGGTAGTTGCTAGAGGATTATTTGATTATAAAGGTATGAAAATAATGTTTAATTTATTTTAACGTATTTGTATACTATATATTTACTAGGTAATATTATAAAGCTGAAGAGTTTGTTTGTTTGTTTGAACTCTCAAATCTCAGGTCCGATTTGAAAAATTATTTCAGTGTTAGATAGCCCATTTATCGAAGAAGGCTGTATATAGGGTATATTATATTTTCAAAAAAAATAGCGATCCTTTCTGAAACTCTAAAAATGTAACCCAAGGTGTACGAAAATTACCTAAAATATTGTTTACATCGCGTGCGATGCAAAAACTATTGATGTTAGAATAAAATAATGTAGGTACAACTTTTCACAACAAGTTATTTTCTACAATAAATGTTGCAACAGCATATGCCTAACTATTATAGTCACGAAACAATAAGTGTTCTTTTATTTTTTTTAAATAATAGAAATTAGAAATGGCTCTTTTTTGTATCTTGGTATTATTTCTTATCAAAATAAACTACTTTTTCATTCAATTCAATACTTTTTCATTCGATTCAAGACTGCTTCAATACCTTTATTTAACTTTCAAATTATTCAATTCGGTCATTTCATTCAAAAGATATCAAAAGTTTAAAAATGTAAACATTAGAAAAAGTTGTATAGTCACCGCTCAACTCAAGAACGGCTGTACCGATATGGCTGAAAATTGGTAGGGAGGTAGCTTAAAACCTGGAGACGGAAATAGGATACTCAGGGTAGGACCATTGTCCTTCCCTAGCCCTACCTTACCATACCCCTATCCTACCCCAACCATACGCCTGCCCTACGCCTACCCCACCCCCACTATACCCCTACCCTACCCTACCCATTTAAACATTGACTCTTAAACGTTTGTATGGGAAATGGAAAAGGGTTGTTTTTATTGTATTCCCGGCATTTATTCTACCTTTTCTCACCTTTTAAACCTTCCCTATACCTCCACGAACATTTCAAGACCACAATAAAATAAATCCGTTCAGCCACTCTCAAGTTTTAATGAAACTAACGAACAGCAATTCATTTATATATTTATACTAGCTAATGCCGCGCGGTTTCACTCGCGTGGTTCCCGTTTCCGTAGGAATGCGGGGATAATATATAGCCTGTAGCCTTCCTCGATAAATAGGCTATCAAACACTGAAAGAATTTTGCAAATCGGACTAGTAGTTCCTGAGATTAGCGCTTTCAATCAAACAAACAAACTCTTTAGCTTTATAATATTAGTATAGATATCTAGATAACTGGACTAAAAGAAGTAGGTAGGTACTACTTTTAAAATGAACTTAGTTTCTTACGTACGAAAAAAATTACCACTAACCATGTGGAAGTTTCGGTTTCGGCCGTAACTGCGACTGAAGCAGGAATTCGGTTTCAGTTTCGGTTTCTGCAGTGCAATCGTGATAACTGTGACTTCACGCTACTTATAGTAGGGGAGCCCGGGATGCTAAATTTGCAGTTACTCGAGCGTCATTGAGACCGATTACATTTGGTAGATTAAATTATAGGAAGAATAAATGGCTATTTACTTTTTCCGCTTTTAGCGGTGGAAAAAAAAACTACAGACTTTAAAAACAATTTTTATTACTTTGGCTTACTGAAATTGTAAGTAAATTTTAGCGATTAATTAGGAGATTATTTCTTTAAAAATAAGTAAAAAATTAATCGCACTCGTACCTCGAGCATTAAAATATAAGGGTTTAATTTTGTAACTTTGAAACCCTCCCATTCCATTACGTTACGCTCAAATCGTCAGATTTTCGAAATGTGCAGTTTTTAGTTTTATAACTCACCTACCTTATCTTAATCTGACGTGCTGGTTGAGTATTTATGAAGTTAGTTTTTTTTTGGTTGCCCTAAACGTACCCACCAATATTAAGGGCTCATACTCGGTGGAGGTACTCGACAAAGTGTAAGGTATAGTCCCTTATGTTTATCTGCCGCGCTCGAGTAACTGCAAAAATCCGCTCTTCGGCTCCTCTATTATTCGCTATATCTATTAGCGCCCTCGCGAGGGGGAAACGGGATGAGTGTCGAATTTCGAGCGAAGAGTCAGCTTTACGCTCACGCCAATTATTATTATCGGAGGCTTTACGCATCCGACTAATAGATACATTATGCATGTGTATCTGTCCATTTACTCATTCCGTAGAATTCTGACATTTCTATTTCCGTTTCCGGTGTTTCTATATGTAAAACAGTTCCAATAAAAAAAGATGACAAGTTCAACTAAAACGAAACTTATTCTTTCGATTCTAAAACTGAAATTTATACAGACTTAAGTTTCAATTTAATTATAAATCAATATAATATTATCTTAATTTTAAGTAATACAATTTGTAAAATATCAAATTCGATAGAAATGACGTAGGGAAAAAATATCATCAACTAACCAGACCAGGGAAGACAGCAGATTTCAGAAACCTTTTTAACAAAATGAAGCATTATTTGCATTCGACTATTTATAATTTCATATTAATTGAATTTAAGTCAAAATGCTATGGAAATTCCATAGCTTTATAAACACCATTAACAGTTGTCTGAGTGGCTATTTGTTGACTGATTTCCTATAGCTATTTATTATTTTAAAAAAATACAACTGACTTCCAAACATTAACGTACCTATAAAATTAAAAAGGGAAAAATAACGTTGTAATATTTTCTACTTAATAATATAATTATTAATATTTCTTTTAAGTTTGGGTTAGCAGAGTTAAAAGAAATATTAATATAATTATTAATATTTCTTTTAAGTTTGGGTAAAATAAATTATGAACCACTAATATACTCATAATATTTCTTTTAAGTTTGGGTAAAATAAATTATTCAAATACCTCTCCATTAATTTCAGTATCCTCGTTTTTTCTTTGCTTTCAAACAACAACAAACTCCCTTTGAGAAATCTTTTTGGACATTGGAAATTAAATTGAATTAAAATTGAAATAATTCAATTGAAATGAAATTATATATATAGTCGAAATGACACCGCAATTAATGCTCCATTTTATAATAAAGGTTTGTGAATCAGAATCTGCTGTCTTCCCAGGTCTGGGTAATTGATGATATTTTTTCCTTTCGTCATTTTCACAGAATTTGATATTTTGTAAATTGTATTACTTAAATTTAATTAAATTGAAACGTACCTAAGCCTGTAACTGAATCGAAAGAATAAGTTTCGTTTTAGTTGAATTTGTCATCTTTATCATATTTTATAAAGGTTGAATAAAAATAAAGAACTGTTTTTCTCATAGAAACACCGCAAGCGGAAATAGAAATGTCAGTATTCCACCGAATTAGTAAATGGACTATATATAATCACTTGATGCTTATTTCTTTTCCTTACTATAAGCAAAATAAATTTATTAATTTATTTTGCTTTAAAGTGTGCATTAATTGGATTTTGCTTATTTAAATTACTTTTCCGTAATAAATTTAGGTAAAATAAATTTTCATACTATGAATGATTTTCAGCTTGGTTTGATGAAAAAAAACACGCAGAAAATAGGTTTGTGACAACTGAAAATTCAAAAGTGACTGACAAATGGAACCGGGAATAGGACTGTCAGAATTCTACGGAATTAAAAGACAGACTATACTTATTATTATCTATAAAAGAACGCAAAATGACATTTACAGACAGTTTATTAAAATGGAACTGCGATTTGGATTTTATTTCTGTTCATAATATTCAGTACATTCATAATATTCAGTCTAGACTCTAGGGGTTTAAATGAATGGTAAAGAATTCTCACTTAATTCTCAATAATAAAACAATAAAAATACATGCTTAAAATAAAAATTTAACAGTGATCTAACTTAGGTATGCAGGATGTTTCCAATTTTTGGGAGCACGCTGAACCCGGGAAAAAGAGTAGTTTTTTTTTTACTTTTTGTCATTTCTGAAGTGAAAATCATAGACATCTTTTTTAGTTTGTTTTTTTTGTGGATTAGGTACATTTTTACTTTCACACGTAAGGGGGCCCAGTACCTACCTATATCTATAGGTACTAATATTATAAAGCTGAAGAGCTTGTTTGTTTGTTTGTTTGATTGAACGCGCTAATCTCAGGAACTACTGGGCCGATTTGAAAAATTCTTTCAGTGTTAGATAGCCCATTTATCGAGGAAGGCTATAGGCTATATTTCATCCCCGTATTCCTACGGGAACAGGAACCACGCGGGTGAAACCGCGCCGCGTCTACTAGTAATATTATAAAGCTTAAGAGTTTGTTTGTTTGAACGTGCTAATCTCAGGAACTAAAGATCCGATTTAAAAAATTTTTCAGTGTTAGATAACCCATTTATCGAGGAAGGTTATAGGCTATATTTTTGTTATCCCCGTACTCTTACGGGAACGGGAACCACGCGGTTGAAACCGCGCGGCGTCAGCTAGTCATTGATACGACTGATACGGCGGTAGCTACGCCCCTAATAATTACAATATTATGTAAACTATAATAGGACTGTTTTGCATTCCAACAAAACAGGTATTATGTGTTATATATAAAACACACAGCGTTAGATGAAGAAAGCTGATGTAAATTTGCTTTAATTTAGGTTGTCTATGGTTAAAAACTTACCGAATTGTTTGCCATTGTATACCTTTCTCTTTCTTTCACCAGCAGGCATCCTCTTCTAACATATAAGGATGCTTGAAACCTTTAGTGTCAATGTCATAGTATTTAAATCTCCAGCAAGAGGATTGCTGCAACGCTGTGTGTTTTATTCAACACATAATACCTGTTTTGTTGGAATGCAAAACAGTCCTATTATGTGTTTTCTAAAACACACAGCGTTAGATGAAGACCTGTTTGTTATCTGCTGGTGATAGATATCAAATGCTATGATGAAAAATAAAAAATAAAATAATTTGTTTCTTATTATTACATATTATAACCCAAAACTAAAATCAAACAAAAACAAAATATCAAAACACAATTAACTATATGTATGTATAACATTCTAACTATTATAAGAAAAAATCATGAGTAACAAATTAACTTTAGAATAGTTAAGTTTGCTTACTGGCTTACAGTAAAATTTCTAGAAAGTTTTAATACTCCTCCAGTTTCCCCTATTCTAGAGGCTATTGCCAAGCAAATGCTACCTGGTGGAGCATCAATATTAGCTTATTTAAAAATGCTTCTTAACCATCATTGTTATGGAAACAGGTATCAATTTCTCTGTTAAAGAGATAAATAGACTTGTGACAGTTGTATCAGTGTCACATCTATGTTCAGATCTTGTAGTAAAGTGAATAATGTGATGAACAGGGCAGACCCGTCGGTCTGGATGTCTCCGCAACATCTAATCTGACTTCCTGTGGGACTCTAAATTAGTCCTTGAACCAAACCTTGGCCGGAGAATAATCCCTTCCTCAGAAAGACTGAGTTACTCCAGACTGTTGTCCATTAAAGTGATCATGGATTCTATGACTTAAGGCTAGGAAGAGTATTAAAATTGTTCTCCAAGCTATTTCAGATGGAGAATCAGAGTTATTTGAAACCTTTAAACACTCAAATAAAATTGCAGTATCCCCTATTGGTAGTGTTTTAACACTGGACTAGTAAGTGAAATGGTTTTTAGAACTTGATGAATAAGAAAAAATGAAAAAGAAAATAATAATAATGATATTAAAAATGTTTAGAGATACCTGCCTCTGGATGCAATTTTTACATAAAAGTAGATTATAAACTGGAATAACATATACCTACCTCGCTTACTTTTATCTCGAATAAGAATAGTAACTGCGCGGGATATATAAGAAATCTTCATCATGTAGTGACTAGTGTAAATAAAACTACAGTTGTATTAAAAACAAAATATATTTTTCATTTTATAAATATAATATCACATACCTATAAATCACCAATTTACATTAGAAATTAATTGTCCACCCAATCCCAAACTCCCAGAAACCTATCTGTATCGGTCACAACCATTATAGCTTACACTCGTGCCTCGTACATCGTCTCGTACTCGACGCGTCCTCGCCTCGCATGCCTAGTAGCAACCGCTTAAACGCGAGCGCCGCGAGTGACGAGACGAGGAACGAGACGAACTACGAGCGCACTGTTTACACACTCGCCCCGAACCGCCTCGCAGCTCGTCTCGCCGCTCGCGCGAGAGTGTAAATGAGGTATTACCATTTGACATGACAGTGATCACAGTGATCGTTACCGCGTCAATACATATTATTAGCCTAATAGCTTAGTTACACTCGCGCCTCGTACATCGTCTCGTACCTCGACGCGTCGATCGCGAGCGCCGCGAGTGACGAGACGAACTACGAGCGCGCTGTTTACACATTGGCCTCGTACTTCGCCTCACGGCTCGTCTCGCCGCTCGCGCGAGAATGTAACTGAGATATTACCATATGACATGACAGTGATCACAGTGGTCGTTACCGCGTCAAAACATTTTATTAGCCTAATAGCTCAGTTACACTCGCGCCTCGTACCTCGACGTGTCGATCGCAAGCGCCGCGAGTGGGGAGACGAACTACGAGCGCGCTGTTTAAACATTGGCCTCGCGTAGGTACTTCGCCTCGCGGCTCGTCTCGCCGCTCGCGTGTGAGTGTAAATGAGGTATAAGCTCACTAACCCACATTGGTGTAGCGTGGTCTAAGCTCTGTTCATAAAGGAGAGCGGAAGCCTGTACCCTGTAGCCATTAATAGAGTCATGATGATGATGATTTATGAAGATTAATATTATTACAACTTGGCAGCTAATTTATTCTTTTCAGCAACTTTTTTAATAATAACATGTGCTTCGTTGTAGTAAGGACTGAAATACTCTTGAACCGCCTTCCACCAGGATGACATGCCTTCGAAACTATCCGCTGGGTCATAGCCTGCCGCCCCTGGATGAATAATTGTAATTATTATTATTTTATTATATACATACGTGCACATAAATACCTATATTTAAAACCATTTTTATTAGGAAATAAACGAAAAAAAATCTCTATACATCACACAACAAAAATAAATAAATTAAACTAAATAAACATGACATTTGGTTTAATTAAGTTTAAATAAATATACGGTAAAATTGCAAGAGGCATTCCAGCAGAATGTTTCTCTAACCTGCTTATACCTAGTTTTGGCTAGAAATGCAGCAAGTATTAACTGCATCGTGTGATACCTACATCAAAATATATTATTTATCATTATTCATATTTATTAATAAATTATGCTTGGATAAGAAGATCACAAATATATTTTTCTGTATTTTTTTAAATTCATGGTTTTTATAACATTGTTTGGACGGCCTCCGTGGCGCAGTGGTATGCGCGGTGGATTTACAAGACTGAGGTCCTGGGTTCGATCCCCGGCTGGGCAGATTGAGATTTTCTTAATTTGTCCAGGTCTGGCTGGCGGCCGTGGCTAGTTACCACCCTACCGGCAAAGACGTACCGCCAAGCGATTTAGCGTTCCGGTACGATGCCGTGTAGAAACCGAAAGGGGTGTGGATTTTCATCCTCCTCCTAACAAGTTAGTCCGCTTCCATCTTAGACTGCATCATCACTTACCATCAGGTGAGATTGTAGTCAAGGGCTAACTTGTAAAGAATATAAAAAAAAAACCCTCTTCACGCGAGTTCAACTCGTACTTGTCTGGTTTTTCTTTTATATTATTAAAATTGATATATATTTCGGGATCCTTCTTTCAAGTCCTGGGTATACGAAATTAATATTGTTTATATTAATTAGGATGAGTTTAATTCCTAACCACTTTATTGTTTCTTACGCTTCGTTACAATATTTTATGTAACCATTTTAGGATAAAATGGGTATAGCAAGTTGTCTTTGATTAATTTGATATGTATACCAAGGCATCTTTTCTGCACATTGATAAGAGCGGAACATCCCACCATGCATGTTTTTGTTATTCTCATAGACTATCAAGGGATTACTTAATCAGTGTTTACGAGATTGAAGCTCTCAGGCGGCTACACTTTTTCCGATACTTCTTCTAACAATTATTTTTATCGTTCCAACGATTACTATTGTAATAACTATTATTACAATTATATCTATTTAAATAAAGGAGATAGTCCATTTCAGATCCACTCTTGTACCCCGTATCATTAAAATTTAAAAAATTCAAGGATTTATTAAAATTTATTAAAGTGAATAAATCTAACTAAATAAAAAGAAAAAAATAAAATAAAAAACACAAGATTTTGAGTTATATCAAGATGGCGCCCATAGAGCCACTATGACAAGACAATTGACAGCAAACGTCAAATCGATTACTGCATTGAAAACGTCATCTATCCGCCATTATTACCCTTATTAATGTTGCAATTCTTGGGAGATAATAAATATTATTTCGAAAGAATTAAAGTAAATTCGTAGATTTGTATAATCAAAAATAGTTAAAAAAAAACTTTTCTTTATTTCTGCTAGGGTACAAGGGCTGATCCTGGACTCCATACAGTTTTGGACCATCGCCTTTACACAAAATCTTATATTTTTTATTAAATATAAATATCCTCCTCATGATTCACTACATTATATATACATATATCATCACACATCTTTTAACATAAAAATGGAACCGACTTTTGGTTTTCACACAAAATTACTAAACCGATTTTCATAAAAAATAAAAAGCCGGGTATCGAACCCAGGATCTCCGTCTTTGTAAATCCAACGCGCTCACCTCTGCGCCACGGAGGCCGTCAAAACATTAAATAATTATTCGTTATAAACATTACATTAATTAATAGGGCTGAGACCTTCTTTGTACATACCTGTCAGAAGGTCTCGTAATTAGTGTGATAATACTAACTTGGTTGTTCCAATTCACAAGCTGCCAGCAGATCGGCCACAGTAATGTTGTCCCCAGCAATGAACTTGGTACCCTTTTGAAGCCAATGATTTTCAAATGTTTCCAAGGCAGATATCATCCTGTTCTCATAACCGGATAGGGTTTTTGCATTTGGTGCAACGCCAGTGATGGTTGGATCCAGTACCTTAATATGTACAGAAAAAAAATTATTACTTTTAGAACTTTTTTATTATCTCCTAATTCTTCCATAGCTCCTAATTCAATACAGAAAATATATTAATATGTCAAGCAAAATCTTTTTACACCTTTTCAAGGTTCCCTAGTCCACAAGGAACCTCCGTTTTGTCTGTCTGTGGAGTATTGTTGTATAGGTCTTTAAAAGACATTGTGGGTCTGAAACACTATTTTTAGATTTAGTGGTAAATGTAAAATGTTAACGTTTTAAGTGCTAATTTTTCTTCTCAAGTGTTCCCTAGGGGTACCAGCTAAATGGTTCTTTGTGGATATGTAAAAAATTTCAGGGAGGTAGGATATAGAGTATGTCCCATAATTAATGGATAAAACGCAAATGGTAGATTCACCTCCTAATTATCTAAAATCATTTTGAATAGTTTTGATAAAATCCTTTGATACACCAGCATACTTTTGGATAAAGAAAAAATATTGTTTTCTTCACGAAACATACTTTTATTAAACCAATTATTTAACCAGATCTTTATGTATACATCTCATATCCATATACCTGGCTTCCTGGGGCTTATGTTATATATGTATAGTCCGGTTAAATTTTATATGGAGAAGAAATGCTAAAAAGCTTTATATCCTAAAAATAAACATAATATGAATAATGTCTTACATTAGTCATATTATGTTTATTTTACCTTGACACAATTTAATCTTTGACAATAGAACCTTCATAAAAGTATAAAATTTAGGTCCAAAAGTATAAAATTTTAATCCCTTGTGGACCACCAGGATGTAGTTAGTTATGTATAATTTACATACCAGTACCTCAAGTTATAACAGTATTGCAGTAATGAGTTTACCTTTACTCTGAAGAACATAGCGCAGTGTAATCTCAATCCAATATGTTGCCATTCCAAAAACTCATCAACCCTTGCCTGCAGCTTACTATCTCTTGGGTACAAGCTTTCTGGTATTAAATTCTCACGTGAAAGATACTTTATTATTGCAACACTGAAAATAATCTGTATTTTTATAATAAAGCTGGAGATTTGGTAATCTTTTGTTTGTATCTTGTATTTGCATTTGACAGTTCAATTGTTACATGTTCTGAGGCAAATTCTCTATATTCATAAGCTCTCTGGCACCTGTACATTGTACATGTTGAGAAAAGGTCTTAGGTTCCCAGTTCTGATCATTTGATAAAATTATATTTTTGTCCCAAGTGATTTAGTGTTTTGGTATGATGACACACAGACATTATGTAGAAGTTAAACTACATTGTCACTAATCTTCAGGTGTAATAATGGTATTTTATTTTTTCTTTGCCTTCTAAAATGTTTTAGAAGGTTCAAAAGGCTAATATGATGCTGGAAAGCAAGTTGGACCAAAGAGGCCATATATTGGCACCCCAGATTTGGGGAAGAGATAAAGAAGACATCTGTAAAATAAATAGAAGGATGCGAGACACTGTGCATAGTGGCATCCTTTTCTTGTCTATATCCAGTTGACTCGTACAAAATGTTACACATCTATGTTTCTAATAAGAACAGCGAAGATGTGGAATGCCCTTCCAGCTTCTGTGTTTCCTAACATTTATGATTTGTGCACATTCAAAACAAGAGTGATTATGCATTATTATAGACCTCATCATTGCTACCATGCATGATTGTAGTCAAGCCCAAGTCTATTATGAATAAAAAAAAATGAAAAAATTGACCTGTTAAGCGAATGGAGCACTAAAGACTACTAAACACTAGCACTAGCACTAAGGACTAGCTAAAGACAAATCACAATGAAGAATTCTAGAGGATGTCTATGTGCAGGGACAATTATTCTTTATGTTGTTTTATTGTCTTATGTGCAACAAAGCATTCTTCTCTAGTTCTACACAACAGAAAGATACTGAAATGTATTTGCAATACAAATACCTACCTTTCAGTTAAAATAAATCCATCATGGTCTATGACTGGCACTTTCTGAAATCTATTTATAGCTGCAAACTCATCTGAATAATGTGCACCTACAAGGATCAAATATTAATAACTTTATTATATACAAGCAAACGCCGCAACGTTTCACCTGTGTGGTTTCTGTTCCCGGAATACAGTGATAAAATATAGCCTATTGCACTTGGAGATAGTGGGGCTTCTCAACCAACAATATTTTATACTAGAGATAGGGCACTAGCAAATCAAAACTGAGGCAGACAAATGTGTATAATTGTTTTAATTTCATTTAGTTGCTTATTAAACAACAAAAGTTATTTGCATACCTAAATATTTATATTGTCTACAATGTCGAGTTGTGTGTTTAGGAAGTGTAAAAACTATAAATCACTATCAACCCATATTCGGCTCACTGCTGAGCTCAAGTCTCCTCTCAGAATGAGAGGGGTTAGGCCAATAGTCCACCACACTGGCCCTATGCGGATTGGCAGACTTCACACACATAAAGAATTGAGAAAATCTTCTATGCAGGTTTCCTATGATGTTTTCCTTCACCGTTTGAGGAGACACGTAATATTTAATTTCTTAAATGCACATAACTGAAAAGTTGGAGGTGCATGCATGAATATGATTTTGTAGGCATGTAACTTATCTGTAGTATAAAATAATCATTGCTTCTCAATAGTGAAATATTTTTTCAAATTGGTTTACTTTCAAAGCCTATTCAATACAAACAAACAAACAATTTCCTCTCAATAATATTAATATAGATGTTCTTGTCTACTTCTTTTTTTCTATTCCGCTACCTACGCCTAGCATGCGACCAACGACATACTTATCTCATTAAAATAAATAGACAAAGTTTATTAAGTACCTAGGTAAGTTACTTAATTCTGTGATTATAAGCCTATTATCATATAAATAATATGATAAATAATGATATTTTCAATAAATACTACAAGTTTTAAACTGTACCTTGTCTCAAATCGACCAACTTTTTCTCAAAATCGCACTTAGCATATTTCAACAAAATGTACAAAGCTCTTGATGGCTGTGACATCAAATCTATATACAACTTTATGACCATTTTAAGTTGTCAATATTCTTTTTAAGTACCTAGATTTTATTTTAAATTAAGTATAAATTTCAACTTTGATCTTACGATTACGATTTACGAATTTTCGTTTCGATCTCTCAATGACATTAATGACATTGTCTTGACTGTCTTGTCAGTTGTCATGTCATGTTTGACGTTTGCGAAATAGATAGTTATAAAAGTAATAGACGAATAGACAGCATCCTTTGCATTCCCTCAATAAATAAAACTTATTAGTATAATATTTTAATGTATTAGGTATTATTATTATAGCCCGGTCAATTTAAACTTTATAATTAATCTCCATACAGCTAAAATTTGTAGTATAATTTTTCAAGATGCTAATTGCCTGCTGTACAAAACTGAGAAGATTTTTTGCATATTAATGCAATTTAGGCACATTTTTATTTGTGAAAATAATCTCGTAATTGTAATATTTTTATAAAACAAAATTGTATTTTTATCACGTCACCGCAAACGCCAATCATAAACTGAGACGTCATTCGCTACAAAGCATCGGTTTGTGATTGGCCCTAGCGGTGACGTAATATATCACGTCACTGCAAACGCCTATCACACTGTTATCTATCTGCGTTCCACTTGGTTCCTAATGATATCGCTCACTTTCATTTTTAGTTATTCTTAATAAAAAAAATAAAGATTTACAATTAAAGGAATCGGTATTTTTAAATTCTACAAAAGAACCAGTTAAATTACAACTGGTTCTTTTTTAGAATTTAAGATTTCTTTCAACAACCAAGCGTTCTTGATACAGACATCCAAGAACTGAGAGAATATGTGCCGTCTTTGAGAGTTGTATCCTGTAGGTACAGTTTAGTTGTATCTTAGCATTTCTGCTAAATTACAGTTCGTGCGCTGTAGCACGGTGCGGGTGACAGTTGTCTGTTTGACGTTAATAATACGTGTCATTCTCGTATATCGCGGCAAACTTTCAAGAGTTAAATAAACTATAACCCGTACCATGCTACAGTAACACAAGTACGGCTATTATAACCAATGATAATTTTATACTATAGATCGCTTACGTCTCTACAAAATCACCGCAAAAAGTGATCCGAATAATAGGTTACAACACTGAGCGCACATATGCACAATTTTGTCTTTAATTTCATTATATATTTATGTATATTATATAGATTTTACACTTCCTGAACACACAACTCGACATTGTAGACGATATTTAAGTATTATTTGTTTAAATGACGTGCATTGTTGACCACAACTAACAAGGAGCTTACTATAAATTTCCTCTTTTGAGCGCCTCATTTTTCATGCGCTAGTAACACATCTAATAATATTTAATATCATTGATTATAACGTCTTACAATCAAACTTTTTATTTAGAGCGAAAAGTGTAAAACCATCTTCATACTGTTGATATAAACATTTCGCATTTTGAACAAAATTATTATGCATAGGTATCTACATAAGAAATACAATTTTCTGTGGCAAAAAGCCCTAAGTGAAACGTAGCCTTTATGAATGACGTCTCATGCTAATGTGTTGTGTTTCGGCGGCAAAAAATTTACGTAGATATTTTTTCATTAATTTTACAATTTTTACTGGTTTATTGACGGAACAAAAAAAAATACAACCGACTTCAAAACCTAAAAACGTACCCACTAGTACTAGTAACGTACCAAAGTGAAAAATAACATCATAATATGTTCTACCTGCTGATCAGTATGAAGGCGGTGCTAAGCCGGTGATGTATTAATTCAGATAAATATTTTTGATCTGGAAACTATTTTTTGATTCATGGATCCGTTTGTTAAATATTAACGTTAAAGTGCTAATTTTTGTTAGAGTCTAGAGAGTCCCTCTACCAGCTAAATGGTTGTTTAAGGATAGGTACGTGAATAAATGCACAGAAGTAGGATACATAATGAAATTACAAGCAATAGCTAGCATTTCCTACTCGTATTAGTTATAGATAATCGTCCGACTTGAAAAACGTATGTACGATTTTTTTACGAATGAAAAATCTTTAGGGTTCCCTTATACGTCAAAAAGAAAAAACGGTGTACCAGCCCTCATGCCAACTTAGCATTATTTCCGACGCACGTCAGCTATTGCATTCTAACGATATTATTACTACGTTACGTTAGTCAATAGTCATTCGCTGGTTTTTTAACAGAACGGTTCGGTTCCGAAGTCCGCCTAGCACGTAATTAACTTACTAATCTAATATAAAAGAAAGTGTTAAACTATTAATAACTTATGAACGGCTGGACCGATTTGGCTGAAAATTGGTGGAGAGGTAGCTTAGAACCAGGAAACAATCATAAGATAAGTACTTAGGGTATTGGTATTATTTCCATGACGAAGTTGCTCGCGTCCGCTAGTAATAAATAAAGAGGGACTTGACTTCAAGACTTTATTTCATCAAATCCTTGGCAATGGCATATGATATCGTTCTTAACTTTTGAATTTGAAACACTGTAAGTAGTCAACCTTTATTAACTAAACAGTACGTACTATATATGTATTTATAAAATAGTAGTTTTATTCTCAGCAGGAAAATTGAAGATTCTGAGATACAGGATTTCAAACTTAATTCGGGGTCCTCACCGGACACCATTGTAAAGAGACTAGTTTAGCAATAAATACCATTTCATTACATTTTTAGGTAAATTAGGTATGTATAGCTTCTCTCTAAAATAATATACAAATATATATAAAATAATATATAGTAAGCTAAAGTTCATTATTTGCTATAATTGGTGACCCTCGACTGCCAAGAGCTATTTCATTATTTCGCAATTAATTAAGTCGCGTAACATCTAAAAGCGGTGGACTAGCGCTTACACCAGTCCA
Source organism: Bicyclus anynana (assembly GCF_947172395.1). NCBI lineage: Eukaryota > Metazoa > Arthropoda > Insecta > Lepidoptera > Nymphalidae > Bicyclus > Bicyclus anynana. The sequence goes on along the minus strand of NC_069096.1, from coordinate 3,093,309 downwards.
TTCTGTTGCGTTGAACAATCACGGATGACTCACGGTCTTACTTCTTAGTTAAGCTGGTATTTTTTATAGTGTGCCTTTGTTTTACTCTTTATTACAATAACTTCCTTTAAAGACTCAGTGTTCAACTTCAAGTGACATGTTGACACAGCTGCAGGGCCAACGCCAGCAGACAAAAACATAGCTAGAAAAAGATCACAGGAGCTTGCTGAAGGCAGGTCAAATTAAGTATAATATAATAAAGTCAAGCTCCTTGCATCGATGACTAACTTAGCCGTAACAAATATGAGACACACGACTTTAAGGTTCAGCGTTTCATTAAGGATCCGCGCATTAAAGTCGTGGAGAGAGCACATCAGCAGTTAACCCTAGGACAGGAGGCACTGAATACTTCTTCGAAGCTTTAACTAATAACACTCAGGCAATGTAACGCAAGTCACGGCAGTGTTTTTTCAAGTTACAATTGGGCAAACTTTCGATCATGCCACGAGATGCAAAGCGTGGGCACCACTGCATCAACGCAGAGATGAAGACTCGATTACCAATATTGAGTCGAACACACTGTACAGCGACAACCTTCCTGGGAGAAGATACAACCTTACCTACGGGCGAGAGCCATTCTTCTCAGAGGAAAAGGTGTATACTCGTATGATGCCATCATTCACTTATCGGAACGCAGTGACAAAAATTGTATTACAATTTACAATAAAGGTAAAGAACACAGGCCAGCAAGAAACGCATAATCGGCAATTAAAACAATTGCATGCCCGTCACTGAAAAAAGTAGCACAAGCAAGCACAACATAGTCAAAAAGTCAACGTCGATAATGACGCTATCAGGTACAATATTGTAAAATAAATCTGGTCCATCAAATTTATTTTTTCTCTTACGCAGTAATATTTATTGTCTAGTACATTTGAAGATATTTTGAAAATTTTTGTTGGAGGGCATTATATAATCGATACTAAGCCTAAAATTTTAATTTTTGTATCTGTCTGTACGTGTTTTTGTTGATCGGGTATCACGCTGAAACTACTGATGAATTCAAATGAAACTTGGCATGATTTGAAACCATACTACGAAACCATTTATAGGATACTATTTAAATTGCGTAAAAAAACAGAAGGGGTAGAAAGTTTGTATAGAAAGTCCTTCACTTGTACACAGTCACAGTTATAAAAATTTGCTCATAAAAAATATGAAATGTTATGTGATCCAATAGATATTTAAGGCAGAAAGAGGTTAAAATTGGTTTGAAAATAAAAATCATATATTTTTCAAGTTATAGTTGTAAAAAGCGGTCTACAAACGATTGATTTAACATAAAAAAAAAGAATGGTGTTTTGAAGTATTTTATGAAAGTCTGTCATTTTACAAGTTATGCTCACAGTAATAAGTAAGTTAATTTTATTTATACATATAGACCTTTTGTCGTAGGGGTTGAAAGTTTATATGGAAAGTCTTTTATTATTCAAGTTACATTTGTAAAGGTTGGTAGGTGTACCACTACCAGAAAAATACAAAAAAAAATAAAGTGATTCGAGATTTTTTCAAAATTCTATCCCAAAACCGTTAAACGCGGGTTGAAGTTTTTTAAATACAAATCGTTCACGTTTTGAGTTATATTTTTGTAAAATGATTAGTGCACTATTTATTACATATTATAAAACATGCGAAAATATTAATAGATGGGGTGAAATTAGGGTGAATTAGGGTAGGGGTAGTTGAAAGTTTACATCGAGTTTCACGCGGACGAAGTAAGTACACTAGTAAGTAATAATCGCAGCGCGTTGTTTTTATTACGCAATGTGACCAGGGTCATTCACCCAATTGTTCATTCATTTTTGTCTCGCATTTAAAAATTGTAGTTCAAGTAATATAGGAAACAACCGTCGACAATAAATAGCACCCCGCTCTTGTACTATATGGTTTATTCAAATTGTAAACAAGTGTCAAGTTTCAGCAGCCACTAGTCGACGGCGAACTTTCCTACGTCAGCATTTTGCCGATACGATAAGCTCGACGTTAGCTAACTCAACAAGTAGCGGATTGCCGTTAGGCTTAAAAATAGTAAAACCTCGGAATCCACGACAAAATATTTAAAAAAAATTGGCCGATCTCGTTTACAATTTTTTTTAATAATTTATATACAAAAAAGCAACTTTGTAAATGTATGAATACGTAATAAATTCTAACTGAGCAGGCGGATTTTGATAATTCTTTTTTTATTGGAGAGGGTAATATTTTTTAATTGGTCTTATATAATCTTCGAAAAACAATTTTAACCTTAAGGGTAGTAAAACAGGGGATGATTGATTGACCCATTAATTGTAATGTAAAATCCAAGCATAACTTTTTACTGAGTGGTCCGATTTAATTTTTTTTTATTAGAAAAGTTTAAGTTCAATAATGGTCCCATATAAATTTAGAAAAACAATTCCAACCCTAAGAGTAGGAAAAAAGGGGACGTTGATTGTTTACCCGTACAAAGCTCACGGCACTCCACTAAAGAGAGATTTTGGCTTTGGCGGTGTACATACCTAATGTTTGTATTGTACCTAAATTGTAATGTTGTATTAATTTTTATTAATATTTTGCGGTGGCGTGATGTAGGCGTAGCAGCCGTTACATCATGTCAATTAGGCGTTATTTCCGACGCGCGTCGGCCATCATCATCAATAAAACATATGGATATTTATACAGTAATATATTATTAAAAAGTATCAAAATACGTTCAACTATTATTGTTCTGATAGTCGTTTCAATCACATAAATTTAATAGTATTATATTTTGTATTGTATTAACGTTGTTTAAATGTATAAAAAGAAAAGGGCAAATTAATAAATGAGAAAAAAGGAAGTTTAATTTTTGATTTTCAGAATGTATGTACCTAGATTGCTACCTAAAAGTATAGAAAAGGCAAAACAGTTTGAATAAACTTAATTAAATTCATAAAATAAATAAACATCAATGTACTTACATACATACTCATACATAACTTACATACATAATCATATGTATCTGCCGGCGGAGGATTCACCCAGCGGGTAACCAAAGGGCGACAGGACAGTAAGACCGCTTTTTTGCATCTTGATCTGCCAAGAAATTGGAATGGAATAATTTCTATCTATTATTTATGAAAATTTCATCATTATAAAGATTGATTTTTCATGTTTCGACTTAGATAAAATAGGAATACAAATAAAAGCAATAAATTAGACTTCGCGCACATCCCACTCTCTCATTGGTGGAAGTATTATTTCAGTAAAACTGAAGCACCGCCCTCAAATAGCAGAATCAAAATCAGGTACGGCAGTCGTATAGCAGTCCTTTGACGGATAGTGCGTCTCTTAATGCGCAGTTGAAAAAAAATAAGATTCTCATTTCAAGATTTTCTTGGACATAAATTTATACTAACACTGAAAGTTGTTTATTTTACAAAGTATTTCAAATTAAAAAAAACAACTAAATAGACTATTTCATCTTCTACTTACATTAGAAAATAATTCGTTCGAGTTTCAAAGTTGGGAGCCGTGGAAAAAGTTGCGATGTAAGTATTCTTTTTAAATGTTAGCCATGTTTTTAACTATTTGTCATTGCGATGAGGCCGGTCAATATTTTCCAAACCGTGTTAAATATAAACTCGAATCGAATACATTTGATAGCTTATTTGACTCGTTGTGACGTAAGCAATTTTAAAAGTCATAAACAACTTTAGACTAAGTTCATGTAAAATTTTTGTTTTAAGAAATCCCTCGGGAACCATAATTATCTCGACACAAAATCCAGGGTATTTTCTATCTCTATTCGAAATTTCAGCCAAATCGATTCAGTAATTGCGAAGCGATAAAGTAACAAACATACACATTTACACTTGAACGTTCGCCTTTAAAAGCGTAATAAAAGATTTTTTTTAATCCAAGTGCGTGTCAGGGCACACGCAGTAAAGAGCTTTTTCAAGTCAATTAGCTTTTAACCTTAATAATGCACAAATGGATTCCTGCATTAAAAAAATCAGTCAGACACATAATAACTTTGATGACATCAAGGACACTCCACTCTATGTACACGGAAAATAATTATTCCTCATCCGCAATAATTTTTTTTACTAATTTGTAGGCTTCATTAATATTTATTAGCCACGCCAAATTGCAGTTTTCTAGTTATAAGAAACTCTGAGTTAAGCCCGTCACAGACTTACATATAATATATATTTATATGCCGTAATTTAATATATATTACAGCAAGCTATCACACACTGAGAAATATTATAATTATTTTGCCTTCAGTTTTATGACGATCGTCCTAGTGTTTGCACGCATTTTGTAATAAAGGGTGTTCTTATTTCAAAATACCAACTGTAATTATGAATACAACAAGTAGGTACATTGTTAATGGACTTAATAGACAGTTCCTTATGAAGGATCCAAGACGATTCCGACGCTGCTTTCGAAGTTAGTTGCCCTGCCAGCTTTACACAACTATTGTATATACAATACCATTGGTTATTTCAACATTCAAAATCATAGTGTCCGAATTAACTGCGAGCATCAGTTGCTCACCTTACTTGACAATATATATAACGTTACACGCAATCTTTATAATACTCGTATAGTCTTTATAACCTCGGTGGTTGATATACGCAAATATCCAAAAACTACGGAACTACCCTCTGTGGGCGATCTGTGGTCTGAAAATGCCATACGAAAAATATTTTTGAAGATATATTTTTTTTATATTGATAATTAACAAAATACATGATGATGTATTCCCACCTTAATAGAAATGTACATATAAGTTAACTGTCTTAAAAATGTAGAGCACATTTTGTATTTATGCTTTAAAAGATCGTGTCAAAACATGAATACCTATTTGTTTATTATTTCGTGACTTATTTTTAATGTTAAATAAAATCGAATAATCAAGTCTTTAAAATATGTTCTATACCCTATCCCTGGTTGCATCTTTATTCAAAGCATAAACTATCATCATTAATTAACCTTTTGTTAAAATATTGTTTACATCAAAAATAAGGTAGATGTGATATTTTTGAAAAATATTTGTTTATTAGTTATAATTTTTTTAAGTACCTTCTTAAATCTTTAAATTTGTTTTGTTTGAAATTGATTTTTTTATTATTATTGCAACAAAAATTTTGCATAACTCCAAAAAAGGAAAGTTTTTTTAATATGTTTGTGTTACTTTAATTTTTTAAACGTTAGATAAAAATATGACATAATTTGTATATAATTTACTACAATAAAATTATATAAATTTATAAATATACTCAGTAATATAAAAAGTTATTTTAGGTACATTTCATTTTTAGCTGGCTAATAATACTAATTAAAACAAAAGAAAAATTGCTTAAGTTATCAAAGCAAAAAAGGAGTAATTGAGACCGGGCAAAACTCAACCTAATAACTTAAAACCTCGTCAAAACTCAAAACGATGGATCAAAAAAGTCACTTCGATTTACTTACCGACGAATCAGAACAAATGCCTCCATCTGCACAACTATCTCAAGATACGGGGGGCAAATGTACTCATGGAAAACCAACGACCAATAATGTGAATAGTTACACCGCATTACCAATAATTAACACCTTGAGAAACAAGCAGGCGGATTCTGTAACACGTGCGACGTGCACAAAATGTTTCGTTCAAAATAAAAATGACACAACTGAGCAATCTGAAAATAAAGGAGATAATCCGCTTTCTACTAATGAAAATTTTGAAATAAAGCCAGAAATTTACGATAGAACTGCAGAGTCTATCACGTATTCAATTCCAGAACAATATTTTAAAAACGAAAATGAACTATGTCAAGATACCAGTACAGATTCTAACAACATTGCAAAACAAGATTATAAACTATGGCCTAATTGTCCACAAACTGAAGTTTCTCCAGTCGAAGGGTTTTGCTTATCTCGTCCATATGAGGACACTGCCATTAATACAGTTCCGCTGCATAATATTGCGCAAAACTATCCTCAGAATTATGAAATGAATCAACAGCAACATGAAATGTGTTCACATCCTAAATCAGAAACTTATCAGCAGAATTATTCGTATAGTTCGGAGTTGAACCCATCTGTTCAGTATAAACAAGGAGTTGCCACGCCTGGATATGCACAGTTCAAGTCATCTGGCCAACAGAGATTTGTTCCATTTGTGCAGATAAATCAACAAAATCAAGGGAATCCGCATCCTCATGCAAGTCGTCAACAGACTCCATCTTATGCTGATGCAAGGATCAACTACGCACGACCCATCCAGGGATGTAGGTGAGTGTCTGTAGGTTCTGAGCTCCAGAACAGGTTTGAAATTGGAGAGGGACCTCGTACAAAATCTATCCCTTCTAAACAACAAACAATCATGGGTTGCAGTCTAAATTAACTACCAGAAGGCAAGAACTTAATTATCTATTATAATTAACTAAAAATGCTGAAACGCACGTTGTCAACAAATACATAAAGTAAACAAAACAGGATACAAATATATATAAAGAATAATAAAATTTAAAATTAAGGTTTTGAAGCAATAAAAAGTTAAAAACAGTTTATTGCTGATAATAAGAAATTTGCCATTTTGAAGTTCCATTATATCCGTTTAATTTTTAATTAAAGTTTATTACATTTTAACGCAAGAGAAAAAGTAAAAAACATATTATTCTTTACTTTTATTTTTAACTTTTTATTTTTCCCAAGCACCACTTGTTATCATTGCTTTTATCCTGTCGCGTTAATTTCTTCTTTTATAAAACGTCATTTTCTTTGTGTAGTAGTTTCTTATTAATGTTGTTGATACTACACCCACCCACTAGTACAGGACATAAATCGCTGAACCCCCTAGAGGTCCTAGGCCGATAAAGGCTTCAGTATAACAGGGAGCGCTCTGATACCCTGAGGCGCAACGTTAAATCATTAGTTATATCATTCAGCCTTCAGCACGAACTCACCTAGCATTGGGTCATCCATCAAATGAAATGGAATTTACAATCATTTTCCATGGAACGAACAAATTTTATTATAGTTTTGTTTTTCAAGTTATATTTATTACTAGCGGACGCCCGCGACTTCGTCCGCGTGAAAGTCGTTGTAAACTTTCAACTACCCCTATCCTACCCTATCCCAACCCTACCCCTATCCTACCACTACCCTACCATACCCTACCCCTACCCCACTCATTAAGGCTGCACTTCTTTATTTATTCCCCCCCCCCCCCCCCCGCGAGTCGCGTCGAGCATGAATTAGTATTCACGCGCGATGGCTTAGCGTATTTCTTATATAACTTTGGTGTTTCTTTACCCTTTGGTGATTTTTATGATTCTTTTTTTATTGAATAGGTAATAATGTTAACTTTTTTAGTTAGGGATGAGTGATGAGTGTTATAAACATAAGAGTTGACAAATATAATTAGAAAGCTCCGAACTGCTAAGCTATCGGGAGTTACACGTGTTATTGTGAGTCAACCATAAAAGATAGACATATATATGCTGTTGTGTTTTTATAGATAATTTTAAGGAGAACATTTCCATCATACATGATTTCTATGTAGCTTTAACCATTAAGGCTGTACACGCGACGGAAGCTTAAAAAATTGAGTAACTTCTCCCGTTTTCTCAACATTTCTCTTCACTGCTCTGCTCCTATTGATCGTAGCGTAATGAAAAGTATACTATAACCTGCCCAGGAGTATGTAGAATAATTGTACCAAGTTTCGTTAAAATCCATCCAGTAGTTTTTGTTTCTATAAAGAACATACAGACAGACAGACAGACAGACAGACAGACAGACAGACAAAAATTTTACTAATTGCATTTTTGGCATCAGTATCGATCACTAATCACCCCCTGATAGTTATTTTGGAAATATATTTCATGTACAGAATTGACCTCTCTACAGATTTATTATAAGTATAGATTTCATTATTGATACATTTAAACGGTTAAACGCTATTTATTACTATTTGTTCCTACTCTAGGTACTTCCATAATGCCGGTTACACAGAAACAAACTAACATTCGCATTAGTAATTATTATTATTTTTGCAGGTCTCGAAGACAATTGCCGCCATCGCTACGCAATAATGTGGCACCATCAACTTTCCGGGGACCCCTACCGCATCATTCCCACTTCGCTCAACGTCATCCGCCATACCAACCACGTCAACCACTTCATACTGGCTCTCAATATCCGCAAGGCCATGGTCTACCGCTATATCAATTATTGCCTGTATCTGGCAACCAAGTACAACAACAATATGTTCACTATTATTTTCACGTTAACTACTACAGTTATTATAACACTGCGTTAGCTATCTATACAAATAATCGGAATCAGCGACAACTTTTATACAACCAAATAACTGCGCAACAACAATTTTATCAGAATTATGACCAACAAAACGTAAACAGCAATGCGATGCTATGGTACAGGACATACCATAATCTTACCCCAGAACAGCATCTGCGTCTGATGCAACAAATAGACACGTACGATCAGATCGTTCTAAATCAGTTATTTAATTTGACATTAACGGATTTTTAAAATAAACATTTACTTACAACACTTACAAATATGTTTCCTACATACCAAGTTGCAGGCTTAACTAAGTTCATAACTGTTTCTGTTACTGTAGATTTCATGTTAATGTAATTTTTTTTTTAAATATTTAGTTTTGAAACATAAAAATGGTCTCATTATTTACGAGTAGCTTGAGATAGTCAACCTGATGTTGACTTTGCCATGAACCCTTTCAACGTCTCCGTGGCGCAATGGTATGCGCGGTGGATTTTCAAGACGGAGGTCCTGGGTTTTATCCTCTAAAAAATATGTAAACATCGATCTTAAAAAATCTTATGACGTAATTGATGTACTTGAGTTATTTTGTTCAGATATTATATTCCTATTTATGACGTTATGATAAAATTATTGTTGTGTTTTAATTTTTTATTATTTTTATTTGACGGCCTCCGTGGCGCAGTGGTATGCGCGGTGGATTTACAAGACGGAGGTCCTGGGTTTGATCCCCGGCTGGGCCGATTTAGGTTTTCTTAATTGGTCCAGGTCTGGCTGGTGGGAGGCTTCAGCCGTAGCTAGTTACCACCCTACCGACAAGACGTACCGCCAAGCGATTTAGTGTTCCGGTACGATGTCGTGTAGAAACCGAAAGGAGTGTGCATTTTCATCGTCCTCCTAACAATTTAGCCCACTTCCATCTTAGACTGCATCATCACTTACCATCAGGTGAGATTGTAGTCAAGGGCTAACTTGTAAAAAATAAAAAAAAAAAAAAAATTAAATGTGTTGGTGTATTCTATTGTAAACTTTTATTATGAGTAAAATTAGAGTTGACAACTCTCCCCCATTCGCACGAGAGTTTTTTTAACGAACGTTAAAATAGTGTTCATATATATGAATTGAATTTCATATATATAATATGAATAAAAATAGTATGAAAATAGTATGAAGTTAAATGAACTTGAGAATGCATTTGTTGTATTTGAACGCTTTTTTTAATGCCCGTTAAAAAACTCTCGTGCGTATGGGGGCTTAGAGTCTAGAGTAGTAGAGTAACATACTCTTAAATTTATAAATTAAATGTTGCTATCATAGCGAGTAAGACTTGCTTATTTACTTAGCCCTCATTCGCTCGAAAGTTCATTTAACGGACGTTAAAATGTAGTATGAAGTTAAAGGAAGGTCTATTTTCCAACGCCCAAAATTGAAAATGCAACACTGCTCCAAAAAAAAACGTCATGTTTTAAAAACGCTGTCGTGTGAACATGTACTTGGGAATGTTGTATTTGAACGCTTTTTTGACATCCGTTAAAAAAACTCCCGTGCTAATGGCAAAAGCCCTCATTCGCACGGGACCTTCATTTAACTTCATACTATAATTGAACGCTTTTTAACGTCCGTTAAAAAAACTTTTGTGCGAATGAGGGCTTGTGTTAACTTAATTGTCGTCGTTCGTCGTGTGTCAATATAGCTGTCGTGTCGATGTCGTTAATATAGTCGTGATCAAGAAGATCTTATTTTAAGATAAATCTATGTAAACTAATATAATGAAAAATAGACGAGAGTGACGAGTGACGAAAATATATCTTCGATCTCTCTCTCTTGTCTCTGTAAGCGCCTGCACACGCAGTGTAGCTCTCATAAAGTGCGACACCCTGTAGATGAGTGACTACCCGGTCTAGGGTGGCCAATATTAATATACTAGCGGACGCCCGCGACTTCGTCCGCCGTTGGTCCTCTTTAATCCAGTTCTATCGCTAAATCCGTTATTAGCGGATATCTTCTAACTATAGACTACCTCCCTGCCAAATTTCATCTTTGTACGTCAAGCGGTTTTCGAGTTTTCGTGATGAATGATGATAAGACCTTTCGTATTTATATAATAAGACTAGCGGACCCGCTCAAGCTTCACTTTGACTTATGATGCACTTCTATCCTATCCCTGCCCTACCCTGCTTCTACCCTACTCCTACCCTACCCCTACATTACCTCTACCGTACCTCAACCCTACCCCTACCCTAGTCATACCCTACTTTTACCCTACCCCTAGGATTTAGGGGTTTGAAAAATACATGTTGGCCTATTCTCATAGATACCGGATAAGCACAAAAAATTTCATCAAAATCGGTCGAGCCGTTTCGGAGGAGTATGGCAACGAAAACTGTGACACGAAAATTTTATATATTATATAATATTGTACTACATTTTGGGTATGTGTTGTCTGTATTGTACTTAACTGTTCAAAATACTCGTAGGTAGTAGTTTGTATGTATATTTTAAATACCAAAATTTAACAAACAAGAAATCATCTTTTTTTTTGAAATTTGGCGCATTGTTTAATAGACTGATGCGTAGCGTAAATAGCGTGTAGCGTATCTGACGTATTGTGGTCCACCTTCGAACTTTAAACTTTAGTAATAAAAATATAGCCCAGAATTCCATTAATTTGAAAATTATATCCAAAAATAATTCCATTAATTTTGGCAAAAATATAGTTAAAAATTAAAATGGAGCTGGAAATGGAGGCCAGCTGATTTGATAAATGAACCGTTACAATTATATATTCCTCGTCATTTATAATAATATGATAATCTAATGTTTCTTTTAGTCATAAAGGTATATGTGTAATTGTTTGTCTGTCAATAAATGTAATAAAAAAAATGTTTTTTATTATTTTAATAATATTACCGCCGTTACTGTATATTCATTTGAACAAAATAAAAGAGAACTAACATCAAAAATAAAAAAGCGAAACGCCAACGAAGGTTGCCAAGAAGAGATGAAGCATTGTTATTCATGGAGTTATAAGTAAGTTATTTGAAAAAATATAGTTCTCCAGGATAAAGATCGTGTAAGGCGATCCAGAGTATATTTAGAACATGTAAAAGTTCTTGATTAAATCCAAGGACGGAATCGACCCTAAGACCTTTTGGTTGTACCAGATAGATCGTTAAATGGCACCACTATCAAAATCCTCCGCTATATACAGACGCAATCAGTCGCGATGAACAAAAAAATACTGAACAGAATTTATGCAGTTTTCACCAAATATGCAATTTATAAGAAAAGTGTAAATATATAATGTTATCGTTTTCTGTTAACTGTTTGAAATATAACGGTAATTGTAGAAAGTGTCTGAAAGAGACACCTCCCTGGGAGCTTTCATCAAAAACGCCTCTGAGAAATAACAAGAACAAAATAATAGGACCGAAATTCCTCAGTGCATGAAGACGAAAGTCTTCGAACAGTGCGTGTTGCCAGTGATGACCTACGGATCCGAGACTTGGTGGCATACTATGGGCCGTATTAGAAGGCTCAAGGTCACTGGAGTGGGCGATGGAGCGAGCTATGCTTGGGTTTTTACTACACACTAAGTGGGCCGAAGATATTAAGCGGGTTGCAGGGAGCCGCTGGATGCTGGCTGTTCGAGACCGTTGTGCTTGGAGGTTTATGCAAGAGGCCAATGTCCAGCAGTGGACGTCTATCGGCTGATAAGGTAAGGTAAGGTAATCGAAGTTAAGGAGGTAAGCAGCATTTTGCACCCAATAATCAGATAGATCAAAACAACAATACTTTCCGAGTATGAGAAACGAAAAGAGTTTATATTGTATTCGTCTATATAGTATTTACAATTACCGCATTGTACGTGACCTTTAGAAAATAGAACAGCAAAAGCGGGCTATTCACAAAAGAAATAAGTTATCAACTTATCTTCTATGTTAGTTAGTTATGAGATATTACTTACGAGAGTCACTGCTCTTAAATTCCATGTGAAACTGTATCCCAACATTCATATTCATAAAAATTTATAAAACTAACGTACGTTTTTAAGACGATCACTTTCTACTGCGGCTCTTATTTAAAATTAGCAGCATTCACAAATCTCGCGGGAAACATGACTTTTTTGGCATAAAAAGTAATATATACTCGTATTAAGTTGCTTCATAACCACCAGTAACTTAATACGTAATCCCGCTAAAATCGGTTCAGCCGTTCCAATGACTAAATCGGATAAACTGAAAGACAGACAAATAAACAAATTTATAGACAAAAAATTTTAAAAAAGCTTGTTTGTAGTTTGGTTTCGTGTAAATAAACTATAAATACTTGAACACAGAACAAACGGAAAGACAAATTGACAAAAATTTTAAAAAGCCATGTTTTTTTAAGTGCAAAAACACAGTATTTAGAAATCACAATCGGACACTTCAATTTAATTTATAGATTTATATTGGTTAATTCGTTGCACAACCCAGTCAAGAATCATGATTGCGAAACGTCGCACGTTGCCTTTTCCCCCTTGTCGTTACACGAGGAAACAGAAGACTTACAAAAAAAAATTAAAAACCAAAATTAACAACGTACTTTCAAATTGAAAGGGCCTTTTGTAAATTTGTTTCAAAAGAAGTTTCGTACCAGCATTGCACGGTTTTCTTCAGGTTCAATAACAATAGCTGAAAATCGTAACGTGACGATGAGAAGGCGATGTAGAGCTGCGTAGCATTGACGTAGAGGGTCTACGAATATAGACGTAAATCGCTATGTATCATAAAAAAAAAAAATCTATTAATTTATTATGAAACACGGCCAAAACTACAGCTAATACAACGTCGGAATACTCCGACCTTATATCGAGCCCATAGAAGGCCCTTAGTCATGAGCTGGTTCTTGCAACGCGGCACGATCCGCGATCACGCGATATTAAAATTAATTTTTCGTTTGTAGATATTTTAATTATTATAAAAGTTTTAGAAATCTTTTTAATTAATATTCACAGGCGGACACTTCAATTTTATTTATAGATTTGTATTGATTAATTCGTCGCAAAACCCAGTCACGAGTCATGATTGCGAAACGTCGCACTTCGCCTTTTCCCCCTTTCTGTTCCCTCGTTACACGAGGAAACAGAAGTCTTACATAAAAACCAAAATTAGTAACATATTTTCAAATTGAAAGAGCCTTTTGTAAATTTGTTTCAAAAGAAGTTTCGTACCAGCATTGCACGTGTTTTCTTCAGGTTCAATAACAATAGCTGAAAATCGTAACGTGACGATGAGAAGGCGATGTAGAGCTGCGTAGCATTGACGTAGAGGGTCTACGAATATAGACGTAAATCGCTATGTATCATAAAAATAATAAATTTTTCTATTAATTTATTATGAAACACGGCCAAAACTACAACTAATACAACGTCGGAATACTCCGACCTTATATCGAACCCGTACAAGGCTCTTAGTCATGAGCTGGTTCTTGCAACGCGGCACGAACCGCGATCATGCGATATTAAAAATTATTGTTTATAAATATTTTAATTATTATAACATTTCAGAAATCTGAATCTCCATTTCAGAAAATGGAGCTTAGACCCAACACGCAGCTCGAATGCGGGTTGGCGGGTGATAATCTGTGATTCTTTGACTCTATCGTTATCAGATATTGATGACGCGCTCTTCCACGCACGGTGGTGTTACCACAAGAGCCTCAATAGCTCAACGGTAAAGCGGTCGTACTCTTCACCGAGGGGTGGTGGTTCGATCCCCGCCCCGATGGACTATTGTTGTACCCACTCATTATACAATACAGTCTTTCTCGACTACTTGGAGGGGCATGGGAATATTGGTCAAATTAAAAAAAAGATATGGCAAATATTATTTTAAAATAAACTGACATTTTTTTTGGAAGAAATTAAGGCTCAATATTTCAGAGTGTATTAGATGTTTATTTTCTTTCCCTTTTCATTTTCTCTTGCTATTTTGTGATAAATATTTTCGACGAATATATTTCTCCACCAATTTTCTGGCGTCTTGTGATGTTGAAAAGGGATTATAGCAATTAGGGTAGTTTCTATGACAACAAAATATATTTATATATTTCTTCTGGTACTTATTCGTATAACAATCTTTCGATTGTGATCGTGGGATGTAAAGCACATTGTTATGAAACATAATAACTGTTTGTATGCGGCACCCAACGACATTTTATTGTACTCACGAGCGGCATCCCACTGAAGACCTTTTCACGAACCCGTAGGCTTTAGTAGTTAGAAATGTCTCACTTTAGAGCAAATACACATTAAGCGTCTGGTGTTCCGATCAGCGAGCGTTGATAGCGTATATACACCGCGCTCAGCACGGCGTTTTAGGAGGTGTATCTACAAAGTATTATTCTAAAAACGCGCGTTATTAAAGCGCGCGCTTCGAAACGCCTAATATGTACTCGCTCTTACCATGACATCTAATATCGGCTCACACAAGCGTATATCACTGACGATCAGTGGTGTGATTCCGCTACTTTATAACCGTCGAAGTACATAACATTCGCCTGTGATAAGTTTTATTAGAATTAGAACTTTAATTCTTTGGGATGCCAAAAATAAAATGTCACTAACAACGAAGTTACCATGGAAACCAACGAATTCACAGGGCTGTAACTTTATAGAATGCGGGGCTCCTCGATTGCATTAATGCTAGCGGAGTATTAGTAAGCCACCTTAAATTCGCAACTGACCTAACAATATGCGAAGATCCTAGGGCCGTACAGATATGCCCGCACTTCTTTTGAATCCTTTACTGAAGCACACTGCACAGGTCGAAACAATTTAATTTTAACGTTATCTAGTATTATTTCCTAGGGTGGGCCTGGCCCTCGACATCAAATGTATTATTGGTATCATAATAGAATTCCATATCGGTAGCCCAGAATCCTAGGGTGGGTACGGACCACCTGCCCCCCTATACGTCTATGCACTGAAATATTATATGGTACAAAGTTCACCGGATCAGCGCATAAGTATGATATATAAAAGTTCGTGTAAAGCAACCTTACAATGTGAATTTCAATAATCTTCTCTCAATATTATTATCATAGCATCTATCTTTCTCAAGCTTATTAGTACGAGATCCGGCGTAAAGATTATCTATATACTCTCATCAGTTATTTATTTGGGATAAGAAATTATCTCAGACCAATTATTGTATAGGACCTGCCTCGCTAGACGTTACTTTTCTGTCAAAGTATATGATCAACGATCTAATGCGATTATAAAAATTATTCCTATAGAATCGATGTTAAAAAGTTGTAATCGTGTTCGTCGGTTAAAGAGCTCCGTAAAAATGCCTTTTTGTGTAATTGAATTGTGTAAAAAACGGGCAAACTTCTAGTTTAGTATAAGATATATACCAAATCTAAGCTTGTTTTCCTCAGAAAATGACAGACAATTTTGTTCGTGATAATGAGTGCGATACAGGTCCTTCTATAATTGGTCTGAGGAAATTATACATATTCACATTGACACATTGCAAATAGGTTGCCTAGTAAAGTTGCGCCCGGTGGATATTAAATAATTATTTTTTTAAATAAATTTGTTAAATCAACTTCCTTCTTTGCTTAATTAATAAAAATCGTACACTAGATAAAATACTATACCAGACAAAATTGGAACGGTATATCTGGCAACCGTGGGGTTGCCAGATATAAACAGTTTATTAATGTTATATAAATACTCTCATAGTTATTTAGTGGTCCAATATGTCAAATAAAAGATAATTTATGCTTAACTTAGCTGTATTAAGTTGCCTTTGATCTAGCTCATGGTTTTCTAGATTTTGTATAAAAAATGTGTTTGGTTGCAATTTGACTAGACAACCTATTTGTAATGTGTCATTGTGAATATTATCTATCATTTATTTCTTATTCAAAAAAAATAACAGATGAGGGTATATATTTCTAATACCGGATCTTAAACCATATAAACCAACGTAATATAATATGTAACGAATGTATGCGGCGTGGCTCATTTCATTTTGCATCTTGAAAAGTCCACTACGACTGATACGAGAATGGTTTATAATAATTTATATCAGGATTTTCTACGAATAATATTATACTCGTCAGAGATCCATTCACGAATGAATGATACGAGGTAATATTACTTTTTAACTTTAATCTCTGGGTTTCCCGTGGACATTTTTATAAGAGACGTTCACCAAAAGACCTGAATGAGTTCAGTACAATATATTTGTATCGGACCGAATATTGGAAAATATCTCCAAGGCTGTAAACGCGAATACTGACCAAAATTTTCATTTATTGTAAATAGAATGGGCAACCTAGAAACAAAAATAAATCAACAGCAAAAAAATATTTATTATAAAGACAAGATAGAAAGAAAAATCTAACATTCTATGGAGTCGAAGAAACTGAGCAAGGGTATGAGGATTTTCAAAACATATTATTGCGTTACGTTAAAAAAAATATGAATTTCCATCGAACAATTTGAAATAAATTCTATGAGGAGACGAGACTAAAAAGAGAACAAGGCAAGACCTTTATTAATAACATTTACCACATTACGACGAAAAATTGAAATATTAAAGAAGAAGAAGAAGACAAATAGTATTACTTCCTACATATACAATGAAACACGGGAAAAAGGGTCGAAGTCAAGCCCAGCTGAGAAACACTTACCACAAAAAAAGGAGATGTAAGCAACACGATTGTTTTAGAACTAAATACTGCCAAAACTAAGGTCATGACAAATCACGATACCATACCAATAACGGTCAATTACAACCCATTAGAATAATTATGTTCTAAATATCATTCTCGAAAACCAGACGTAGACGTAGACGTAGACAATTTTAACGTAGACAATTTTAATTTTAATTTTAATTTTGACGGCCTCCGTGGCGCAGTGGTATGCGCGGTGGATTTACAAGACGGAGGTCCTGGGTTCGATCCCCGGCTGGGCAGATTGAGATTTTCTTAATTTGTCCAGGTCTGGCTGGTGGGAGGCTTCGGCCGTGGCTAGTTACCACCCTACCGGCAAAGACGTACCGCCAAGCGATTTAGCGTTCCGGTACGATGCCGTGTAGAAACCGAAAGGGGTGTGGATTTTCATCCTCCTCCTAACAAGTTAGCCCGATTCCATCTTAGACTGCATCATCACTTACCATCAGGTAGGAGATTGTAGTCAAGGGCTAACTTGTAAAGAATAAAAAAAAAAAAAAAGACAAGGTAAAAAGGCGCGTTAACATAACCTGGAATAAATTCTGGAGTAATAAAGAAACTCTTAAATCAAAACTCCCTATAAATCTCTAAAAATATAATAGACTCCTGCCTGCTGCCCTGTCTTACCTATGACTGCCAAACATGGATATGCAATAATAAAACCAAAAAAATAATAAAAATATGCCAAACAGCGATGGAAAGAAGTATATTAAACATACGCAGAATACGGGTACACATATCAATTCTAGTGACCCAGAGATGTATAATAACCATGAAAATGGGTCCTGCAGATCTCGAGTTATAAGTGTTGTAACAAACCCGACTTTCTTTTATATATATAGATTATGGTAAGATGAAATTCTAAAATGATATGTACGTACCAATCGAATACACAAATGCAATAAAAAGATCAAACCAAAATTAGAAACGTCAAATTAATTAAATGACGAACGATGACGAGCTTCGTTAGAAGAAGGAAAAATAAAAAAGTTTTTATTGAGAAAGCTCTGGAATCCTTACAAGAACCAATTCAGTTCCTTCAAAAAGTATAATTAAAAGGCTGAATGAAACATTTTAGTAAAAGTAATATTTCAAGGTGAATATTGATTATGGTACGCATTAATCAGATCTGGGCCTGGCCATAACTGGGCCTGTAGCCATGGTACGTCGAGTACGTACGAGTGGGAGAGTTATATTGCTGTTTTAGTGGTGTTCTTCTTGATTCATGCTTTGCTTATACAATAACGTTGTTTATTAAGAATTAATGGCATAATAAAGCTAATATTATAACGAACATTTTATGAGATTATTTATCAGAAATTATATAAGACAGCAAAAATAAGGAGCCATCGAAAGGAAATACAATTTCCTTTCGATGATACGATTATCGCTAATTAGAAATTACCAACGGCGAATTTCCCGTAAACATCCGGCAAGGATTTTCTTTCCAATTATGAAGCAAAAAGACTAACGAGAGATCAGGAGCCAATTATGCCGTCAATAGCTCTACAGTTAAGAGCTCAGACTTATAAATATATAAACAACGCTGCTTTATCTATTTATTTAATGTTATCGGTAAAACGGTATTTTAGAAACTGAAAGGATTTTTATTTTTAACCGACTTCCAAAAAGGAGGAGGTTCTACGTTCAGCTGTATGTATGTTTTTTTTTTTTTAATTTTTATTTATTTTTTAATATCACATTAATATTATAAAAGCGAAAGTTTGTATGTGTATGTGTGTGTGTGTGTTTTTTTTTTCTTTCCTCAGAGGTTTCATGTGTGTTTGTGTGTGTGTGTGTGTGTGTGTGTGTGTAAGTGTGTATATATGTTCCTCCTTTGCGCTGCTGCTACTGATGCGATTTGGCTGAAATTAGGAATGGAAATAGATTTTACTTTGGATTAACACATTGGCTACTTTTCATCCTGGAAAAATCCATGATTCCCTCGTGATTTGTGAAAAACTGAAATCTGACTAAGTCACGGGCGTCCGCTAATAAATTATTTGACATAATCTTTTTGAATTGTTTTCGTCATAGTCAGAATATTCCTGTTACCCTCTCTATGGAAAACACTGTTAGGAATGATAACGACATTAATACAGTGGGCGGGATCGAATCACGACCTTCCGGTGATCAGGTCGGTGTCGGGCAGTTTTTTAAGGTTTTTAGTTTGTTCTGCATCTGCAATATATTTTGTCATGGGGAATTTTCAATTCTCATGGATACTATCACACCATGGAGAAAAACGGAGGTCTCCTAATGACTAAAATCCCATAAAGTACCATTTCACCACTTGAGTTACGTTCACGTACTACATAAAACTAATACATGACCTATCCCAGAACTCTGATGACTGGATATGTAAAAAAGCTGGCTCTGCTCGTACCTCTTATTTTCGTGGTCATGCCGCTCTGAAGTAACCATTACCGATACTATATAGATCTAGTGGTCACCTGCGTGTAACTGCGTTTGACAGCCTTCATGGCGCAGTGGTATGCGCGGTGGATTTACAAGACGAAGGTCCTGGGTTCGATCCCCGGCTGGACCGATTGAGGTTTTCTTAATTGGTTCAGGTCTGGCTGGTGGGAAGCTTCGGCTGTGGCTAGTTACCACCCTAACGACAAAGACGTACGTCTACGGAACGCTGAACGGCCTCCGTGGCGCGGTGGAATTACAAGACGGACGACCTAGGTTCGATCCTCGCCTGGGTCGATTTCTTAATTAGTACAGGTCTGGCTGGTGGGAGGCTTTTGACCGTGGTTAGTAGTACCACCCTACCACGTCTTAATCGTTACTAAAACGCACCGCCAAGCGATTTAGCGTTCCGGTACGATGTCGTGTAGAATCCGAAAGGGATGTGGATTTTCTTCCTCCTCCAATAAGTTGCTCCGCTTCCAACTTAGATTGCATCATCACTTACCATCAGGTGAGATTGTAGTCAAGGGCTAACAAACTTGTAAAAAAAAAAGATTTTTTTTTAAATCCTGCGATAACCATGGTCTTTTACGTACCTAACATACAAGCAGCATGTTCTCCCAAGAGCTAATTTATTTCTATACCAAATTGCACCTAAATCTCCAGTGGTTTAACCGTGAAAAGGTCAGTAACAGACAGTCTTACTTTCGTTTATAATATTAGTATGGATATGGATGGATATTTAACTGTTGAAATTTCAATGTTTCATATTTAACTGTATTTTTCGAAGTTGCCACGAAGTTAAGTGAAAAGCAACTGTGATATCAGGGCTCCCACGAGCTATTAGTTCTATTATAATTTATTATATTCTCCATAGTTATCTACCGTACTTACCTTCCTACTTATGATTTTTTTTTTGATTTTATAAAAGTACGAAGGTTAAGAATAGGTACCGTTAGATTTTTAGCAAACGGTAAAATGTGAATTAGTTACAAATGGTTAAAATAATCTATTTTAACTTGGGTAAAACAAAACAAGGGTTGCTATTAACGATTATTTTGCTCCTTCTATACTTTGATGGAATAGATGTAGGCGTTGAATTATAAGGTAACTTCATTTTCACAAAATATACCCACGCTCCCACCCAAACAGTTTCTTTAATAAAGTAGCTTAATAAACAGAATCATCTTCATTCTATATACAAAATGAAAGGATATTTATCTCAAGTATAATTATTTACACTAACTAAAACAATAATATTTAACTAAATTAACTAAGTACCTAAACTTATTATAAAAAAAAGGAAATATAAAATTATATCTACGACACCTTTATTAAAGTAAAGTAAAGTAAAGTTCGGTAAATTGCCCAGAAAGCTGGCAATATTGCCACGTTGTTTGGCAATACTGATTCTCTAACCTTAATATAATGGACTACGGTACCCTAAAAAGGTAAGTCCATTTACTGTAACTGGATTCCGATGAACCAGA
This sequence comes from Bicyclus anynana, assembly GCF_947172395.1. Lineage (NCBI taxonomy): Eukaryota > Metazoa > Arthropoda > Insecta > Lepidoptera > Nymphalidae > Bicyclus > Bicyclus anynana. The sequence goes on along the minus strand of NC_069096.1, from coordinate 3,072,373 downwards.
ATTTATGAAAATGTTATTTGGTACATAGTATGATAGGGTGATTGCACTTCAACAGATTTGCTTTCTATTTTATTTTAGCGTTTTGCATCTAATCACTGATTAAGTAGTCATGAAAGTTGTAACTTGAACCAACCTTTTCACACCATAGTGGACACAACGATTATTTTATACTAGTATAAAAACTAAAATATAAAAGTATAAAATCTAATACTTACGAACGCCCGCGTGGAATTAAATTTTTCGCAAATCCCGCGGGAACTATGGATTTTTCCGGGATAAATAGTAGCCTATGTTTTAATCCAGAGTAAAATCTAAGTATTTCCATTCCAACTTTCAGCTAAAGCGCTTCAGTAGTAGCGGCGTTAAAGAGTAACAAACATCCAAACAAACATACGAGTAGGTACATCTATAGTATAGATGATTAAAAACGCGAAAGTTTGTATAGATTCTGTACAAACTTTCGCATTTTTAATATTAGTAGGATAATGTAAACAAAATTAATACACCTTGAACTTTTTTATTGCCTTAGTCTAATTTTCTTTTTGTTATATTAATATTAAAATAAAATTATAAATTATCGACGAAGTACTTAACACTTATCAAAATATTAGTGAAAGACGGCCTCCGTGGCGCGGTGGAATTACAAGACGGAGGTCCTAGGTTCGATCACCGCCTGGGTCGATTTCTTAATTGGTACAGGTCTGGCTGGTGGGAGGCTTTTGACCGTGGCTAGTAGTACCACCCTACCACGTCTTAATCGGTACTAAATCGTACCGCCAAGCAATTTAGCGTTCCGGTACGATGTCGTGTAGAAACCGAAAGGGGGTGCGGATTTTCATCCTCCTCCTAACAAGTTAGCCCGCTTCCATCTTAGATTGCATTGCATCATCACTCACCTGTAGTCAAGGGCTTACTTGTAAAAATAAAAAAAAAAATGACCAGAAGGCTGGCCTATATTTAGGCCAAAGAATTAGTATTGCCATACAACGTGCCAATACTGCCAGCCTTCTGGGCACTTTACCAATGATCGTCGATTCGGACGAAATCTACGACGCCTGAGTCTTTAGATATAATTTAAATTTAGTATATTTCCTTTTTAATTTTTATATGTAGCTATAGATAGGTACGTAGTTTTAATATTATTTTAAATTTTATAAAATTTAAATACACCAATAAAGTTATTCGAAGTCCAAAAAAAATTATTAAAAAAATGTATTATTTTTTTCAAAATATACGTGAATGTGTTCCATTACATGCTTGTAAGTTTTCAGTATAGCTATTGAATTATCCATAATTATATTTATTTATGAATGTGGCAAAAAAAACACGGACATTGACTACATACAAGCAAAGATTACAATGTATTATTGGAAACATACAAGTTAAATGAATCAGCCAACAAAATACGAGTAATGCCCTCTATTATCACATAGTGATAATAGAGGGCATCAACAAATCAACTGGCAGGCGGGTAAAAATAGAGTTTAGTCAGTTACTATCACCGTTTAACGCCATCTATTGCGCGGTGTACAACCTACATCCACATAAAAATGTGCCTTTTTAGAAGTTGGTTTGAAATACACTCTTTCATCTGTATGCGTCGTCAGTGGTTGTAAAAACTAATCGTAATTAAAGATTATTAAATTAATTTATAACACATTTGCTCATAAAGTATTTGTTATTTCAACAATTTTAATATTGTAATCTTAGACCATTAATAAGAACTCCACTCGAGGAGTAGATACTCTTTGAGGACATCGCATTCGTGAACGTAATTCAAGTGGTGAAATGGTGCATTATGGGATTTTAGTCATTAGGAAACCTCCGTTCTTCTCCATGGTGCGATAGTATCCATGAGAATTAAAATTTCCCCATGACAAAAAACAGCAGCAAGATAGATTGCGGATGCAGAACATACTAAAAACCTTAAGAAATTGCCCGACACTGACCTGATCACTGGGAGGTCGTGATTCGATCCCACCCACTATATTATAGTCGTAACCATTCCTAACAGTGTTTTCCATAGAGTTGGAGGGTAACAGGAATATTATGACTGTGACGAAAATAATTGGTCACATTCAAAAAGATTATGTCAAATAATTTACTAGCGGACGCCCGCGACTTAGTCAGAATTCAGTTTTTCACAAATCCCGAGGGAATCATGGATTTTTTCGGGATGAATTTTTTATCGTCTATCCCATGGTGTGGGGTATCGTGATATTTTTGTGCATCACATTAAGGATCAAAGTGCAAAACAATCTACGGAACCCTACACTGCGCGTGGCCCGACACGCACTAAGCCGATATTTTATTTTTATATGTATAAGTAAGGGTGTATCAAAGAAAGATTTAATTTGATAAGTATCGCGCTAATTCTCTTAAATTTCCCGCCATAAAACGCCTCAGACAATAGTTATAAAGGAACCAACACTTATTCACACCAAGTGATATACAAGTCCAAATGTAATTAGTCTAAGAATGCCTTTGCCCATAGCGCAGAGTAAAGTAGTTTATTGCCTTTGCCTTTTCTCTACCGGAGAAAACAAAGTTAAAATTAAAAAGAATTAAAAGGACAAGAAGAAGAACTAACTAATTAGTCCAGGGTTCCCAACTTAGGGGTTTTCCCCCCAGATTTAGGGGGCAAATAAGTGAAATGGGATTTTTTTAGGGGTCTGAAATTTTTAGGGGTATTTTCAGGGATTTTTTGACTCTTTAATATTTTTAAATTGATGATAATTTTAATTTCTTTCTTCACCTAGCGACTTATAACGACATATAATACGTCATTCTACAACCACTCTGAGGCAACTGGCGACAATTTTTATCAAATAAAAAAAATTGTTAAATTTATTCATTGTCAACATGTATGATTTCAAAAAATCTGAATCTTCAGATAGAGACGTAATATTTTGTCTGTATTAAATATAGACTTTTGAAACATATTACAGCATATTATTTCTAAATTATTATGAATTTATATTTTTTAGGGGGACAACTCAATAATTAAGGCGATTTTAGGGGTTTTTGACACAAACTTTAGGGATAAATATTTTGGAGAGTTGGTAACACTGAATTAGTCTATGGTTTTGCCTAATGAATTGAAGTTTTTAAATTTTAGACAGAAATATTATTTAAATAAAAATAATACAATCATCACAGAAATGGCATCGTTAGATATTATGACACCGCATTTGTCTAAAATTAAAATACCAGCGCCCCAGCAGCTGATTTACAAGGATGAGTGTGTTTATTCCTTTGACAATCCGGTGAGTTGCATTTTGGTAATAACCTAATTTTATTTTTTCAATCTCTTCGTTAGAGAACAGGCTTATGTTGTACTGACTTGCAGATTTAATTATGCTTGTTGAAATATAGGCTTTTAATACCTATGTCTTTTTATGAACTTAGATTGAGTACATACTTCAAAGTACATCTTACTTTCATACTCATCATACTTTTTTTTAAATCAAACTTTAATAAAGTGACAAATATCTTGGTATTTCATGAATTCATCATGTGAGTGCCGGGTTCATCGTGTGCCAGAGAGAAGACCAAGTAGATGCCGGGTCTTGTAACACTGATAGGTTTGATAGGCTCCTATTAAGATGAACATAAACACTTACCTTCACTGCTCAAGTTGTTCTCCCTGCCCTCCTAAGTTTGATAGCTTAGGATACCCATTCTAATATACAACTTGCTGCAGATTAGTTACTCCAAGGTCTTACAGCTAGATAAATCTAGCATACCTCTCGCACATACTTCTAACTGGTCTGGTTATAATGTAACATACACCATTTTTAGTTAAGTTAATTTGTTAGGTCATAATATTTATTGAGTGTTTTGTGGTCTTTTGAGATGTTTGTTTCCCACACGACAATAAGCTCTACAAGTACTTTGTAATTTTTTTTTATTATTTACAAGTCATCCCTTGACTACAATCTCACCTGATGGTAAGTGGTGATGCAATCTAAGATGGAAGAGGGCTTGTTAGGAGGAGGGTGAAAATCCACGCCCCTTTTGTTTCCTACGCTACGGCTGAAGCCTCCCAAGGATATCTCAATTGGCCCAACTGGGGACTAAATCCAGACTCTCTATCTTGTAAATCCACTGCACATTCCACTGAGCCTTTGAGGCCATGAAGAAACTTTTAATTTCATTTATTGTATAAGCAAATATTTTACAATAATACTAGTCAAACAGTTATTAAATTATGCAAAACATGGATGCCTAATTTGGACATAGCCTTATTTCTCAGGTGAGTGGTAGGAAGGCTGATTGAAATTTTTATTATCCTTATCATGCGTATATAGTGATAATTTGTTTGGAAAGAGAAATATGTCCAGTCTAGATCTCAAAATATTCTCTGGGATCTTAAAGACTTTTCATAAATGTGTCATGTCAGACACTTTATGTATTTACTAACACATTAATTTGATTGAAATATGGCTTTATTGTGTCTATCAGAGATCCATCTCTGATAGAAAAAGAAAAGAAAAATAAATAATGATAACAAAAACAATTAGTTGAGGTTGTGGTGCTTTAGTTTGAAGCTAACTAATTTACTTAAAACTGTCACCTTACAATAATCTATCTATACTAATATTATAAAGAGGTAAAGTTTGTAAGTTTGTAACAATTTTTTGAAATGGGGTAATCTTCGGAACTACTGGACCGATTTTAAAAATTCTTTCACCAGTAGAATGCTACGTTATCGGGGAGTGCTATAGGCTATATTTTATATTTCTATCATATATAACTACTGAGATATCGCGGGTTTTCTCTTACAGGTCAGACCGAAAAACTTACTTATTCGCATGCGCTGCCTCAACCATTGCGTATAACTGAAATAAATGTATGGAGGCTTTTTGAACCTTTAAAAGTTCTACAAAAAAGTCCGCGACACCATACATCTATCTTTTATATTTTAGCAGATATAGTACCTTTAGTACTTTAATTAATTATTTAAATTTTACAACACAACTAAACTTAAATCCTTATCAAAATAAATTATTTAATAATCACAAGGATATTATAGAGATAAGATTTGCCCTTTACAGTATGTTAATTAGTTATATAGTTTCGGAGATAATACAAAATTTCTAAAAGTCGCAGAAATGCCGCTATATGACGCCCCGCGGTTTCAATTACGTGGTTCCCGTTCTCGTGTGAATATGAGGACCAAACATAGCCTATGACACTCGCAAATAATGTAGCTTTCTATTGGTAAAAGAATTTTCCAAATCGGTCCAGTAGATCCAGAGATTACCCCCGACAACCACACAAACTTTACCTCTTTATAGTATTAGCATAGAAGTCGCTTGGGAAATTATAGACCAATTTTGCTGAGGGTAGGGATAGGATAGGGGTAGGGAAGGGGTAGGATAGAGGTAGGATAGGGGTAATTTAGGGAAAGTGTAGGGTAGGGTACGGATAAGGTAGGGGTAGTGTAAGGTAGGGGCAAGGTAGAGGTAGCGGAAGGATAGCGGAGGGCGTATAGGGTAGGGGAGGAGTAGGATAGGGGTAGGGTAAGGGTAGGGTACGGGTAGGGTAGGGTTAGGGTAGGGGTAAGGTAGGGGTAGGGTAGGGGTAGATTAGGGGTAGGGTAGGATAGGGTATGGATAGGTTACGGGTAGGGTTAGGGTAGGGGTAAGGTGGGGGGAGGGTAGGGTTAGCGTTAGCGGTAGGGTAGGAGTAAGGTAGGGATAGGGTAGGGTAGGGTTGGGTAGGTTTACGAGCAGGGTAAGGTAGAGGTAGAGAAGTTTACATCAATTTTTACGCGGACGAAGTCGCGGGCGTCCGCTAGTACTTATAATAAATCTTTAGAGAGGTCAATTCTGTACATGAAATATATTTCCAAAATAACTATCAGGGGATGATTAGTGGTCGATACTGATGCCAAAAATGCAATCAGTAAAATTTTTGTCTGTCTGTCTGTCTGTCTGTATGTTCTTTATAGAAACAAAAACTACTCGACGGATTTTAACGAAACTTGGCACAATTATTCTTCATACTCCTGGGCAGGTTAAAGTGTACTTTACATTACACTACCGTCAATAGGAGCAGAGCAGTGAAGGGAAATGTTGAGAAAACGGGAGAAGTTACTTCATTTTTTAAGCTTCCGTCGCCGTCGCATGGCCCCTATCATAGGGGTAGTAGGATAGGGGTAGGCGTAGTAGTTGGGTTTCACGCAGACGAAGTCGCGGGCGTCCGCTAGTATTAAAAAAAATAAGTGATATTTATTTTATACAAGCAGAAGTCTTCATTCTTCATTCTACCTTGCCTAACCTACGCCTGCCAAACATGGGTCTACAACACAAGTTCGAGGCATAAACTCATCACCACACAACGTGCAATGGAAAGGAGCATCTTGAAACTAAAAAAAGCTGACAAAATAAACAGTATGATTATTAGGAAAAAAACTAATCTCACAGATGCTCTGGACCATGCACAAAGACTTAAGTGGAGATGGGCAGGCCACCTTGGCAGGCTAAAGGACAAACGGTGGACTAAGAAAATTACCTACTGGAAAGGTCCACTTGGTAAAAGGAAGGTAGGAAGGCCTATAGGAAGGTGGGTAGATGACATTACCGCAGTGGCTGGCCAAGGTTGGATGGAACTCACAAAAGAAAGGGACAATTGGAAAAAGATGGAGGAGGCTTATACCCGAAGGGGCCCATTATTAACTAGTACATAAATTAACTATTTAGATAAATATATAGATTAGTTAGAATAGTTTTAAGATATTGTTAAGTATTGTTAAGTTAAATGGGAAAATAAAGCTTATTATTATTATTATTATTATTATAGAAGTCTTCATCCCTGTAACATAAATTTTTGTACAAATCCCACAGAAACCATGGATTTCTTTTCTAAATAAAAGGCAGCCTATATGTTGTTCAATAAACTTCCTCGATGTACCAGTCAAAGAAAGTGTTTAGCTGTTCCAGAGATTAGTCCAGACCAATAAATATTTTAAATTTTAAAAACCTTGTTTGTGTTTCACCGTTTGAGACACATAAGATTTAATTTCTTAAAAGCACACAACTGAAAAGTTGGAGGTGCATGCCCCAGACCAGATTCGAAGAAAAGAAAAGAAATTCGCACCCTCCGGAATCGAAGGCAGAAGTCATATCCACTGGGCTATCATGGCTATAATAGTATGTAGTAAATACAAATTACAATTATTGCCTAAATACAAATTGTAGAAAATGAAAAAAAAACAAATGTTAATTTAATATCATAATGTATTTGATTTCATATGTCTAAAATAAAAGTACTATAATATGAAAAAATATTGGAACAACTATACAGGGATAACTGCATTTTCTTTGTAATACCTTGTTTGCATGAAATTCCTAATAGCTTGATATACATTGGCAACAACATTTAATAAAGAAGTCCTCATACCATGCATTGTGAAAGAACACATAATTAATGATAAAAATGTATCAAACATGACAGGAGTCCAAAACAGTACATTGTAGAGCAACTCTCTTGTGACATATGTTTTAGCACTAGGTTTTTTGATATCCATGACATGTATTTTGGTCAGAACTACAGTAGAAATTGTTATGGGGACAAAATAACTGACAATAGCTAACACAAACATATAAACTAACATGTTTTTGTTGTCAGTGAAACACATTTTCATACATTCATCGTAAATTTTAGGTTGACGCAGAGATTTAGTCAAATTTGTATAATGAAAATCAGTTTGATTGTTGAAATTTTTTACAATATTAAAAATGTTGCTCAAAACTGAATCTATTTCTGTTGACGCATTATCTTGGTGCTGTGTGTTTCCAATGGCTTCTAAATAATTTGCTGGGGACAATAAATTTTTACGTAGTTCAACTGTAATATTATCAAGATAGGTAAAATTGTTATAATAGATATCACAACTTCCCCTCAAATTTAAGGCAGCCATACAAGAATCGTCTATGTTTCTCACTTCATGCACTGACATCTCTTTAATTTCCATCGGATACATGAATAGGGCAACCATTATTGGAACAATCCATTGAATTATAATAGTTAAATATGAGAAGTATCTCTTCCAAAACACGCTAAGCTTATCCAACTTAATGTCCTTCAAGCTTCTGGAACTTTCTCCAAATTCGTGCACAGTGTCTTCTGTTTCTTTTCTCTTAATATCCTGTAGCATTCGATAATGTATGTAATTATCTATTACGAGTCCCAGAAAACTGTTAACCAGTGTAACAACAAATGGTCCGAAGCTCAAGAATAGAGTTGAGAATCCACAATGTAAAGCATCCTCGTCGGACTTGAATCCAGCCATCTTTAGTTCCATGTCAGCCATGTTAATATTAACGGTATCTAGGAAGTAAATCGCGCGACATATAAAAGTGATTCCAATACACGCGAGAAGCAAATTCTCCGATAGCAAGATGTACGATGTTTTACTGCCTTTCACGATGTTATTCAAATTCAGCAAACTAATACCAAACCCACATAATATTAGGAACACGCCTAAATAAAAATCGACGTTATTAAACATTGTTGAAACGCGCGCGGGCGTACCAAACTTTGTCACAACTGTGGTGGTGAGCCCCCATGATTTCGCAGACTTCCGCACAAGTAGATACCTTTATCGGTATGCAAATTATAGGGGCTTGTAAAGTTTCCAATTACATTTAAACTTTTCACGTGTATGTTTAAAAAAAATCACGCCTATGAATAACAAAACAGGCCGTAATGACCAAATTGATCTACAATATCTATTTTCTCATCATCATCATTTACAACCCATATTTGGCTCACTGTTGCGCACGAGTCTCCTCTCAGAATGCGTGGGGTTAGGCCTTAGTCCACCATGCTAGCCATATGCAGATTGGCAAACATCAGACACATAGAAAATTAAAATTTCTCAAGTATGCTGGTTCCCGCACGATGTTTTTCCTTCACCGCCCGACACACGTGATATTTAATTTCTTAAAATGCATATAATCGAAAAGTTGGAGGTGCATGCCCCTCCGAATCGAAGGCAAAGGTTATATCCACTAGGCTATCTCGTCTCTTATTATATTATATTAATAGGTATTATTATATAAATGTTTATAATTACAGGAATCTGCGACCGGTTTGTACGTGTCACTGACATCGTTCCTCGGCTTCGGTCGGAATTACGTCGAACAGTATTTTCAAAAGACTGGCAACGCGGTTTTTCTACACATACACAGAGAGAAGAAACCTGTAAGTTGGACATCTCTCATGGTCTAAGAGTAAGAACCTGAAGTGGCCCGACCTTCGTTATTTTATAAAAACTGATAGTTTTTTCGATTTAGGGCCTGAATACATTGACTCTACTAAATTCACCATTGTACACACTCCATAGATTCTATACCATAGGTAGCAGCGGCGAAGAGTGCATGCAAGCTAATTTCCGCCGGGTTACCTTTAAAAATCCATGCATATTCATTGTTGTACTGTATCTAGAGAAACCGGAGTTTGTATCACGCTGTATGAATTTCGTTTTCTTTGGGACGGCTTACCTTCATCTAAATTACATCCTTCGCTACTGGCACTAGTACAACAAACAAATAATCAAATCTTTCCTCTTTATAGTACATGACGCCGCCCGGTTTTACCCGCGTGGTTACCGTTCCCGTTCGAAAACGGGGATAACAGTGAAAGAATTTTTCAAATCGAACCAGTAGTTCCTGAAATTAGCGCGTTCAAGCAAACAAACAAACAAACTCTTAAGCTTTATATAATAGTATAGATATAGATGTGTAAATGAGTACATAAAGTGCAAGCGCTATAGAAACGTCAAGTTTGTCTGTGTGCAGTAAAATTTTACCTCTAAAGGGGTTGAAGTTTTTTTTATACAAATTGTTCATGTTTTAAGTTATATTTTTGGCAAATGAGTAGTGAATATTTATTATATATAAAATCTTTTTATCAAAACAATTAAAATAACTTTGATCAAAGACGTATTTTACTTATTTTCATTTTAAAACAAAATTACTTAACCTATTTTCATAAAAATCAATTGGGACCAATCCGGAAGTTTGATTGATCAATTGGGATCAATTCAAACGAAAAAAGAATTTTCTCAATTAGTTAATAAATGACGAAGTCATGAGGAAACAAACATACGCGTTGAATTATTGAGAACCCCCTCCTTTTTTTGAAGTCGGTTAAAAACATGCGAAAATGTAAATAAAATAGGTGTTGAAAGTTGCGTCCATAATCTATATCTATACTTATAATAAATCTGTAGAGAGGTCAATTCTGTACATGAAATATATTTCCAAAATAACTATCAGGGGGTGATTAGTGATCGATACTGATGCCAAAAATGCAATCAGTAAAATTTTTGTCTGTCTGTCTGTCTGTCTGTCTGTCTGTCTGTATGTTCTTTATAGAAACAAAAACTACTGGACGGATTTTAACGAAACTTGGTACAATTATTTAACATACTCCTGGGCAGGTTATAGTATACTTTTCATTACGCTAACATCAATAGGAGCAGAGCAGTGAAGAGAAATGTTGAGAAAACGGGAGAAGTTACTCAATTTTTTAAGATTCCGTCGCGTGTACAGCCTTAATCGTTAAAGCTACATAGAAATCATGTATGAAGAAAATGTTCTCCTTAAAATTATCTATAAAAACACAACAGCATATATATGTCTATCTTTTATGGTTGCCTCACAATAACACGTGTAACTCCCGATAGCTTAGCAGTTCGGAGCTTTCTAATTATATTTGTCTACTATTATGTTTATAACACTCATCAGTCATCCCTAATAACATCATTATTACCTATTCAATAAAAAAAGAATCATAAAAATCGGTAAAGAAACACCAAAGTTATAAATGAAATACGCTAAGCCATCGCGCGTAAATACTAATTCATGCTGTAAGGATTATTTTTGTGTAACGGTTGCCGCGCTCGACGCGACTCGCGGTGGGAGGAATAAATAAAGAAGTGCAGCCTTAATGAGTAGGGTTGGGGTAGGGTAGGGTAGGGTAGGGGTAGGGGTAGGGTAGGGGTAGGGCAGGGGTAGAGTAGGGTAGGGGTAAGGTAGGGGTGGGGTAGGGACAGGGTTGGGATAGGGTAGGGGTAAGGTTAGAGGTAGGTTAGGGTAGAGGTAGTTGAAAGTTTACAACGACTTTCAAGCGGACGAAGTCGCGGGCGTCCGCTAGTTAATTAATATAACTTTTACTCGTAGATACCGGAACCGGAGCAAACGGGCGACGGACCAGAGAAGAAGATCACGCGGCTCGCGATCGGTGTCGAGGGTGGGTTCGATCCCGACTGTGGCAAGCCAAAGTTCACATACACCGACCATTACAATGTGGTAGTGTTGCCAGGCTTTCATACCTTCCCATGGCCTAATGACACATTACCTGAAGTGGTAAGTTAAGAAATACCTATTATTTTCTTCTATTCGCATAAAAACGACGGGTTTGGAATACCCTTCGAAATCTCAATTAATTTACTATTCTTTCTTGTGTGGGGTATCGTTGGATAGGTCTTTGAAAGACATGAGGGGTCTTCTACCACTGTTTCTCGGGATTTAGGGATCCGTTTGTAAAATATTAGGCTCTCGTGAATTTTTCACGTATCCATAAACATCCATTAAGCCGGTAGAGGATGGGGACACTTGACTCTAACAAAAATTAGCTCGTAATTTTTGTAAAAGCAGGAGAAGGATATATAATAAAATTACAAGGAAAACTAAAACAGCTAAGCAGCAATTGCTATTTAAAGAACTCGAAAATTGCATACTAATTCTGTTGTTAATTAAAAAGATAAAGTTCATTACTCAGAGTCTGTTATAATTAGAAAGCTGAAATTTGATATATATTAATTAGGTCTATAAAGTGGTAAATAGAAAATAAAACAAAAAACACTTTTGGGTTCCTTCTCTACATGCAATGTGAGGATGAATTTTTTATCATCTTTCCCATGGTGTGGGGTATCGGTATCAGTATTTTTGTGCATTACACAAGGGATTAATGTGCTAACTTAAGCTACGGAACCCTACACTGCGCGTGGCCTGACACGAACTTGGCCAGTTTTTATGTTTTGCGTAATATCATGTATTTATTTATTGTACAAAAGTGTTAATAATATGTACCTTAAGCTAAATATTTACTATTAATAAAGAATGTTTACATGTACAAATTACATATACAAATTATATTTAACAGTCATCATCTCCTTACCCTTATCCCACTTAAGTGGGGTCGGAAAAATATGTCAATCTTTTCCATTCCTCTCTATTACTCGTCAACTCAGCATCCACTCCTTTTACACACATGTCCTCTTTCACACAATCCAACCATCTCTTCTTTGGCCTTCCTCTCCTCTTCTGACCTTCCACTTGCACATTCAACATTTTTCTAGTAATATGACTTTCCTCTCTACGCATTACAAGTCCATACCAAGCTAACCTTCTACTCCTCAGTTTTTCTATCACTGGCGCCACCTTCAGACTTCCTTTTATATACGTAGCTAAATAGGTAGTAAGTACATTTTTTATTGCAATATAAAGATGTGTGAAGGTACAAATTACAACATCTCCTGTACTAGTATAAAACTGTATTACAGTGAGTCATTATTCGTCGTGCCCAAGTTTTACAATCTACATATATTCATCTTGAAACATAAATTAATATTAAAACAAACAATCACATTGAAGTAAAAATTTTCAGTTGCGCCACATACAAGTGTCGCTTCTTATAATTTAACAGTATGTGAATATGTGAACGAAAAGAAAACAGAGTTATTCAAACACATCAAGCCATTCATGATTTTTTTACCTTTATAAACTAACAGATAATTAATTTTATGTACATAAGTTATTTACGATTTAATTTTAGTAATTAATATTATTCGTCTCTTTCAGGTTAAGAAGTCTGTGCAAGGAGTGTTAGACGCAGAATCGCCATTCAAAATAGCTGAACTGGAAGCATTACAAGGCACTTGGGATGGAGAGAAACGAGAAGTATCTGTGTAAATATAACAATGGCGAATTAATATACAGGGTGCTTGGGAGTATAACTAATTTAGTGTTAATTAAAAAAAAACTTTTTAATATTTTCATACAAAGTATAATAAATAGTTCCGGTTATCTAAGTAAAACATGCCTTTATCTATCCTTGCAATTTAAAATACGTGATCGTAGTGGTAAGACTGTCGATTTCGACAAGGAATTGCAACTGGCACTCCGCTCTTCACCAGTAAGCTACTTCATGATATTTATCAATGAATAAGTTTTGCTAGGTCATAATATAAGGATGCGATATAAAGGACACAATTTAAGATCTATTTATAAAATAAATGCTTTTTATTCCGAAACTATTCATTTTAGAACATTTCTTAGACATTTTTAATTAACATTCCTTAGAGAATGTAACCCTAGAGTTATGGGAAATACTCTCGAGCATCCTGTATAATGTAGCTAGTATAACTAATAAGGTTTTATATTGGCTTAAGAAAAACAAAATTGACCAAGGGATTTACAGAACCCAAGCGATGCGTTTCGCGTCAAATTGTCGTTTTCACAGAAATTCCGCTGGAACCATGTCCATGATAAAATTGTGTTTTGTGTTTTTTCGTATTTTATTAATTACTAGCGGACCCGGTCAAGCTTCGTTTTGACATAAGTGCACTTATTCTCTATCCCTACTCTACCCTTCTATACCTCTACCCCTACCCTACCCCTACCGCTTGACTCTTAAACGTTTGTATGGGAAATAGAAAAGGGTTGTTTTTATGGTTTTCCCGGCAATTATACTAATTTTTCTTACCTTTAAAACCTTCCCTTTACCTCCACGAACATTTCAAGACCAAGATAAGATAAATCCGTTCAGCAGTTCTCGAGTTTTAGCGAGACTAACGAACAGCAATTCATTTTTATATATATAGATATTTAACAATGTTAAAAATTAAATACTACAGGCACGCGGTAGAGCTGAAACAACTGGACAACGGCGTGCGCATCCCGCCGTCGGGCTGGAAGTGCGCGCACTGCGACCTCACGACCAACCTGTGGCTCAACCTCACGGACGGCGCCGTGCTGTGCGGCAGGAAGTTCTTCGACGGCTCCGGGGGGAACGACCACGCTGTGAGTATGGAGACCGTCCACAGCTTTAGTGGATACTACAGGCACGCGGTAGAGCTGAAGCAGCTGGACAACGGCGTGCGGATCCGTGCAGAGTAAGCGTACAACGCTGATACTATCACATGTAAACCAAGGAGTCAGCCACCAGCGGATCTCGGACTTGCAACCGATTGCAGTAGGGTTGAGAGGCCGCTTTACAACATGTTAACGCTCCCCTTCTCCGCTTATGTTGGCTCTTCCAACAATGGAATACTAACCGGACCGGATGATAACTCACTCACTACATTCACTGACCCACTACTTAACTTCTACATCTCTATCACTATTTCACTATTCTTAACAAATGGAAGACGACTATCTATTTCAAAGAAGCGATTACAACTGAACTGCTAAACTAGAGTGCTAGACTAGAGTGTGGGGGCAGGGTGCCCCCACCCTGTTAAGCGTGTCGGCTACGCGCCATTTTGACGTGATGTGACGACGTGGACGAGAGTCCCGTTATCAATATTTCACAGTCTTATTTATTTAAACAGTAAATAATTAAATCCTAATTACATGAAAACCTGATTTTAATATTATCGCAATAATTTATGTAGATTTTGCTAACCGATCAAATAACTCACTCGACGAAAAATACATGATTTTTAAAATGAGTTTTCTATGAAATTTTTAACTTTTATTGGTTTAATATCGTTATATTTTGGACTCCTACCTCATATAATATACAAAATTCATTTTGTTTATATTAAATTTGATATGAGTCAACTATCCTATTTTATTGGGATGACGATTAATTTGCTGTTGCTTCGCCCTCAGGTGGAACATTACCGCAACACTGGCTACCCGCTGGCGGTCAAGTTGGGTACCATCACGGCGGAAGGCAAGGGCGACGTGTACTCGTACGCCGAGGACGACATGGTGGAGGACCCCTACCTCGCAGACCATCTCCAGCACTTTGGCATCAATGTGAAGCAGTTGGAGAAGGTAGATATGTGGACAGTTTGTTATCAACTCCTTATCAACCGACAACAACCCGCTTGATATCCTCGGTCCACCTAGTGGGGGGTCGACCAACACTGCGCTTTCCGTTGCGGGTTCGCCATTCCAGCACCTTGGGACCCCAACGTCCATCGGCTCTTCGAACTATGTGGCCCGCCCATTGCCACTTCAGCTTCGCGACTCGCTGAGCTATGTCAGTGACTTTGCTTCGTCTGCGGATCTCCTCATACCTGATTCGATCACGCAGATAAACTCCAAGCATAGCTCGCTCCATCGCCCGTTGAGTGACTTTGAGCCTTCTAATAAGGCCCATAGTCAGCCATTATCAACTCAGGTCATAATATTATACATGACGAAAACGCTATCAAGGTGAGAAGGAACGTATAGGTATTTCAATGTTATTTAAATGATACGCTCAGGCCAAAAGTCCCATCCTGAAAAGCCCCTTTAAGAGGGTCCGAGTCTCACAAGAAACGCCCATAAAGACTCGGAAGAGTTGTTTCGCCCATCTCTTCTGCATCTGCCTACGGGCCCCACCTAGCGACGCTTATGCGCTCGCCAAAAACCCCCGGTGGCGTCGCTGAAATCCCATTGAAGTCTGCCAATCCGCATTGGGCCAGCGCGGTGGACTATTGGCCTAACCCCTCTCATTCTGAGAGGAGATATGAATCGTACTTCCAGACGGACAAGTCAATGGTGGAGCTGGAGCTGGAGCTGAACCGGCGCACGGGGGAGTGGAACACCCTGCAGGAGTCCGGCACCGAGCTGAGGCCGCTGCACGGGCCCGCCTTGACCGGGATGAATAACCTCGGCAACTCCTGCTACATCAACAGTGTTATACAGGTACAATAGGCTATAGGATATCTGGCAAGTTCGTTGATGACACTCCCATTATATGCGGGTGACGAAGGGAAAGACTGCGCGGGTGTGAAAACTTGCGTGCGTGCGTGGGAAAGTGAGGTGCGTCAGTCGTGGGTTTTTCATTCATCGCTACACGCCTCCCGGCAGGCCCGCTCGGACCATCAGGAGTGTTAGGGAGAGGCCACACGGTGCGATGCGGCGCCGCGCCGGAGACGTTTTGCCGCATCGCTGTACACACGCGGAGTGCGGCGCCGCATCGGCACCTTGTGGAATATCATTGATATTTGTATGCCGCCGCGTTTCGAAGACTTTTGTCTTCAGGCACTGAGGAATTTCGGACGAAATGATTATACAGTAAATCTATACTAATGTTATAAAGAGGTAAATTTTGTAAAGTTTTAGGGGGTAAAGTCTAAAGATATACTGAATTGATTTTAAATCATTTTACCTATAGAAAGCCACGATTTTTTGTGCGTTTCAAATGCTATATTTTATCCCCGTATGCCCAAGGAAAAGGGAACTATGCTGGTAAAACAAGCGTCTGCTGATAGTAAATATTTTCAGGTTTTGTTCCGAATGCCGGACTTCGTGCGCCGCTACGTGGAGGGCGCGCCGGAAATATTCTCCACCTTCCCCGACGACCCCGCCAACGACTTTGACGTGCAAACGTAAGATCACTGCTTTATACTCTGCTTAATCTATATACAGGGTGTCGCATATTTAATGGATAAAACTCAAATGGTAGATACACCGCCTAACTATCTAAAACTAATTTGAATAGTTTTCCAGAAATCCCTGGGGCGACCAAGTTATTTTTTTTTCGTATTTTTTTTTTTCTAATTTTCCTATCTTGAATCAGTTTTTACTGTAATTAAGATTTTAAAGATTTGATTTTTCTTAAACATTACGGATTAATTTACCAATGTACTATAATTCTAATTTTATAAATAATGTTTTATTTGTTATGAAGTCAGTCCTATTTTTATTCTAAATAATGGTCTGAGTTAAAAATTGTAAACAGTTATGTACACTCAATACCTCACAGCGCCTGGCCTA
Organism: Bicyclus anynana; assembly: GCF_947172395.1. NCBI lineage: Eukaryota > Metazoa > Arthropoda > Insecta > Lepidoptera > Nymphalidae > Bicyclus > Bicyclus anynana. The sequence continues at coordinate 3,055,361 of NC_069096.1, read as the reverse complement.
TCTAGTGAACCGTAGAATGGGCTGATAATGATGAGTGTTTATGTCCCAGGGCCAAACTGGGCGTGGGTTTGGTGTCCGGGCGGTATTCGTTTCCGTCGAGCGAGGGCGCGCAGCAGGGCGTGTCGGCGCACATGTACCGGCGAGTGGTCGCGCGCGGACACGCCGAGTTCAGCACCAAGCGGCAGCAGGACGCGCACGAGTTCTATCTGCATCTGCTCACTCTCATTGAGGTGTAGTGGTCACGTTACCTGCTTTGCAGAATCTGTTTTTATTTATGCAATGCCTAGATATCGATTTTGAACGAAATCAGTGCAATAATTTTAAAATAGTGACTGATCCCTTAAATTTTTATGCGACTACAATTCATTGTCGAACTATTTAAAAAGATGTAAATTACGATGTACATTATCAGACGACTTGTATTATTATTTCAATATTTTGTGGTATTTTATTTGTTTTGAGTAAATTACGAAATGGGAGTAGAAAACGCATTTTCCGTAATCGATTTTAATCATTCACTGTCGAGTGACATTTGTGAAAAAAATCTTTTACGGCCGATGACAGCTTAGTGGTAAAGTTCCGTTAAACAATGCATGTGTCCGCTGTATGCGCAGCGCCACAGCCGGCACCGCGCGAACCCGGCGGACTGCCTGAAGTTTGCGGTGGAGGACCGCATCCAGTGCGGCGAGTCGCGCGGCGTGCGCTACACGCACCGCGCCGAGCACCACCTGCCGCTGCCCGTGCCCGTGGGCGCGGCCACCAACGCGCCGCAGGTGCGCGACTACGAGGCGCGCCGCGCGCACGCCGAGGCCATCGGACAGCGGCTGTGAGTAGCACCACCCCCGCTCACTATCCGCAGCCTGCCTCCAGTCGCGGTGGAGGACCGCATCCAGTGCGGCGAGTCGCGCGGCGTGCGCTACACGCACCGCGCCGAGCACCACCTGCCGCTGCCCGTGCCCGTGGGCGCAGCCACCAACGCGCCGCAGGTGCGCGACTACGAGGCGCGCCGCGCGCACGCCGAGGCCATCGGACAGCGGCTGTGAGTAGCACCACCCCCGCTCACTATCCGCAGCCTGCCTCCAGTCGCGGTGGAGGACCGCATCCAGTGCGGCGAGTCGCGCGCCGTGCGCTAAAGTCCGGCCGCTCAGAGATTGCGTTTCTGACGGATCGTAATCGAATGGGCGATGTAACTTGTTGAACTGCACTGTTTCAAGGTTATTTCAACTGTTTGTCTTTGTAGCGATAAGACAAAATAACGAGACAATTGTAATTGAATATGTTTGCCCCATTTTTCACGACCAGAAACGCAATCTCTGAGCGTACCGCCGCAAGTATGTAAAGATGTGTGCCATATCCTTTGGAGAGAAAAAATTAAGTTTATTTATGTAATAACCAGTATATTATAAAAAAAAATCAACATTGTCAATAGCCGATGGATGTGCACTGCTGGACATAGATCCATCCAGTTGCTCCCTGCAAACCATTTGATGTTTTTGTTGTTGAGGGGTCGACCACCTCTGCACTTTCCAGTGCGGAGTTCGCCAATCAAAACAGAGGCAGAGGTCATATTCACTGGGCTATCACGGCTCATAATATCCACTGGGCTATTACGGCTATAATCCATGGTTCCCACGGGATTTGTGAAAAACTAAATTCCACGCGGACGAAGTCGCGGGCGTCCGCTAGTAGTAAATCAAAACTGAAGGAAAACTCAGTTGTGACCAATAATAACCATATCGAAGTGGTTGAGCAGAGACGCGTCGCATACGGTCCGGCCGCACATCCCGTTCCAGGCGTGCCTCGACAGCTTCATGAAGGAGGACCTCGTCGAGCAGTTCTTCAGCTCGGCGCTCAACAAGAAAGTCACCGCGCACAAGTTAGTAGATCAACATCAGCCTCAGACTAATTGCATAAAGACCAGTATAACACCCAAATTCACGAACCAATTGTCTGTCGTTATTTGAATAAAACGAACTTAGATTAGGTATATATCTTATACTAAACTACAAGGTGTTTTACGTAGCTCTCTAAGCGACAAACACGATAACGATTCTATAGACACAGTTTTTGTAATCGCATTAGATCGTTGATCATGTACGTTGACAGAATAGTAACCTCTAGTGAGGCAGGTCCTTATGTAATTAGTCTGAGTTATCAGCCTATATTTAACAATCTATTACATGCAGAGGGTATAGTAACTTGCCTCATTGGCCCTGTGGTTAGCTGGTTCAGCAACTAACTACAATGAGGTCCAGGGTACACAGGTCAGGGCAACAAAAAAAAAATAACTTAGCCTGGAGTTGAGAAGTTGGCAGTGTTAGTAATAAGAAGAGTTGAAATCCTATCTCCTATATACTGATCGATTTGAAGGTGGTGTAAAAAAAACTTATATTTGAGCCTTTAAACAGATCAATAGAGAGTACGTTGTACATATATAAATATAGTATATAGCTTTTTACTATAATAAAAATGAAAAAGATTAAAAATTATTTACTATATTTATATATTTTACAAGTACTTTTGATTTGTATGTTTGTTTGACTTGCGAATATCACAATAATACGTCATTTCATAAGGCGGCTGATTTTTTTTTTTAATATATATTTTTTATGTCAGAACAACACGTTTGGCCACGTTTCCGGACTACTTGTTGATTCAGCTAAAGAAATTCACAATCAAAGAAGACTGGACCCCTGCCAAGCTCGACGTGGCCGTTGAAATGCCTTGGGAGGTAAGGTTTTATTCTACACGTTATAATAGTCTATCATCATTAACAATACTTAAAAAACCTCAACAGCTCAAAGGTTACAACGGTTGGACTCATCACGGAAGGGTGGTGATTCGATCCCCCTTCCTGTTGGTCTATTGTGAAATGAAATGAAAATTTGTTGTTTTACCAAGTTCACCCTACTGATTGGGCTGGGAACTATTAAAAGTATAATCATTAATTATAAAACAATAACAATAATTTTAACTTAATTCTGACATGCAAAATATGAAATAAGGATAACAATAAAGTTGTGTGCGTGTGTTCGCGTGTGTGTGTGTGAGTATTCGTGTGTAAGTGCAACTGAAATGCATCCAGTAATATTCCTGTTTATTATGTTGTCTTAACTAAATCAGAATTTATTTAATAACATTCTACAGATTTTCGGTTTCATCATAGGTAAGCCGTTGTAACCATGGAGAGAGCTTCCCCTTACAGTCAATTTAAAAAACTTAACAGTTTTTTAAATTGTATATAAATTAATAGTATGCTAATAGTAAAGCAATTTTGTAAAAGTAACAGGGTATCTGCGATCATTACTTTCGGAGCGACAGGGAATTAAAGGGTCAGATTTGTGGCACTGCCACGGATCCCTGAAAAACGTCCCATACAAAATGGTACGATTTAATGACGTCGTAGGTACATAATGATCGTTAGATTTGTATGGGCGGTCAAACAAAATTACTAATATCTTTGTTATTTGTGAGTTTATGTTTATAGTTCATGTATTGAAAAATGTCACATTTAATGAAGGAAACTAAAACTGTATGAATTTTCATCTAATTACGATAAAAGATTTTTAATAGATTTTGACATTTTATAATATTATTTATTTTGCAAATACCCAGGCAATCTTTGCTTTTTACGTATAAATAAGTTAACATTGACTTTATTTACCCGGATGTATCATAAAAATCAATATATTCAGACCTAGTCATCATCCTCATTGTCATAGCAACTAGCCTATTGTCTAGCAATAAGGTTCATTGTAAAAATTTTGTTTTTTTGTTATTTCAAGGTAGATTTAAGTTGTCTGCGCGGTCGAGGACTGCAGCCCGACGAGACCCTTCTGCCCGAGGCGACGCCGGAGACTCCACCGCCTGTCTATAACGAGGCGCTTCTGTCACAACTAGTAAGTTGTGTCATTGTATCATTACTGGATAGACTACATAGACTCTGAATCTTTGACGGCCTCCGTGGCGCAGTGGTATGCGCGGTGGATTTACAAAACGGAGGTCCTGGGTTCAATCCCCGGCTGGGCAGATTGAGATTTTCTTAATTTGTCCAGGTCTGGCTGGTGGGAGGCTTCGGCCGTGGCTAGTTACCACCCTACCGGCAAAGACGTACCGCCAAGAGATTTAGCGTTCCGGTACGATGCCGTGTAGAAACCGAAAGGGGTGTGGATTTTCATCCTCCTCCTAACAAGTTAGCCCGCTTCCATCTTAGACTGCATCATCACTTACCATCAGGTGAGATTGTAGTCAAGGGATAACTTGTAAAGAATAAAAACAAAAAAAAAAAAAATCAATATACAGGGTGGGAGTATTTCCCATAACTATAAGTGGTATATTTAATACCTTGAGGATTAACGAGACCACTTGTAGGAACCGAACTGCATACTTAACTAATATGTTATTAATTACATAAAAATATTTATTCAAATAATGAGCCGTGATAGCCCAGTGGATATAACCTCTACCTTCGGTTCCGTAGGGTGTGAGTTCATCCTCCACCTCCAACTTTTCCGTAGTGTGCATTTTAAGTAATTAAATATCACGTGTCTCAAACGGTGAAGGAAAAACGTCATGAGGAAACCTGCATACCAGAGAAATTTCTAAATCTCTGCGTGTGTGAAATCTGCCAATCCGTATTGGGCCAGCGTTGGTGAACTATTTGCCCTAACCACTCGTTCTGAGAGGAGACTCGAGCTCAGCAGTGAGCCGAATAATAGTCGGGTTGATAAATGATATTAATGATATATATATGATATATGAAAGATATGATAACGATGATGATGAAATAGGGTAGTTAACTCATATCAAATTTAATATCTATATATATAAAAATGAATTGATGTTCGTTAGTCTCGCTAAAACTCGAGAACGGATTTATCTTATCTTGGTCTTGAAATGTTCGTGGAGGTATAGGGAAGGTTTAAAAGGTGAGAAAAAATCAAATAATTTCCGGGAAAACACTAAAAACTGCCCTTTTCTATTTCCCATACAAACGTTTAAGAGTCAAGCGGTAGGGGTAGGGTAGGGTAAGGGTAGGGTAGCGGTAGGGTAGGGTAGGGGTAGAGGTATAGAAGGGTAGAGTAGGGATAGAGAATAAGTGCACTTATGTCAAAACGAAGCTTGACCGGGTCCGCTAGTAAACAATATTAATTTCGTATAGTACATGGAATAAGGGTCCAAAATATGTTGATATCAATTAATAAAACGTAAGGATTTCTTATAAAACTTAACTTAAATACGTATTTTTTCAAATTTTCCAAACGTCTAAAACGCTGTCCATTTTGTGACGTCACTAACACACTTGATGTACTAAACGTCGAACTAATTGTTAACTAATATTTTTAATAACTAAAATTTTAATCAAGTCTTAAAAAAAATTTTTTCAGTGTAGTAGAACGATAATGAACTATTTAAGACCATTTAAAAAAGTGTCAACTAGCCTATTGAAAAATGTCACTTTCCATACAAACTTTCAACCCCTATTTCACCCCCGTTTATCAAAATACATTTATCTCCGCAGTTGGACATGGGATTCCCGGTGGAAGCGTGCAAGAAGTCTTTATACTACACCAACAACTCGGGCATGGAGGCGGCGTCCAACTGGCTAATGGAACACATGGCGGACTGGGATTTTGCCAACAAATTCGAGCCCCCAGGCGCGCAGCCAGCAGGTTTGTTTACTCATTTTACTCCTTAAGAATCGATTTTTCATATATAGCCCCCCCTAAAATATGGACAGTAAAGTTCGATGAACGAATGACAGCGTTACGTTTTTGTGCCCAACTTATTCTGCGCACCTTTATTATTAAATGTCTTAAATGCGCGCAGTATTAAATGTCTACCCACTAAATAAAAGGAATTGCAAAAAAACTTTAATACCGTATTTATTAAACCTGTCATATGAAGATACTGAAAAGTTACTTACCGTTGAAAAATAAACATACACTACTCATATATCTAAATATATATTTAACTCGGAACTCTCCACTTACTGAAATAAATTACACTTGAATACCCTTGAATACACTTGAATATAGCACAGTAAATCTTTACTCTGCCCATAGCACCGGCCTAAACCAAACACACATTAATCACACATTCGTAAACACGAATACACACACACACACACACACACACGAACACACACTACACACGCTACACCCACACACATCAACCCACATACACTTTCTCACTTAAGGCACACTCAACTAACATGTATTTTATTGTATTTTATTTTATTTTATTTTATTTCCTTCGCTCGTCGTTGTTATTATTATTTGTTTATTTAGTTTTTTCCTTTTACTAATATTTAGCTAGTTTTTTATTATTAAGATTTTTATTTTCTCTAATTTTAGATTGTTAATTTTGAATGTTGTAATCATCTATAATGAGGGAAGAGCGATGGAAGTTGCGACACGGTTTATACTAGTGCAACTTCCATCACATTAATTATTTGGATTTACGCATTTAATTTTTTGGATTAAGTATATTAAATAAGCATGTAACTTTTAGTAATAAAGCTATTGTCTATTGTCTACCTTTCACTGTGCGCGGCCCACTGCTACTCGGTTTACTGCTGCTTACTATCTAGACAGTCGATTTGAAAGTGTAAACTCCATTCGTGAATCGGAGCTGACACACACTTTTTTATTTATGCACAAATAGATTATGTAATTAAATAGCTCACATTCACTTATACGTTTATCTATGACAAATGCAACACTCACTCCTTCGCCCGCTAAGCGACTTTGAGCCTTCTAATAAGGCCCATAGTTAACGACCAAATCTCGGATCCGTAGGTAGTCGTCGGATTTTTGACTATTCTGAGTTAGTCTTTGCTGCACCGTTTCTTAACATCAGGTAAAATATTATAAATATTTTTCGGTAAATAAAAATAAACATACCTAAAGGTCCCAAGCGATAGTTGAATGTCACGACGACCATATCTCTGTCCATCAAATGGTCAGGACCGTATTGAGCTCCACCTCCGAACATGAATGATCCGCTGTGTATAAAGATGACCACTGGCAATGAAACATAAACACTTGGATTCGGAGTATGGATGTTTATGAAGAGACAATCTTCACTACCTGCAACGATAAACAGAAATTGCATATTATTTTAAATCACAGAACATCGTTATCATCATTAACAACCCATATGCGGCTCACTGCTGAGCACGAGTCTCCTCTCAGAATGAGAGGGGTTAGGCCTTAGTCCACCAGGCTAGCCAAATGCGGATTGGCAAACATCATACACTTGGAAAATTGAGAAACTTTTCAAGTATGCAGGTTTCCTCACAATGTTTTTCCTTCACCATTTGAGACACGTGATATTTAATTTCTTGAAATGCACACAACTGAAAATTTGGAGGTGCATACTCCGGACCGGATTCGAAACCTACACCGTCCGAATCGAAGTACTATTTTCGAGCAAATGAATAAATAAATAAATAAATAAATGATGACACAGCAGGCGCGGCGGCGAGTGTGCCAGTGGACGAGGCGAGCGTGGAGCAGATAGCGGGCATGGGCTTCACGCGCGCGCAGGCGGAGCGAGCGCTGCGCAGCACGGCGGGTGACGTGGGGCGCGCGCTCGACTGGATCTTCAGCCACGCCGACCAGCTGGAGGAGCAGCCCGCCGCGCCGACGCAGGACAGGACGCTGGGCTGCAGGGACGGACCCGAAAGTAATATTGTTTTCACTACTCTTTCTCAAAAACACTGTCATATTACCACACCACTGTGGGGCTAAACAAGCATATCAGCCTCTAGGGGCTAAAGTGATTTTGTTTTTTTTTATTTTTTGTCTGTTACAAGTAGTTAGTAGTTTAATTCGTAAATAGTTTAATCTAACTAAAATAATGACCTCTAAAGACCTCGAAGGTGTTTTTTTCGTATACCTGATTGTTTGATAAGAAATTTAAATTGGAACTAAATGCAGCGTTCTTGTCTGTGGAATACGTATTTTTTTTATTTGATTTTTATTGAGTTGCGAGTTGCGTCTGCAAAAATAATTTTAATATTGAATACTATACTGAATCATTTTATTTTCTCGCAATCGTAGTGAAAAGTATAGTGTATGTAACACGCGGGGCTAAACCCATTATAAACTCGGTTTCTATTTAGCGTCGCTGGCCTTACGGCTCGTGCCCTAAAAATTACTTTTTTTTTTTCAATTTTTAAACGGTTCTATGTCATTCAGGTTTCCTCATAAGAGATAAATCTAGACGGCCACGCCAATACAAAAATGGAGGAGGTCATTCCTAACGCTAATTATATATTATTTACCAAGTTTTCTTTACTCTTTTATACGATATTTGTGCTCTTCTTCCATACCCTTACCTACCCCACTCCAACCCTACACATACCCTACGTCTACCCTATCCCCACCCTACCCCAACCCTATACATATTAAAATTCAAATTATTACGAATCCTTTGTATGGGATTATAAATTATTTTTTAGTCTTTTTAAATTTTTCTCGAACATTTCACTTCAACGAACATTTTAAAAAAGAATTGGCCGAATTGGTCCAGTCGTTGTTGAGTTATGCGCTTACCAACGCATTTTGCGATTTATTTTATATTATAGATTCTTCACAAGAAATCTAAACTAATCCTCATCCAAAAAGTACAATATTCGTCAAAAATTGCCCTTGATATTGCTTTCAATGAATATCTTAGGAGACATTATCAGTTTATAAATAAGTATGGAACAAAAGGACGCATACTGAATAGATGATAAAAGTTTAGAACAAAAACCAGTTTGTTTATTATTGCCTGGTTGATGACACTCCCACGATATGTGGCGACGGCAGGGGGGGGGGGGGAAGACTTCGCGGGTGTGAAATCGTGCGTTAGGGGAAGTGAGGTGGTTCATTCATCGCTACACGCCCCCGGCCCGCGCGGACCATCGGGAGTGTTACGAACGAAGTTGCCACGCTATAATGAAGTGCACGTGTTTCAGAGTACAAGCTGGTGGCGTTCATCTCTCACATGGGCACGTCCACCATGGTGGGCCACTACGTGTGCCACATACTGCACGAAGGCCGGTGGGTCATATTCAATGACAATAAGGTGGGTTTATACACTTATCTATTTAAAAAAAAACTTATCTTTCTAGTTTCTATACTTTTGACGGCCTCCGTGGCGCAGTGGTATGCGCGGTGGATTTACAAGAAGGTCCTGGGTTCGATCCCCGGCTGGGCAAATTGAGATTTTCTTAATTGGTCCAAGTCTGTCTGGCTGGTGGGAGATTTTGGCCGTGGCTAGTTACCACCCTGCCGGCAAAGACGTACCGCCAAGCGATTTAGTGTTCCGGTACGATGCTGTGGAGAAACCGAAAGGGGTGTGGATTTTCATCCTCCTCCTAACAAATTAGCCCGCTTCCATCTTAGACTGCATCATCACTTACCATCTGGTGAGATTGTAGTCAAGGGCTAACTTGTAAAGAATAATTTAAAAAAATATATATGATAGTAGGGGAGCCCGGAATGCTAAATTTGCAGTTACTAAAGCGTCATGGGAATCGATTACATTTGCTTGATTAAATGATAGAAAGAGTAAAAGGTTATATATATATGCTTTTTTATAACTCTTCTAGGGCAAAAAGTTCGCAAGGAAACGAACAAACAAACCAATCATAAGACTTCAAAATATCGTAAAAATGAAATAATTTTCGTAAAATATCGTAAAAATGTCTAAATAAAATAATTTTCTTTCTTTCTTTCTTTAAAAATCAGGCTCAGACTCAACGACCAATCAACTCAATAGCTTGTCCCTGTTGTGGTCAAATTAAAGATGTATTAGAAATGTCGTAAAACGTTGTAGCAAACTTTTTTTTAATAAAGTAATGATGTCATTATTTAAGTGGAATTATCAAGATATTTTAGATACGAGTAAATTGCCGGTTGGCGGAATGAAAATCTCGATGAGTATTTTCCCTTTTGAAAAAGAGCCGTGATAGCCCAGTGGATATAACCTCTGCCTCCGTTTCCGGAGGGTGTGGGTTCAAATCCGGTCCAGGCAATGCACCTCCAACATTTCAGTTGTGTGCATTTTAAGAAATTAAATATCACGTGTCTCAAACGGTAAAGGAAAACATCGTGAGGAAACCTGAATTTTCTCAATTCTCTGTGTGGTGAAGTCTGCCAATCCGCATTGAGCCAGCGTGGTGGACTATTTGGCCTAACCCCTATCCTATTATACTACTGTTTCCAGGTGGCCCTCCTGGCCTAACCCCTCTCATTCTGAGAGGAGACTCGAGCTCAGCAGTGAGCCGAATATGAGTTGATAACGACGAGTGATCTATACTATTGTTTCCAGGTGGCCCTCTCAGAAAACCCTCCCAAAGACCTCGGCTACCTGTATCTGTACGAGAGGCTGTGATGTGGCTCGATCGGCTGTCTCAGACTGCGCTAGCTGACACTTTATGTTCCCACTGACCGACGATATTATACAGTCCTGTCTAAAGCGGGCTACATACCTTCAGTTTTAACTGAAACGGTCACAGTCGAACTGTTGAAAAAAAACAAAAATCTTCCGCGTGTAGGCAAAACTGAGTAAAATCTGGTCTTTTGAAGTGATAACTTCTTATAGGAGGGTAACGCTTCGTAACGTAACGCGTTACGGGCTTCCCTTTCTCTCATGCTGCCGTCACCGTCGATCGTCCCCAAAATAAGCTGTGCGTTTTTTTATTATTGATCCCTAGATCCCTAGATTGATAGATCCCTATTAGATAAAACTTATACAGTTAAAACTGAATGTCTGTAGCCCACGAATACGAAAGTATAGAACTTCAAACAAACTTTGCCTCGCCTCGCTTAACTTCCAATTGTTGTTTTTTGCCCGAGTCAAAGGTCTCGTAATGCCAGCCACAAACGGTCAATCATTCTCACGTTTCTGTAGCACCCACGACTATAATTGATCGTGTGTTGGTCACTGCGTACATGACTTGTATGGTATGCCGCGTGGATACTGCCGTTTGCTTTTCAGAAACGTGAGAATAATTGACCGTCAATGGTGACATTTAGGGTTTATTAACACGAGCGACAACTCTACCGACGACCGCAGTCGGCAACGTCTCGGCGGCAGTCGACGGTGGTCGCCGACTGCAGTCAACGACGTCTCGGCGGCAGTCGATTGCAGTCGTCGGTAGCAGCTGCCACTCATGTAAATGAACAAGCGATTTGAGGTTCGAAGTCGAACACTCCCACTCGGCTAACTTCGAGACTGCGTTGAATCGAGTAGTTTATTCGAGACTTTAGGGTCATAACTCATTGGACACACTCAACGCCCGATCCGAACCGCCTCGCGAGTGATTAGTATTCGTTAGATAGAGTAGAACTAAGTCTGAATGCTTTGAAGCAGTCAGACAGTCTACAGTTAGAGGCCATCTATACTCAGAGGCACAATTATCCGCCCACTTTAATATACTCGCGTCATATTAAAGAGTACCCCTCTCATTCTGAGAGGAGACTCGAGCTCAGCAGTGAGCCGAATATGGGTTGATGACGATATTAAAGAGGGCGGATAATTGTGCATCTGAGTATATATATAGAGCAAGCGACATATATGCTCAAAAGCCCTGCGAAGGCTAAAGCCTAGTCCCGAATACCTCGGTAAAGTACTGGGAATCCTCTAAGGTAAATGGTTGTACAACTTCTTAATAAAACCACTAAAAAATTTGAAAATTATCACAATACTTCTTTCATATTGCTTTAATATAAGAAATTAAAAAATATAATAAAGTACAACATTTCATGTATTTTTTTACGAATGCTAAGAGATTTGCCACAAATGATTCGTGATGATTCGTTCATCAAAATTACTTGGAAGTATTTTGCATTGATATTTCAGATCGAAATATTTAATTTGAGATTTCATGAGTAGAAGTCAAGATTTTATTCAATTTGTATAATAGAAATTTATTCACTTTCATTGTTTAATTCAATATTCCGACACTCGAATCAAAAAACTATTTATTACATCGTGTGTAGTATGTCACAACAATCAATTTTATTGTAGCCCTTGGGCTACACTATAAAATTGGTACCAAAATGTAACTGTTGAGTTAGCGGTATAGCTTAAATTTTGGTTGTTAATCGCTTATATATCGAGAGTTATGTCGTGTTGCGTATTTTAGTGACGATCAAACTACTCATCTATTCGCTAATGTGACTTTCATTTTAGAATTTAAACTATCGTGAGTGATATTCATAATAATTGATTATGAAACACGGTTAAAACTCACGTGATATAAGGTCTGAGTATGTCTGACTATATACTACTACTAGTAGTTCCTGAGATTAGCGCGTTCAATCAAACAAACAAACAAACTCTTCAGCTTTATAATATTAGTATAGATATACTATATGCCGTCTTTCATAATCAATTAATATGACGTTCATGACACGCGGTATTCAACCGTGGACCACTGTACTATGAATAGATACCTCGCGTCGAGGTGGTCCTATCGAATGAGTCCAATGAGCATTGACCCTTATAGCTTGGCAAATTCGTTCCGATGGTCCGTGCGGAACGGGGGGCGTGTAGCGATGAATGAAAAAGCCGCGACTGATGCACTTCACTTTCCCGCACGCACGATTTCACACCCGCGCCCGTATTTCATTCCCCCTGTCGCCCGCATATCATAGAAGTGCCATCAATGAACTTACCAAGCTATAGGTGTCGTGGCTTTGCTACATATGCAAATTAAAAGTCTCCGCCATGCTTAGATTGTAAAAAAATACGTAGGAAACAGTGGGAACTTTTTTAACGTATGCTGAGTATTTAGTGTAAGTTATCAAGGCTTTAATTTGGCCCAACAACGGCAAATGAAGTTTTTAATTTAGAAAGCGGCCTACGATTTTGCTTAAAAATTTTCACACAGAACATTTAATTTTTCATCGATTTTCTATTATTTATTTCCAAACAATTGGAATAGTGCAATATAGAAAAATATAGCATTACGTATTTCGAAAAATAGAAGAAAACACTGAACGAACACAGTTTTGTATGCCAAGCAATAATTATATTATTATCCCATTTCTAAATGAGTTTTTATTTTATTTTTTAGTAAAATTTCTATGAAAAGTTGCAATCTTAACAAAAAAATTGTGTGTAAATCACAAAAAATTTTTTGTTAACGCGACGGTAGTAAAGCTTCTGTAGCTCTCCCTCTCAACGTCGTCCGTTCGTCTCGCCTGATTACAATTTCCGTAACGCAGGCACCAGCTTACCAAAAACACTAAATACGTAGGTAGCAATAATACGAAGTGATGTAACAGCCAATAATTTAGATGAAACGGAATTTAGATGAGCTGGATGAATTTATTTTATTAGCTTGAAAACTTACACTAGATCACCATAATAACATCGAGCTTTATAACAAGAAGGGCTGAAAAGTCAAAATTCAAAAGTGACTCTTTATTTTGTAGCCCTTTAAAGTCCAAAATGGCTATATCATTCACTTTTTTAAGATCCGTTATTATTAAGTTAGGGCAGCTATAGATAATCTAGCAGGACAAAAATTTACGATAATAATTCGATAAAGACTGTCCTCCACAGGCCTTGACAATTAGTTATTATTTACTCATACATAATATCTATATTGATTTTTATGATAATTTCAAGAAAATTAAGTCAATGTTAAAATAATAATTAGGTAATGGATATTTAACAACAAAGATTATCAAGAGGAGATTATTTGTTTGTAAAAAAAATAAATTTTAAAAACAATAAAAATCTGTTTCATCCATTGACCCCTTAATAAAAGGACGCACAATCATGTAGAAAATTTTATTAAAGAACTGGCCAATTTTGCTTTGACAGTTTTAGAATTATTGGTAAAGAAAATTATACCTAAAGTCCTTTAGATATAGTCCAATATTCAATAAAATCCCAAATTCAGACCAAAATCAACCGTATGGATTGAGTTTAAGGTTGAATTTGCAAATGCGACTACTTGAATTGAGTGCCAAGAAGTTGTGTTTGGCACTCATTGAGTGGAGACGATTTTTGGTCGCTGATCGCATCCACTTTTATTAGGAGATTGATGGTTTCATCATTAAAAAATCATCCTACTGTCAACCCTATTGTATGAATACAAAGAAATTAGAAGTATTTTATATGTGAATTTAATTGTTAAATGCCATCTAAATACAACTTACTCTTATAAATGTAATTTCATCACATACCTGCTCCCATGATGCCGTTTTTGAAGCGCTTGTTGGGTATCTATTACAAACGTATACATCAATGACTTTAGTTCTCAAACGTGTATTTAAGAAATTCACTGTGATAAAAAAGAAAAATGGGCAATCGTCATGGCGAATTAAATAATACATGGTGTAATTTGTTTAAAATGTTATTGATCTAAGTGGAAGACCTAATTTTGGTTTTTAATGTATCGTTACTGTCTTGTCCCCTTTTTTGCAACTGAGACATAATTGGTGACCAGGAAAAATTAACATAAAATGGACTCTCTGTCAAATTAATCTGTTTACTGCTTAGATATTGAGAACCCGTACTGCTTAGATATTGAGAATTTACGGTTATTTTCATTAATAAAATAATATTAATAAACAACGAAAATAATGAACTAGTATGTGTCAATGTTGTTTTATTTATAAATACATAGATATCTATTTTATTGTGAAACCTTTAATTAACTATGAACTAAATTGCACTCCTCGCAAGTAAAGCGTTGAGGTAGTTTCTACTCTCAATAGAAATACAAAATACTATAACGAAATAACAAAAATCGAGAACTGCCGTAGTGGGATTGGAGTTTCCAAGGAATCGGTATTTCGGGTTTCAGAGTGAGGGAACTGCCTCACAATACTTGCAGTACTTAAGTATGTTTTAAGTTTTTTAAATCGGTTAAAATTTTTTTATTGAATTTTTTAAATAATTATTAATTATACTTTACTATACCTAGTCTATTGTTTGTATAATGTGACCTAGTGGACGTCCTCGACTTTTTCGTGAGTGTTGTATACATTGCTATAACATTTAAAAAAATGAAAATGTACAAATAGACCTTTAACAGCGCCATCTATTTGCTGTGTTTGATACTACCACGACACTGTACTAGTGGCACCATCTACTAGTAATATTGTAAATCACAATAGAGGAAAGAAGAGAAACCAAGAATAGAATCATCACTGCGACGTCGTGTATGCATGCACCGCTAGGTGGCAGTAATAAATTTATTTTTTATTATTATTATTTTTCATTTAATCTATCGACAATATTTACTAGTATCAACACAATAATTTGAGTCTTAACGCTCTTATTAATTGATTAGTTTTAAAATCACTAAAATATAATTTCTTCTTTATTTCTAACAGTTTAATTTGCGCCATCTGTCAGTATTTTGCTGAACTTTGATACAAGGATATGCGAGTAAGGAATCCAGCGAGGTATTTATAGAAACGCAGTATAAGCACTGATCGCTAGATGGCAGTGACGAAACACTGAATGAATAGTTATTAATATGAATAATTGAATAGTTAGAATATTAGAGTTACAGTAGTAATTAATTATACTTTACTATGCCTAGTGGACGTCCGGACGTATTGGTAAAAATAATATAAACATAAATTAAAATGTCAAAATAGACCTTTATTTTAATTTTAGTAGCGCCATCTATTTGCTGTGTTTGATACTACAACGGAACTGTCCATCTATTAGTAATATTGTAAACTACAATAAAGAAAAGAAGAGAAACCAAGAAAAGAATCTTCATTGCGACGTAGTGTACGCTTGCACCGCTAGGTGGCAGTAACAAAAATAAACGAAATTAATATTTTATTATTATTGTTATTATTTTAATCTATTAATAATATTTACAAGTACCAACACAATAATTATAGTCATAACGCCCATAATAATGAATTACGTTTAAAATCATTATTTTCCTCTTTATTCCATTTAACAGTTTAACTTCCACTTAACATTAACAGTTTAATTTGCGCCATCTGTCAATATTTTGTTGAACCATGATACAAGGATAAGCTAGGAAGGACTCCAGCGAGTTATTTATAGTAACGTAGTGTAAGCACTGACCGTTAGATGGCAGTGACAAAATACTGAATGAAGTCAAAAATGTTTCAACTTTCAACAAAAAAAGCGAAAAACAACATCGTCAGGGTTCCCAACTTAGGGGTTTTCCCCCCAGATTTAGGGGGCAAATAAGTGAAATGGGATTTTTTTAGGGGTCTGAAATTTTTAGGGGTATTTTCAGGGATTTTTGATTCTTTATTATTTTTAAATTGATGATAATTTTAATATTTCTTTCTTGGCCTAGCGACTTATAACGACATATATAATAAGTTACCACTCTGAGGCAATTGGAGGCAATTTTCATCGAATAAAAAAAATTAGTAAATTTATTCATTGTCAACAAGTATGATTTCAAAAAATCTGAATCTTCAGATAAAGACGTAGTATTTTGTCTGTATTAAATATAGACTTTTGAAACATATGACAGTATATTATTTCTAAATTATTATGAATTTTGTATTTTTTAGGGGGACGACTCAATAATTAAGGCGATTTTAGGGGTTTTTGACACCAACTTTAGGGATAAATATTTTGGAGAGTTGGTAACACTGAACATCGTAATCATCGTATGTGCTACCTTATGATCAATTTGAAGGCGTACCAAGTTAGTGCTGAGTTAATTAATTATTTGCCGTTTCTGAAAGAACTGTCTGAAAATCCTAAACCTCTATGATTTAAACGGCTTGAATCATAACATCACTAACTTGGTCAGAATTATTTGAATTACTATGTGAAAACATAAAACCTTTTTTTTTTAGTTAAAAAATGTTAGTTATTTGTAGTTTCTATACTTATGTGGTCTCGTCAACACATTGAAGTTATGGAAAATACTCCCCATACATTACCACCACAGAGTAAAGATCATACAGAGTAGGCCATTACAAGCAGCGTGATGAAGGCGGTGAAACCCAAAAAAAACAAATGTTTTTTTCTTCGCCATGTGATAAACCCGGCACCTGCAGAGTGTAGTGAATCCATGGATTGCTAAGATATTTGTCTCAATAAACAAGGAAAATAATGAAAATTGTGTCATTTTATTTATAAATACTTCGTCGTCATCAACCCATATTCGGCTCACTGCTGAGCTCGAGTCTCCTCTCAGAATGAGAGGGGTTAGGCCAATAGTCCACCACGCTGGCCCAATGCGGATTGGCAGACTTCACACACGCAGAGAATGAAGATAATTCTCTGGTATGCAGGTTTCCTCACGATGTTTTCCTTCACCGATTGAGACACGTGATATTTAATTTCTTAAAATGCACAAAACTGAAAAGTTGGAGGTGTATGCCCCGAACCGGATTCGAACCCACACCCTCCGGAATCGGAGGCAGAGGTCATATCCACTGGGCTATCACTGCTCTATCTACTGGGCTATCATCTATAAATACTTACCCATTTTTATTATAACCATGGTTTGTGTGCTAAATATCGAAAATGTGTAAGGAGCCTTAGGAGTGAGTGGAACAAGTCCTTGGGATTCAAACCAATGACGTAACTATTAATGAATGAATGTTGAATGAATGTTAATAAAATTAATAATACATTCTAGCAAAGTTTATTAAATCTCACAATATTTATAGATAAATTTATTATACATTATTAATGTACTAATTAATTCATCGCTTAAATTTATCAACAGGCTTGGGTATTTTCTTCATGAATATAGTGTTTTCATCAAAGTATGTATTGAACTTTTTGTATGCATATCTCTGCCTTGGATCCTTTTTACAGTATGATGGTGTCAAGTTGATCATTAGACCTGCAAAATTAAGTTTACATAATTACATAGACTTAGAATCTTTGATTATTAAAGGGCATACAAATAGGCAATCATCCAGACCCCCCCCCCCCCCCCCGCGGCTTTACCCATGTAGATCCTGTTCCTGTAGGAATACAGGATTAGAATTAGTATGTTACTCACTAACAAAGTCGCTTTTGATTAATGAAAGAATTTTTCAAGTTGGTCCAGTAGTTTCAGAACCTCTTCAATGCAAACAAACATGCAAACTTTAGTCTTTATAATATTATACAGGTATGAGTTCATGACTAATCTGATGTCTACAACTTTTAAAATAAAGCTACACAATGGTGTATTTTAGCATTGCTGAAATTTATATGAAAACATGCATTTTTAGTAATTTATATAAAAATGTGTGTGCTATATCAATAAAAAAGTAATAATATACATTTATTGTTTAAAAACAGAAATCACCAATAGACAGTTTATACACAATCTATTACTAAAAAGTAGACAAACCCGCTTTCTGAGCCATTGAAACCATTTTTCCAACTTTCTTCTGTTGCCGACGGCAGAGCCCTGTGATACGCCGCGGCAACATACAACCGTCTGTTCTTACAAACTGGCTTAAGATCAAGACGTCTGTATGCTTAACATCTAGGTCCAAAGCACACATATAGCAAGTATGCTCTGTCTTTTCGACAGGAGCTAAATCTTTGATTTTCTCCGCTCGTATTAACAGCTCTGTATGCGGAGAAGGCACTGTCACTCCTTCCACAATTAATGTAGATCCTTCTTTACGTTCATGCACTGAAAATAAATTAGTAAAATTGAAAAAAGTTGCAGGTTATGTTAGTGATTGATATAATAAACTTATTACGTACATTCTTTAAGTTGTAAATGTTTTGTTGTTGATATAGATCGTACGAATGTTGACAATATTACATTTTTGGCTAAACAGTTCGCTCGAGTTAAAAAAGACATGTTAATGAATTATTAGCAAAACCTACTTTTGCAATATTTACAAAATGAAAAATTGACGTTTGTACTTTGAGGTGAAAAATTTAAACAACTTCACAGATAAATATGGTACTACCACAGATTAATAATAATTGTATAACAGAGTAACGTATTAACCACAGACTACAAATGAAGGTATTTACACCGTTATCTTTTTAGCCGTTTGTGATTTAAAGGGTTTCCTCCTTGGGGTAATAATTATATTCTTTGCACAGACCACTTTGTAGTAGAAGACAGAAGTATGGCTAGTGAAAATAAAGACTGAAATTACCCGGCAAATTCAAAAAAATATATAGATATTTTTTTGTCGTTTTTCCTGTTGGTGAATTTGGATGCGATGCATCTCCTTATCCAGTTCCTCTATGAAAAAGGTATAGCAACACGAAACGACGCCGGGTTTGGACTGTGACGCCGGGGGTTGCAGCTAGGTATACACTTACAGTTTTTTTTACCCCAAAAAGTAGCTCGATGTAGACACGTAGTGACTTTAAACTCTTTGGATGCAGATAGGGAAAATACCGGCCAAGTGCGTGTCGGGGTGTCGGGCCAGGCGCAGTGTATCTTATCTCTTTATTTTTTGTAAACAGTTATTAAAATATTTAAAACTTTTTTCTTTTACAATTTATTTCTCTTGAATATATAGTATTGAAAATTACTGACGCTTCTTATCTTATTGAAATTTTATTTTATTTTATTGCATTTTAGAAATTAGTAAACGGCTACGACATAGTCGTGTTCCGTGCGCTCTATCTGCTATCTAATATTCTTTAATCTGTGGTATTTGCTAAGATTTAAAAATGTACCGTTCGGACACTGTATGAGCAAATGTGTTATAGTTACATTAAGGAGTATGAATGTATGGATTTTTAACAGGTAACCCGATAGGAATCGTGTTCTTAGGACTCATCGTCCCTAGTATGGTTACATAATATGAATTAATCTAATATATAAATTTCTCGTGTCACAGTTTTCGTTGCCATACTCCTCCGAAACGACTTGACCGATTTTGATGAAATTTTTTGTGCTTATCCGGTATCTATGAGAATAGTCCAACATCTATTTTTTAATCCCCTAAGAGTAGGGTAGGGGTAGGGTAGAGGAAGTTGAAAGTTTACATCGAGTTTCACGCGGACGAAGTCGCGGGCGTCCGCTAGTAAATTATAAATAGCAAAGAAATAAAACCAATAAACAGATAGACGAGAACGTCGTCATCAACCCATATTCGGCTCACTGCTGAGCTCGAGTCTCCTCTCAGAATGAGAGGGGTTAGGCCAATAGTCCACCACGCTGGCCCAATGCGGATTGGCAGACTTTCACACACGCAGAGAATGAAGATAATTCTCTGGTATGCAGGTTTCCTCACGATGTTTTCCTTCACCGATTGAGACACGTGATATTTAATTTCTTAAAATGCACACAACTGAAAAGTTGGAGGTGCATGCCCGGGACCGGATTCGAACCCACACCCTCCGGAATCGGAGGCAGAGGTCATATCCACTAGGCTATCACTGCTCTTTATTTCATTTTTATTGAATTAAATTACACACTAAAACATTACTAAAGGTAACATTTCATTCATTCTGAGATAAGAAATTACTAAAACGAATATAAATATGTGTGTCCCACTAGATAATGTATGATAAATACTCCCTTACTTACGTCTACCTATTCTCATCGAGTTTTCTAATAAAAAGAATAATTTTCTGCAACTTCTACTTCAGCATTAATTATTGCTAAAACGTTTACTAAGTTTCATATACTTAAATATGAAAGTTAACTCGTTTCTTACTTACTTATTTATTATTTAGCTACTCAATGTGTCATCATGAAACTATTTTGTATGTTGTCTACAAATTAGGCTACATTCACACGGCACTGTCCTGCACGTTTTTAACCGAAATCAACAAAAGGAGGAGGTTCGCAATTCGACGCGTATGTTTTTTTTTATTTTTCCCTCATAAACTTTTCATAAAAATCGGTTCAGTAATTCTGTATTAAAATTAAAATAACGAAAATTACCGTTCTGTGTCGCTATCGTTCACTATGCTAGGAAACACTAAAAACAGAGAAATAAAATATTTTTTAAACAAAAAAATTAAACCGACTACAAAATCACACTTCAGCCGATTAAATCTCAAAGTTTTAGGATTTAAGTCGTCACTGGCTTGGCGATGCGCGCGCATGCGCTGAGTAACGTCAATAGGTATTATACTTTATTTTACAAATAAAATAAAATCTGGCCGAGTTTGTTGTGGGCTCTTCTTGGAACAAGGCGCGATTGAAACCTTCGTAAATTAAGTTTTAACTTTTCGAACAATTACTATCACCATTATCTTATGATATTACATTATTACCTGACGTTTCGAAGTTTATGTGATCTAAGAACACTTGGGTTATTAAGACAAATCTAACATCTTAATTACGAAAATTCGTCCAGCGAGTTGGAAGATATGAGGTAATAAAGAATATTACAAACATACACACAAGATACGCGCGAAAAACATAACCCTTCTTGCAGTCGGGTAAAAACATTTTGATTGTTTGCATTAAATATGCTCTGAAACTACTAGACCGATTTTAAAGTTTTTTTTTCTTTGACCAATGGAAAGTTACATTATCGGCGTGTAACATTCGGTAGTATTTTATTCCCGTATTTTTAAGGTAATGGGTCAGTCAGCTAGTGCTATTATAAATAGAAATAGAGCTACACTACCTTTGAATAAGAGTCTTCTAGATTTTTCTTTGCCATTTGACATACGTTAGAAAGTGACAAAACCTACTGTTAGCTCTAATTCGCACGAGAGTTTTTTAACGGACGTTAAAAAAGCGTTCAAAAATAGTATGAATTTAAATTATAATCTAACGCCCAAAATTGAAAATACAAAACAGCTCGAGAAAAAGCGTCGAATTTAAAAAAAACGCTGTAGAGTGTACATATACTTGGGAATTCATTTGCCGTATTTGAACGCTTTTTTAACGCCCGTTAAAAAACTCGTGCGAATGAGGGACACTTATCAGAAAGTGATAAAAGTTTAAATAATACAGTTTTCACCTGCCACATTACTTGTGATAATTTGACCTATTTCCTTATAACATACACTTTTCTTATAATGTATAACTTTTTATAATGTACACTTATTTTTATGCCCCACTCATTTTATTGTTTATAAGACTGTTATTACACCAAAACATGATTGTGAGCACACAGTTGAAGTAAAATTTCTTTCATAAATAAAATAAAATACTCGATTAGAGAGAAACTTGAAAATATTAGCTGTTATTAGCGCCATCTCTCGTGTCGCACTTACTTCACATGCAGGAGTCGTAGTTTAGCAGTCTTACTGCAGATGGCGTTTTGTCAATTCGATTACATTTTTCGTAACACAATAACCAGTTTGCTCCCCAAGCCCAGACAGCGTTAAAAAATTTAAATTCAATAAATTATTGTTAAACTATTCATCATGCTCCTCATCTATCGGTTCTATTTTGACGCTGACAAAGTCAGTTGGCTCCAACTCCTCATCGCCGCTCTGAGCTTCCTGCTTTATCTGCGGCTCCTTCTCTTTATCATCGCTGCTGTCTTTTCCACTCTCGTTGCCTTCGGAATCGTTCTCTTCTTTCTCCTCATCGGAATCTTCCTCATCTGTGGCAGTGTTGTCAGCCATTTTCGGTTGGTTCGCGAAGTTTACGAAATCACTGATCAATATATCGGGGATTTTAATTTTGGCGGGTCCAAATATGTTGGTCATGGTCGCTTCGTCTAAATTGAGCTTGCAGTCTCTCGGCTCTATGCGGTCGAAGAAGTCCTTGAGGTCGACCTCGGTACCTCTGAGCCCGTGGCGTTTTCTTAGATGTTTTATCATAGTTCTTTTGACGGCGTAGGTTTTGGTACAGCATTTGCACTGGAAAAATTAAATAAATTAATGTACCTAATGTATGTCAAAATAACTTTTTATTAATTTTATTACAGCTCTGCAAATGCATGTTTCCAACATGCATTTGTAGAGCTTTCCTTTTTGGTGATTGTTAGTCTGCTTCAGTGTGTTTTGAATGACATCAGATAATTCTGTATTGTCACTTAAAGTAATCGTGCATACAAAAAGTGCATATAAATAAAAGTACTGCTATTAACTAGCGTCACAATTTCGAGAAAGAGGTGAACCGTCGAATCCAACTCGGCTGGGCTTTCGGGAAACTTCGCGACATCTTTTCGTCCGAAATTCCTCAGTGCCTGTAGACAAAACTCGAACAGTGCGTGTTGCCAGTGATGACATATGGTTCCGAGACTTGGTCGCTAATTATGGGCCTCATAAAAAAGCTCAGAGTCACACAGCGGGCGATGGAACGAGCTATGCTCGGAGTATCTTTGAGTGATCGAATCAGAAATGTGGAGATACGCAGAAGAACTATAGTTCAACGTGTCGCGAAGGTGAAGTGGCAATGGGTGGGGCCGATGGCCGTTGGGGACCTAAAGTGCTGGAATGGCGGCCTCGCGCCAGAAAGCGCAGTGTTGGTCGACCCCCCACCAGGTGGACTGACGACATCAAGCGAGTCGCAGGTATTCACGCAGGCGTCTCAGTATCATGATGTTTGGAAGTCCCTACAAAAGGCCTATTTCCTGCAGTGGACGTCCATCGGCTGATATGACGATGACCCGGGGTAACCTATTTTGGTGTCGGTATCAATACACACGCATCGTCTTCACCGCTTTCAGCAACAGCGATAATACTCTTTTTAACCTAAATTCACAAGAGGCATTCCGCATGGTGCGCAAGTGGCGCGGCATGTAGCGCGCAAGGTGTGGCGTGCATTACCAGGAATGTGTTGATGTTGCTGTGCGTGATGACGTGGTGGCGCAGGCCGGCGGCGCTGGTGAGCAGCTTGTGGCACAGCGGGCACGAGAACTGCGCGCGCGTGTGCATGGTGCGCAAGTGGCGTAGCATGTAGCGCTCGTCTTGATACGTTTTATCTGAAAAAAAAAGCATTACAATAACACTACTAACTAAAGGCTTCAGAGTAATATGCACGTCCTTTCTATTTTCTTTTCTCAGAATGGCCCAATGCGGATGAGCAGACTTCACTCACGTAAAAATTGAAGAAAATAGAATTGAGAAAATTCTCAGGTTACCGTTACCTCCCGATATTTTCCTTCACCGTGATATTTAATTCCTTAAATTGCACAACTGAAAAGTTGGAGTTGCATGCCCCGGACCGGATTGAAAGCTACGCCCTCATAATCGATGGCAGAGTTCATATCCACTGTGCTGTCACGGCTTACCGCAAGTTGGTGAATGCGTGAGGGAAACTTGTAATCGGACGATGCGTGCTGCCATCTACAGGCACAATGAAACAGTGTTTGTTATTTTTAAACTACAAATAGATGGCATCCTTAGAGAACTTTGAAACAATCCTTTTTTGTACACTTGTAAAAAAGGAGGAGAACCGACGAATTGAGAAATTCGTCGGATATTCTTATTTTTTTGAAAGATGTTTTACTTCTGGAATGTGGTACAAACACTCGTTTTTTTTATCTGTCTGTTTATCCAAATATTCATTCCGGAAAAATGTGTGTGTTATTCCCCGGTGTCCGCGGGATTTGTAAAAACTGTATTTCAGTAGAAATACAGTTTTTACAAATCCCGCGAAGTAGCGGTCACGAGTTAATAAATTAACAACAACTGATTTATGATTAACTAATTTGTGGTTAACGGTGCAGGTTGATGATCTAGTTTATGAGCTACTAGCAGCGATGTCCACGTTACCTAACGAGGAACTGAACAAGTCATCAAATACCCTCTAATTTATACCATCTTTGTTGCAACAACTTCGTACAAATACCTCGTTTTTATAATAATACTAGCGGACGCCCGCGACTTCGTCCCGGTGAAATCAGTTTTTCACAAATCACTCGGGTACCATGGATTTTTCCGGAATGAAAAGTAGCCTATGAGTTAATCCAGAGTAAAACCCACTTATACACACACACACAAACAAACTTTCGAATTCGTAATATTAGTGTGATTGATATCCTTAAACTCAATCCTTAAGGTTGAATTTGCTCTGTATTTGGGATTTTATTGAATACTGGACTATATTTAAAGGCCTTTAAGTATAATTTTCTTTACCAATAACTCTAAAACTGTCAAAGCAAAATTGGCCAGTTTTTAAGTGAAATTTTCTACATGATTTTAAACTTATTTCGTGGTTGTTCATTATGAATGTTATTTAAACGAGTACATACCACGATAAAACGACGAGATTTTTATTGTCGATATTTCGACCCAGTTGCATGGATCGAATCGAGATGAGAAGTTAAGTCAGCTGTTAGGGGCAGAATCGAGAAAGAGGGTAGATCGATTCTGCCTCTAACAGCTGACTTCACTTCTCATCTCGCAACTTCAGTTCCGTCGTGACCACGATCTATGCAACTGGGTCGAAAAATCGACAATAAAAATCTCGTCGTTTTATCGTGGTATGTACCCGTTTAAATAACATTCATAATGAACAACCACGAAATAAGTTTAAAATCATGTCAAAACGTAAAGTTGTCTCTTACCACACAAGGGGCACTTGACCACCTGCCGCTTCTTCACATGCGTCTTCATATGCTCGCGCAGCGCGCAGCCGCTCGTGAACACCTTGGCGCACACCGTGCACGACTCCAGGTCTGAAACGGGCCCTCCACTTCTTTAATACATTATGGCTTTACTACTACAGTACAACTAATAGTAGTTAGGTAGTACAAGAGACACATATAACTGTAATACTCTAACGATCATTTATAACATGGATTATGTTTGTAACCTCAATTTCCTTCAAATAAAGTGGACCTAATCTCGAATAAGAGGTACTGCTTTATAGTTTATACATAAAGTTAATAATTAAAGTAAAGGAATCAGCGTATGACGTGACTTGAAGCAGCAACAGTGATTGCACCATTGGTTTGTGATAGAGGAAACACCTCGAGCAGGTCCCAGGACTTGTGATCTTGGATGAAGGTTTAAGGCATCCCTTTTAAATGGATCAACACTCCTCTGCCTGAAATGTTCTCTGTGCCTACACTTTATGATCAAAATCGAGTTTCAAAAAACCATTATAATCATTATATAGTTTACAGTATTAAAATCAACAATTTATTTTACTTTTACTTCCTATGTGAAGAAGACATACATACATTCTAATAAGAGGTAACTGATGGGCATTATTATAAGGCCTAGACTGCTGACATACTCACTTTCTCCTGTGTGTTTCCGTATATGATATGTGAGCTTGGACTTCTGGACAAACGTTTGTCCGCAGTAGAGACAAGCGAAGGAACTGTCTCTTGAATGTGTTCTGGAAACAACATTTTTTTTTTAAATAGCAAATATTATGTATGCGACACAAAATAAATGAAGGCAATAGTATCATTTTATATTATATTATTTACGTTATAAAATTTTGACGATTATAAATTGGCACACCAAGCATACGCTAGGATCAATAACACACCTGGTATGTGCAGTGCAAGCGCCCTTGTCGGCGAAGGCGCGCGGGCAGTGCGTGCAGCGGTAGGGCCGCTCGCCCGTGTGGCGGCGCTCGTGGCGCAGCATGTTGGAGCGCTGCACGAAGCGCATGGGGCAGTAGGGGCACACCAAGCATACGCTAGGATCAATAACACACCTGGTGTGTGCAGTGCAAGCGCCCTTGTCGGCGAAGGCGCGCGGGCAGTGCGTGCAGCGGTAGGGCCGCTCGCCCGTGTGGCGGCGCTCGTGGCGCAGCATGTTGGAGCGCTGCACGAAGCGCATGGGGCAGTAGGAGCACGCGTGCCGGGGGCCCTCATGGATTTGAACGTGCTCGCGGTACGAATCCTTCTTCTGTGGAATTGGGGAAAAATAAAATTACCAATAAATCGGTTATAATTAGAAGGGCGTGAAATAAAAGTTGAACGGTGACAGTTGCCTTATGACGTTCATAATACGTGCTAATATCGTAAAACGCGGCAAACTTTCAATAGCGAAACGAACTGCCACCGTACCCATCCTATCTGAAAAATACTATAGTTATAGTTAAAGTGGATGCAGTCTTCCTTAATAGCTTATTCATTATCTGTTGTCTCATCCAAGCCTGTATAAGAGACATCTGAAATGTCAACCCTCTCTTATTCTGTCAAGTCGTCACGCAGTCAGCGTATCCAAAACTGCTTCATTTGTGTATTAATTATTTTAAATAAAAATAAAATATCAAACTTCATAGATAGTAAAGTATTTCATGGATGGCCCAAGCAGGTGGCAGTGGCAGTAATCACTCACCGCGAACACTTTCCCGCAGTAGCTGCAGGTGTAGCTCTGCTTGTTGGGCAGGTGGTCCTGCTTGTGCATGTACAGCGAGGACTTGTACTGGAACGACTTGCCGCACTCGGAGCACTCGAACGGGTGGCGGCCGGGGTGGCACAACAGGTAGTGTAGTTTCCTATAACAAATTTATATTGTAATAAATCAACTACGAAATATAATAAAGTTCATGGTTCCATAATGTAGACACAAGCTACAGAGGTTCCGCTAGCGATAGGTCCCCGATTTTTAACGTCATTCTTGGTTACCATCCACGGTCACGGAGGCGTCAAAAATTATAACAAAAACACCTTTTCCCGACGGCTCTCTAAAGCGATGAATGTGCGCTCGCCCAAAACTCAACATTTGAGTTCTACAACATTTTCTATTAAGGAGCGTACGGCACTTCCAAAATCATACAGTGAACGAGTGTGCTTTAGACTCCACTGAAGTAAAACTTCTTTCAAATTAAGTAAAAGAGAAACTAAAAAAAATTTTAGCGGTTAGTAGCGCCATCTACCGAATCAGACTTGCTTTACTTCCCAAGCTCCTACTATAGTATGCGCGTTATCATCTGAGTCGTCCGGTCATAAAAGTCAAAAAAGATAGGAATGTGCAGCGCGCCTACCTGCGCACCCTAATTATCGATAAACGGCTACCTGCGCACGTGCTAATGATGAGTCAATAATGATTTGGACGATTCTGATTGGTCGGTTTCTAATGTAATTGCATTGCGTATTTTTTTTGCTATAAATGTGTTTACTGCAATTAAATAAATACATTCATGTGTTACTCGTTGCGCACTATGGATACTTTATTTTCTAACGTTGATCTGAAGAAATTACATGGCGATATTAGCCCTCAAGCTCGAACACTGATTCACAACGTATTCCTGTTTCTCAATGAATTGAAAAGTGATCCGAATAAAGTGGCTTCTCTAAATTTCAACAAACCACGTGAAATGGCCGCATTTGTTTGTGGTGTGAGCAGAGCGACAGTGGACCGAATCAAGACGGAAGTATCACAATCAGGCAGTACCTGTATACCAAGAACAAATTTTAAGAAACCACAAACCGTCACTAATATTGACGATTTTGATAAAAGTGTGTTGAAGCGAACTGTAGCTTCATTTTATGAGAATGGAGAGTATCCATCCGTGGCGAAAATTTTAGAAAAATTCCGTGAACAATTACCCGATTTTAAATGCGGCAACACTTCAATGAGAATACTACTGAAGGAGGTTGGGTTCCAGTATAAGAAAAATAGCGAAGGACGTAAATATTTAATGGAAAGAACTGATATTGTTTGTGCTAGAATGGACTTTTTAAGGAAATTGGATTTACTTAGAAGAACTAACGATCAGCGACCACGTTTCTATCTAGACGAAACATGGATTAATCAAAACCATGCAAGAAAGAGGATGTGGCTTGGAAGCAACGATGAAGGAGGTTTCAAGAATCAGCCTGTGGGAAAAGGCCAAAGATTAATAGTTTGCCATGCGGGTTCTGCAAGGACTGGCTTCGTTCCAGATGCGAAGCTAATATTTAAAGCGGTGAAATCAAAGGATGCTGATTACCACACAGAAATGGATGGCGAAACATATATGGCATGGTTTTCCGAATTCCTGAATCTACTTGAAGAGCCCTCAGTTATAATTGTCGATAACGCAAGCTATCATTCGATACAGTTGGAAAAGATACCCACAAGAAACACGAGGAAAGCTGAAATTCAAGAATGGTTGACAAAGAAAAAGATTCCATATTCCAGCAACGAAATTATTGAAGAATTAATAAGAAAAGTAAAAGCCAGTAACCCGCAGAAGGTCTACGCTTTAGACCATCTGGCAAATGAACGAGGTCATGAAGTAATAAGGCTCCCTCCATATCACTGTCAATATAACCCAATAGAATTAATTTGGGCACAAGTAAAGGGAGAAGTTGCGAAGAATAATAATACCTTCAAGATAGCAGATGTCGAAAATCACCTCCACCGAGCCATAGAAAATGTCACACGAGAAGACTGGGCCAAATGTGTTAGGCATGCCGAAGAACTTCAAAACAAAGATTTACAAAAAGCTCTAATTAGAGATCACGCGCCGCTTATAATAAATTTGGCAGAAGACGAAGATTCTGATGATGAAGACTCAGATGAAGATTAATTTTATTTAGTTAATAATTATATAATATGAAATATGTATTATATTAAATCAAATATTGTTAATTTTTTTAATTTTGTGAACAAGATACGATAATAAACTTTACTTATCGATAATATGTCTTTCATTGTTACACCCTTCACTAGACGGCTCCATAAGACCCATAAGTGCAAGCGAGATAGATATAGAGAAATGATTTATGGCCCTAAGACTCAGTTGTTAACGCGCGTACTATAATTAGTTCGCAATGGGGATGATGACTAGGTTTGAATATATTGATTTTTATGATACATTCGGGTAAATAGGGTCAATGTTAACTAATTTATACATAAAAAGCAAAGATTGTATGGATATTTGCAAAATAAATGAGATTATAAAATTTCAAAAACTACTAAATTTTTTTTATCGTAATTAGATGAAAATTCATACAGTTTTAGCTTCCTTACATTAAATGTGACATTTTTTAATATATGAACTATAAAGATAAACACACAAATAACAAAGATATTAGTAATTTTGTTTGAACGCGCATACAAATCTAACGATCATTACATTGCCTATGACGTCATTTTTCGAGCCATTTTGTATGGGGCGTTTTTCAGGGATCCGCGGCAGCGCCGCAAATCTGACTCTTTAAATACCTGTAGCTCCGAAAGTAATGATCGCAGATACACTGTTCCTTTTACAAAATTGCTTTACTATTAGTATACTCTTAATTTATATACAATTTAAAAAACTGTCATCATCCCTATTATGCCGTTAGAGAACTTAACGGATTCGGCGCTTGGCTAACGTGTTTTGTATCGTAGTTTAGCAGTGTTACTACAGATGGCGCTTTTCTCGGCGCTAAAACCCAAAGGTATGTCATTTCAATTACACTTCTCGTAATGCATTCACCAGCTCACAACACAAGTCAGGCGTCCGTAAAGAAGTTTTATTTCAAAAAGGCTGCATGTTGTACTCACCTCTCGTCGATGGTCTGCAGCACCTCCTTGCACAGCTTGCACTTGAACTTGCCGGGGCCATGCACCTGCGCCATGTGCGTGCTGCACGAGCGCGCGCTGACGAACTCGCGCTGCATGTTGTACTCACCTCTCGTCAATGGTCTGCAGCACCTCCTTGCACAGCTTGCACTTGAACTTGCCGGGGCCATGCACCTGCGCCATGTGCGTGCTGCACGAGCGCGCGCTGACGAACTCGCGCTGCATGTTGTACTCACCTCTCGTCGATGGTCTGCAGCACCTCCTTGCACAGCTTGCACTTGAACTTGCCGGGGCCATGCACCTGCGCCATGTGCGTGCTGCACGAGCGCGCGCTGACGAACTCGCGCTGCATGTTGTACTCACCTCTCGTCGATGGTCTGCAGCACCTCCTTGCACAGCTTGCACTTGAACTTGCCGGGGCCATGCACCTGCGCCATGTGCGTGCTGCACGAGCGCGCGCTGACGAACTCGCGCTGCATGTTGTACTCACCTCTCGTCGATGGTCTGCAGCACCTCCTTGCACAGCTTGCACTTGAACTTGCCGGGGCCATGCACCTGCGCCATGTGCGTGCTGCACGAGCGCGCGCTGACGAACTCGCGGCTGCATATGTTGCAGTTCACTGGCTTTTCCGACTTTGCTGATGGGCCATGAATCATCTGCATAAATAGTTAGACTTATATTTGACAAATAATATAACCCTACTTGATAATTCCAGTTATTGTAACAACTTTATACAAACTAACACGTTTGTTAGTTGTTCTTACAATAATTAAGATTACAATAATTAAGAGATAATGTTTCACATCAAATTCAAATTGATGTCTCTATTATGGTAAGTTTCATGTATAGGATAATGTCAGAATTATTTATGGAAATTAAAAACCTGATTACAGACATTGATTAGTTACAATTAAAGTAAAATCATAATTTAAGTCCTCATATCTTGCTACTGTGGTTGGAGTGCACACACACATATGCTAGTTATAATATTTTTATAATAAATTGAATAACAGAATTGTTCTACAGCATTTTCTAGAGTTATAATATCCTTATCATATTGAATTACAGAATTGTTCTCTATGTGCTGTCACGTTAATTTTATTTGAATAATTAATAAAAATACAGCATAATATTGAAGTTGTCTTTCCTACCTCATACATAAACATACCTTGACATGTAGTTTGAACGACTTGCGGTGACTCAGAGGTTTGAACATACAAGCATCTAAGGAACAATAAAGTTTCCTAATTTCCGGATGATGGTCATCAAAATGGAGTCTCATTTTGTCATAACTTGGCTCTACAACGTAGCACAGGGAACACTTTATTAGATAGATTGGTTGTTCTTCATCATTTGAATGGCTTTCTATGTGGTGATGGATGTACCATACCTGGAAACAAGAGAGTTTCATTATTATCAACTTATTTTACCAACCCACTACAGGGACAGGCCTCCCTACTTACAGAGTTTCGGCCCACCACACTACTCCAATGTGGGCTGTGATTATTTATGGTTAATTAATGTCCACTATCAGACGTAAATGACAATGACACCGAAGGCTTAACATGCTCTTCAAGGCACGAGGATGTAATACCACTAACTTCCAAATTCTGCACTGAGAATTTAGCGAGAAAATCTCAGTATGTCAAAGCTCAACCCAGGACCTCATGATTAGAAAACACAGAGATATTGATATTAAGGATTGTACCGCTATTGGTCAACATTTGTCTTTGTCTCGTGTCAAAATGTTGTGAACTTTGTATCAAAATCTTAGAACTTCTTGGTTGCTAATAAAGGACTTTTCCCAATTTTATATGGAGGCTGGGCCCTTATTCCGAGTGTCAACTAAGCAGAACAAATTATTTTTATCTTAAAAGAACATAAAACCTAAGCTAAAAAAAATTTTTGGAACATTTTTTTTATTTAATTATTTTAATCCTTTTTTTTTCATTATCTGACAACATTAATTAAGAGTTTCTATCATGGCAACATGCTCGTAACTCACACCCTGACAGATTTTTGTACCGTTCGTTTAGGGCGTTTTTAAAGCAATTTAAGGATTTTTTTTGTTTAATGCTTCTCTGTCTACGATTTAATGTTTCTTTTTAACTTGAGTCTTATGGACATTTGACAATATTGTATGACATGACAGCTTACACCGGATATGAATTCAATTCCAGGTGTTTTTATTGGCTGTTTTGAACACTTTTACTGTATTGTCTATGTTTAATTTGTAGACAAGGGAGTGAATCAAAAAATATTTATCTAATTAATGCAGATTCCAAAAATTCAGAAAATTATTATCTCAACAGCAATTTGTATCTTCTATCTGTAAAAAAATATCGACCTGCTTATATATTATCAATAACAAAGGCCCATTTTTGGACATGTCCTTTAAAAGTACCTTTTCAAGTAGTTTTATCCTACTAGTTAGTAGTTACATCTATTACATGATAAAAGTATGTGTTATGCACCCACCTTATCACTAAAGGTTTTAGAACAACTCTCACATTTGTAAAATTCATCCTTATATTTAGTGAAGTGCACTCTAGTCTGATGGGATTCTCTTTCAGTTTCATTCCAAAATAATGTTGGGCAATATTTACATTTGAATCCCAAATGAGGACTAAAACAGTTATCATAATCTAAAGAAGCCCAGTGCTCTGTTAAATGTAGTCTAGTTTGTTCTCTATTATCAAATTCCTTATCACAAAACTGACATATCCACAAGTCTTCAAAATCACCCAACTCCTCAGATATATGTTTAGACAAATCCAAGTAAGTGTCAAATGTTGTAGCACATACTCTACACGAAAACAATGGCAATGTCTTAACACTATGCATTTTATTTAAATGTGTGGTAAAAGAATGAGCACTTTCAAATTTACTTTTGCACAATGCACATTCAACATCCATATCTATATCTCCTTTTATCCTTTCGTAGTCTATATGAGAGACTTCTGGTACTGTTTTTTCATTTATATAACTGAGAGATTTGTCAATATACTCGTAATAACATTTCTCAAGTAAAATAACCTCTGTATGTGTAATATCAAAGTCTTCCTCTCCTTTGTAGTCTATGGTTTCATCATTTTGGCTGTTTTCGTCTTTTTCACTCATCTCATTGTCATTGTCATTTTCTTCCTTTTCCTTTTGTACTTTTTCATCTGTATCACTGTGGCTTTCTTCTTTAACCTCTGGCATTATAAGTTGTGAGTTGTCCTCTGTGTTTGGTGTCAAATTTGGTTCAGGTTCCTGATATGGTACAAAAGTCTTTGGTACTAAATCTACATACCCAAGCCTGCCATAATCTTTCAGCTGTTGCTGGAGGAAACGATCGCTTACTTCTGCACCATTGACCAAAAATGGGGTATCTCTCCCAGCTATAATGTTAGCCATACATTTGAGTGTAAAATGATGGATGCCCATGAAATGGCCAAAAAATGCAGTCACATTAAAAGGGGTAGCATTTTCAGTTTTAATACACAACAAGCAAAGAAACTTTTCAGGGCAATCAGAGTCTATTAACCAGAGTAATTCCTCATCTTTCGATGCTACGTTTGTCACACCGTGTTTCTGGAATAGATGTGAATTATAGTCCAAATCAGCAGATACTCTGAAATGGCACAGTCGGCAATGAACAAGGTTGTGCACAGACTCCAGGTGGGTACGCAGTAACCTTTCTGTTGGGAATGTCTCAACACATTGGGAACAAGGCCATGGTGAATGAAACTTTTCATGGGCATACCACGCCTCTCTGTCTGGTACGAAATATCTGTAATCAAATAAACCACATGTCACATATCATTGTAATAATTAATGGTCACTTATATGGTAATTTAATATAAACTAATTTTTCATATTCAAAATGTAGTCATCTATTTTAGTACACATTATAGTATTGCAAACTGTTGTTTTTGTTAACTGTAAACTATTTTTTTTTTTTTGTGTGACTGTAAAAATATGAGTCAACTACCCTATTATGTAAATACTGTTACAGTCACTAGTGGCCTAAATAAATTAATAAATGGTGTTGAAACTCAATGTATAAACAGAAAACCTAATACAGACATGCATTATTTTGTGGAATCTCCGGATATAAAATGAGTAGTAGATTTAAGGTTTTGCTTTTCAATATGATACTGAAACATCTTATTCATATAATAATGGTAACTCCAGTTTCACCCACATAGTTCTTATTCCTATTGGAATAGGGAAATGAAATATAGCCTATATTTCTCCCTAATAATGTAGCTTTCCATTGGTGAAAGTATGCTTCTAGGTCCAGTAGTTTCAGAACTTATTTAATGTAAACAAACAATCAAATCTATCCTCCTTGTTAGTATAGTCCCATAATCATCATCCTTGTCTTAAACCGAACGAAACAAAAAGGAATGCAACTTAATTGATGCATTATCATTTTACAGGAGCACTGACAGAATAAATAATAATGAATAATAAATTTATTTAAACAGTACATTAAACATACAGAGTAGCTTGTGTTATGGGTACTAAGAAATTTGATATTATAATATTCATACACATTTATGTACTACATATACTTAATAATGTATAAATACACACAACCACTGGAAAAAGCCAGTGTTCAACACACAAATGTTTTACAGATGTGGGAATCAAACCCAGAGCCGTGGATGCAGAAAGCAGGGTCACTTCCCACTGCACCACATGGCCGCCAATAGAATATCATCAAATTATTACTGGTACATATACATAAATTATAATGATAGCTGAAACTATTATATTTAATCATTCTTTTTCCATTTTATTTTTAATGGAAAATGGTATTTGAAATTTGAATTCAAAGATTGCATAGAACATTTAGAGATTGAATTGCACTTACCTGCAAATGCCACAAAAATCTTTTTTGTGGTTCAATGCATAATGAAGTATCATTTTAGACCTATTTATGAACCAGTCCGGACACAGTAAGCAGCTGTAAGGGCCGGTTGGATTCAGATCTTTCAAATAAAGCCATACATCAGTGGGCCTTGCTATCACGGGTGGGACGATGATAGTGTTTAATTTCCGATTGATCTTAATCGTTACACCTAGCTTTCTAACTGGCGGAGGCTTTTTCTTCGTCTTCTTCTTCTTCTTTTTTTGTGGTACTTCGTAGTCGCTGTCAGAGTCTTCGCTCTGGGTTATTGATGCGTCGGGATCGTCCGGATCCTGGAATTGTTCAGGATTTTCCTTTTTGGCTGCCGCCAAAGTTGATAGTGGTTCATCGTCGGACTCATCGGATGTCATATTTAAATTGATCTTTAAAGCTAACTTAGGAAAAATTTTATATCCAGTTAATAATTTATTGATAATATTGTACAACTGATTATAACCAGACAGTTATATTTAAGACGAATATGATATGAAGTATTATAATTATTATTTGAAATAAAATTTCAGTACACATACAATTTTCACACACCCACTGAAAAAACTTAAGTGTAATAACCACAGATTAATAACCATAGATGATACATTATATATTGAGATAGATACGCAACTCTCATTTCGGTTAAAAAAAGTTATGTACCTTGATCACTAGATGGCGCATTCTAATTAGATTTATTGGCTACCCATAGATGGCGTTCTCTCTACGAGTACAATCTATATTTTAGTTGTATGACTATTGCTGTTTGTTTTCCTTAATTCTTATATAA
This sequence comes from Bicyclus anynana, assembly GCF_947172395.1. NCBI lineage: Eukaryota > Metazoa > Arthropoda > Insecta > Lepidoptera > Nymphalidae > Bicyclus > Bicyclus anynana. The sequence continues at coordinate 3,019,403 of NC_069096.1, read as the reverse complement.
GAATTATTAATGAAAAAAATTTAACATAAACATAATATTTACAAAATCACCTATTTCACTATATAATACTAATGTACCCAAATATTTAAAATAGCCAAATTTTATAAATATATAGAAGTAAGGAAAACAAATTTCAATAATCCTTTAAATATTCAAGGATTTTTAATCAAAGAAAGAAAAGAAGATTCTTATTATTCAACGATTTATTTTTTCTTTTGTGATTATGAAAATATCTTAATGCACTTCAGCAGCCTGATAACATTAGTGCACCAACTATGAATATTGACGTTTATGATTATAAATAACCACTGATCACCTTTAAGAATTCGTAAAATTGCTGGCGACATTTTCGCCACGCCGTTTCGCGACACACCGGGCCGCCTTCTGAGCATAATTCCGATGGTGGTCGAGCATGTTCCATGGTTAATTATTCACTATGCACACCAAATCCACAAGTAATACCCATTATAAACACTTATTTCTACCAATTACATCTTATTTTAATATTTTTCGTTCACCACTGTCACCATGTTTTAAATTAAACTCTGATCCCGATTGTGTGCTGACTTTTTATTGACATAACATAAACATCACTATAGCAACAACAGAAAAAATTCAAAGACAGCTAAACTGTCATATTTTAAAACTCAAATAATGTGCTTCATGCGTGCCATCTATATTGTGCCTGAGAAAACTTCGCTTAAGTTTTTGTACCGTGAGCGCTGGAAGACAGCACTTCATACAAAATATTTTACGTAAGCGAACTGTGCGGAAGTTTCACCCCCATGTTAATAACTAACAGTATATATACCTATGGAAAAAACACAGGCACAAAACCTTTGACACCAAAACTGTCAGCTAGGGATGGGGTTGGCGAGATGAGATCGATTAAATAAAGAATCGATTTTTGGAGCCAAAAAAGTCGATATTTTGAATCGATATATATTATGGAATCGATATACAATATTGAATCGATACTTTAGCCCTGTAAATCAATATTCGATAAATTCTGTTTTTCTCGCCTTATATCAAGCATGCAAAAGTTCTTTGTGAATTGATTCATCAGGCTTTGGTATGGTTATCTATCTTGTTTTTCAGAAAATTAACATGATTTTTTTAAAAATCAATCTTGTAAATCTCGATTTTTTGAGAATTGATTTATCAAGTTACGTTATGGTTATGTATGATTATTTAACTTGTTTTTCATGGAATATAATTATATTTTCATTGTATAGGTAAACTTGAAAAACTATCCTTTTCAAAGAAATCGGCCTTTTAACTGTCTTTTTTTTAGTGAATAGAATTATCAGGTTCCGATTTGAACCGATTCGAATCGATTAAAAAGTCGATCTTTTTTCGAAAGATCGCCATCCCTACTGTCAATGTCAGTCTAATACTTTTTAAACTGGTTTTACTTACGGATAGGAGTTCTAAATTTTTTGTGACTAAAAAAAATCAGATGAACAATAATATCATTATTGTAAATAAATATTTTTTAATGTGAATAAATAATTTCCTAATTCAGTAAATTCAATTTGACTTAATTTAGTAGTAAATTATTAGTAAAATGTGAAAAATAATTAATTGTGTCACTCTATACCATAGATAAGTTTATAGACTCTGTATTTAAACGTTTCATTTTACGTTTAAGAAATGGATAATTTTCGGAGTTTCTAACACAAAATGTATAATATTTTGTTTTATCATTAATTATATTTTAACATTTAATTTATGTTATTTATTTAATAATCAATATTAATTCTTGGGAATTTCAGGAGGTTGCTTTGGTATTTTTAATGCTATGTGTAAAATGGATTTTTTTTATAAATGTCCCACCGTGGCAGCCATTTTATAGATACAATATTGTCTATGGCAAGAGCCAAAGAAAGGTGAAGCTAAACAAAAGGGTAGCATGTAGATAGCATTTATTTAAATAACAGTGAAATATATGATTTTAATGGAATATTACAATTAATTATGTGTTACGACAAAGTGAAATCAATTGTCGAGACAAAAGTGCATCGTATTAGTCAATAAAATGAAGCACAATGCATCGTGTAATGGTGGCCATTAGACAGTAATAATTATGTATATTGGCATACTTACAGTTTTACGAACCATCAATGATACGTCTTGAATCGGACTGCAGTGTGTAAAATCATATGTGAACATTATGTATACGAGACTGTTTATGTTATGTGAGTGATGAATAATATCCCAGTGTAAATAGTGAACACCATTACCATGGCCCAGAACCAAGGGGAGGTTCAAGTGACACCGAACCAACCTGTGAAAGACAAAGATATTTATGCTTGCTTGCCAGACATACGAACACATGGTTCGCTCGTGCTAGATGAACCTTACCCTGGCGGTGAGGAATTGCGATGGTTGCCTGCTCAGGCCACAGACAGAGATTTGGTAATGTACTTGAGAGCCGCTCGCTCTATGGCGGCGTTCGCTGGTATGTGTGACGGAGGATCCCCAGACGATGGCTGTGTAGCGGCCAGTCGTGACGATACTACTATCAATGCTTTAGATGTGCTACACGATTCTGGTTACGACCCTGGAAGGGCTCTTCAGGCTCTAGTGAAATGTCCTGTCCCTAAAGGAATTGAGAAAAAGTGGTCTGAAGAGGAAACAAAAAGGTTTGTGAAGGGCATCAGGCAATTTGGTAAGAATTTCTTTAAAATTAAAAAGGACTTATTGCCTCATAAAGATACTTCTGAGTTAGTTGAGTTTTATTATTTGTGGAAAAAGACTCCAGGTGCTAGTAGCAATAGACCTCACAGGCGTCGCCGGCAAACCTCTTTGAGAAGAGTAAGGAACACACGCAACTCTCGTGCAGGCACTCCCAAAGAGCAGACACCAGAAATTACGCCAACTGTGCCAGATACTAATGGTTCTAGACCATCACCAAACCCAAAAGAGGCAGGTGAAATGAGTTCTGTCACTGAAGATGAAAATTCAGAAGACGACAGTGATTCTAGGGATGCAGGGGATTTGGCTAAAGCAGATAATGGCAGAGTTGAGAATCCTGAAGATTCACCGAGCAGAATGAGAACAAGGAATAAATCTAAAGAACAGACCACTCCTAATGGAAAGAAGGGTCAAGATGAAAGTGATAATGATACTAAATCTAAGAAACCTATTAAACCAACCACACAAAGTACAAATAATAATATACCTACAGAGAAAGTTTTGTCATCACCTGTCAGTAAAGAAACTAAAAAGAAAGTTACTAATGGAAAAGTTGATGTTTCAAAAGTCAAAAAGCGTCTTCCAGATGATACTAAACTTGAAGGTATCATGGATGGTGATGTCCAAATGAAGAAAAAGAAAGCAGAAGAAAATGAACCACCAGAAAGTCCATCAGAAAGCTTAACCAATGACAGCTTTCCAGCAATGGATGACACTGAAAGTCATGAACCAGAACCTGAGGCATGTGACTTCAGTTTTAATAAAACAGATAAAGAACATCGGGATCAAAATAAAGAACCTGAACAACCACTAAAACCATTGGAAACTCATATCAAGGCAGAAATTAACGAGACTACTATTAAAACAGAAAAAGATACAATGCCTCCATTATTTAAAGTGGTGGCTGAAATAGATGAAAGAAATGCTCTAGACTTAAAAACTGATTCAAATCAGTCTGCTTCTAAAAATATGGAAACCATGGATACTAGACCTCTGTCATTATATTCTAAAACTGAACTTATTATACCAAAAGTTACACCCATGTCAACAGACATTATAGAAAAAATTAAAATAAAAGAAGAAATTGATACAGAGGATCATACAATAAACTTACAAAAAGAAGACTATCCAAAAGATCCACTTGCACACAATTTTTCTGGACATGTATTAAGTCAATCCAGCAAACCTTTAAATTTAGAAAATACAAATTTTTTTGTCAAGGATAGCCATATTTATAATCCCAAACTTAATCATAACATAAAAATTGAAGGTGTATCTAATAATATTTTCAATCCAGCCACTATGCCAAAAGACAATTCAATTATAAGAAATACTAAAGATTTTACAGGTGGGATGCCATTTTCATATCCTTCAAATATGAATTTTGCCAATGATCCTAATAAACATAATCCTCATTTAAATCCTTTAAAAACTGTTATAAAACTAGAACCTCGAGATGAATCAAGTGAGATGAAAAATCAAAACACACCAGAAATATTCACAGCTACGATATCAGCCAACAATAAAGTAGATTCGCCTAGTACTCCACGATTGGACTCTATGCAGAGAATTAGCCCGTCTCCAACGAATCCTCGATCATCGTCACCACCACACATGGAACACCCTGTTGCTACAAATACAGAACCTATTTCTCCAGCAAATGTTCAAGAAATGAAGTCTCAAGAATCTGACATTGAGGACAAGCAACCTACTGATTTAAAAACCCAACACACACCTAAAGTTGACAGTCAAATCACACATTTACGACCACCAATGTTTCAACCTCCTATTAGACCAGAAAATCTTGGAGTTAGGACTAATGAGGCACCAAACATTCCTGTATCCGGTCAAAATATGCCTCCTCCACCACTTAGTCAGTCAGCATCAATTACAGGCCTTTTACCCCCAGGTCCACTTATATCAGTAGGAAGTGGAGCCAATGTTGGACCTTATGGATTTATGCCGGCATCATTGTATGGACACCCTGGTCATCCAGGTTTAGATAAGCATGGTTCTATGCCACCCTTGATACATCAAGTACCTCCATCACACAGTCTTACTGGAACAAGCTTGATTTCTCAGCAAACTAATCAAAATGATTCATCTATGCCACAAGATCTCAAAATAAAACAAGAAGTACCAGATAACATGCCTGCAAACTTATCAACTCAAAGTGTATCTGATCCCTTGCAATCACTTAAGGAAGTGAAAGTGCCAGGATATCCAATTGGAAGTGCTATAGCCCAACATTTGAGCTCAGAGAGAGATAGAGAGTCAATATCAAGTGTAGAAAATAATAGCAGACCACCAAGTCAACCTCAAAATGAAAATCCTAATATGCCCAGTGCATTCTTAGGACCACGAATAGAAAGTATTAAGAAAGAACCAGATTTCTTGCACCAACCACATATAACACCAGTTTCACAAAGTCAAGGTAGTGATTCTGCTAGCACTGCTCCACCTGTGAAAAGTCCACATACACCTACACCAATAAAAAGCCAGTCAAGTCACAATGGAACCCCAGGACATCCTCGTCCATCCTCTACCACATCCCCATTTTCGAGACATTTGACAAGTCCATCTCAGCCCAGACAAATATCTGCCTCACCGATTCAACATACTCCGGTATCTCATTCAGCTCTCAATTTAATGAATCCAACACCACTCTCAATACCAGCTACAATGGCCGGTCCAATGATTCATTCTGGACAACAGCCTGGTCCACATCCTCATCCATTTGCTTCCCCGCTACATCATCCTCACCACCCTTTACTCCATCCGTCATCAATATTCCAGCTATCAGCTGCAGCAGCTGCACATGCCATGCACCCTTATTATCCTCACCCACATCCAGGGTATTCTATGCCATATCCATATCCATATGGACCTTTACCGCAGCCTCACCCCATACCACCCATGCATCCAGCGGCAAGTACGCCAGGAAGACATGACCCAGTGAAACCATCTACGATTGAATCAACAACAATGCTTAGTGCTCATCATAGTACCAGTTCATCTGTAACAACAAGATCTCTAAGAGAAATTTCTGAAAGCTCAGAGGATCCGAGAAATCCAAACGCAACAACAGAACGGCACCAGCTGCACGAAACTACAATGACCCACCATCACTCAACCAGCCATCACAGCGCAGTACATACCAGTACGGAAAAACAACCAAGTCATGTCGGCGGAGGGACTAATCACACCCTGTCTATATCGCATTCCACTTCAAGCAGTTCATCACAGTCTATTCAACATAAAATCCAGCAACAGAAAAGTAGTTCACATTCAAATTCACCTCTCCACTTGTCTGCAAGTTTATCTCAGACTACTAGTACTTCTTCGAGTGTCAATGTAACTAATAATCACACTCATCATCACTCGCATCACCTCGCTCACCACCCAGAGAGATTGTCGCCGGCAGATTCTATGGTACTTCGTCATCACCCAAAAATGCTTCCGGGAAATCCAAACCACCTCATGATTCAGCCACCTTCCATGGGACACCCGGGCTTGAGCCTAGGACTACCTCCTGGCCCAGGCCCGAGCTCCATTGAAAGCTTACGACTGCACGCTCAAGCTGCAGCTGGATTGCAAGCATCGCATCAGCGATCTGGCTCTCCCCATCAGTTACCACATGGACACCCACATCTACGGGGTCCTCCTCGACCCATACCTGATGAAAACCCTGAATTGAAACTGGAAACTCAGTCACAACCAGAAGAAGAGGAGATACCCAGCCCTGCTCACATACCGCATGGCCCCAGTCCGGAACCCAAAATCGAAGATACAGAGTGTCATAGATCACAATCCGCAATATTTTTAAGACACTGGAATCGTGGAGATTATAATTCATGCACGCGTACCGATTTGATATTTAAACCAGTGCCAGAATCTAAGCTAGCCCGTAAACGAGAGGAAAGACTTAGAAAGCAAGCTGAGAGAGATAGAGAGGAAAGAGAGAAAATAGCCCAACAGGCACACAGAAAGATAGCGACGCCAGAGAAACCTGAAACCAAACCACCTTCTAGAGGTGCTATTGAGACGATAAGTTCTCCTTACGATAGATTTCCTAGACCTCCTGGATACCCTGACACGCCGGCGTTACGGCAATTATCTGAATACGCTCGACCTCACGCGGGCTTCAGTCCCGGAAACATACCGCGCCATTGCATGGATCCGATGCTGCAGTACCAGTTGAGTTCCATGTACGGTGCCGCCGGTGCGCGGGAGCGGCTCGAACTCGAACATCTCGAGAGAGAAAAGAGAGACAGAGAAATCAGGGAGCTGCGAGAACGTGAGCTGAACGATCGATTGAAGGAGGAGTTACTCAAAAATAACGTCGGACCGCGGGCGCTCGATCCGCACTGGTTGGAAATGCATAGGAGATACGGAATGCCGCATCCGCCACCCCAGGGCGCCATTCCCGTGCAGTTCGGGCTGTACCCGCCGGGACACGGGCCCGCCGGCATGACGCAGTTGGATCGGGATCGGCTCGAGCGCCTGGGCATCCCGCCGACGGGCGCGGGCGGGCCGCCGGTGTCCGTGCCGGTGACGGGCGCGCCGCCGCACCACGCGCACCACCCGCACCCCGGCGTGGCGGCCGCGCAGATGGAGGCGGCGGAGCGGCTCGCGCTGGCCGCCGACCCCATGGTGCGGCTGCAGATGGCCGGCATCAGCCCCGAGTACCACGCGCACACACACGCGCACACGCACGCGCACTCGCACACGCACCTGCACCTCCACCCGGGCCAGCAGGCGGCGCAGGCGCAGCAGGACGCGCTGGGGCTGGGCCCGTACCGGCCTCTGCCGCACCCCGACCTGCTGGGCCGGCCGTACGCCGAGCAGCTGGCGCAGCAGGCGGCGGCGCACGAGCAGCTGCAGCGCCAGCTGCTGCTGGAGCGCGAGCGCGGCTTCCTGCACCCCGCGCACCACGAGGAGTTCGTGCGCCAGCAGCGCGAGCGCGAGCTCAAGGTGCGCGCGCTGGAGGAGGCGGCGCGCGCCTCGCGCCCGTAGGGGCCCGCGCGCCTCCCGCCCGGCGCCGTCGTGGTGATCGAGTGAAGTGAGGTGACACACACATACACACATACACAACCGGACGGTTTACATATTTACGTGTGACGATACCTGTAATTTATATATTTAAACATAAGTATTTAAGTTTTTATAATATTTTTATAGTCGCATGGTCGTGTAATAGGCTTGTTTCCATGCTCAAATTTATTTTGTAACGACTAGTCATAATTAAATTTTATTTGTAGAGAACATTGACTTACACGTTATTACGCAGAGTGCTGTTAGACTAAATTATTGTTTTATATTTTAATTATTTAATAATAATAATAATAATAAATAAATAGAGATCGAGGGTGCCGGTCTGCATTCTCGGGAATGGACCTCACTGCTTTATTTACGAAATAAATCGTGCTATGTACATGACATAATAAATAATAGGGTTATTCATTGTACTTTAAGATTCAAAGTTAAGACGAAAGTAGAGACAGTTCTTTCGAGACATGCCTTTTAATGGACTTGCCTTTTCCTGCCATAGTACCTGGACAGAGGCAGATTTTTTTCAAATTTAAAAGAGTTTCAATATTTAAACTTCACAATAATATCTACATGATAAATTAAAATATGAAGTTTCTAACTATAAATTGTTTCAAAAATAGTAACATATCAATGTTAAACGCAAAGTATTGTTATTAGCAAATCACAATAATAATTTTTCAATAGTCTGATAGATTGGAAAGGTGTAAATATTGACCTTGCAGATTACGAACACAGTGGACTATAATAAATTGATAGTAGTAATATATTCATTTTTAATTGCTACGTAGAACTTGATTATTGTAATTAGCTGTGTTATGACTGACAATTATTATGTACCTTGTAACTTTATAATGGTGTTGTAGATGTCGTGTCAAAGGAGCGCTGTCTTATTGGAAATGTGAATTCAAATTCAATTCATGTGTTGCGAGCCATAAACATTTATAGTAAAACTGAGCATTTTAAAAATTGCAAGTTTTAACTTTATTGCGCGGAGCCTGTATTCGATTTCTGAAATGAGCTATATGCCAGTGAAAGTCACGCCCAAATGGATTTAGTCCTTTTTTTAGTATTTATTCATTAAAATAATTTTACAAAAGACAACAATTTTAGATTTGGTTTTCTATAGAGATTTGTATGCATTTCGTAAAAAAATAGTTTTCTTTTTCAATGCAATCATTACTTAAATCAAGTCTCATATTAATTTCAAAAAATAAAAAATAACTATTTATTTATTACAGTATTATTTCGTTCCCGTGTTTATAATAATATTGTTGTACACCTGTTTGTCCCGGGCTCTGCATGGGTTATTCTCTCTGCCACACGATGGACCCGACACCCACCCGGTAAATCCATGGAATGTTAAGTCACTAGTCTTAGAGAGTGCTCTTTTTATTTGACGTCAGCAATAGTCAAATTACTAAACTACATTTGTAAGTTAAATTAGACTTAATTAATTAATACTTGTCTTTATCACGAAAGCGCCATTTATGAGGTTTAAAACTACCTAATTACTTAAACAGTTTATTGTATAAATAAGAACTTATAAAAATACTGATGGTGGTAGATTCAGTGGCGGATTTACAAATATTCCGCCAGTAGGCTATTAAATTTTAGCCGCAAATTAATGTCCTCTGAAATTCGATACCAATCATAATATTTATTACATATTTTCAAAAACTTTGCTTATTTAATATTTTACGTACGTACGTATAGTAGGACTAAAATATTAAAATTATCAAAAGTAGAATTTTCACTTTATTTCAGAAATACAATACTAATTTGGGTAAAATTTGCCGCCCTCTGAAATATGCCGCCCTAGGCTGTAGCCTACTTAGGCTACTGGTAAATCCGCCACTGGGTAGATTTGTGGTATGATTATCACTTAGTAACAGGTGATTATTTCTGTTTCTTGTTTTTTAAATATTCTCACTATGTCGAAAAAACCGAGGGAACTTATTTCTTCTATCATACTAAGGTTGCAAAGATGGCGCCTTCATATAAGGTGTTTTTTTTTATGTTTCTGCTCAGGCTAGTAACTGTTTATTACATGGAACTCAATTTAATTTACAATATTATGCAAGCAATTCTAGATTAGCAAAGAGTTTTTATGTCAGAAAAGTACTCAACACTTTATGAATAAAATGAAATTTGTGAGATATAATATAATACAAAGGCATTTAATTCTTTAATTTTAATAATTTTGACAATTTAATATTTTAAAATTTAATAATAATGCTGGCTGTTTTTGGTGCATTTGTCTAAAAAAAAAACAAGCACTGGTGTGCGTACTTCGTTATCTGTGCAAAAATGACAGCGTATCAAAATGTCATCATATGGAAAACAGGCAAAGATGCAAATTCGTTTTCAGAAAGTGTGTTCAATGTGTGTTTCCTCGCAAATGTGTTATAAAACGTCGTATGACATATGTGCGCTTTGATAATTGAAGCCTCTGCTTCCTTACTATGGCTCTCGCCTTTGGCTTGAGCTGCAATATCGCCTCGGCTGTAGTGTTCAACTTACCGCATTTATATCATAATGTAATATAATAATACTGTGTAGTAATAAAGCTTGACATACTTTTGTTAGCAGTCATAACACAGCGTTGGTTACTTTACTGGCTACGCACATTATTTTTACTGCACAGTTATTACCAAGTAGTAAATTAATGTTTAAGTACAAAGTATATAATGCATACTACATTGATTATAAATACTAACCGTTCAATCCAAGACGACCATCAAAAAACGATAAACACAAGCACAAGCACAAGTGTTTTTAAGTATACATTAAAAAAAAATTAAAACTTTTAATTGTGTAAGTTAAAAACTGTTTGTGATATATGCAAGGATGTAGTACCTCCTCCTCCCTCAGACCATTCCCTTCTATTTATCGCACTCAAATGCACCAACGTAATTATCTGTCGTTTTTTAATGGAGATGAGGTAAACTCACACATCGAAAATATTTAACACCAATAAATATAGCCTGTGCCCTTACACTACACACAATATTAAATATTAAATTCTAATACACACACGTGTAATTATAACACAATGAAACATTGATTCTATAGACGCAGTTGGTAACGGTCAACGGCTAGTAAATGGTACAGTCAAACATAAAAGGCATCCATATTTTGTTAATTTTATCATATATGCATTCTGTGGACCAAACTACACATGGAAATTGAGAAACTAGGTGCTGCATCCTTTGCCATCCATATATAAATAAAATATTGTTGGTCCATTCGATTTTATTGCAATTGAGCGTTTTCATTCTTATTAAGTGAATCTAAACGCAATAAAATCTTTTTAACATAAAAAATTAATCGATTTAAAAGACGTATTTCACTTATTTAGATTTCAACACAAATTTACTGAGCCAATTTTCATGAAAATTAAATGGGACCGATCTGGAATTATACTCTTACAAGCAAAAAAAAGAATAAATGACAAAGTTATGAGGTAACAAACATAAATGATAAAAACATACGCGTCGAATTAAAAACCTCCACTTTTTTTGAAGTCGGTTATTATAAACCACACCAATGCGTCCACGGTTTTTTCAAGTTTGTGATGTGGTATCCGTTCTATCAATCAGGACGCAAACTTGAACGAAATTTGAAGTGAACATAAGGTTTCTCGTTAGTTGACCCTCTTATAAAAACTAGACCTATTTTTAACAAGAAGGCACTCGAAAATATTTTAATGCACAATTTTATCGTTTCGTTCCAAAACCGTTCACCTAAACTAGTAGTTGATCTACTATCTTATGCTGCTTATTAAGCATAAGTAATATGTATGTCATTCTATACTATGTATTTTAGGAAAGAAGATTTATGTTTTATTTTTATCAATATAGTTTTAGAAGTTCTATTATGGCTTATAAAATACATCATAATAATTTCTACTTAATATTCTGCTTTAATATTGTGAAACTGACCGTTGCTAAACTAATCATCTCCACAAGACGTCTTCTCCATACAAACGCGAGTGGACCACTGTCGCTGTGCTTGTATGGAACAAAACTTTTAGCAATCCTATCAGATAATTCACATAGTATACCAGCTGATCTGTATAAAACAATTAGGTTTAAAACCAAAATTTTTTTTATGCAATTTGTAAAATTAACCAACCGAGCGCGAAAATTTTGTAAATTAAAAATATACATAAAGGTAGTGACTTTTTCACCCAAATGTACCTACACACATGAATAACTTCTATTGCACTATATTTGTAACATAAAATCTTTTGTAATAAAATAAAATAGATCATGTTAGTGAAAACTAAAAATTTAATTGTAGAATAACTAATCTAGTGTACCTACTAAAAAGTTTCACATTGTCGCTTTGTAGACTGGCGTTGTATTTATATATGACGCCATAGTTACATACTTTTCGATAAACGAAAGAGAAAATGAGTATTATTTTTAGAGAGAAAAATTATATCTTTTTATTAATTAAGAGGTTGCGTGTCGGATTAAAATCTTCATTTATTTAGACAATAAGGTTAAATGGATGTCTTAGTGCTTTTGTGTACATTTTTTTGGATAATATATGTGAAAAAATTCATTACTGTGTTTTATCTGAATCCTAATCTAACATTTTCATGGTGCCTGGAATCTACATCCGCGGATGGCATTGGACTAGAACCGTTTTATTAAAATCGATTCACCATTTGTTACAAAGCCGGTTTTTGTAATTGTAATACAGGATATGAGGTTTGTTAGATCCATTTTTAAAAACCATTTTTGAATCGAACTCTTTGTTTAAAAAATAATTTCAAGGCCTTATTTAAACGGTGGATTTACAAGACGGAGGTCCTGGGTTCGGTTGGCTGGGCCGATAGAGGTTTTTTTAACTGGTTCAAGTCTGGCTGATTACCATCCTACCGGCAAAGACGATTTAGCGATCCGGTACGATGTCGTGAAGAACACGGCTTTTCATTCACCTAACAAGTTAGCCCGCTTCCATCTTATTGTATCATCACTTACCATCAAGTAAGATTGTAGTCAAGGGGTAACTTGTAAAGAATAAAAAAACATCCACCAACTTTGAAGAAGAGAAATACAGTATTTCATATGCCGACCCAGTTTTTAACGGACGTTAAATAGCGTTTAAATATAGTATGAAGTTAATGAAGGAAGAAGGACGCCCAAAATTGAAAATGCCAACATTGCTTGAAAAAAAAGCCTCGTGTTTTACAATCTTTGTCGTGTGAACATATACTTGGGAATGCATTTGTTGTATTTGAACGCTTTTTCCGTTTAAAAAAAAACTCTCGTGCGAATACGCATCAAGTCACGTCTGGTCTGCGTTCCGCGTCTGCGTCTGCGTTCCGCAGTAAGGAGTTTCATACAATAAATACTGGACAGCTAGAGTTGATGCGATGCCGATCCCTTTCAGAGTTATTGAGTGTGCTATGACTTTACGCGGAGGCTTTTTTTAATTTTTTTATTCCATGGCCAGCCGTTGACCGCGCATGTTAAATGATGATGCAGTCTAAGAAGGCTGGAGCAAGTTTTGAGATTAAAGTGTTTTTCAGATAGCATGGGTACGGTGACAGTCGCCTGTATGAAGTTCATGAATCGCGACAAACATTCAAGAGTGAAAAGAACTGTCATCCGCAGCGTCCTACATGAAACAAACTGTAGTTGAACGCAGTATACCTACCCACCAACTAACAGTCAACGCCTAACTTTATTATCGACTTCTCTATTGGTACCCTATTTTGTATTCATGATTTCTTTAGTTCATAACAATGCTTGTAACCAGGCGATAGATTGATCGATGTGTTTTTATTAAGTAGTCATACGCTATAGCCGTTAGACGTAAACAAAACGAAGAAATGGGCCTCACCAGTAACACGGGTTTATTGGCCAGTGTGCAAGAAAAATATGTATTACCAAGACAGAAGGTAGGTAAACATTTCTTTTTAGTTTCTAGAGTATGCAGTAATTTTCTGAACGCACCTAGTTTGAGTTTGAAGTGTGGACGCTAACATATCATGTCTATGTACAAAAACAGGTTTATGGGCCTTTATAATACCTATTACCTCAGTGGACATGACCTCTGTCTGCGATTCCGGGGTTCGAATCCGGTTCGAGGCATGTGCACCTCCAACTTTTCAGTTGTGTGCATTTTAAGAAATTATTATCCTAAATAAGGTGAAGCAGTACTTCACACCACACCAATTGCTAACTTTATATCAAGCTCAGGTTCGATCGTGCATGGAGTACTGCAGTCACCTTTTTGATGGCTCTGCTAAGTATCAGTTGGCTGCTTTGGACGCTGTAGATCGCCGAGCCAGGAGACTTATAGGCGAAGACTCATCCCTTCTGAAAAAACTTCAAACCCTTGGTCATCGTAGGAAGGTTGCTAGTCTCTCGGTTTTTTACAGAATATATTTCGGAGAGTGTGCACAGGAGCTATTTGAGCTTGTACCACCGTCACCTTTTTACCACCGCACTGCAAAACACCGGGTAGGTTTCCATCCCTACGTCATTGACATTCCCAGGACTCGTACGAAGCGATTTGCTTCTTCGTTTCTTATACGTATGGCTAGGGTATGGAACTCTCTCCCGAAGTCAGTATTTCCTAATTCTTACAAATTGGGCATCTTTAAGATGAGAGTGAATAGGCATCTTCTAGGCAAGCGCGTATCACCTTAGGCCACATCTACACTTACCATCAGGTGAGATCGTGGTCAAGCGCGAGCTTATTTTGCATAAAAAAAAAAAAAAAATTAAATATAATAATAAAAATATCGTGAGGAAACCTGCATACCAGAGAATTTTCTTATTTCTCTGCGTGTGGAAAGTCTGCCAATCGTGCATTGGGCCAGCGTGGTGGACTATTGGCCTAACCCCTATCATTCTGAGAGGAGACTCGAGCTCAGCAATGAGCCGAATATGGGTTGATCTGATAGCACGTCTGGGACGTTTGGTATAATACGAAAAGCCATAGACTATAACAGAGCAACCCTTCGCAACCCTTGTACATATGTTTTCTGTGTCTACACCTACACTGCCCTGCAGGTTAACCCATTAACCTGCGTTTCTCAGAGGTCGTGATCGAATGGGGCAAACATATTCAATTACAAATGCCTCGTTATTTTGTCTTATCACTACAAAGAAAAACAGTTGGCATAACCTTGAAACACCTACCTCGTAACACGTAGGTACCTCTTCTTCTTCCTAGCGCGGTCCCATTAAGTGGGATCCGCTTTCCGACATAATCTCACCCACTTTGCCCGATCTTGGGCATCCGACTTCTTGTCGGAGAGAGAGTGAATTGAGTTTGTTGGCTCTCAAGTCCGCGTGTACGATGTCGAGGCAGCGCTTTTTGGGGCGACCTCGGGATTTAGCTCCAGGGACTACGATGTTCAGGTATCTGTTACCGACGTAGCTCTGCGGACGTGCAACGCGACCGTACAATCTAATACGGGCTTCCTGCAGCTTATCTCCGATGTCACGGACACTGAGCCTACATTGTCGGTCACAACGTGTGACTTTACACATCCATCGTAGCATTTTCATCTCCGTGACTCGGAGTTCCTGTACATGCCTCATCAAGGCTGGCCAAGTTTCACAACCGTACAGCAGTACCTACTGTTTAATGAGAAGGTACCTACTTAGCTCTATACGTAATATTCTGCAGCCAGCCTCCTCGCGTTGCCGCGATTTTTCTCTGTCTGTCCACATACTCCTCTATTCGCGGAATTATTCACGACTGCCTGCGTAGGTACCTACTAGTTAAGTACTTTCACTTGCAAGACGCGCCGACAAAATTGGAAGCAGTGGGCAGGACAAGTGGCATGAAACGCTACATTCTCTGATTTTCCACGCCACTTGTGTGGCGAGTGTGCCCAGGTATACATAGATAGATGACAACTACAAATCAATCTCTTTCTCGATACAGAGCACCCAAGAAACAGAGCTGCGATGCGAAGTGGCGCCGGCGCCGTTCATGCTGCGACCGTACGCCGGTCTCTACAACCCTTTCTCGCATGCCTGCTCTGTGCTCTGCAACCATCCAGCTGACAATGCGGCCAGGGAGTTTGTAAAAAAGGCAAAGGATGCTTGGGTACGTATGTAACCCTAGTCACTACGGGCAGAAACACTATAAGTATACCTACCACAAAAAAAGTTATTTTCTGTTTTACATATTAACCGACTTCGGCCTCCGTGGCGCAGAGGTTTGCGCAGTGGTTTACAAGACGGAAGTCCTGTAAACCACTGAGGTAATTGGTCATTACTGGTGGGAGTCTTCGGCCGTGGCTAGTTACCACCCTACCGGCAAAGACGTACCACCAAGCGATTTAGCGATATGATGTCGTGCAAAAATCGAAAGGGGTTTGGATTTTCATCTTCCCCCTAACAAGTTAGCCCGCTTCCATCTCAGATTGCATCATCATTTACCATCAGGTGAGATTGTAGTCAAGGGCTAACTTGTAAAGAATTAAAAAAAGTAGTTTGATTAGCTAATAAACATTACCAAAATTCTGCGTTTTCAGTTTCTCGAAGGCAAAGGTCATTTATTCCAAGAGGACTTGTCAAAGTTCCAAGACCAGGAAAAGGAAAAGAACAGAACGCCGCATGACATCGTAACAGAAGATATGTTTAGAAGGTAAGTAAAATTCAAGTCTTTTAGATATAGGTACGAAGTAGGTAACCAATAGGTAATAACTAGTCATAGAGTGCCCTTAGAAAATTCTCCGACAAGGTTACCTCTTCATTTTAGATAAAGATAGCTTTCTTTAAATTGGGACCCCAAAGCAACGTCCATCGCTCTCTTAAAACTGTGTGCCCCGCCCTACAACTTCAGCTAGGCTACTCATTGAGCAATATGTCGGTGAGTTATGACTTTGATTCTTCTGCGGATCTGATTCGATCACGCAAAGATACTCCGAGATCGTCCACTGTGTGACTCTGAGCCTTAATTATGCAGCCCATAGGCAACACGCACTGTTGAAGTCAAACAAAAATTAACTTAATGTTTGTATGTCTGGCAGATATTCGGCTGTCAACCCCGATCACTAGACCTGGCAACATACAACAAGTCTTCTAAAAGTGCGTGTTTCTTTAATTGTTCTGCAAAAATAGTCTTTAAGGTTGTAATATTTTTTTTTTACTTTATAAGGTTGATAAATGTTTATGAAATAAAAATGAGACCTATTTTTACTGTGACCTATGTAGGTACTAAGCGTACCTACATACGGTGGGAAGCCACTTTGTTTTAATGAATTTATTGATGTTGTACAGTAATAAAGTATCGATATGTATTATTTAGAGCCGTGATAACCCAGTGGATATGACCTCTGCCTTCGAATCGAAGGGCTTAGGTTCGAATCCTGTCTGGGTCATGCACCTCCAATTTTTCATTTACGTGCATTTTAAGACATTAAAGATCATGTCTCAAACGGCGAAGGAAAAACATCGTGAGGAAACCTGCATACCTGAGAATTTTCTTAATTCTCTACGTGTGTGAAATCTGCCAAGCCAATCTGCCAGCGTGGTGGACTAAGGCCTAACCTCTCTTATTCTGAGAGGAGATTCGTGCTCAACATTGAGCCGAATATAGCTTGTTAATGATGTTGATGCATTATTTCAGATATGCAGAAACAGACTCCCGCCCTTTGACACCCGCGCCAACGCTCGCCAGTGGAAAGTCCAGAGGATCACGGAGATGCTTAACTCCTGACCAGCCCCATCAGAGAACTACCATTGTATTGGATTTGAGGAGAAGTCATAGCCAGGTATTGCAGCCTTGATAACTTTGCGCATAACATAATGCGTAATGTACCTACCTAATGTCTTTTCTTTTTTTTTTAAGTTTTAAAAAAGACTTCGAACACGTCCAGTCCATGTTAAATTGTTGTTCTTAGGAAACCCTATATTACCACGGCTACGGTACTTCGGAGATAACAGCAGCCCAATCTCCAAGCGTCAATGAGAGATCTACTCTACCGTCACTGAATCTCTCCGGCGGCGCTCATCGCCTGGTGAACCAGTGTGAACAGTTACCGCCACTGGCCTCCCCACTAGTGCTGGCCAAGAGGACGCCTAAAGAACCTGTCAGTGTTAGAAGTGTTAAAAAGGTAAGCAAATGAAATATCTTCAAGCTTCAACGAGAGATCTATTCTACCGTCTCTCAATCTCTCTGGTGGCGTTTATTGTCTGTTGAACCAGTGTGAGCAGTTACCACCAGTGCTGGCCAAGAGAATGCCTAAAGAACCTGTCAGTGTTAGAAGTGTTACAAGTCTCAGGTGTTCTACTCGTATGTGACCCTCGAATGACTCTTAGACTTGAGGATAAAATATACAAAACGGTTGTAAGACCTATCGTGCTGCATGGATTAGAATGTTTGGCGGTATAAGGGGCGGATAGTAAAAAAATGCATGTGAACGAAATGCGTATATTGAGGTGGTTGTGTGGTGTGACAAGAATGGATAATAAAAGGAATGAGTATATAAGAGGAAGTCTGAAAGTGGTACCAGTTACAGAAAAAATGAGGAGTACAAGGTAAGCTTCGTATGGGCATGTATTGCGCAGGGAGGAAAGTTATATTAGGTACTAGAAGAAAAATGTTGAATGTGCAAGTGGAAGGACATAAGAGGAGAGGAAGGCCAAAGAAGAGATGGCTGGAGTGTGCGAAAGAGGACATGTGTGTAAAAGGAGTGGATGAGTTGACGAGTAATAGAGACGAATGGAAAAAGATTGACATAATATTTTTCCGACCTCACATAAGTGGGATAAAGGAAAGGAGATGATGATGATTATTATATTAATAGTAGGTAGGCTACCTATTTAGTAATAGAATAACAAAGCCTTTTACTTCAGGCAGAGTAGGTATTTTGATGGCCCAATTTATATTAATGAGTGTCTAAAATTAAGGTCTACAGCATTAAGCTAACTTAGATTAAACTACCTGCCTTTAAGTATGTTGTTACGTCAGGATACAGCTAATACATAAACACTTATGCATTATCTAACCAAGAAATAAATTCATATCTCAATGACCAATAACTTTAACAACCTTATCAGATTTACTAGAGCGTAAACTAAAGCTTAATATGCTAATTATTTTACAACTGATATGTAAGTTCTAATCTCAATGACGTAAACACTGATACCACAACTTTCATTTAGAATCCATCACATCCACTGCGTTTTTGAGTATTTTTATATAAACATGCTTCCGTTTTTAATATCAAAAACCAAATTGTTACAAATAAAAAGTAGGAAACCAAAAGACAAAATCCAGAAAGAGAAAAACATTTTTGGTACAGTAGACAATTCAGACAACCACAAAAACAAACGTACAAAACGGAAACAGTTGGGTTTGCCGCAAATAATTGTGGCAACAAATAATTGCGAGTGCAGTGTGACTCATGTGAACAAAATTATAATAAACTATGTACCGAAAAACAAGAAAAGAGAAGCATCGAATATAGTCCTGTCATTGACATCCTGGGAGTCGGGGAAGGAGAAAGGCATGAGGTTGTCAAACGTGAAAATAACCAAAAAGTTGACTAGGAAGGAACAAATATCGACTTACGAGAGCGAGGAGTTTTTTAAAAAACTTGAGGTGACGTGTATTTATGTCCATACTATTCGTTAAACTGAACGTTTGAACATTACGACTATTGTGGACTAAAATCTTATCCATGCTAGTTTACCATTCGCCTTTGTTAGTAATTTGTTCATATACCTACCTACCTACATAAAGGAAACATCAAACGTCTAGCGGCGGCTATAAACCACTAACCAGTGGAAAGATATGAAAAATTCTTTCACCAATAGTAATAGCTACATCATCAGAGAGTAACATAAGCTATATTTTATCCTCGTATTCCCACGGGAATGGGATCTATGCAGGCGAAACTGCGAGGTTCTGCTAATATAATATTATAAATGCGAAAATAAGTCTGTCTGTCTGTTATCTTTTCACGGCTAAACGGCTGAACCGATCAAGGTGAACTTTGGTATAATGGAAATGGAACCTTGGAGCAAAACATAGGGTACTTTTTGACCCTAAAATATAAATAGAAGGGGGTGAAGTAGGGGTTGAATAATGCTATCTTTACAATAGTCAACTGACGTATCAACAGTTCTTGTAAACTACTAGCCTACTTGAAATAAACGAATTTTGAAAATTTTTTGAAACGAAATATTTCAGTTTATATATTTCTATCTCAGTTCAATCCTAAATTATTTCAATATAGGAATAATTTCCGAAGAATGAATATAAATTGATCATTTTCAGAACCAACTGAAAGCTTTGAACCTGGGTAAAGTTTTAAAAAATAAAAAAGCTGACGCTCCGGCCTCTCAACGATCAAAAGACAAAGAAGATAACGATGGCAGTGAACAAAATGTGGATGAAGGAGGTATTTCATTTTTAATTAACATGCAGAATGGAGTTTGTTTACTTACGTACCTACATAGTTTACCATTTTTATTTAAATAACTAGCGGACGCCCGCGACTTCGTCCGCGTGTAAGTCGTTGTAAACTTTCAACTACCCCTATCCTACCCTACCCTACCTCTACCCTACCCTATCCCAACCCTACCCCTACCCTACCACTACCCTACTCCTGCCCTACTCCTACCCTACCCCTACCCTACACTACCCCTACCCTACCCCTACCGTAATCATTAATTTATTTATTCCCCCCCCCGCGAGTCGCGTCGAGCATGAATTAGTATTCACTCGCGATGGCTTAGCGTATTTCTTGTATAACTTTGGTGTTTCTTTACCGATTTTTATGATTCTTTTCTTATTGAATAGGTAATAATATTAACTTTTTTAGTTAGGGATGAGTGACGAGTGTTATAAACATAAGAGTTGACAAATATAATTAGAAAGCTCCGGACTGCTAAGCTATCAGGAGTTACACGTGTTATTGTGAGTCAACCATAAAAGATAGACATATATATGCTGTTGTGTTTTTATAGATAATTTTAAGGAAAGCATTTCCGTCATACATTATTTCTTTGTAGCTTTAACCATTAAGGCTGTACACGCGACGGAAGCTTAAAAAATTGAGTAACTTCTCCCGTTTTCTCAACATTTCTCTTCACTGCTCTGCTCCTATTGATCGTAGCGTAATGAAAAGTATACTATAACCTGCCCAGGAGTATGTAGAATAATTGTACCAAGTTTCGTTAAAATCCGTCCAGTAGTTTTTGTTTCTATAAAGAACATACAGACAGACAGACAGACAGACAGACAGACAGACAGACAGACAGACAGACAGACAGACAGACAGACAAAAATTTTACTAATTGCATTTTTGGCATCAGTATCGATCACTAATCACCCCCTGATAGTTATTTTGGAAATATATTTCATGTACAGAATTGACCTCTCTACAGATTTATTATAAGTATAGATAATAGTTGTCTAGGTAATAAAATGTATGGATCAAACAAATCGGAGAATCAAGTTTTCACAATTTTTAAACCTTAAAATATGACTACTTCGCTGACAAGTAATCTCCGCTGTTAAGATAGGTGAAGTGAAGGTTACTTTGCTTTCTAGAAAGATTTAGAAATATAGGTATGGTATGGGGTAGGTTATCTTAAAACACATAAAAAAACATATCTGACGAAAATCTATTAATTCATTCCTTTACAATCTCCCCAATTTTGATCTGTATTATTTAAGTATCTATTGAACGACATGTACAATGAATGTTGTTGTTTTGTTGTTGCAGGTGGTGAAATACGTCGACGCGGCAAGCGGCGTCGCAAGGGAAGGACTGGAGGCAGCGACCGGTTGACTTCTGCAGGTCTGGCAGCGCAGGCGCAGCAAGATCCTGAAACACAAGTACATAAAAATCTATAAATAAAATCTGAAAAAGTGTGTCTGTATGTGAATTTAAAATATGTTTTCTCAAGTGCTTTTATACACGATACCAAAACACAAACAAGCCTTTTTGCCCCTGCGTCAGAAGAAGGGTCTGTCTGTCTGTTTATCTGGGCTAATCTATGGAACGGCTGGACCGATTTAAATGAGACTATCATAGTTTACTGGAAGATAGAAGAGGTTATTTGGATATTAGGTTATTAAAAGTTACATATAAGTAAGGCTACTTTTTATGTCGCAAATATCTGTGATACCCTCGGGATTTAACTGATCCTGACAATAACTGAATTTCACGCGCACAGTAAATCTATGGAATGCATACATATTCGTCCTACTTACGTGGACAAATAAAATTATATTCTATAATGTTTCAATTTCATATATTGACCAGTTAACATTTAACTTTCAGATTTCTGGAATAGTAACAGACTCACAGAACCCCAGTTCCCGAGGGTCCGTGGCTAAGGCAGATGATGATATTTTACTGCCGGTCGTCAAATCTGTACCGGCGAGGAAGACGGATTCGTTCCTGGATGATGATATACTGAAGTACTTGCATAGGGAGGTCGATGAAGATGCTATTGAAACTGAATTTGATACAAAGGTTTGTCCCTCAAAGGTCCAAATGGAATTACAAATGTATAAATACAATATCCTTAATAATAAAATAGATTTAGGTACTGTACCTATTTACCACTGTACGTACTGTCAGAAAATTTATGAAAGATATAATCGTATGTATGAGTAGGTGCGAGTTTTCAAGTAAAATAGAAGATAAGTTTAAAAACTACAGAAAGGAATCATGTTCTCTTGGACCTTGGATTGTCATGAGACGAATATCTTAGCTTTCCATGGATTCTCCATGCGGGTACGTACCATGTCCGTACCTAGTGTGTGTGGCAGAAAGAAGAACTCCGAGCAGAGTCAGGGACTTGTGACCAAAGAGTGTAGGATTAAGGAATTCCTTTAGTATACTAGTCAACACTTCCCATCTCACATCTCATTTTAGGCAGGGATTACATCATCACGTCATGATGTAATCCCTGCCCAGTCAAATTTGGTATGACCCTACTAGAGCAGCTTTGAATACCCTTTCTAATATAGAATGCTGCAGTAGGTCTACGAGGCGAATGTCTTTTTTATCTTTGAACAATGAACGAAGCATCGATGCGAAGTATAAGTTTCGTTGGAAACGTAGGTATTTTCTTACTCACGGCCGTGTCTACAACTCAACAACCATTTGTTATGGTTCTAGAGACGTTATGTGCTAGAGGAGGCGTTGCGCACTCGGCCCGAGCGTCAGTACGGGCAGGAGATGCAGACTCTACTCCGCGAATACCGCGTCCCGGCTGTCAGTTTGGGGGACTGGCTCCATATACCGCGCGTGTTCTCGCGCCAGAACGCTCAGTTCAGCCTGCCGTTGGACTCTAATGCTTTAGAAAGTAAGTTGCTTCTCTAGCAGCCATTACTTATCAGTGCCGTTTTAAGGTAACTTGATGCTTTATGCTCTTTTGAAATTGCTTTGACATTCTTGCACTGGTTTTTTTTCTGTTGTCTCTGGTACCCCCTACGGATGCCCTAAGCAATTGCTTAAATAGCTTGTAGGCTAATGTTATTGTTATCGATTTTAGCTGTATTACAATAAGCTCATTTCATAACTTCCAAAATACTTCAGATTATTTCTGCGGTTTATTATCATGACAATTAGATGAGCATAGGTAATCTTGACATAATTAAATAATTCAAGATTATGTATCAATGTTTAACGAGTGATTAACATAATCGCTAACTATGAGCCTCATAAGAAAGCTCAGTGTCACTATGCTCAGAATAAGTACCTATCTCTGTGTGATGGAATCAAAAATGAATAGATCTGCAATCCACAGAGGAAGAAAGAATGTGTTTTAGACTGATAAAGGAAGTAAAACTACTTAGAAATAATAATTCCGATTAATTGAGAATCTCCTTTCTTTGAAATAGATAAGCGCCATCTATGAGCCTTATGCATAACTGAATTGCAACAGGTCATTGAAGTATTCAAAAAGGGATTGTTTCTAAGTTCTCTACGAACGCCATCTACCGGTAGTTTAATATGACAAACATTATTTAACTATGCCTGTAGATGGCAGCACGCATCGGATCATCACAGGGTTACACTTACAGGGAGCCCCTTTACTGTAATGTCCACTGCTGGACATGAAAATGATATAGAGATCAATTCAACCTCAATGTCAATTTATTTTCAGGTATAAGTCCAATGAATTACGCAGCCAGATTTGTTACTGTGAAGAAATCGAAGCAGTTGCTCTATGTAACAGTATTAAGAAAATTTCGCTCCAGAGGCTACAGGATGCCAATAAAGGTGAATCCCTTATTAATTCATTTAACGAAGAGGACAAAATAACATCCATTTATATAATTTAATTAGCGGACGCCCGCGACTTCGTCCGCGTGACCTCGTGAAACTCGATGTAAACTTTTTAAAACCCCTTTTTTACACTCTTCTCCCTTCGCCTACCCTACCCCTACCCTATCTAACCCCTACCTTACCCCTACCCCGTACCCTACCCCTACCCGTACCCTAACCGTACCCGACCCTTACCCGTACCCCACCTCTACCCGTACCCTACTCCTACTCGTACCCTATCCCTACCCTAATATCACTCTATTGTTTTGCCTTCACGAAACCTCTTCAGTAACTTTATGTTTTTGGTACTCAAAAGTTCAAATTGACTTTTAAGTATTATTACGAATCGTTTGTATGGGAGTATAGAAAAAGTGTTGTATTTTTTAGGATTATTATAAATAATTAAGAATATTTTAAGAAAAAGAATATGCGAAATCGCTTTAGCTGTCCTCGAGGTTTAGCGATTAGGTATCAACAGAATTCATTTACTCGCTATAGAAGACTATATAGAGGCGGAGGATCTACTGAATTGATTTTGAAAATTCTTTTACCAATAGAAAGCCACGTTATTTGTGAGTGTCATACTATGGTAGGCTATGTTTTTAACCCGTATTCCCACCGAAACCGCGGGGTGGCTTTTAGCGGCATTTTTGAGACTTTAGTTTTGTATTATCTCCGAAACTATATAACTAATTAAAATACTGTAAAGAGCAAATATTATCCCTATAATATCCTTGTGATTACTAAGTAATCCATTTTGATAAGGATTAAAGTTTAATTGTATAAATAATCGCGGACTTTTTTGTATAACATTTAAAGATACACAAAGCCTTTATACATTGCATTAAATTATATGCTATAGTTTAGGCAGTGTTTCTAATAATGCTGTTTTAAGGAGAATTTTAACCCGGCAGCACTCGCTAGGATTTTACAAACATTAATACTCGCTACTGGGTAAAAAATACCACAGATTTTATGGTACATTATTCAAGACAAATAGGTAGTTAATTGTTTTATGCGCATTATATAATTTTAATAATATTATTTTAAGTAAATAAAAAGATATATTACAGTCTAATCATTTATTTATCAAAAATGTGAGCCTTTTGAAAAAAAATCATAAAATTCGAACAAAAATTGTTAAACTCTTATACAAACTATCAAAAATGCTTTTTCTTCTTGGGAACCATACAAAATTGAGATATTTATGAAAAGATGACTTAAACACTAGAAAATCAAAACAAGCATATATTTTTTTATACCTCGGGAACTTTTAGATATTTGGCATAGAACTTGCTGTTCCTCGCCCGTTAGTAAAAATGGCTTTATTTTATGTTATCAAAGCAGTCCTCACATATTGCGGTTGTATGTTCCCGGCATATTCTCTTAGAGCATAACTTACAAACTGTCTTTGTCTTTCGATCTTTTTCCAGTCACATACGGCGCAGCGAGAGGCAGAAGTAAACCCAAAAGAGCCCGAAGCTCAACAATGTCGCTAGGCTTACAGTCGCGTTCCCTCGTGAACTTAGATTTCGGATCTTGGATGTAAATATTCGTGTAATCTTTTGAAGACATCTTTCAGTAAATATTAGATCCCAAGCGTCTAGTATAGATGAGCAAGATCTACCTTCACCGATTGGTCTAGGCAGGTGACAAATAATATTATGGGATCTGGTTCTTACCCCTTGCGGTGGCACACGAAGTTTCCAAACAGTTGGTTTGTCGTTTCCAATAAACTTTCCTTTCCTAAATTAATTTCAATGTCACATCTTCTAAATATTCTGCATTTGAGGGTTACGGTTCTTTATTTGAGGGTAGATCGCAAGGAACTTCGTCAAGGTCTGAGTCTGCGTCTGATTTACCAACATTTTGCTCTGAGTCACTTACATGTTCACTATATTGCTCACATTGCAACTTTTTCTTCCTCGCTATCTTCTTGCTCAAGTAATTCTGCTATAGTGCTATCTTTCAGCCCGAAATCTATTTTAAATAGGCTCTAAAACAAGATAAACAACCTTAAGTAAACATAAAAAACAATAACGAGAACTGTCGCTACTGGGTATTTTTTACCCATACTCACTTTAAACGTCCGTTGTGGCCGAACGCCGCGCGCGTTTTGGCCGCAACACAGTGTGGGTGTGCGTTAGTTAGCAACTAGAAGGTACCTAGAAGCGCGTGCCGCCAAAGTGCTCCGAAAAAGAAAGACATCCTTTTTTAGTTACTCTGTGGTAATATTTACCCAGTGGCGAGTGCTGCCGGGTTAAGATATATTTCGGGGAGTGCGCTCAGGAACTGTTCGATCTTGTGCCACCTTCGCCGTTTTACCATAGGACTGCTAGGCATCGCAGAGATCTGCACCGCTACGTTGTCGAAATCCCTCGGGCGCGTACTAAGCGGTTTAGTTCCTCTTTCCTTATACGCACTGCAAAGATGTGGAATGCTCTCCCAGCTTCAGTTTTCCCCACCTACAATATGTGTAGGTACTTTAAGTTAAGAGTGAATAGGCATCTTCTAGTCAAGCGCGTTCCACCATAGGCTGCATTATCGCTTACCATCAGGCATGATTGCAGCTAAGCGCTTGCTTATTCAAAATAAAAAATAAAAAAAAATTTGATCCGACCTGTAGGATAAAAACTGATAACTCGGCTAATATACATGATACCAATATATAGCCTATGGCATTCCTCGATAATGTATCATTCTACTGGTGAAAGAATTTTTGAAATTGGACCAGTAGTTCCGAAGATTTACCCTTACAAATAATGTTACAAACAACTTTACTTCTTTATAATATTAGTACCTAACACAAGCATTTTTTGGGGTGTAAGTGTGTGTCCTTTCCCTTCTATAGTAAGAGTGATTTTTTCTTGTTTATTCCATAGTGTGGATTACCATTGGTCTTCAAAAATATTGTGTGACAGCCAATGATAATTTTATACTATAAAACGGTTACGTCCCTACAAAATCACCGCAAAAAGTGATCCGAATACTGAGCGCACACATGCATAATTTTGTCTTTAATTCCATTGTTTATTATGTACACCATTATAGTTTTTACACTTCCTGAACACACAACTCCATTGTAGACGATATTTAGGTATTATTTGTTTAAGTAACATTCCTTGTTGACCACAACTAACATTGAGATGTGGAAATTTCCTCTTTTGAGCGTCTCATTTTTCATGACCTAGTAACACATCTAACAGCATTTAACATCATTGGACAGCACCATTTTTTAATTCATAGATCCCTTTGCGCATCATGGAAAAATCTACGAAACCATACAAAGCGCGTGACCCGACAAGCACTTGGCCGATTTTTTATTTGTTTGTTCCCTAATTCACCAGGACATACACGAAGGCCTCATCCTCATGATGGGTGGCATCCTTTCCGCGGAGCAAGTGAACCAATTCCAGACAATAATGGAGTGGGACCATTATGAGGAAGATGAAAATATTCCCGATGAGATAAAACTCACTTTACTTGATACTGGTTTCAGGAAACCAGTGGTTATTGAAGGAGGGGACAGTGCTGAGGTAATGAACCTATCTATTTACCTGATGACCAGCAGGGTTATGAGTTACACAGAGGCCAGAGTACCATTTTATTAATGGTGTGTTTTCAGCGTAATTATATGTTAGATTTTTAATTATTTAAATAATTATAAATACATAAGACAACATATAAAAACTCCTTCTTCCAGATAAATGTTTTAATCTGTACTGTTTATTAATGATTATGGTTTTATTCTGAGGTTGGTAGGGTATTGTGGGATATACTCTAGGGAAAAGAGGTGGACATGTGATTAAGTGGCGTTAAGTAAATTTAATTAATGTATTATCCATCTACCAAAGTAACGATTTGTTTAAGAATGAGTAATAAGTTATTTGAAATACAGTTTAATCATTCCAGTTTGTGTTTGTTTATTTCTATGCTTTTATCAGAAGTGAGAGTACCTACGAACACGATGTCATTACCTACATAAAAGTCGATCTGCAGAAAGAAAATGTAACGGCATTTAAATGAAGTGTGAATTTGGGAAAACAGTGGTTTACATTACGAGAAATGCGATAAAAATCATACGTGCGCACAACCATTAAGTAGGTATGTATACCACTGACGGCTATGGGACGCACGCCGCACTGGTCCCGGTAAAAGTATTTATGCGATGTCGGTTGTCGATGCTTACAATATCTAACAAGAATGAAGAAACGTAAACGTAACACACATAAACCATGTTGACGATATTTATGAGCAAAACAGTCAAACAGTCCAACAGCACTCATAAGAGGATATTATTTGAAAAACTGCGAGAGAACAGAGAAGAACGTGTAAATTAATAACAAAATACAAAGATGCATGTGTGGTGTTAGCTGCAGAGTTATATGAGATGGAATCCTGTTGGTTTGACGGATGAGAAATACCAATGATGTCTAAATATATTAAACTAGGTGTCTGGTGAGTTTTATTATTTTGATTAAACAGCCTCATAAATTATTCAGTTGTGACTAATATGAAATAAAATTACAAAGAATAAATAATCACTAGGTGAAACTAAGTATGGTTGATAGGTTGTCAGTTTGTCTGGCTTATTGTCAAAACATTTTTGTTAGATGACTATATCTAGGAAACCAAAATCATTTAAGTGAAAAGTACACACACACACACACATACACACTGCTCAAGAAATTAACGTTTGAAGACAGACCACTCTAGGGTTGTTAGGATGTAGGACACTGGCATAATGTAATATTGAGAAATCTTAATTATAGAACTACATTACATCCGTTGCTGACATGGGACTAAAATGAATTAACTAAAATATTGTTTTTTTCTGTGCCTGTAACTTCAAACTATACATTTGTTATATGTGAGTTTTTATGACTGAATAACATAAAAATTAAAAATATATGAAGTTTTATGTAATGGTTCAAGTATTATTTTAGGCCTTGATGTAGGTACCTGATAACAAGTTTTGAGACAGCTATTACAATATTTTCAGATAGGATTTGCTTAGATATATCATTATGTAGATTACTGTATGTACTTAATATAAATTTTTTTAAATCTTTTAAGAAATTGGATTGATAGATTTCTTGAAAAATAAATTTGTAGTTATGTTTGAAAACCTATTTAACTATTCAAGCGTTGACAACATGCCTTCAGCCTATTTAGTATAGAACAGTTATTAACAATCTGCAGCAACACAGTAAATGATTCTTATCCATGAATATTATTATATTCGGCTTATCTACAAGAGTACTAAGAGATATTATGATATTCATCTTAATGAAATCTTATAATTAATTAAATTGGAGATTTTTTTTAGGGTGATATTAAAAAGTTACTTGTGTGACAATTGAGTAATAAATAATTAATTATAATAATATCATTGATCACAAATTGTCTTAGAGCCCAGTCTGTATGGACTTCAAGTAAAGAGACACAGATTGCCATAAATAGGTTGTAAAATATTTGTCTAAGACATATTTTGACAGTTTTGTGGGTGGGTGACGTTGGGCTCTCTTTTCATTAATGGTCATGTGCAGATGTATAGATTCTACATACAAGTAAATTAACCATACTATTGCTGTTGTTTTAGATTCAATCAATCAGTTTATTATTTGCAGATACACTAGTGTATTTAATCCATGTCTCATTTGTTTATTTCTAGCATTTTATTAGATTGCAACATTTTGTATAATTATGAAAATTAGTAATTATTATGGGGTTGTGGTTAGAATTATATATTCGGATGGTTACAATGATATGTGCATAAGGTTTTAACTAGGGTATACTAGTACACTAAAGGTAAAAAAAAAAAATTAGAAAATTCCTTGGCCAACATATTAAGTGGTATAGGTTTTGAATATAGATTTGTATTGGGTCCTTAGGTAGTCAGTACATTTGTGCATCTACAAAGTGCACGCCACCGAGTTGTTGGTACCTGCATGCAACTGATGGGTGGTCTGCATCAAGTATGAATCAATATAGAGACTTAAATCATTACATCAGTAAAATAATTAATGGATATAGCCAAAAAAAAAAAAAAAAAAAAGAAATTTAACAGAATTAAAAAAAAAAAGAATATACTAAAATTAATGAATAGGTAAAACCTCTGATAGCAAACTAGAGGTATATAACAAAGGGGGTGGTCTGGTCTAAGACAGGTTTATGCTACTATTATTACAAAAAAGGGGGTAGTCTGAAGATAATTATACAATACATAGTCAAATATCATCTTTTCTTATCTAGTGATAACTACTAGGATTGGATTACATACTAAAATTATTACAATCATAAATCGCAATATTTTCAAGAAGTCTTTATTATCATTAAAAAAAAAAAGCATTTCTTTAAGAGAAAGAGTCTTTTGTCTGAATTAAAGTAAATTGATAGATTAACACATGTTTAACATTTTATTTCATTTTATGTACCGGGTCTAAGGTTCATTCAATTATAGACTGATTTTCTCTTGGATGCTAGGTATGCTAGTTATGTTAAATTAAATTATTTGTCAAACAAGTATGATATTTATCTGAACGATTAAGTGACTGAGCTATGTGATACTGTGTGAAAATATTTGATTACAGATCCGAGATGCATGGATATTGATTGATGAATATGGGATATATGAGATTCTCATGATAATCATTGGGTTGAACACAGCCCTATTCGACAGTTGACCCAAATCACAAAGATGAGAGAAGTTACACTATGTATTGATAACACACGATTTAAATTTAGTATTTTTATTTATGATATGATGATATTATAATTATGTATTATATTGAGAGTTATTAGTTTTGATATCATATATACATATATTTTAAATATTTGCTCACATCCATGATGTTATTCATTAATTATGACTTACTGATGACGATTTGTGTTTTGGTAAAATTTTAATATAAGGATAGATGTATTACACAGGCCGACACGATTTTCGTTGTCCAAGATATAATTATTTTTTTTCTACTGATTTTGTAGTGCTGATTACGAAATCAGACCTAATTTTATCATATCACATCAGATTTTTAGTAAAATTAATATATTCGCTAGTTTTGATTTTTCAGTGAAATTTTCGAGTTTTGGCACTCTTTCTTTGAATTAAGCAACCTCTCATGAGAAATTACTTCAGTTATAACAACGACACACCTATTTGTAACGCGTTTCGTGGAAATAAGCTGTTATAGTGCCTTTGTTAAAAAAAAATATATATATATTTTAGTTAATGGTTTTTTTTGTTGTTGGAAAACGTCTGATAAACATAACGTCTTCTATAAAGTGTCACAATAGTCCAGATATATTTTGTTACATTTGTTGAAACTTTATGATTCTAAGCAAAAACTGAAAAATTTGTGGAAAATATGTATAATAAATATGTAGCTTATTTTGACTTCAAAATACAAATAAAATCGTGAACTCTGCAGTTTGTACTAATCGTGTTGAACAATTAAGGCAGTGGACACTGGACATACAGCAAAAGACAATCTCTACCTTTTGGTACTACCTATGATATAGTGAAAGCAAGACAATCATACAGATATTGTTATTTTTGCTGTATGTTAGAAGCTTTTAAAGTAAAATTTGTTTTCCTTTTTGTAAAAAAAAATTGATGTGATAGAGTAATTGTGCAGGTATTTTTGTGTTCAAAATACTATAAATTACTGATAATTTTTACTGAAATCAAAACAACGTTCAAAAAGTATTCATTTGTCGGCCGGTGTTATCGATAATATTTTAGATAGTATTATAGTATAGTAGTGTTATGACGACTAATATACCGTTATTTGTTTTGTGAATGACTATGGATATATTTGTTGTATAATAATTTCTCTATTGATTATTACACAGCAAAATAAAATAAATAAATAAATATAAAAAGATTCCAACGAATTGATAAACTCCTTTTTTTTGAAGTCGTTTAAAAATGTATATATATGTATTTATATCTGATTTTATATTTTGATTATCTTCTATCACATGTCATCTGGAAGTCTAACACGATCATGAAGTCCTGTAACTATATTAGTTCTGAACTTGATGGTGAGGGGTTCGGTGCAGATGCAACACATCATCTGGAAGTCTAACACGATCACAAAGTCCTGTAACTTTACTAGTTCTTGACTTGGTGGTGAGGGGTTCGGTGCAGATGTCACACATCATCTGGAAGTCTAACACGATCACAAAGTCCTGTAACTTTACTAGTTCTTGACTTGGTGGTGAGGGGTTCGGTGCAGATGTCACACATCATCTGGAAGTCTAACACGATCACAAAGTCCTGTAATTTTACTAGTTCTGGACTTGGTGGTGAGGGGTTCGGTGCAGATGTCACACATCATCTGGAAGTCTAACACGATCACAAAGTCCTGTAACTTTACTAGTTCTGGACTGGGTGGTGAGGGGTTCGGTGCAGATGCCATTAATTGATGATGACGAATTTGACAAATATAAATAATGTTTTGAAATGATGAAAATAGATAAGTTGATTGACAAAAGCTTCACATGAACATTATGTTTATTTATAATATGTATCACTCTTATTCTTATTTAACATTTTTATGATAAAAGTATATAGAAGAAATCAAGAATTTCATTATAGTTTCATTGGATTCTTTTAAATAACTTATGGGATGCTGTGTGATAATTAATTATAAAATTTTATTGTTAACATTGTTCTATTTATAGTTGATATTATAGTAATGTCATAATTTCATGATATTCTTGTGTTGTTTGGGGACAAACTTTTAGTAAGGATGGCCGAATATTAGAAGATAAAGACATTACATTTGTAAATATTACATATCGTCTATGTACTTAATGCTTTAAATTAATCTACTACTCTGTCTAAGTTAATTACAATATTTAATAAGTCTCTGTCTAGAGTAAAGCTCCCTCTTGTCATCTGGAAGCTCAGACAAATATTAGAAGATAAAGACATTACATTTGTAAATATTACATATCGTCTATGTACTTAATGCTTTAAATTAATCTACTACTCTGTCTAAGTTAATTACAATATTTAATAAGTCTCTGTCTAGAGTAAAGCTCCCTCTTGTCATCTGGAAGCTCAGACAAATATTAGAAGATAAAGACATTACATTTGTAAATATTACATATCGTCTATGTACTTAATGCTTTAAATTAATCTACTACTCTGTCTAAGTTAATTACAATATTTAATAAGTCTCTGTCTAGAGTAAAGCTCCCTCTTGTCATCTGGAAGCTCAGACAAATATTAGAAGATAAAGACATTACATTTGTAAATATTACATATCGTCTATGTACTTAATGCTTTAAATTAATCTACTACTCTGTCTAAGTTAATTACAATATTTAATAAGTCTCTGTCTAGAGTAAAGCTCCCTCTTGTCATCTGAAAGCTCAGACAAATATTAGAAGATAAAGACATTACATTTGTAAATATTACATATCGTCTATGTACTTAATGCTTTAAATTAATCTACTACTCTGTCTAAGTTAATTACAATATTTAATAAGTCTCTGTCTAGAGTAAAGCTCCCTCTTGTCATCTGGAAGCTCAGACATACATAAGACCTACCTCGCTAGATGTTGTTTTTCGTCAAAGTACATGATTTACTTGTATGATCTAATGCGATTATAAGAACTGTCTCTGTAGAATCGAGGTTTCATAGTTATAACTTTATATTAACATAACTTTTAGTTTAGTTTAGGAATGACAAAATGACAGACAATTTTGTCATGAATTTGGGTAATTGGACTGAATCTGGAAGTGATTAAAGATTGAATTTATTTCAAATTTGTAAAAACAAGAATTAACATACCAGTTTAACTGAATTTAAGTGTTTGGATTTTTATCAATAGAATCACTATCAAAATCTGTATAGGTCTGTATTCACAATTTGTAAATATTGAATGAGAAATCTGTTAAACTATAATTATATAATTCTTAAAGAATAATTAAATGTATTGTAGGGTGTTTCAACATATTGTTAAATCAAGGTTTAAAATTAGAAAATATCTGTAATGACAAAATTGAATTTTACTACTTGCAAATCAGTGAATTTAGCAAGTAGTAATAATAATAGATTAATTGGGACTCACTTTTGTTATAATTAGAAATTATTGGAGAATTAATGAGTTGTGGTAATAAACATAAATTAAAATTTTAAATACTATGAGACATAGTTCAGTGAATCTTTATAATAATGTAATGTTAGAATTTATTTGTGTTTACAAAGTTTGAGGACAAACTTGTAGTCAGTATGGCCGAATGTTAGATTTTTAATTATTTAAATAATTATAAATACATAAGACAACATATAAAAACTCCTTCTTCCAGATAAATGTTTTAATCTGTACTGTTTATTAATGATTATGGTTTTATTCTGAGGTTGGTAGGGTATTGTGGGATATACTCTAGGGAAAAGAGGTGGACATGTGATTAAGTGGCGTTAAGTAAATTTAATTAATGTATTATCCATCTACCAAAGTAACGATTTGTTTAAGAATGAGTAATAAGTTATTTGAAATACAGTTTAATCATTCCAGTTTGTGTTTGTTTATTTCTATGCTTTTATATAGAACTGTCATTTTACCTACATTGCCACTAGTATAGTAGTGGTAGTAGCAAATAGTAACGTAATTTTGTTGAAGTAATCATATTAGACAATTGTAAAAACGAAATAGTAGATTGTTAACCGAGGGTGGAAAGAATCAATTCCCGAGGTATTTAGACGCACGAGCGTAGCGAGGGCGGCTATAGTCCGAGTAGGAATTGATTCTTTTACCCGTGTTAAACACTTATTATTATTATTATTTATTAGCTTTATTCGGAATAACTCATACAAATTACTTCTCAGTTCTCACGTATTCTTCCCTCCATAGAGAGAATAACTTATTCCCTACCTATGGATGGAAGCAGCATTTTTCACCCAATACTTAGATCAAAACAACACTTCTTTCCGGGTATGAGAAATGAAAAATCACTGCCACTTTAAGTAAAATTGGATAGGCAAGGTAATTTTGTTGTAATATCTATGGTAGATGCGATGATTCTCTATAATTTGCAAAAGTATTGCGAATTTTGTGCTGACTTTCGATCCGATATATCTCCGACTTGAATAAGCTTTATTTTTATTTGTTTGTATTGAAATATTGTTGCAGGCGGACGCACCTACCATAAAATTCAGGACTTGGTGTGGACTTTGCGCAATATGCGAACGAATGTACGGAAGGCTTCCACCGAGGGAAAAAGATCCACCTGATGGAGTAAGTCAACGTACAGCTCGTGCAGATTATCTTGTCACCTGATCGAAAGATGTTTTTACTGTGTTTGTTTTGAAAGCCAGGTGTCAAGTTAATGCACACGAGTTATAGCTGGTGGTCACATGGTTCAGAATATTGACAATTTTTTTTAACTTTTTGACAGATGGAGCTAAGCGACTTCACCATGATCGAAACAAGACTTGTCGTGCTCAAAGTACACAGTGGATTAATAGATGTTCTCAATACTGTTAGGTCGCGATAAATGTTTTACTTTATCAATTTTTTTCTATAAAATAAAATTGACCCGAAGTATGTGTTTGTGTGTTTAATTTTTTATAAGTTTAAATTATTGTCTGTTAGACATATTTTGTATTTTCATGTTAGTGTTTTTTATTTCTGATTTTTGTTTTATTTCATTGATACCACAGATTAAAGAATGATAGGCAGATAGAACGCACGGAACACGACGCACGGTGCCGTAGTAGTTCCAAATACACAATTCAAAAACGAATATATTCTCGAGTCAGTTCGACACGAAGCGTCGCATCAACAATTTTTGGATTTACCGCCCAAAAATTGTTCATACTCGACTAAAGTAGTCCGAACTAGAACACAGCCTGTGCTTCTCACACATCCAATCATAGATACCTTTTATAACAGTGTCAAAGTATCCAATAAAAACGTTTTTTGCCATTGGCTACCGAACCCTAAAAAGATTATCTATGGTGATTTCGAATAATTTTTATCGATCAAATATTTAAACCTCAGACGAATTTATGAATTTGGTCTGAGACGCATGACTATAAACGTCAAATATAAATATTAATCTGTGGTGTGGTAGTATCTGTGGTTAATCTGAATTTTAACCGTTTTGTATTAAAAAAACTGCCAAAGCCCAAAATAAAATTATTTTTGTGCCATGCCTTGACATGCTGTTTAATTGTACATGTACATAAATTTAGAGAAAAAATAAACAAATATTAAGTGACAAGATAACAAAAAACACGTGCGAGCGGATTAAATTAAACACCACGTTATTTGATAATATTAACTTGGCCAAAAAACACAAGAAAGGAAACAGAAAGTAAAGTGACAATAATTCTTCAGAATGAGTTTAGACGAAGTGGACACTGACGGTGAGTTTAATTTTAAATGTTTATAATTGAAACTACGCGTTGGTATGTTTCCTCGTTACAGTGTTTATTGGCCTATGTTTACATTTTTAGAATACACCGTCACGGCCCTTCAGATATTTCAGTACTGTGGTGCGGACGCCGGCAGTACTTTGCGCGTTGATTCTTTGATGGACCAGTTCGCGCCTTTCGTGAGAACCAACAAGTAAGCTATATTTACCGGTGATACAGAACTTTTGTGCGTATTTTATCAGAATCAATTAGATTTCCAGTACAAGCAGTTTGTTTATAAATAGCTAGGCAAATGTCATTAAACATGTAATATAAACTGTCCTAGATTCCTGGAGCGATAACTTATTATTAGAACAGAATTGTTTGTTTGGTGATTTGGTCCTTACTTCCTCTATGAACAATATGAAGTTATACATACTAATACTTTATACACCTTTTCTAATTAGGGCTATTACTGAGACCACAATGAGACAATAACTTTGGTTCTTATAATATCTGTTTGTATTCATCTTAACAAGCCTTTTTAATGGCACACTACAGTGTCAGGTCTTTCTCCTTATAGGTGAATGAAATATGAAGCTAAAACCCATCACACTGCTCCAATGTGGGTTGATGGGCTGTTTGTATTAATTGATTATACAGCAAAATTGCTTTCAGGGCAGAGTACAGCTATCTTAAATCTCTTCTGGACCCCGAGCAGACCAATCCAGAGATCACTGTGTCCATGTTAGCGGCCAGTCTCAACAAGTACAGTGAGAGTCAGAAGATCAAATTTGACTTAGAGGAGAGGTGAGGTTTATATAAAATTAGCGGACCCCTTAACTTTGTCCACATGGAAATCAGTTTTTCACAAATTCCACAGGAACCATGGACTTTTCCAGGATGAAAAGTAGCCTATGTGTACAGAGTAAATCTGTTTTCATTCCAAATTTCAGCCAAATCACTTCAGTAGCCGCAGAGCAAAGTAGGACGAACATACACACTAACACACACACACACACACACACACATCATTATCAACCCTTCACTGATAAGCCGAATATGGGTTCATCATTATCAACCCATATACGGCTTATCACTGAGGGGTGGTGGTTCCATCCCTGCCCCATTGGTCTCTTGTCGTGCCCACTTCTAATACAGTCTTTCCCGACTAATTAAAGGGGAATGGGAATATCGGTCATATTTAGAAGATATATTCTTTTAAAAAAATAAATGACTAGCAAATGCTCCACGGTTTTGTATCATATTTCCCATTCTTGTGGGAATATGGGAATGAAATAGCCAATGACACTAATAATGTGATTTTCTATTAGTAAAATAATTTTTAAACCAATTCAGTAAATCCAGAGATTACACCTATCATAATCTACTTAATCTCTGTAAGATTGATTAATTAATTTTTTTTAACTTTGGTGGGCTTTTCTCAGCCAAAGGTGTTTGGAACCCAAATTTGTAACTTTCAAGTTTGTGACTTGAATGTTGCGCAATTCACGCAACTTTTAAGTCACAAACTTGAAAGTTGCGTTGTTTATTACTATTTCTTTGTTTTATAAAAGGGTAATTTAAGTAAAAATATGAATTTGAATTATATTATTGTGTGGTCCATGAACTTTATTTTCTCGTTACAGTTTCAATAACAAAAGTGGACTGGTACCACATGACTCGGATTCTGGCATTTCTACTGATGGTATGTATTAATATTAGCTACTAGCGGACGCCCGCGACTTTGTCCGCGGGGAATTCAGTTTTTCACAAATCCCATGGGAACTATGGATTTTTAGGGTTAAAAAGTAGCCTATATGTTAATCCAGAGTAAAATCTATTTCCATTCCAACTTTCAGCCAAATTGCTTCATTAATGCATATGCACAAAGGAGAAACAAACATACACTATTACACACACACACACAACTTACCTTCAACCTTTTGCCTTTATAATATTAGTGTGATTAAATATTCCAGTAAATTAACACTAAACTGCAGCATCCAGTTGGCATTCTCTGATACATTCTCTTCTTGATCCTAACAGGTTTGCTGCGGCACTGATTTTTCTTTAGAAGAACTTTATGTGGCATATTGCCTTTTATCCATTTTCTTTTTTATAAAAAAATAATGATAGACTATGGTATGTAGTCTCTAACACGACTCACTTAAAGTGAATAGCACATCCAGTAGTATTTGACTTACTACAAGTACATACAGATATCGCATTGTGTGCAGAACATAGTAAAATTGTATTTATTTATGTATAGATTAGTAGAAAACACGTACAAAACACGAGTTGCTTGCCAGTAGTCTGATGGCCTATGTTACACTTAGAGAGATACTCCAATACTCAAGTATAATATTATTGAATAAGAACAAGCATTATTTAGCAGAAGAACATATGATTAGTAATTAATTTGATTTTTCATCAAACAAATATTACAAATCATCAATCTTGTAATATTTGTTTATACGACCAAATCTTATAAAGAAATATTACAATATTGATGATTTAAAAAACACTATGCCTCAGTAGGCATCAATATCAACAGAATTTTAGTTTTTGAATTCATGTTATTTGTTCTTATCATATTGAGAGTATGTAGTCAAGCTGAAGTGGTTTCTACTTACCATTATCTGTGAGTTTATAAATAAGGAAGCAATATAAATTGCACCACAGTTACATTGTACCTACCTGAAGTGTTATTTATTTTCAGTAATAATA
Organism: Bicyclus anynana; assembly: GCF_947172395.1. Taxonomy (NCBI): domain Eukaryota; kingdom Metazoa; phylum Arthropoda; class Insecta; order Lepidoptera; family Nymphalidae; genus Bicyclus; species Bicyclus anynana. Next base: position 2,980,271 of record NC_069096.1, on the reverse strand, counting down.
TGTACCTAAAGTGTTATTATTTAGTTTCAGTTTCAGTAATAATAATTTAAAAAACATTCTAAGCATCTAACAATGCCTCCATTGAAGTACTTAGACAATGGTATGATCTTTTAACATCTAAAATTGTTTATTTCAATTAAGTAGTGCTTTGATTCTGAGGGCGTAGGTTCGAATCCTGTCTTGGGCATGCACCTCCAACTTTTCAGTTACGTGTATTTTAAGAAATTAAATATCACATGTCACATTGTAAGGAAACCTGCATACTTGAGAATTTTCCTAATTCTCAAGTGTGTAAAGTCTGCCAATCCGCATTGGGCCATTGTGGAAGAATATATTCTCATTCTGAGAGGAGACTCGTGCTCTACAGTGAGCCGTATATGGGTTGTTAATGATGATGATGATGAGTGTAGTTGATTCTGGATGAGATGAGAGAATGTAAGAAACTCTAAGTTGCTCTTTAGCAAAATTTAACATTGTTACCAGTAACTACACTTAAATCGGTCTTGTGTGAAGATGAATACCTCCATTTATTTAGATAATCGTCATCTTAATTAACCGCAAAGTAAAGTATATATAACATCTTACAACCGTAAATACCAACTTCCAACTTGTTAACAATGCTTCACTAATAGGTATATACTGATAATTATGTATTCCATAAACTATTACCAAGTAAATAGAGCCATCTGTACAAGTGCATATTTATTATTTGCACTGTGGCTTCTTGATCTAGATATGGTTTTGATGCAATATAATTGGTTTGACTCTGTCATTATTGACCTAAATACATTTTTTTTAAAGAATATTTACCATATTAGAGAGACTATTTTTATTTAATTTTATTTAACTATAAGACTGTAATAGGAGTGCTTATGACAATAGTTTAGTGGTCTTGAAATTATATTATAGCAAAAGTTTTAAATGTTTATAAATTGAGTCACCATTTTGCTGTCAGGTTTTCAACTGCTGGAAGAGTTGCAATGTGAGCTGCGCGAAAAGTCCCGTTTGGCGCAGCAGCTGCGGACTCAGCTGGACTACACCGACCGTCACCACGAGGAAGCTCTGGCCACGGTCACCGCCGAGAGGGACTCGTTACGAGCTCATCTCAACATGTGAGTACTACAACCTCGGACCAATTATTGTATAGGACCTGCCTCGCTAAACGTTACTTTTCTGTCAAAGTATATGATCATCGATCTAATGCAATTATAAAAACTGTCTCTATAGAATCGATGTTAAATAGTTGTAATCGTGTTCGTTGGTTAAAGAGCTCCGTAACAATACCTTTTTGTGTAATTGAATTGTATAAAAAACGGGCAAAAACTTCTAGTTTAGTAGAAGATATATACCAAATCTAAGCTCGTTTTCTTCAGAAAATGACAGACAATTTTGTTTGTGACTATGAGTGCGATACAGGTCCTTCTATACTTGGTCTGAGACTACAACATTCAACTAGGAGCTGAGTACTATCTGCGAAGGATTAAAGTCTCACTTGACGCACCAGCTGCGGACTCAGCTGGACTACACTGACCACCACCACGAGGAAGCTCTGGCCACGGTCACCGCCGAGAGGGACTTGTTACGAGCTCATCTCATCATGTGAGTACTACAACATTCAACTAGGAGCTGACTACTATCTGCGAAGGACTAAAGTCTCGTTTGGCGCAGCAGCTGCGGACTCAGCTGGACTACACCGACCGCCACCACGAGGAAGCCCTGGCCACGGTCATCGCCGAGAGGGACTCGTTACGAGCTCATCTCAACATGTGAGTCCTACAACATTCAACTAGGAGCTGAGTACTATCTGCGAAGGACTAAAGTCTCGTTTGACGCACCAGCTGCAGACTCAGCTGGACTACACCGACCGCCACCACGAGGAAGCTCTGGCCACGGACACCGCCGAGAGGGACTCGTTACGAGCTCATCTCAACATGTGAGTACTACAACATTCAACTAGGAGCTGACTACTATCTGCGAAGGACTATAGTCTCGTTTGACACTGACTACACCGACCGCCACCAAGAAGAAGCTCTGGCCACGGTCACGGTCAAATTATCTAGATGCGCCACAAGCTCAACTCTTAGGCCCATCGCGCTCTTGCTTGCACACTCGGTTCAGGTGGAATGTGACAGTTTTATTGCGTGCAGCTGGTGGTCATCGATTTATAAGACGTTATATTAAAAAAACTAGCGGACGCCCGCGGCTTTGTCCGCGTGGAATTCAGTTTTTCACAAATCCCGCGGTAACCATGAATGTTTCTGTGATGAAAAGTAGCCTTTATGTTAATCCATCCATTTCCATTCCAAATTTGAGCCAAATCGCTTCAGTAGCCACAGCGTAAAAAAGGAACAAACATACTTACACACTTTCACATTTACACACAAACTTTCGCCTTTATATTATTAGTGTGATGACTATTTCAGGTTGCGAGACGAGAACATGACTCTGGCGCACGTGCGGCGCGACTACGAGGACGTGTGCGAGAGGCTCGGCGGCAGCGAGCAGGCGCTGGTCGAGGCGCGCCGCGAGCTGGAGCACACGCGCCGCCGCGCCAGGGTGCTGACGGAGCAGGTCACGCTGTTGGAGACTGAGGTATGTAGCACTGGCGCCTGTAGACCACAGGGCTAGTATACTGAGCTGGCATTGGGCTGGTCATGTCTGACGGACGATGGTGTCGAACTAACTACTAAAGACTAACGAAGTGTAGGGCTCCTCCCACTAGATGGAGCGACGACCTCGGGAACTGGCATCGATTGGATGCAAAAAGTCAAAAATAGGACTGACGCTGTTTAAAAAAGACCCATGTCTAACAGTGGACGCATAATGGCTGACAATGACTTAAGTGTCTGCGTAAAATCCTTGCCATAGTCAACTTTAAAAGAAAGAAGAAATATACATTTATTATAATGATAATAGCATAAAACATAACAATGATTTTGCAAAAACATGAGCTTTAACTAAATTCTAGCTTAAACTGGATTGGACAACTGGACAGAAGGTTGTAATCGGATGCTCCAACAGTAAAACTTTTTACATGACGCTATTCGCATCTGTCCGACAGTCAAATGTACCTGAAAAATTCCATTCACTTACCTGTACGCTCAGAAGTGTTCGCTCAGAAGTGACGGCATAGTGTTCAGAGTTATTTTCTGATATAGTAACAGCCTTCTAAGCTTCTTCTTCTATTCAGGTTGGTTCATTTCACAGATAAATTTTTTTCAAGGTCTTGTAGTCTATAGATGAATAGACAATTCCTTGTAATTAATGTTTTTAAAAGATTTAAAAAAATATATATTAATTATATGCATGAAATATAGATAGACAATGACAGTAACATTGACTCAAATTATCAGAAATTGAACCTGCAAGAGCTGCTGTCGAAGTCCAAGGACGAGTGCCACCGCATCAACGACATGTACGCAAGCCGCCAGTCCTCGCTGCTGGAGGAGAACGAGACGCTGCGCACCGAGCACGCCGACCTCTCCTCGCGCATGCGGGACCAGGAGGAGTTCATGCAGCAGATCATCAAGGAGAAGGTAAACATTCTAGTGAGCCTCCATAGCTCAACGGTAAGAGAGGACGGTCTCATCACCGCCCCGTTGGTCTATTGCTCAGACTAATTAGATAAGGACCTCGCTAGACATTAGTTTTCTGTCAAGGTATATGATCAACGATCTAATGCGTTTATAAATACTGTCTCTATAGAATCGATGTTTCATAGTTGTAATCGTGTTCGTCGGTTAAAGAACTCCGTAAAAATACCTTTCTGCTTTGTTGTATCGATCGAACACAGAATAAGAACTTCTATTTTAGTATAAGATATATACCAAATCTAAGCTCATTTTCCTCTGAAAATGACAAACAGTTTTGTTTGTTAATTTGGGTGCGAGACTAGTCCTTATGTAATTAGTCTGAGGTCTATTGTCATACACAGTGTTTCCCGACTAACTGGAGTGGAATGGGAATATTGGTCATATTAAAAAAAAAGATATGGCAAATATTCTTTTGAAAAAGAAACAGTGTTTGTTGTTTTTAACTACCAGTAGATGGCGTTCTTAGTGAACTTTGAAACGACCCCTGTAGGTTCACTTCAAGAATCTGTTGCGATGCGGTTATACTACTTGCTCATAGATGGCGGGTTGATAATGATGTACAAGTTTCACAATCTTCCCAATAGTAATAACTGACGGTACTTAGGTGATTCTGGAAATGGAGGTCAAGGACATGCTAAACAAGTCCAACCACACCCACCACCACATGGAGCAGTCCATCGACGTGAGCTACACCGAGGACCAAATGTTGACAGCACTCGATAGCCTCAACGCTGACAGCAGATTTCCACAAGGTATGCATCCAAAAACTTTTGAATACTAGCACATTTGTAAAATGTTGTTTCATTTCTACATTGACCTCTTATAATAAAAGGACGCACAATCATGTAGAAAATTTCATTTAAAAACTGGCCATTTCTGCTTTGACTGTGTCAGACTTATTGGTAAAGGAAATTATACCTAAAGCCCTTTAAATATAGTCCAATATTCAATAAAATCCCAAATTCAGAGCAAATTCAACCTTAAGCATTGAGTTTAAGGTTTAATTTGCAAATGTGACTACTTGAATTGAGTGCCAAGAAGTTGTGTTTGGCACTCATTGAGTGGGGACGTTTTTTGGTCGCTGATTGTGTATTCACTTTTTAATAGGAGATCAGTTTTAATAGCATAAATGTTAATTTTAATAGCCTAAATGTTTATTTTAATAGCCTGTTTTCTTATCTTTTTAAAATCTATTATTTTATTAACTATTTGAATCCTTCCATAATATCCTTTTAAGGGTTTCGAAGACAATGGCTGACCATTTTGAATTTTCATGATGTCGCCGTCTGCCGATAGAGCTGACATGAGTTTATCTATACAATCAAAAGATAGGTTATTTTGTCGTATAAACTGCTATTGAATTCGCGGTACCTTGACAATGCTGCAAAGCCATCTTACCTTACCTTACGAAATTTACATACATTTAGTACAAAAATATACATTTAGTACAAAAATCTGTGTACCTACCTGGGAGTTTAAGCACAAAATTACTTATTGTATATTTTAATGTGGGTATCGCTAAAAAATGGACTCAACATGTGATAGAAATTTCAAAATACGAGTATATAAAGATGGCGGCTGATTATGGCCACTATCCATATAAAATCTTCGAACTCGCTTCAAATTAAGTGTTAATTTCCTACTGAAATATATTCAAGTTATGGAAGTTAAACTAAACAGAACACTGCTTTTTCCTAATCTTAGTTGCTAAATTGTTGTACACCTACAAAGCATTTGCCCCGTTTCATTTTATTTTATCTGTTTTTGATATTTTAATGTACTTAACATTTCGGCGCTCATTAATTTTGCGTATTGTAATTTATAACTTAATAATTCCATTGATTTCATTTAACACATTAATTATTATGATGTTACGTTTTAAAGTTTTCGATATTCTGGAGAGATTCATAAAAAATAATTCTGTTCTGTTCTTGCCGCTTTACCTGTTTATAACTGCTTTTTTTCGCAAATTTTCGATATAGAGAGCCGCCTGCTAGATGAGGAATCGTTCGTAAAAGCTCTAAAAGAAGACCAAGGTCGACCTACTAACATGTCCCTGTTTGATGAAATACGTCTGAGCTTCTGTAACATGTCCAGAAATAATATGTCAGACTTCAATTGCACGCAACCCTTAGAAAACCATGTCCTTGATGATTTTGTAACAATTTCCACTCAAACCGACGATAAACTTTATTACGTAAATAAAAATGAAATGTTCAAAGAATGCAGTTGTCATACTGCTACAGATTCAAATACTGTGAACACTGCAACACAAACAATTGGAAATAATATTAGAGACACTGAAAGTTCAAGTACAGAAAATAATCTAAACAATATATTACCAGTACACAAAATCGATAATAATGCAAAAGACAGAGATATTCTTTTGAAAGAAAGTCATGTGAATGAAAACAATTTTAAAAATAAAGAAATAATAATGGCGATGAAGATTAACAAAGATATTAAATGCAACAATATATTACCGTTAGACACACAAATTAATGAATTCAATTCCATAAGCAATGGGAAGCGTAATGTAATTTTATTCGAATCGAAAATTAATAAAACTAAAACACACAGTCAGCAATATTTGAAAAAAGATACAAATGGAGACATATTCAGAGATACTCATAAAAAATATCATCTATTTCTCAAAAATCATAAACAGATTAGATCGTTTTCAGCTCCAAACGTAGGTATAATCAAAAGAGGACCTCCTTATTTGGAATTTAAAGATGATAATCGAAAAATAGATACAAAAGATCAGGCAACAAATACATCTACACAACTATTTGAAGTTTTTAAAGATATAGAAGTAATGAATGTCGGAACACAGACAGAAGTGTACGAACTTGTTGCAAATAATAATAACGTTGAAGTTTGCTTCGATTGCACCAAATGTATTGAATGCGAAAGATTGAAAATGAACGTTGTTAAATTGGAGAACGATATTAGCTACGGTAAATTGACTATCACAGATATGAATGCAAAATTAGATCAGTACGAAGATAATCTTGACAATTTATCGAAATTTGTAGACGAAGGCAATGAAAAGAATAATTACTTGAAGGCTGTGGCAGACAGTCTGCAAGCCAAACTTAGTTTACTGCAGGGTGCGTGCGTCAAACAAGGGAATAAGATTGAACGACTGCTTTGTGATACTTGCGCCGCTGAAGTTCAAACTGAAAGTGGTAATTCTGTTGGACACGTTGTATATTAGTAGTAACATCGTAGATTGTGTGTTTTGTGTTGTCCTTTAGTTTTTAAAATACTTTAATTTAAATGAATTTTTCAGAAATACCAGCAAAGTATCTAGGTGGTTAGGAATTCCTCTATTTACAACCCAATATAAAAAAAAATTACTCATGCCCAGTCCTAAAGACATGGCTTGTTAAAGTCCGGCCGCTCAGAGATTTTGTTTCTGACATCTGTCAATGTCAATGAAAGAGATAAAGTCAATGAGATATTTAAATATCTTTTATTAACCTTAATAACTTGTCAACTTTCACCGAACAATCTCATTCGTGTCTTCTCCATTTACTCGACATTGGCGAGACATTGCTCCGTTGGCACAAATGAAAGCCATGAAGAAGAATTGAATTGCATTTGCGTTTATAATATTAGTAGGATTGAATAATTATGCTAACTTACATTAAACGTATTAATTTTGGGCTAAAATTATTTATTAACAATTAATAAGTTAACAAATATAAAGGTGGTGACAGGCGTCAGAAACGCAATCTTTGAGCGGCCGGACTTTACCATGCTACTAGCAAAGACTGTTGTCAAAAGAATATACTCGTAACTGACATAATGGACATGCGACTTTTCCAAGTTAGCTTGCTACCAAATTAAAACTACATGGTCCTATAACATCAAGTGGAATTGCAATCAAGAGCTAAGATATCGATTAAAGGCAATTTTGGTAAAAAACCAAAACAATTTTGGTAAAAAAATATATGTCACTGTCTTAATGCTGCATAACAATGTCTTTTCTATTATTATTTTGAAACTATTACCTTAGTCGCAATTAATTAATAAAATTATAAATATGATAGCTGATTAGTAACAGGTCTCTAATTATTATTGTAGTTTAGTTAACTTATAATTTATGCTTTATTTCTGGTGATGGGTAACTATAACTGTAGTTAGTGGTATTGTAAGATCAATGTATTAACAGGGTATTAGAGGTGCATCCATTTGGAAGACAATTATTGTATTGTAAATGTCCATATTGCTAAAAATTGATAATCCCATATTTTCGATGATGGAATTGGATGGGCAGAAGAACAGAAAAGTAAATTAAAACTTCAGAGTAAAAGTAAATTAAAGTCTTTCGAAGTCCGAATCCGTTTGAGTCTGTAGTCGGACTCTGATATACTGAGCTAATCTTTTGATAAATTTTTAGCAGTCAGTTGTTGTTACAACATGTCAATGATTTTCACAGGTGAAACAAATCAAACATTATCAAAGCAGCGTAGTGGGGGGCGAGGGGGAGGGGTAGGTTACATACAAAAAATACAAATCCTTCCTTTTTACAATATTAGTAAAGAAAATAATAAATCAAATATGAATGTTTCAGAAGTAACTTCAGTATCAACTCAGGCCGAGGAGCCGTGTGCTGACTGCATAAAACGCAATGTTCCTCGCCGCGGCATCAGGAGATATTTATGGTGACTACTTTACCAGTTTTCAATAGATTTGCCTTGTTATGTTGTTTTTGATAATTAAAACAACTTCGTTAAAATAACTAGCATGACACTCTAGTAAAAATTCTTTAAGCATGCTTCAATATTAGCTGGTGAACGCGTTACGGGAAGTGTAATCGGGCGAGGCGAACGGATGTTGAGAGGGAGAGCTAAAAAAGTTTTACTTCAGTTGTGTTATTCAAAGAAAACTCTTTTATTTTTATCGACTTCAAAAAAAAAGAGGTTCTCAATGGTTGAATCCGATGCGTACATTTTTACCTCATAACTTCGTCATTCCTTAACCAATTTTGAAAATTCTTTTTTCAGATTGGTCCCATTTAAATTTCATTCGGTTCAGTAATTTTCTGTTATAATGAAAATAAATGAAATTTCGTACTTATGCTAGGACACAATAAAACTAGAAAAATAAAATCTTTTTAACAAAAAAAAATTCAAGCTATTGCAAAATCACAAAAATAAACTAAAAAGTGAAAAATAACATCTCATGATCGCTATCTTCTGATCCCCTTTCAAAGTGATCAGAAGGTAGAACATACAATGGTATTTTTCACTTATTAGTTTATTTTTGTGATTTTGAAGTCAGTTGAATTTTTCTGTTACAAAGAATTTACTTATCGAATTGTTATACTCCTATAATAACTGCGACACAGTGTTTCGCTAAATCAGTGCTATCGAATTTATGTTACTGATACACAATGTCATATAGATTTTTCTTTTGTTTTATAAATATACACTTCTTGTGTTATATTTATTTAATCAGATTTTCTTATTTCCTTATCGGAATGTCTAAGCAAGTCTCACCTCTCAGTTTGTTCACAGGGAGCCTCTAAAGAGTCTCTTCCAGCTGTTTGCAGTGCTCTGCTTCATGCTGGCTCTCTGGTTGCTGTATGGAGTGACCCGGCGCTGGCGCTCGTGCCGCGACCCGCTGCCCTGGGGCTGGCTGCAGCCCGCAGACCTGCTCGACCTGTTCCTCACCATCGAGTATGTCTCGGATGTGCCAATGTGACTCCAGTGAAGTGACCAGTTGTCTCTGACATTCCAATGTGAATCCAGTGAAGTGACCAGTTGTCATGGATATGCCAATGTGACTCCAGTGAAGTGACCAGTGACTTGTGATTGTGTGTGCGACTTAAGGAATGATTGCTTCATTCATAAACAATTTGTGTATTGATTATTTTACGACAAGAAATACAAGATGTAAAGAGGTTCGGAGATTTGTATCCTATGACCGGCCGCCATTTTATGAAACTCATCTAAAATTGATGGTAAAAAAGAAACGGTTGTCTTTACAACGGTAAAGTTGTTTTACTGATAATAGCTGAATGTGACAACGTCATAAGAAAATACTGATGGAATGGTCGCATTTTTCGAAAGAAAATGTTAATTTTACTAAAATACTGTTTAATAATCTTCATAAAACATAAAAGTTTGGAAAAGTTGGCAACCCTAGAGCGAGGGAACGACGCATGACGTAATTTTTTTGAGTCCGCAGCCAGCTCCATCGAATTATAAGACGTTGTCACATCAAAAATATAATATGTTATTTTGTGAGACACCAACAATTTATACTAAACTAACTCGTAAAGTGAACTTTATAGTAGTGGCTTTTATAGGGAAATGTGTCACCTTCATCTGTAACTATCTATCATAGTTAATCAAATATGATGGTCAAATAGTTCACATTATGTCATTCAAAATAATAATAACTATGATATTTATTAGAAATGTCTTTAGGGTTTTTTAGTTTTTTTTTAGAAAATGTCTTAGTTATATTTTATTTTTTTATAGTGTAAGCACAAACTTTGCTTCGCTTTGTGTAACGCCGCGCTCAACTTTTGATTGTTATTGGCTTTGCCTGAGTCACTGGACTCGAAGAAGGAAGAGATCCGTGGTTCCAACATGAAGTGACTCGCTATACGACTCAAATTACTTCAGGATTTCGTTGAAGTGTTGAAGGGAGTAGAAGCAATAGTTGTTTTTTTTTTTTTTATTATTTCCCAATACTTGTTTAAAAAACATGCAACTTTATGTTGGTAAAGATCAAAATGGCGGCTGTTGATTGGCCTGTACAAAACCCTTTGAACTGCTTTATTTATATTCTGAAAAAAAAAAATTAACTTATGATGTGGTGCTGTATCAGATAGTTTTAAAATTAATAATGAGTATTTACTCAATGCCTACATATAGCAGATAATGGCGAATATTATTTTAGCTTGTTTTTTTTTAATTCCGCGCTGGTTGTGTATCGTTTTTTATTTCTTTGTGTTATATTGTATGGTTTTATTTGATTTTTCACTACAACCTCCCTCACCTATTAATGTTGACTTCTGATATCTATTACACTAGTACACTGGAGTGGTTGTTACAATCCTCAGACTAATTAAATAAGGACTAGTATTGCACCCAGATTGACAAACAAAATAATTGTTTGTCATTTTCTGAGGAAAAGAAGCTTAAATTTGGTATGTCTTATGCTTAACTTTTTTTGGAGATTTTGCACGTTTTTCACACCATTCAACTCCACAAGGTATTTTATTACAGAACTTTTTAACCATAGGAACACAATTACAACTATGAAACATTGTTTCTACAGATACAGTTTTTTTAATTACAGTAGATCGTTGATCATAAGTATATATACTTTGACAGAAAAGTAAAGTCTAGTTAGGCAGGTACTTATATAATTAGTCTGAGTTAAAAACAGTCGCACAAGTGATTCAAATACCTTGCTGGCATAGAGGCCAGCTTTGTTTTTTCTTGCTAAGTAACTTAAGCATGAATATCATATCATAAATTAATAACAGGCCATATACCAACTTACTTCAGTCATTGTGGAATTGACTTGACTGTTTTTGGTAAATAATATAATTTTTTTTCTGTTTCTATAATCATATAGATATGATAGAAGTACAAGTACATAGTTTTCTTTTTATTTTATTTTATTTTTAATTAACCGACTTCCAAAAAGGAGGAGGTTCTACGTTCGGCTGTATGTATGTTTTTTTTTTTTTTTTTTTTTTTTTATGTATGTCCAGCGATAATTCCGTCAATTATGGACCGATTTTGAAAATTCTTTTTTTGTTTTGAAGGGTTTACTTTCAGGGTGGTCCCATTTTTTTCATGTCAGGATCTGATGATGGCATCCTGGAGAAATTGAGGGGAACTTTTGAAAGTTGTAGAGACGGCTAGTGCGTTTGTTAGTGTTTCCATAAGGTATTTTAAACCACTACAACTTTATGAAGGTTTGGAGTTGGTCTGATGATGGAGCCGAAACGCAGCCGATGGAACTCGTCAAGGATTTACAGCAGTCACCTTTTGTTTGGGCTTGATTAATTTGTATTGATGAGTACTTTGCACCTATATGTGTTGTGACTGTATTAAGGGTCTGGTGATGAAGACGAGGGACAGTGAAGAGAACTCCTCGACGGTTCACAGTAGCTACCTTGTGTTTGGACTTGATAAATTTGTATTGATGAGAACTTTCCACCTAGATGGATTGTGACTGTATGAAGGGTCTGGTGATGAAGACGAGGGACAGTGAAGAGAACTCCTCGACGGTTCACAGTAGCTACCTTGTGTTTGGACTTGATAAATTTGTATTGATGAGAACTTTCCACCTAGATGGATTGTAACTGTATTAAGGGTCTGGTGATGAAGACGAGGGACAGTGAAGAGAACTCCTCGACGGTTCACAGTAGCTACCTTGTGTTTGGACTTGATAAATTTGTATTGATGAGAACTTTCCACCTAGATGGATTGTTCCCTTCATACAGTCACAATCCATCTAGGTGGAAAGTTCTCATCAATACAAATTTCCCTCGTCTTCATCACCAGACCCTTCATACAGTCCTGGTGATGAAGACGAGGGACAGTGAAGAGAACTCCTCGACGGTTCACAGTAGCTACCTTGTGTTTGGACTCGATAAATTTGTATTGATGAGAACTTTCCACCTAGATAGATTGTGACTGTATTAAGGGTCTGGTGCTGAAGACGAAGCACAGTGAAGAGAACTCCTCGACGGCTCACAGTAGCTACCTTGTGTTTGGACTTGATAATTTTGTATTATTAAGAACTTTCCACTTAGATAGGTTGTGACTGTACACACGCAGTAGGTATGCTAACACTAAAAATAAAAAAATAAAAATTTTAATAAAAAAAATTCAACCGACTTCCAACTCTAAAAATAACTTTAACTAAAAAGCAAAAAATAACATCCTATGTGCTACCTTCTGATCAGTTTGAAGGCGGTGCCAAGCCAGTGTCGTGTTTTAATTAAAGCTGTTTCTGAAAGAACCACATAAATTTTGTAGTTTAAACGTGTTTAATTAAAACATCACTGGCTTGGCACCGCCTTCAAACTGATCAGAAGGTAGCACATAGGATGTTATTTTTTGCTTTTTAGTTAAAGTTATTTTTAGAGTTGGAAGTCGGTTGAATTTTTTTTATTAAAATTTTTATATCTTATCTATAATACAATTACTATAATAATAATAAGGTGATTCCAACAATAATGTTCTTGAAATTATTAATATATTACCCTTATTTTTATGAAAAATTAAAAATAAAGCTGTAATGATTTATTGTATTAATTTACAATAAACTAAATCACCATTATTTTACTTATTACTTTAAAATGAATCTTTTAATTTTTCTTATCTTAATGTTTTACTTTCAAAAATTTTATTTTCTACTAAATGTAGATCTGTCTTCCTAGTTTTTGTGATGTTTAATTAGTTTTAGTTGATATAAGTTAGTTTTTCATCAACATGCATGCCAATGAGTAAAATTTACCTACATGTACAATTAGTTTTTAAGAATGTATAGAATAGGCTAGTTGACATTTTTTTAAATGGTCTTAAATTTATCATTATTTTCCTACTAGATTGAATTAAAAAAAATATCATATTTTTTTCGAGACATGAATACATAAAAATTTCAATTTTTAAATATTTCTTTGACAACACGAGCCAAAATGCTGTCAGCCATGATGGTAATTTATATTTCATGACGTCACGTAAACACTAAACCTTAACCAAAAAAATATTAATTATTTTATTTAGTTTGACGTTTATTCCTTTAGTGACATCAAGTAACATTGTGACGTCACAAAATGGACGATAGCGTTTTTGACGTTTGGAAAATTAATATTGTGTATATTGAATTTGCTCTATGTGGTTGCCCCTCACGATTACGACTTCATACAAGTTAATTTGTCACGCGCACCATCTTACAATGAACAAACAATAATATAACATGAACAATGATCAATGGAAACAGTGGTTTTTTTGTTCAATTAATGTTAATTTGTTTGGACATGCCAGAGTGCTTAGTAGTAGGGCCTAGGTTTGTTACCCAGTTCATTGAAGTCAATTTAGAATTTTCAAAATTAGATAAGAGAAGTTAACTTCTTACCAACAAAGGTGTGTGGCCTAACAATTTATTGTTCGGATGCCACATCGAAATCAGTCAGATAGTAGAATAATAAATTTCAATTCATTTTTATTAAATTCTTGAATAAACTTGTACGTCTTCTAAGTTAAGTGCTACCATGCCATGCATATGTCACCTTAAAATTGTAAATACATACATTTAGATTCTATCTATCTCGCAAGATTGTGAACTGTCAAATTATTGTGAACCGCAAACATACTGCTTACAATTCAACATTATTATTCGGTAGATTGTAAGGAGGAACATACTAATATGTACAAAAAAAAAAAAAACCTAACCATGGATTTCTGAACCACTCAAGTTGCGGTTCACAATCTCGCGAGATAGATTTTGTCTAAGGGTTTTTACAATTCTATGTCACATACATCACAAGATGACTCAATAGATGAAAAAGTTTGGATGTTACAATTTTTAACTGAGTTGATAAAAGGAGATTGTGTGTTTGATTGTATAATGATTTCTCATTCATTTTTGGATCTATTCTATTATCTCTATATCTATTTTGTGTGTCGGTGTATAATCCTGAAGTGGTCCCAAATATAATTTGTAGTTATGATTGACAGACTGACTGATTGATTGATTTACAAAAAGCCCCAATTGTTACGTTTAGAAAACTGAAATTTGTATTAATAAAGTTTAATAATTAATAAATGTATAAACATAATATTAGGATCAAGTATTATTGCTACTTGAATGAATATTCTCTGATTTTTTTGCTATATTTATAGTGGTTAGCGAATCTAATATTATCAACCACATATACAAATATTACTGTTTATATTAGGTATGATGTAGGTTTTATAGAATTGTTGTTCAATTTTATCCCAATGTGGTTTTTCTATTCTAAAATTCATTACTTACAAGTACGCCTTAATTAGAAATTTATTCTGTGATATATTCCTCAGTGCCACTGTTTTAATTTTAGGATTATCAGTAAAAATTGCTTCTAGTTATACAGGGTGTTGCGGGAGTATTTCCCATAACTTCAAGGTGTTGACAAGTCTACTTATTATAGAAGCCGAACTGCATAACTAATTTTTCTAAAAAAAAAATTTTTATATTTTCATACAGTCTTTCAAATAATTCCGACTAGCCTTGTAACACACGCCTTTATCTATCCTTTCATTTTAAAATACGTAATCGTAGTGGTAAGACTGTCGATATAGACGAGATATTGCAACTGGCACTCTGCACTTCACTAGTAAGCGGCTTCATGATATTTATCAATGAATAAGATTGGCTAGGTCATAATATAAGGGACACAGTTTAAAAATATTCATTTTAGAATACATGTTCCATAAACATTTTTAATTAATTTTCCTTAAAGAATATACTTAACCCTAGAGTTATGGGAAATACTCCCGAGCATCCTGTATATCGTGCAGTAATGACAGGTGTACACTGATCCGCGTCGGACGCATCGTATCAAATGGGTTTTAGTATTATTTATATCGAAAGTGCGTCCACTGATCCGCATAGTACGGATTGCATTGAATGGATTTTACTTACTGTAAAATTAAAATTCCGTTTGATGCAATGCGTCCGATACGTACTCGTACGACGTGGATATGGACGCCTGCTATTAATCTGAAAGTTTTTAAAGGTGTCAATTTATGTAAATTGAGAACTTAAAAACTCAGAACAATTTTCATTACACTACTAGCGGACGCTTGCAACTTTGTCTGTGTGAAATTCAGCTTTTTAAAAATACTGCAGGAACCATTGAATTTTATCGGGATGAAAAGGTTGTATACAAGGAAATAAATGCTTATATATTACTCAACCATCTCCTCTATCTTCCACTGAAAGTTTCATTAGAATCGTTTCAGCCCTTTCAACGGATAAACAGACAGACAAAAATTTTTTTGTTGCATTTGGGGAAACACTTTATTTTGAATTATCAATCAATACACTTTTATTTATATAAAATTAATTCATTAATTGACACCTTTAAAAATGTAGTGTTTTTACTTTTTTATTATAATAAAATTAGTTCAACATTTTGTAAATTTAGTCTGTAATTGATCTAGTACCAAAATAATAATTCTAGATTGTTGAACCAAAAAATAGTTTTAAATTGTTATTGACGTGGAATTATTTACTTTCGCCCAAATATTTTTGTCCTGTCAGATAAATTTTTCAACTTATGTAAGTAAATATATTTAATTTTGTAAAATATCAGACAAAACACCTTGTAGTTGTAGTAGTAATTTGGTGCATAATACTCGTAAGATTTTTTAACTAATTGACTTGCCTAAACATTCAAATCTGAGTTAAATGTATCCAAAAAATAATTTAATTACTAATATTTATAAGTACTATACACATTATTTTGGGTTTTAATTAATTTTTCATTGCATTTATTTGATGGCATTTGTATTTCGATGTAAGTAAACCAAAATAACAAATTAATTTTATTATAAAGTTATATGTAGATATCAAAATTTTAAATAAATAGAAACGGTACCTATTTGTTTTTCTATTTATTTAGATCCTAAAATGTATAGTGCCTTATCTATTATCGTTTTTAATTCCTCTTGTATTAATATTAGTCAAAAGCATTTATCTATCTAATTTTTTTATTCAATAAAGTTTTAAACGAATATAATTAACGTGTTTTCATTTAACACACAACCCTTAATGTGATTCGCACTTACATATTTATAATAAGTTTCCCATTACATGAACAGCTCTCTCGAAACTACTTCGACAGAGCTGCACCCATCACGACAAGCGGTTGAGATTTGTAACTACCAGTGGCGTGCCTAAGGGTTTTAACTAGGGTATGCACTATGATGATAAATTGGAAAATTTCTTGTTCAACTGCGTTTTCTTTGGTTAACATAGGTTACGTAGGGTAGGCACTATGCAGTGATAAATAGGTAGTCTTAGAACGGGGCTCACGATGCGTTGCGATGATATATGCCTAAACTGTCTAAAAGTGTTTTCGACATTTTTTTCTCTTAGAAAGGCTACGAATAGAAAAAGACAGAATGAAGTGGAAAACCTCATTTGTAATCAGTAGGATATCATTATTAGCTACCCAGTTTTGGCTCACTGTTGAGCGCGAGTATCCTTTTAGAATGAGAGAGGTCCACCACCCGCTGGCCCAATCCGGATTGGCAGACTTCACACACGTAGATTTAAAAAAAATATCAGGTTTCATTACGATGTTTTTACTTCACCGCTTGAGACACGTGATATTTAATTTCTTAAAATGCACACAACTGAAAAGTTAGAGGTACATGCCCCGAACCGCATTCGAACCTACGTCCTCCGAATGGAAGGCAGAGGTCATATCCATTGGGCTATACCTAACTAATAGAAGGATATTCCTATGTATTAAAAACAATAATCCTAAGGTGAGTATGCCTTTAACAAAAGGGTCCGCAGTCCCCAACAAAAGGCAGTCAAGGTGTAGGATAACAAAGAAATTCGCAACTGAGAAAGTGATCCTTCTAAACTTCCCACAACGTTGTAAGTTTGTATTGAAGTTTTTTGGACGAATTTGTATGCGGTCAGCTTAAATCGGATTACTCAAGACTTTGTGGTCATGGGTGATTGATTTGTTATTGTTATTTATTAAGGTAACGCGAATCTGTCTAGGTGAAATTGTTTTCTTTTAGATCACATCATTATGATTTTGATGTGGGTATATGGTTAATATCAACATGAGATCGTCGAATAATTGTCTTGTTGAAGGTCGTTGTCGAATAATTCCGTCGGGAGTATTAATCCTAATATGTTGATCCAGATTCCAGACTTTGGTCTTTACACTTTTGGAAACCGTGAAAATCCGTTAAATACGTATTTTTGGAGGTCAGCGCGAACAGAGAAAATTACTTAAATTTGGTTTTTCAATTGAGTTCTAAATAGGATGTTATTGTTAAGTATATATTCCACCGTATGTTCGACAGATAGATCATAGAATATTAATAAATATACTAGATAGAATATTAATAATATACTATTAATAAATGTACGATATTTTTAATATAGGTAGGTACCGTGTAACCATGGAACACGCGTTAGTGATGACTTATGGTACTGAGACTTGGTCGCTAACTATGGGTCTCAAGAAGGTTCAGAGTCACACAGCGGGCGATGGAACGAGCTATACCTACTCGGATCGGAGTATCTTTGCGTGATCGAATCCGAAACGAGGAGATCCGCAGAAGAATCAAAGTGACCGATGTAGCTCAACAAGTAGCAAGCTGAAGTGGCAATGGGCGGGGTACATAGTTCCTATACTACTATCGTTAACAACTGAGTCTTAGGGCCATAAATCATTTCTCTATATCTATCTCGCTTGCACTTATGGGTCTTATGGAGCCGTCTAGTGAAGGGTGTAACAATGAAAGACATATTATCGATAAGTAAAGTTTATTATCGTATCTTGTTCACAAAATTAAAAAAATTAACAATATTTGATTTAATATAATACATATTTCATATTATATAATTATTAACTAAATAAAATTAATCTTCATCTGAGTCTTCATCATCAGAATCTTCGTCTTCTGCCAAATTTATTATAAGCGGCGCGCGTTTAGAGAAGCCACTTTATTCGGATCACTTTTCAATTCATTGAGAAACAGGAATACGTTGTGAATCAGTGTTCGAGCTTGAGGGCTAATATCGCCATGTAATTTCTTCAGATCAACGTTAGAAAATAAAGTATCCATAGTGCGCAACGAGTAACACATGAATGTATTTATTTAATTGCAGTAAACACATTTATAGCAAAAAAAATACGCAATGCAATTACATTAGAAACCGACCAATCAGAATCGTCCAAATCATTATTGACTCATCATTAGCACGTGCGCAGGTAGCCGTTTATCGATAATTAGGGTGCGCAGGTAGGCGCGCTGCACATTCCTATCTTTTTTGACTTTTATGACCGGACGACTCAGATGATAACGTGCATACTATAGGTGCTGGAATAGCGACCCTGCACTGTAAACGCAGTGTTGGTTGACCCTCCATCAAGTGAATCGCAGGGATTGGATGCAGGCGGCTCAGGATCGTGGTGTTTTGAAGTCCCTACAAAAGGCCTATATCCTGCAGTGGATGTCCATCGGCTGAATTAATTTGCCTGGGTCTTTATCTACTAATGTTTATTCTTCTATACTAATATTAAGTGCAGAAATAATTCACCAAACTCTTACCCATAACGGGGTCACATCACATCGCGACACGAAGAATCGCCTCCTTCCTGTCGACCCCACGTTCCCACGCTCCTGTAACCTAACAGGTGTGCGATTGGCGAACCGACAGAACGACACGCGAATATATACTTAATGTTATAGGCATAAAGACCGCTTTGTGCACTTTTGCGGAGTACGTAGGTAGGTAATTAATTTGTATTAAAATTAATAGCGGTGTATTCTCATACGAGTTGTATGATTAAGGTATAAAGTATTAATGAACCATAGTGAACATATTCCTATTGTACCTACCCATATCTAAAAGATTCTGAACACTTATTGAAACTAGGTATACTTCGCTTAAACTGCCCGTGATGTGGTATATTGAGATAGGAGTTTATCTTACTGATATTATAAAGAGGAAAGAATTGTTTGTTTGTTTGCATTGAACAGGCTCTGACAGTACTGAGCCGATTTGAAAACTTCTTTCACTGTTCGAAGCTATACTATCCCCGAGTGCTATAGGCTATATGTTAACCCCGTATTCCTACAGAAACGGGAACTACGCGGGTGAAACCGCGCGGCGTGTGTTAGTTCAGAAATAAATTAAGCTTTTGTAGCAAATTCCTTACACTTAAAGTGTAACTAGTCTGGCATAGTCCTATGTTGCATCACGTGAGTTTTAGCAGTGTTTCATAATAAAGTAAGATACCTAGTACTTACGATACTACAAGTTCTAAAATAACCTTTGTGCTATTGAGGTAGGTACTCGTACACCTACATGTTTTGACGGATTTACAAAACGGGGGTCCTGGGTTCGATCCCCGGCTGGGCAGATTGAGATTTTCTTAATTGGTCCAGGTCTGGCTGGTGGGAGGCTCAGCCGTGGTTAGTTACCACCCTACCGGCAAAGACGTACCGCCAAGCGATTTAGCGTTCCGGTACGATGCCGTGTAGAAACCGAAAGGGGTGTGGATTTTCATCCTCCTCCTAACAAGTTAGCCCGCTTCCATCTTAGACTGCATCGTCACTTACCATCAGGTGTGATTGTAGTCAAGGGCTAACTTGTAAAGAACAAAAAAAAAATCAAGTAAAACACAAAAAATCCTTAACAAAAAACATCCATAAAAAAATGTGTAGAGGGTGAGAATATCGAAAAGTCTCAAGCTCCCGAAATCTGTATCATTTTTTTGCGATTCCCACAGCGTTCCCATGGAAACAGGTGACTATAAAAACGGGGGCTCCTTTGGACTATCAACTCGTTTTTATTCAGAGAAACAACTACAAAAAACCCACATCCGGGGCTGGATTTCCGGGTCGTGAACGAAAAAATCCTATTGTATGATGATTGATTGACAAATATTTAGAAAGATGACCTTTTTGTTGATGAAATTATGAGAAAATGATTAAGTTAGAGTAAATAAGTTAAGAATTGTCAGGTATTGTGTGAGTTCCTACTAGACAGCCATGTAAAGTTTGTTGCCACTTGCCAAGTATCTTTACTGCTTTTCGATTTCAACTTTAAATGGTATTACAGCATACAGGTATAGTTGTCAGTGACATTACAGCTTATGAGGTCCTAGCTTCGAGTCTTGGGTCGGACCACACCACGTAAAATTGAGTTTTTCTTTTTTTTACGAAATTCTCAGCCCGATGCTTTTTTATTCTTTACGAGTTAGCCCTTGACCCCTCACCTGTTGGTAAATGATGATGCAATCTAAGATAGAAGCGGGTTAACTTGTTAGGAGGATGAAAATCCACATCCTTTCGGTTTCTACACGTCATCGTACCGGAATGCTAAATCGCTTGGCGGTACGTCTTTGTCGGTAAGGTGGTAACTAGCAACGGCCGAAGCCTCCCAAAGTGTAGTGATAGTGACGGTAACAAGAGTCAAATATTAAGTATGGCTCTAAGCCCGCCAGCATCATTAGAGCGGTGTGGTGGGTCTAAACTCTATATCCACTTTCCTATGATGAGGGAATATAACAGTAGGTCGTTCAAATATGCTGGTAATAATAATAATAATGATATAATGATAGCCGCCCACTATCCGATAAGCCCACATATGCCTACAGCGCTAACGGCTTGACATCCGATAAAACTGATCCTATGTTGGTATCCTATGGTGGTGTTGTAGCGATCGGTTTTATCGGATGTCAGGCCGTTAGCTCTATAGGCATGACTGTGGGCTCTTCGGATGGATCTTTTCTGTCTTGTCATCTTCCATCCAGTACTCATAACTGTATGATATTTTTTCAAAAATAACCTATAATTTTTGTTAAATACTTAAAAGCCTTCATAAAAGTACAATAAAGAAAAAGAAGCTTGTTAAAAAGCAACTTCCCGAAAGCGATATCACAAAAGCTAAAAGGTATATACACAAAAACTTAATCGATCGGCAAACATATTTAACTGACCTCTTTAAAATGAGTTTCCTTATAAATATGGGGGACCCTTCATGTTTTACTAGGGTAACTATGTCTTTTGATTTTATTGGATTGGTACTGAAAAAAATTTAACTTGAAATTCGGCCCGCATTTAGTTATTTTCTTCATCACTTGTCGATCTCTCGAATGCAGTTGGTAAAGGTTTTCAATTGACAGTTCCAGGGTTGGATTCCCCGTTTTGTCAATTTAGGACTTTATATTATCTCAATAGGCTCAGGCTTGGTCTGGTGGTAAATAGACGTACCGCCAAGCGATTTAGCGTTTCGGTACGATGAGAGATATGGGTAAAATAAACTAATTGTATTTGTACCTACTCTTCCAAGTATCAAGCCACGGTCGCTATCACTATAGACTGCATTGTCACATTCATCAGCTCTTCGAACTATGAGCTCTGCCCATTACCATTACCAGTTTCGTCAATGACTTTGGGTCTTCTGCGGATCTCCTTCTTTCTGGTTAGACCACGCAGAGAAAATCTAATAGCTCGCTTCATCGCCCGCTGAGTGACTTTAAGCCTTTTTATGAGAGCCACAGTTTTATGAGAGCGACCAAGTCTCGGATTCTCAAGTATTTCCATCGGAGGTTTAAATATGTCCTAAGTCACCCAAAATGTTGTCACCCTACTACATCGCAGGGCGGAAGGAAACACCGTTACAATTTGTCTGAGGTTCACACGACCTCTTGCAGCCCCTTCGGATTAACTTTGAGATTTACTGTGAGAAATGAGAATCATCCCTTTATCTTCCGTTCCCTTGTTTTTGACTTGCGCTTTCGGTAAATTTCGTGACTTTCGTTTTTAATTTCCTCGTGTATTTATGAAGGAAACTAAAAGATGGAAGAATAATAATTTACCTATATTTTAATAGGAGCATTTTCAAATGAATTGGAAGAAATTATTACTTATTAGTCATATGGACGTTTCAATACAAATAAATCATCCATATGAATGTGAATCATTTTAAATAGCCTCACTAACTACTAAGCACGAAACTTCTTTTCGACGATTTTTTTGAGCTGTGTTGTAATTTCAATTTTGGGCGTGGGAAATATACCTTGACCTTCATTTAACTTCTTACTATATTGGAACACTTTTTTAACGGCCATTAAAAAGACGCTCGTGCGAATGGGGGCTAAGGATATTAAAATCATTGAAGATGACGGGGAGTATCTATAATTATACTTACTATGTTTGCCGAGAACTAACTTCAAGCTGCTGTTTTGTTTAAAAGAAGACAAATCCAAAATTCGAAATAAATTCGAAGCTCAAAAACTTATTCCAAGATTAGTGATAATCCCTTTTCTTTGAAGCTAACCCTTAGACCAGTTATTAATGGTCTAAGAGCTAACCATTTCAATTTCCAAAGATCAACAAGGTAGGGGCTCTCTGCCTTCTATAATTGATTATGTAATACTTAATGAAGTAGGTATATACCTAATATTAATTTAAAATTACCGAATTTTCCCACCGCTGCCCCTTGTTTAATGCGTCAACGACAATATGACAACGGTTATTCACTTTCATTAGCTGATCGTGTATACGATCGCATGCAACATCGTCACATTTGGATGAACTGCATCACAAAGTTACATTTACCGCCCATTTTACACATAACAAAGTAAAATAAGCTCTTTTACCTATAACAAAAGGTCGTAAGATTTTATTTCAACTGCACAAAGTGTCATCTGCATTTCGATGCAGTTTTAAACAATTTTACTTATGCGCTTACAGTTAACAATTGGGAACTGTATTCCAAAGGATTACGGTTACAACAAACGCAAAATGTATTTTTGTATTTTGTCCTTTGACAAACACATTTTTGTGATAAATAAAATTTCGTTTGATTTTATGTTCGTAATAATAAAGTCGAGTTTTATATAAATTCCACTTGAGCGGTTTGTTTGCTATATTTGTAATTACTAAGGGAACCGTGGGAGAAATGAGCAAATTGAATATTAATATAGAATTTACATTTGTCGGTATGTAGGGACAGTAAAGGTCATATTTTAGAACACCTGGACTGGAGGGTCAGCGACATCTTGCTATTACATAACAAACTATAAATTGTTTTAATGGATTCCAGTAATTTGTGGGATTGTGTTGATGATAACCCATGGGAAATATTAGTTTTATCTACGCATAGATTAGTAAATTATGTAATATAATCTAATGGAACGCAGCTAAATTAAAAAGAAAAGATACCGCAATGGTAGAGGATAGACGATAGTCTTACGTAGTATAATAGAAATGCTATTAAGCAAACATCTATTAAGTTAATTCGAAGCTTCAATTGCTCAACAGTTAAAAAATTCATATTATATTTAGAAACTACACACTATCTGTGGTGTTTTAAACAATTTTAATATTTTTTTTTCAGGGTTTTTTTTTTGAATTTATCCGTTATTATAGTACTTTTAGCCATAACGGCGTATAAAATAGATAAAGTTACATTACCGCAGTCATAATCTTGGTTTTGGAAATAAATTAATAGCGGACACCCGCGACTTCGTCCGCATTTTTCACAAATCCCGCGGGAACCATGTATTTTTCCGGGATGAAAAGTAGCCTATGTGTTAAACCAGAGTACCTAAAATCAATTTCCGTTCCAAATTTCAGCCAAATCGCTTCAGTAGCCGCTGCACGAAGGAGGTACAAACAAACACACTTACACACAAACTTTCGCATTAATAAATTAGTGTGATAGTAGATAGGTATTTACATAATATAGAAATGCCACCAATTGCATCTAAATAATAATACAACACACGGATATTTTAATCCACAAATGTTTATATTTTACTCACAGGTTCACTTTATTATCTATACTAATATAATAAAGCTGAAGAGTGTGTTTGTTTGTTTGTTTGATTGAACGCGCTAATCTCTGGAACTACTGGTCCGATTTGAAAAATTCTTTCAGTGTTAGATAGCCCATTTACCGAGGAAGGCTATAGGATATATATTATCCCTGTATTCTTACGGGAACGGGAACCACGCGGGTGAAACCGCGCGACGTCAGCTAGTTATTTAATAAAATAGGCAGAAGCTGTAATGTAAAATCAAGTTATTTTAATTTAACCGATTATTTAATTGTAATTAAATATTTATAATTGATGATGAGACATTGTTAATTATTACATAAGAATCTTTGTATCCAAAATCTATTTTTTCTAATTCTTATGCAAAAATGCCCCGCCTACCCTTTCGCATTCCTCACTAAACTTCCATATAAACTTCATATAAATACAAATTTGAATGTCATCAAAATATCTATTAGCTATCTTCGATTGCATGTCAAACACGACAAGGCAAGGTAAAGCCTCTACGGTCCGAAATCGAACCCTTGCACCTTTCCACATTCCCACACAAGCGTGGGAACTGGCGGACACCCCATAAAGAACCCAATTCCTACACCGTACCCCATAAAAAACCCTACTCACCTTTTACGCTATACTGCCCTATAAAATACCGCGTTTATCGCTCCCTGTACGGAACGAAATGAATACGGTACTTCATGGAAAGGTGCGATTGCATGAAGTACAGTGATTTTTGTGCGTTGCGGAGTATGGGGGAATTGTCGTGCTTGATGGACGCGCATTCCCATAGTGAACTGAATGAGGGGTCGTGTTATGTAGCTTCATTCTTATTTTACTTCGACTGATTTATTTTTGATTTTATTTAAGTATAGTAAGGTATGAATGACATAGTGATATATATATCGATTGACGATTCTATTGTTAAGTAAGTAGTTTATACCTACTTGTATTAAGTGAGTATTTTGAAAAATATACTCGTACATTTATGTTATCATAATATTTTTGTTCAAAGAAAAACCAAGAAATGATTTTCATAAATAATATATAATAGGTACAAATTATTGTTTAAATAATAATAGTATAGTAAGGTACATACAGGTAAGAATCAAATAGTGAATATCGATTGATTAATATTAGTATTTTGAAAAATTTACTTGTAAATTTTAAGTTATCGTAATATTTTTGTTCAAAGAAAAACCAAGGAATAATTTTCATAAATAATATCTAATAGATACAAATTATTGTTTACCATAGTTTAAAAGAGAAATTAATTTTTTTATGACCGAATATTTATATGAAGCCCGCTTTTTACCTGTCTACACTGTTGTGTTCTGTTGTTTTTTACCAATGTACACTAATAAGGTGTTCAAATAAAATAAACTATTGTTCAACCCTTTTTTCGTTAAACAAGAATCGAACCTCAACCTACCGTATCCATCTAACATCCAGTCCCATGGCGCCATTCACAGCAGGTCCCCGCTTAGAGCGAGACGGAGAGAAAACAAAACATTCCGATACAGTTCCCACCGCATTCACCCCTGAGTAAGAAAGAGGCAGCTATATTCACACATGGCGTCTTAAAAACAGGATGAATAAACATGGTGGACAAATTTAAATATTGTTCCATTTGATCAAACGTCAGTTGATTGTGGAACGTAGTCCCGAGCGGACCTCCGGGATTAAGTGAAGTTTTAGCCAAAGGATTAAAGTGTAGCAATGCCGTGCAGTGAAGACGATGATTCTCAAAGTGGGTTCATGTCGGAACCCACTCATGCGATGTCCAAAGCTGAATTGCGGAAGGTGATTGTTGATTTAGTGAACTAAATAATGTTTTTCGAAATTAAACTGGTTTCATGAATGTGTAGGAAGGAAGGAAGATTATTTTCAGTGGTGTAACCATGAAATTCGATCTAGGAGTTTTCGTTAAATCTAATACAATGTGATTAATTTTGAAGATTTGAATCTCAAAATTAAAAAAAAAAATATTTAAAGTAGCCTTAGTCTATATGCACTTTTGAAACCTCACGTTTGTCGATTCGTCGAGATTCTACCACCGGTTCGGATGTCAGGATCAAATGTTACATCAGTATATTTTGCCTGGCTGTTTCTTACGACTTGAGACTTCATCCTCTCTGAATTTAGTTTTCTTAAAGCAATGCTTTTTTCATGCTTAGATCGGTAATTTGAAAAATTGAGCTCTATTTTATTTTTTCATGTCCTATAGGTTTTATTTTTAGTCTAATTAAAAAATGTTCATTTAAAGTTCTATATTCCATTTGTATTTACTCGTAATGTATGATTCGATTTGGATCGGGGTTTTTCTTACTTAGATGCATATTTATCAAAGAAGTTTCAAAATCCTAATTTAAATGTCATTCGTTTTTTCAAAAAAAAAAAAAAACAATTAAGATTGCCTGTCTATTTTACAAAATTTTTCGAAAATCATCAAAAATTAAGCGATTTAGGTGTGGAAGAACAAACAGACAAACAGACAAAGTTGTGCATAGTTTTTGGTGTCGATACAAGGTTTTAACAATCCAATGTTTTTAGATGTGTTGCATCCATAGATAAATCATAATTAACCAGAGATCAATTCAGAGAATCCTGTGAGAGAGGTTTAAAATTTAACCTACACATACTGAAAAATCAAAAAAAAATAATTGTGACCGGTCGTAAAATTGAGTTTCCTTTTCAAACAAATTTCCACACGTATGAAGTCCGTTAGTCGTACCTAATTATGATGTGTGTATGTGAATCTAAACTGAAGCATTTATTTTCCGTTTCCAGACAAACAAGCCGATTATGGAGAAAAAGCGGCGCGCGCGAATTAACCACTGTCTCAACGAATTGAAAGATTTACTCATGGACGCCACAGACAAAGACGTGAGTACAATATTTGAAACAACCATATTCCATAGTCAATCAGTATGATATGTATTATTTAGTAGTTGTTGTTGAATATAGTTACTTAGATACTTAATTTCTTAATTCTACAAAGGTAATATTTTTCTACACTGTCGTCCGCTTTAAAATAATATTTTTAATCTAAAACATCTGAATTAACGCCGACCCAAACGCTCCTGGCACTCGCAGTGACGTTCAAAAATTCATTTTATCGGATAGAAAATCATAGTAGTCCAGTTGTTGTTATAAATCTTTTTATACCATGAGTAGTTGGACCTTAAATATGAACTGTCAAGATTATTGATACAGAAACCGAAGTACTATGGTATCTTCATCGTGGAGCCTTTAAAAAAAATACTAAATATCACTTTCTTTACTTGCAGCCAGCGCGTCACTCGAAGCTAGAAAAGGCTGACATCCTGGAGCTGACCGTGAAACATCTGCAGACATTACAAAGACAACAGCTGGCGGCAGCCATCGCCGCCGACCCAGCTGTGTTGCACCGATTCAAATCTGGTTTCGGAGACTGCGCCGTCGAAGTCAAGAGATACCTATCGAGACTTGCCAGCGTACCCACCGGCTTAAGATACCGCCTGGGAAACCATTTGAACTCATGCATGTCTGGTATGGAACACTTGAATCAAGATTACACTCCATTAGTTCCAGACCCCCTACGCCTCGATGATGAAAGGCCGAGCGCTTTTCACTACGTAAAAGCAACGAGACCAACTAGTCCGCCCTTAAGTCCATTGTCCTGTGACTCAGCCTGTGATTCCTCAACTGAATTGGAAACTCCCCCTCGACCTGTACAGAAGTTCCCATTCCCGACACCGCCTAGCCGTTCCGCATCAGATCAAGACTCGAGCCCTGAACAGAGATCCACCGTATCCTCTACGACGATTTCTCCAGAAACATTAAAACAGGAGGCATTAAGAAACAAGAAATTCATGGAACCGTTGTCAATTGTAATAGACGTCGAGAATTACAAAATTGGAATTGACGCATCACCGAAAAGAGCGATAGATTATTCGATACGTCAAAAATTAAAACGCCATTCTGAAAGTGTAGGTCCGGTGCCAAAATTAATAAGACTTGATAAAGAACCGAGTCTTGCACAAAAATCTATAAGTCTAAATGTTGATAAACCTAGTTTAGGATCGAAATCTATTGGTGATTCTGAAAAACCATTAATCCCAATAAGAATATGTACGGATAAATCAGAAACAGGTTCAGACAAATCAGAAAGCCGGAGAATTTTGTCAGAAAAATTTTCAGCATTTCGAAAGTTGGATAGAACGCCGAGTTATCCAGAAAGGAAGTTAACTCTACCTGAAAGTATACCAGCGGCCAGTGAAAGACAATCGATAGTTAATTTAGACAAACCCTCAATAGTGCCAAGGACAGTGATAAGCCATACGGCGGAATCTCTGTCACATTCGAGTCAAATTCCTCGTACAGTTGAAGTATCTAAAGAGAAAGCAGAAGCAGACACAAGTTCAAAGTCGCCACAGCAAAGTACATCAAGTTCCGAAATGTGGAGACCTTGGTGAAATTTATTATTATTATTTGTACATGTCTTCCAGAATTTAACGGATGAATCCGTATAAATAAAATTGTGCCTTAAGATAAAGATGTTATATACGAGTAAAGTATTGAGTGATATTTCTTATGATTAGTATCGGTTTAAAGTCTATTTTTTAAAAGTTTTCATACTTTGTCATGAACATTGTAAATTGGACCATTACCATTATTATTGTATAGTATCAAGGATTTGTTAGTACTTTTAAGTACAGTTTTATTTTTTATACTGTTTTATATAACATAGACGTATTATAAATTAAAGAACGATAGCTTTAAGTAGGTATTTACCTGTGTGGTATACTAATTATATTCTTTTTATAAAAAAATATTAAATGGATCTCTACGTTTTATACTAAAACTTTATTTTATTTATTACTCTATCTTTACACTTCTTTTTAAAGTACTTATTTTATTATCTCCAGAGAGATATTTCCTCTAGGCCCAGAGTGCCCAGAGGAAAAGAGGGAACAAGATCAAGGTAAAGTAAAAGTAAATAAAATAATTGTAAATACAAAAATATGCAGCTGAAAAGAAACAGGGTTTTCTAACAAACTAGTCAAGATAAAACTTAATTCATTTAATCACACGTACATAATACTTAGTATTAATTCAAACACGAAATTATAATAGAAACATAATTTCAAAGTTGCACAAGCAAGTGTGAAGAGCACACTCAAATAAATTAAATAAACATACATCAGTAAGTACACATTAAATTATTCTAACAGGACGGATTACAAAGATTAACATAAATTCTAATAAAGAATAGTTGTTCAACTTGCCGTGACGGTGAGAAAGAGAAGAAGAAAAAAAGAGAAAGGCGGTGTGTTTTTAAATGTATTCATTGTAATATGTTTAAGTGTGTGTAAAGGTGCTGATAGACTTGAGCCTTCAATTGTAACAAGCTGGTGGGAGGCTTCGGCCGTACGATGTCAAGTAGAATCCGAAAGGGGTGTGGATTTTCATCCTTCTCCTAACAAGTTAGCCCGCTTCCATCTTAGATTGCATCATCACTTACCATCAGGTGAGATTGTAGTCAAGGGCTAACTTGTAAACAATAAAAAAAGCATTCATCGTTTTCAAATTTGTCGAACTGAATAACGTGCCGAGTATAGAGCCAAATATCACTACGAACATCTTGAGATTTCTAGCGAACGCTCGATAGAATGTTCTAGTAATTTTCTGTGATGTAACATTCGCACGAATGCTCGTTACAAGTGAATGCTCAAGTATATCAGCACCTTAATATAAAGTAACGTCAGCACAAAAGAAACGCATTCTTAAATTGTTCAGATATAAAAGTCAAAACCCGAATAATAACAAAACCAAATAACAGTTAGCAACCACTCCCAGAGAGATGATCATTCATAACCATGTTTCTGTTTTGCTAACGCTCCTACAGTTTCACGTAATAGGTCGCCTGTCTATACATATACATCTTACTGTTTCGAGGTCCTGTATTAACATTCAAGGTTACAAGTCGTGGGACCTGCTCGAGGTGTTTTTTTTTAAATTATTTACAAGTTAGCCCTCGACTACAATCTCACATGACGGTAAGTGATGATGCAATCTAAGATGGAAGCGACCTAACTTGTTAGGAGGAGGATGAAAATCCACACTCCTTTCGGTTTCTACACGACATCGTACCGGAATGCTAAATCGCTTGGCGGTACGTCTTTGTCGGTAGTGTTGTAACTAGCCACGGCCGAAGCCTCCCACCAGCCAGACATGGACCAATTAAGAAAACCTCAATAGGCCCAGCCGGGAATCGAACCCAGGACCTCCGTCTTGTAAATCCACCGCGCATACCACTGCGCCACGGAGGCCGTCAAATGGCCGCGTTTCCTCTACCACAAAATAATGGTACTTACTTACAATCACTGTGTGCTACCCGTCACGTTTTATTACCGCTACAACCAAAGACAAACCGTCTACAAAAAGTAGAATAAAAATATCTGACTGATATGACTACAAATAAAAATAGCTTGTACATTCTTTTGATTTAACTGATTTTCTGTGAAAATCAAATTGACTTCATTACACACTCTTTAAATTCTATATAGGGTCAATTATAAAGTACTTACGTCATATGTTAAGATAATGGACCCCTCACAAGGGGTGAGGCATACTAAATTCCCCCACACCTTATTACGATTTAAAATATTAAGTGTGTTTTAAAAATTCATACAAGTCTGATGTATGAATTGATTGGATGCAAAATCGAAAAATCAACATAGTAGACGCTGCTTATAAGAGAAATTTCTCCAACAGATATTCGACAATTTTTTACTTGCATAGATTGCGTGGCGTTGTGATAGCATTTTTTTAGGAGTTTACTCCTTGAGAATCGATTTTTAATATAAAGCCCCCCGTTATGAAAAAAATATGGACAGTGAAATTCGATGAACGAAAGACAGCGTTACGTTTTTTGTGCGCAACCTATTCTGCGCACCTTTCGCGCACGCCGCGGACTGCTGCTCCTCGATTGCGCACCTTTCACTTTTTAGGCGTAGTGTTGACACGCACATAGTGTATGCTGCGGGGCAACATACACCTATTTAGACAGTCGATCTGAAAGAGTAAACTCCACTCGTGCGTCGGTGCTGACACACACTTTTTTTATAAACAGGTGTAGATATTATTTAGATTTGAGGAAATCTTTTCGTTGCTGCTGCAATTTTTGCTCGAGTAGAGTGAGTTTCTCCTGGTATTTGGCTGTCTCTCTGGTTAAAGCTTGAATGGCGGAATCCTTGCGGGCCACCGCCACTTTGACCCTAAAATATTTTATTTATTTATTTAATTATTATTCTACAAAAAACACATTTAAATTAAGTCTAACCATAGTGCAACACAAACCACAGCTGGTTTTACTGTGCACTGGTTATTATTACATAATACAATATTAAAGAAAAAATACTTTTGTAG
Source organism: Bicyclus anynana (assembly GCF_947172395.1). NCBI lineage: Eukaryota > Metazoa > Arthropoda > Insecta > Lepidoptera > Nymphalidae > Bicyclus > Bicyclus anynana. Next base: position 2,948,696 of record NC_069096.1, on the reverse strand, counting down.
CGACGTTTAGCAAAAAATCGCTAAACGGCGCTACTTAAGTTCTTAAAAGCTAAAGTTAAAACTACAGAAATCTAATAGTAACTACTACTTATATTAGATAGGCAATAATTGGGAAAACACTGGCCACTAAGATACGGGATAACCTAGTCTAAGGGCCAGAATAACACAATTTAACTGGCCGTAAGACGCGTTTTTAGTTCGGACCCTGCGAAATCGTATTAAACGGGTCCTACTGTATTATGACTTATCGGATCCGCAAGTTTTGAAATGGACTTCACTAGTACTTACTTTGCATAGAGCTGATGCATTTGTTCCTCGTGCGTCTTCTTCATATCCTCAATCTCCTTCTGCAGCGCGTCCACCCTCCCTCGCCATGCAGCTTCGCAGCTCGCTCGCACTTCCTCCGCGCGAGACTCCAGCTGATTGTTTTTCTGATTGACAATAATCATCATTAGCAATCTATATTGGGCTCACTGATGAGCACGAGTCTTCTCTCAGAATGAGAGGGGGTAGGCATTAGTCCACCACGCTGACTCAATACGGATTGGCAGAATCCACACACGTAGAGAAAATTCTCATAATGAAAGTCTTATGCAAGTTTCCTAGTGATGTTTTCCTTGGTAAAATGCACATAACTGAAAGGTTGAAGGTGCATACCTCGGACCGGATTCGAACCTACGCCCTCCGAATCAAAGGCAGAGATCATATCCACTGGGCTACCAGGTATCTAGTTATTTGTTAAGGCGATATTATTCAACCAAACTGAAACAATTCCATTGAATTCAACATTGCACATTGCAAGTCCAATAAGATGTATATAGGACGTGCAATATTTAATGTTCAATAACTATAAAGTACAGTCCTTTTCATGAAAGAAGTCACGCGGCTAAAACCTGAACTAAAATTGACGGCGCATTACACAAATGACAATCATTGCCATTGACACTAAAAAGACCGGCATTTTCATTTACCTAAAAAGACCTACATCATTTTGACGCAACTGTCATCGTCAACATATTAAATGGACGTCCCCCGCGTCTCATAAAAAGAACTTTAACGCTAAAGTGAATATTCAATGTCAATATAACTTTTGACATTGAAAGAAAGAAAGAAAGAAAAAAAGAAAGAAAAAACGTTTATTTTAAAATTGTGCCACACCACAATGCCGAAGCACCGATGCAGCGTCCGATGCCTCAACCACCTGAGCAAGGCAAGACCAAAACTTAAGTAGTAAAAGCATCAAACACCACACTGTCATGTTTGGCACAACCTTGAAAAAGGTATCAGCTTAGCATTTTGCTGCATAATCCAACCAATTGCTGGAGCATACAGCACTGATTTTCAGCTGATATCCTCATCCACATGACATTGAATATTCACTTTAGCGCGATATCGCTACGGTAGTCTGTGTAACTCTAACATCAACTCGTACGTGTAAGAATTTTGTTATTCTGTGACTACTTAATAAATCAGTTAGGGGAAACCCGGGATATGTGGACACCCTGGGCAATATAAAGCAAGCGAGTCGCTAAGGCCAGGGCACAAAGAACGATGAATCGATGGACGTTGGGATCCCAAGGTGCAGGAATGGCGACCCTGCACCAGAAAGCGCAGTATTGGTCGACCCCCCACTAGATGAACCGAGAACATCAAGCGGGTTGCAGAGAGCTGCTGGTGGCACATATTGTTTGGAAATCCATGCTGTTAATGATGATGATGATGATGACAATATTAGTTTATATTGAACTAGCAAAGTGACCTTCAATTACTTGTGGTTCAACTCACCTCGACGAGAACTCTGTTTCTGGTTTCAAGTTGACTTATCGTCACTTCAAGTTCCGCACCTGGTAATAATATAAAAAAGTTTTGAATGCATTTTTACGTCGTAAGGGCCTTAAGTGCGTTATTCTATTATTATACAGGATGTTACGGAGAATTTCCCATAAGTTTTTTTTTTTTATTGGGGTTAACAAACGGAATTACGACTAAGTACTATTACACAAGAATATTTAGCTAAGTGTTTTAGTTCTTCGCATCCAACACCTTTAACCACAAATTATCAGCAAGGTATTGACAAATCCACTTATAGGAGCCGAACTGCTCTAATTTTTTTTAACTAAAAAAAACTTTTTATGTTTTAATTTTTCAAACAAAGTTATTCAAATAATACCGACTATCCATGTACGAGTAACACACGCCTTTATCTATCCTTGCATTTTAAAATACGTGATCGTAGTGTTAAATAGTCCACCACGCTGGCCCATTGCGGATTGGCAGACTAAACAGATGCAGAGAATTAAGAAAATTCTTTGGTATGCAGGTTTCTTCAAGATGATTTCCCTCACCGTTTGGGACATGCACCTCCAACTTTGCAGTTGTGTGCATTTAGGGAATTAAATATGACGTGACACAAACGGTGAATGAAAACATCGTGAGGAAACCTTCATAACAGAGAATATTCTTAATTCTCTGCGTGCCTGAAGTCTGCCAATCCGCAGTGGGCCAGCGTGGTGGACTGTTTGCCTAACCCCTCTCATTCTGAGAGGAGACTCGAGCTCAGCAGTGAGCCGAATATGGGTTGATAATGATGATTAAAGGTCAACTCACACCTATCTTCAGTCTGTCGAATCCGCGCCTGCGCGTCTTGGTATCGCTTCAGCGTCGCGCGCTCAGTCTCGGCGAGCTCTTTTAACTCAGCCTCGTATTGTTCCTTGTTTCTCCTAAAAATTTATTAAATACCAACGGCTATAAAAGAATTGAAAATAAAAACAACAACTTCTAGCCATAAGTGTAAAAAAGCTATTAGAAAACGGTCGGGACCCTTAAATTTCTTTTTTTTATTCTCTATTAAAATAATAGAGACTTTGTAATAGAGACTTTGTAATAATAGAGACTTTGTAATAAATAAAAAAAATTAAAAATCCCATTATGAAAAGGAAATAATAAAAGAAAACAAATTCTATGTTTTCTTTTTATTAATCAACTTGTAAAATGAAGGACAACCACTACGGCCTATGGCTATGCCATTAACCCCATAAAGGAAAATCAAAATTCTTGAAATGTTTTAGGACTTAGCAGTGGGTGTGGGTCGACACTTGGTCAGCATAAATTAAAACATGAATTATTTCTATTTCACAAAACAGCAGCACACACATACCAATTTTTACAAAATGTGTAACTTGAAATTAAAGGATTTTCCATACAATGTTTCAACTCCTGTTTCATTTCCTTCAGATTAAATTTTCGAGACAAAAAGTATCCTATAACCTTCTCCGTATTATGGTCACAAATTTCTTCATTTGAATTCATTCAGTAGTCTTAGCGTGACGCCCGGTCCACGAAAATACGGACAGTCAGGCAGTATCGATTATACGTAATATAATGCCCTCCGACATTTTTTTTAAATACCTTCAATGTACAGAATTGGACTGCTTTATGAGTCGCGAAGCTGATGTGGCAATGGGCGGGGCACATAGTTCAAAGAGCCGATGGACGTTGGGGTCCCAAGGTGTTGGAATGACGACCCCGCACGCAGAGAGAAAACCGGTTGGTCGACCTCCACCGACCACCCAGATGGACTGAAGTCAAGCGAGTCGCAGGGATTCGCTGGATGCAGGTATCAGGCCAGGTAGGCTATACAGGTAGGCTCAGTATCGTGATGTTTGGAAGTCCCTACGAAAGGCCTATGTCCTGCATTGGACGTCCGTCGGCTGATATGATGATGATGACAGTTTTATTATAATAGTAGAGGAGCCGAAGAGGGGATTTTTGCAGTTACTCGAGCATAAGGGAGCATACCTTGCACGTTGTTGATTACCTCCACCAAGTTAATATTGATGGGTACGTTTAGCGCAACCAAAAAAAAGCAACTTCAGAAATAATCAACCAGCACGTCAGATAAAGATAAGGTTGGTTGGTGAGTTGATAGCTAAACAGTGTGCATTTCAAAAATTGACGATTTGAGTGGAACGTAATGGAATGGAGGGTTCCAAAATTACAAAATAAAACCCTTATATTTCTGTTATCGAACCACAAGTGACGTTAATTTTTTACTAATTTTGAACGAACTATTCTCATGAATAATCGATTATGTTTTCAGTAAGCCGAAGTAATAAAAATTGTTTTTAAAGTCTGTAGTTTTTTTCCCCACCGCTGAAAGCGAAAAAGGTATATAAAAAAGTTATAAAGGTAGTTATTATTTCTATCATCTAATCTACCAAATCTAATCGATTCCAATGACGCTTTAGTAACTGCAAATTTAGCATCCCGGGCTCCCCTACTATAAGTATAGATTTTATCCGTTTCTTACCTTAACGCTTCTTGCAGTTCTTTTCTTCCGGCCTGAGCTTCAGCTTCCATGCTCTCGATAGCTTTCTCGATCTCTCGGTCTCTCTCCAACTTGTGCTGCGCGGCTATCTCCGTCACTTTCTTTTTTAACAGTAATTGTTGATCGGCTTCGTAATCTTTCTTGTATTGTTCGAATTCCTGTACTAATTCTTCTTGTTTCAGTTTTAATTGTTGCTGAAAAAATTACCAAAATGTTGAAAAATGTTTACCGCTAATATATAAATAATAAAAATAATGTTAATAAAAATTACGTGTCACTTTGTTTGTCCGCGATAAACTCCAAAACTACTTAACCAATTTCAACCAAATTTTCACACCGTGTCAGTTTGATTCAACTTAAATATATTGATTGGTTGGTTGATTGATTGATTGATTGATTGAAACATAGGGTAGGGTAGGAGGAAGGTAGGGTAGGGGTAGAGAAGACGTAAGTACATATCCTGCTTTTGAATTATTCCAAATGAAAGTTTTTAATCTTTTAACTTCAATATAAGTCAAAGCGAAGCTTGACCGAGTCCACTAGAACATATATTTTGTAGTTTTCTAAAGATTATCTTGCGTAGTAGTTGCGTTATTACTCAAAATGAACTATTTTTAAGGGAGACGATTACTTACTTCTAATTTTTCCTTCTCTTCCGTAACCTCTTTTTCTATTTGTCGTCTCTTTTCATCTAACAGTTTCTCTTGTTCGCTTTTATACTTTTCTGTAAATGTGAAAAGTTATATCGTAAAATTAACTAGTTTAATGTTCCTGAATTATATCTTAAATCTTAACATGGGTTGACTGCTCTTCGTTCGATAAACCATCAGAGCAAATCCAAAAATCCTGTTTTGTTAAGACTACTATTAGGATTTTTATACTTTGCGTACAGAATATGGGCAACTCTCACCGAAATCGCTTATCGGGACGCAGAGCTGACGTTGCAGGCATGGGTGGGCTGACATATAACTGAACAGAGTCGTCACTCAATATAAAAATTTCGTTAGCAATATTTGTAGACACAGACCTCTCAAAGGGCTCGACTTATTTATTAATTTTTCTTTGGTAGTTAGGTTAGGTAGGTAGAAAAGGTCTTAATATATTTTTCAAAATATTTATTACTTATAGTTTTTTCTTTATTATAAGTTGTAATTGTTATTATTTGACATTTTAAATGATATTTAAAATTACTAGTATTTCGGTGTTCTTGATAAAATTTCAAATCCAGGTAGCCCAGTATCCTAGAGTGGGCACTGGAATATTCTTGCCCGCTATATACGCCTACGGGCTCAGGATCGTAATTTGAAGTCCCTACAAAAGGCCCATGTTCTGCAGTGGATGTCCATCGGCTGATGATGATAGCCCAATTCAGGATTCGAACTCAGGATCTCGTGATTCGAAACTTCTTACTCACCAAAGTCCAACTTTAGCAATTTCTCTCTGTCAGCGAGTTCTGCAGCGACGCGGTCGTTCTCTGCACGCATGTCTGCCACCAGCCGCGTGCGCTGCTCCTGGTACGTTATTTCCAATTCCAGGATCTGTTTCTCCATTCTGGAATGGAGAGATAAAATATGGATTTGTTCATTACTAACGATTACGTAATTTTATTGATGACTAGTCTCATTCAAATATAAACCGTAAATCTTACATGTTAAAGTTTAATTAGGAAATTAGAAAAAAATAATTTATCGTGTAATTTAAGTCCCACTGGAGTGTGGCCATAATATTGAAACAGGACAAACCATCCCAACGTTTGAATGGATGAATTGTACCAAGTTTCGTTAAAATCTGTCGAGTATTGTTTCTATAACGAACATACAGACAGACAGACAAAAATTTTACTGACTGCATTTTTGGCATCAGTATCTATCACTAATCACCCCCTGATAGTTATTTTGGAAAAATATTTCATGTACAGAATTGACCTCTCTACAGATTTATTATAAGTATAGATGAACTAACTTCATAATATAACTGAGGTTATCATTTATGAAATAAAAAACGTTTATAAATCTATCATTATTTTCTTGGCTCTGTTCTATCAGTTTATATCCATTTCGATCATTTACCTGGAGCTAGCTAGCTGCCTCTCCTTCAAAAGAGCATCCTCTTTCTCCTGTTCCAAGTTCCTCCTCAGTTCCTCTAGCTCCACCGCGTGCTTGGCGGTGAGGCGCCCAGTTTGTTCCACATGGTGCATCTTGAGATCAGTTATTTCCTTCTGTTGTCGTTCTGCCATCTCGCGCAGTTCGCCTTCTAAACCTTTCACTGTTAGCTCCTAAAATTAAATCATCATCATCATTATCAAACCATATTCACTGCTGAGCTCGAGTCTCCTCTCACAATGAGCGGGGTTAGGCCAATAGTCCACCACACTGGCCCACTGAGGATTGGCAGACTTCACACACGCAGAGAATTGAGAAATTCTCTGGTATACAGGTTTCCTCACGATGTTTTTCCTTCACTGTTTGAGACACGTGATATTTAATTTCCTATAATGCACATAACTAAAAAGTTGGAGGTACATGCCCCGGACCGGATACGAACCCACACCCTCCGGAATCGGAGGCAGTTAAATTACATAATCTTAAAATATACCTTTATTTTCTCTGCCTTTTGTCGCACCCATCTTTGTCTGGCTACCTGAAAGGAAATAAGGATTGTTCTTAAATTACAAATAGCGTGCATGTATTTCTAAAAAGACCTTTTACGCAATACATAACACAAGGCCGATGAGAATAATTATAGCTTGGCAAATTCGTTGATGACACTCCCATGACGGGACGGGCGACGAGGGGAAAGGACTGCGCGGGTGGGAAGTCGTGCGAGCGGGGCATCGCTATCTCCTCCCGGCCCGAGCGGACCATCGGAAGTGTTAGGAACGAATTTGCCAAGCTATACAAGGTATACGTCAATGTGTCGACGCAGCGAGCGGTTGAGTGAGTTTGCCACCACCAGTTGTTGTCTAGTTACCTATTTGGGAAATCTATACGTAACGCTAATTAAGATTATCCATCTATTTTATTTTATAATAGAATATTTGCGATATCTTTTAAATATGATAAATATTCCCATTCCCCTCCAACTAGTCGGGAAAGATTGTGTAAGAGCTATTGAGGCTTAATTAAGAGCGCGCAGCGCGTCGGTACGATATGGATAAAAGTCGAAGCGCAAACGAGACGCCGAATTATGACTTTCACGTGAGTGAAAAGCAAGGAGCGATTGACGCGCGACGCAAATTTTATGACGTGAGCGCCAAAACCATTTTTACCTAAATGCAAGTAAATTAAACAACATAACTAAAAACAAAATGGCCATATTCAAGATATATACCTAATTTTCTATACAAAACAAAAATTTAAGAAAATAAGTTTGCTTTTCCTGAGATTGAAAGCAAAATGTGAGCGAAACATGTATTTTTTAAAAAATAAACTATCGAGAAAAGTTTTACAAGTTATGTATTTTGTATAGTCATAACGAAGGTAACACTTTGAAATATCATTTACCCAAATGTCAGGCTCCTAACTTTTCCAGAATCTGAAATCCAGAACCATTTGTAACCACCAAATTACATATTGCACACTCTTAATTAATCTTAGTAATAACATTATTATACATTTACTCATCCCACTAAGGTGGAGCCGGCATAATAATGTGAATATCTTCGTGGCGAAATAATTTTTTGGCGATCAGAAAAATCGTGTGTGTTAGATTACTTGTTTCATGACTCACTATAATAAATCCCTTACAAACGGAGCGTTTGACGAAAATATTAGCTACCAATTAGTTCAAGTGTATTAGTGACGTCACAAAATGGACAGCGTTTTGACGTTTGAAAAATTTTAACAAATACGTGGTTATTAAATTAAGTTTTATATGAAATCCTTATCTATTATGAATTGATATCGATATAATATTTTGGACTCTCATTCCATGCACCTACTACACTAAATTAATCTTGTTTATATTAAATTTGATATGAGTCAACTACCCTATTGGCGAAGAGAACGTCCAAAATATCGTCATGTGGAACGGCTGCAGGTGTATTTTGGATTGTATTTTGGTTCCCCTTAGCTAACAGCATAGTCGTTGGGAAGACGACATTAAAAAGATAGCAGGAATAACTTGGACGCGGAAAGCACAGGACAGATCTTTGTGGAGAATACTTGGGGATGCTGAAAAGCTAGACAATCCAAAAACCGGTGTCAAAAAAAATTGCATTAATTTACATAAACCTGTTTATATATTTTACGTGTCAGATTAAGATGAAATGTAAATTGTAGGATTGTTAATAAAGGCTTTATTATTATCTAATAGGTCCGCTGATGTTATCATGGACCGCTATGGACGCTGTCGGTGTTACGTACCTGTTGCGCGGCGGCCATCTTGTCGTGCTGGTTCCGCAGCTCCAGCTTGTAGCGCTCCTCCAGCGCCTGCGCGGACCGCTTCCAGCGCTCCTCCAGCGAGCGCCTCTCGTCCACCAGCTGCTCTATACGGTGATTCAGCGTTTTCTTGTCGTTTATGAGCTGTGAAAATTGGCACAATCTAGGTAACCCTTCCCTGACAGCAGCCCAAGCCGAGCTCAAAGACTTACATTGGACCTTTGAGACGGCCTCCGTGGCGCAGTGGTATGCGCGGTGGATTTACAAGACGGAGGTCCTGGGTTCGATCCCCGACTGGGCCGATTGAGGTTTTCTTAATTGGTTCAGGTCTGGCTGGTGGGAGGCTTCGGCCGTGGCTAGCCCACCGGCACGTGACCACCCTACCGGCAAAGACACTTCATAATCACTTACCATCAGGTAAGATTGTAGTCAACCGATCTTTTTTTCTGCCTTCGAGATCAAACAGCTGCCCGATGATGATGATGATGATGATTTTGAGCATACAACCCATTTCGTCAGCGCGGAACTTTGTAAATAAATAATTAAATATTCGCTAAAGACTTAGTTGATTTATTACGTAAGCATAAATTCTCAAACCTGATCAATGAAGTTTTGATGTCTCTTGATAGTTTCTTCACATTCTTGCTTCATTTTAACAATGTTTCTATTGGACTGTTTCTCCAGGTTGCTTACTTTTGATATCATCTGAAAAATTTATACAGACTTTGATTAATTTTAATAAACAGTATCCATTTTTTTAAATCAATCGAACCTAGGACCTCTTTCTTGAGAACATCAGTACTATCAACTTCGCTAGAGGTCTTAAAAAATAATATATATATATCCACTGGGCTATCACGGCATGACATATCAGATGTAATAAATATTGATTAATATCCGATTCCGAATACCTGCTCTTTATGATTAGCTAGACTCTCTTGAAGCAACGCGATACAACACGACCTTTCCTCCAGCTGAAGGGAAGCTGTAACGAGTCTTTGAGCCAACTCTGTCTGCGGCAGTTTGAGAAGTGCTTCCAATCTGAAAGTAGGGATGATGACTGATTTCTAAATTGTATATAAATTATGAGTGCTAATAGTAAAGCAATTTTGTAAAAGTAACAGGGTATCTGCGATCATTACTTTCGGAGCTACATGGATTTAAAGGGTCAGATTTGCGGCGCAGACGCGGATCCCTGAAAAACAAAATGGTACGAAAAAAATGGCGCATTTAATGTAAGAAAGCTGAAACTGTATGAATTTTCATCTAATTACGATTTAATATAAATAAAAGATTTTTAATAGATTTTGAAATTGTATGATCTTATTAATTTTGCAAATATCCAGTCAATATTTGATAAATAATTATTAATTATGAAAATATATTGTTAAATATTGTACTCACTTAGGTATAGATTGAGGAGTAGTGTTCGTGACGACAGAGAGCGCATCATTCGCGCTTTGTTCAACTTTTTCCAAGAATTCGAAAATTTCCCTGAAATAAACAAGTAAAAATTAAAAAATTTGAAAAATACAGAGAGTCAATAGTTTAGATATAGATAGAGAGTACTTTTCTGACTGAAAACATGCTGATATCTTCGGATTGATTCATCCAATTATTATATTTTATTGTAAATAGCTATTGTTAGGAACAAACAGGGCTGCTTACATGAAGTTATCTTTAGGAGTTGGACATCTTTCTTCCTCCTGAACTTCAGCCGAATCGCCTTCGTTCACGTCACTTATAGATGTAACAGGATTTTCACCATAACTTTCTATTTCTTTTAGCATTGAATAAATATCTAATACTGTAGACTTTGAGTTTAAGTCTTTAGTCTGTTTTGGAGTTTCAATAGGTATTGAAGGACTTTGGGATTCAACTGTTTCCTTAATTTCTTCTATGGTAGGGCTGTTTACATTGACTGCATCTTCCTTGATAGATTTTGGTATTTCAGTAGCTGTTTCAAAGTTATCTATATCAAGAACTCTGGGCGATGGGGCCGAAAGTGACATCCACGAATCAATATCTTTATCATTTTGCACGCTATCTATTCTAGCGCTTGTAGAAGTTCGCATTGTAACGGAATTATTTTGATTTCTCAGTGGGGTATTATTTTTTTCGATGTTATTTTTGGTGTTTTTATTGTTCCAAAACTGTTTATAACCCGCATTCTCTTCAACTTTTGAATGAATGTTGTTTAATTTTTTTTCGTATTTCTTTAACATTTTGCCTTCTTTGGTATAATCACCTTTTATTTTGAGATAGTTCTGAATTAGTTCTTTTGTAGTTACTTTTGAAATGTTATCGCGCTTAACGTCTAAAGAATTTTTATCGCTTACAGGATCACTGAGTGTTAAACTTTTTTGAGAAATTTCACTAGGATCTCTGAATTCATCTGATGTTTTATTAGAATTATTTTCAAACAATTCGTCAATATTGAGCGGTGTTGGCGAAATAGCATCAGTTTTTATATCTTTTAAAGTCAATTCGTGGAGATTGTTTATAGCCTCTAATTCTTTTCTATAATCCTCAATAACTTTAGATGTGTAAGCTTTTGTAGTACTGTTTAAAAGATATGTAGGGTATTTTAAGTTATCGTTTTCAGGCTGGTTAGTTTCACTTACAATTTCGCTAGTTCCAGGAATGCTAACATTACTTTTGGATGGAGTGTTTTGTGGTGGCATAGGTAGGTGGCCTTCTTTCTTTAAAAAGAAATCTTTATAAAGCAACCTGCTGTGATTGTATGGCTCTACCCATTTCTTATCAGTTTGAGAACTTGCGTAATCTTTTTCGTTAACAATTTCTAAGCTTTTTGGCTGATCATGCATGTTAAAATTAATTTCCTCTTTAAATGAAGTTGTAGGAAGCGAATAATTAGTAGTTATGATTTTTTCCTCTTTCGTACAACTATCTGGGTACCCAGAATCTTTGGATGAAGCATCTGTGTGAATAATAGTACTTGACATTGTAGTTTTATATGGATCAGTGTTTCCGTGAATGTTGTTGTAAAAGTTGCTATAATTCTTAGTATCATTTATAAAAAAGTTCGACTGTTTTTTGCAATTATCAATTTTGTCATCTTCCTCGTAGTTTAAAACATCCAAGTTCTCGTTGCTAACTAGTTGGTCTTCATTAATATAATTGTTTGGTGACAGACTAACAGTGTTATTTTGAGAGGGAATACTGTCAAGATCTTGTATTGATTCCTCTTCTACTAGGGAAAGTTGTTGTTTTGTTAGATATGAATGACGAGAATATGCATCCATCGATTTTTTGGCATCATTGATAGGTTGAGCAAAGGAAACTCTTCCTGCTACATCTTCATTTTTAATGTCACCGTTAAGGGAAAGGAAGTAAGATTCATAAGATGTACTAGCTTTGAATTGAGGTGATGCACTTCTTAGCTGAAATAAGTCTTTATTTCGAATAGGTGATATTGGCCTTTGAGATTTTTCTTTTATAGTTACCTCGACGCCATAATTATTATTTCTTCCGTTAATTCCTGTCTCATTTGTAGAACTCTCCATAGCTTTTCGGCCTTTTTTGGCAATATTTCTGTACTTTAAGAAGTTTTTAGTATTGATATTCCTATTCTTAATACCTGATTGTGCCTTAGCTTTTATTTTAGTACCTAGACTAATAAAAGTGTCTTCTGAGCCATAATCAGAAGCATTGCTACTTATAGCTGCATTACTAACTGCTGTGTCAATATGGACCTTTGAATTTGAGAGAAGCTCTTCCGTCGGTGGGAGAACTTTTATGGTCAGAGGAGAGTCTGAAATAGTCAAATTGGTTTATTATTATTTTTACTCTAGCAAACACATGCAAAAATTTTTTAATTACCTAAACCTATAAGAACATCTAAAATATTACAAGAATTTTTAAAGCTACATAATATTCCCATAAAACTGAAAATCGGTAAAATCGTTTCAGACATAATTATAAATTAAATATAAAAGTCCTCATCCGGTACCAGGAAAAAAATTAACTCAAGGTCAAAATTTAAACATTTTTTTTCATCATTTACTGAGTAAATAATGACAATATTTTAATCACACACTGATAATTAAAAAGAGTAAATACTCCTGAGTTTCTTTTTAGGTTTTACTTGAGGTTTTGTATTCCATACTGACGACAGAATCACTTCAAACTACCTAATCCACAGTTGACAAGTTAAGGAACTGATATCCTTGGTTCACTGCCCATAATATAAGCTCACGAGTCACACTTTGTCGTCGTCGTCGTCATCAACCCATATTCGGCTCACTGCTGAGCTCGAGTCTCCTCTCAGAATGAGAGGCATTAGGCCTTAGTCCACCACGCTGGCCCAATGCGGATTGGCAGACTTCACACACGCAGAGAATTAAGAAAATTCTCTGGTATGCAGGTTTCCTCACGATATTTTCCTTCACCGCACACGTAAAATGCACACAACTGAAAAGTTGGAGGTGCCTGCCCCGAACCAGATTCGAACCCCCACCCTCCGGAATCGGAGGCAGAGGTCATATACACTGGGCTATAACAGCTCTTGTAGGAAAGGAAAAAAATAAGTGTTGTAACATCTTTTTGGCCTAATCAGGATTTGGGTTGGACTTGAGACTTCATGATCTAAACTTTCAAGAAGACAAGTAGGTATACTTACTGTTATAAGACTGCAGCAATTCAGCACTGAAGGATTTTAAGAATGACCTCGTAGATGGAGCTCTATCTTTTGTATCTGCTGAAAAAGGCCTCTTAAATCTTTCCAGGTTATCCTTTTCCTATAAAAACACAAATAATAAGCTTAAAATTATTAAAACACTTCTATGCAGTTGTTTTTTAGTTGAGAGGACTTGGATTGTTAGTTCAAGAAAATTTTGAAAACAGTTTGGTCAGATCTGGTCACATGGTGGGATAGCAGTGGCCAGTAGAGTATATGATCTGGATAAATTGTAGCCATTCCTTTAATAGTTATTGAAACCTTAATAATTAAAAAAAAAGTGGTTGTAAACCAAGCCCTTCCAAAACCAAAATTCAATATTCATTGAAATAAATGAATATTGAATTTTGATGATTAAAATAGTCTATCTTTGTCATTGAATGAGATTATAGTAAAAAACATACATACAGCCAAACGTAGAACCTCCTCGTTTTTGGAAGTCGGTTAAAAATTAACTACTAACTAATAACTTGCTATATACATCCACTAGGTATTTATTTTGTTTGTCACTTATGAAGTCTCGAAAAAAAGAACATTTGCCTTTATCTTCATTCCTAACTCTATGGACACAGAACGGTCGGTCGACCAATCAGGAGCAAGTTCAAACAGTTGACGTTTTAAGACTGCAATTTAACGGTTTCACTTCTAATATACCTAAAAATAGCACATTACATTGTAATCTGTATTTTCAGTTTACAAAATGACAGTGAGATTATAAACTAACATATTTTACAATCTAACAGTGACATAAATATTACCATTACCTATTTCCTCCAACTAGTCATAAAAAACTGTATTAGATGTGGTTATGGTACAGAGATGTAATACTATGGATATGTCACTAGCAGGTCAAAACTGAAGCTAACATTAAATCACATAATAAACAACAAAAGTTATTTAACAAAATACCTAAATAATCTATACAATGTTGAGTTGTATGTTCAGGAAGTGTAAAAACTATAATATATTATACAATTAAACACAAAATTGCCAGTGCTGTAGCTAAATTTGGATCACTCATTGTGGTGATTTTGTAAATACTTAACATATCTATAGTATAAAATATTGTTGGTATGATATGACAAAATGGACTGTTGTCCAATCATATCCATTCCCAACACTCCTAATACTTCTTGCTAAAGCAACAGGGATTTAAACCATGAACCTGAGTGATGAGTCCAGTCTGTACCATTAATATTTATCTGTTCAACAAACACTACCATAAAATCTTAAATTAATTACTACTTATAGCATTACCACTTATGTTTGTTTAAAATGAATTATTTGATCTAATAATAATACATCTCTATCTCATTTTAAGTTCATTGGTAATCATAGATAGGTAGGTATTGAAGGTATCTAAGCAATATACCTTAATACCTGCATTGTGAACTATCAAGCAACTAAAGAGAATGATAATATTCCATCAACCTTTCCAAAGATTAGAAGAAGAAATCAAAATAATTAAACATACCAGCGCACAGGAATTTTGCAGCGCTGACCGCGGTCTGTTTTTGATGTTTTTCTTTTCTTCTCTTTTCTTGCTTCTGTAGGTTAAATTCACCGGCGAGCCGAGCAATCGCAGGTTATTGCTTTCCTTCGACATTCCTGCTACGGCATTGGCTAATAATCCATAAAATTAGCAATAGCGATGACATTGTTTTACATTTTATTTAGTTTGTTGACTAACTTAGTCACGTTGCTATGCAACGGGTGACAGCACTGAGCACTGACAGCTTTCAAAAAACGCTTTGTTAAATTCTAAGGAACAAACCGTGATATTTTATTATTTTGCTAATTTTTTAATAAAAGTGTCAGTTTCATATCAAATGAATGTGAATATAAAGTACATTTTATGAATAAATTGTAAGACAAACAAAAATAAAAGTGTGATATTGTTATAGTTTGCTTACATAAAGGTCAACTCTGCACTACACTCTGCTGTAACAAAACGCAAAAGGTAGTTATGACGTAATGTGTCGTATCTAAAAATAGCTGGATGCGATCACTTTGGTCGTTGCTCGCTTCTTGCATTGTTCACTGATCGAAACGCGAAGTGGCTAAGTTCGGATTTCGTCTTTTCTAGCACTTGCGGTGTGATCTTGAAGGTTGCGGTCTGCGGATATTATTACGCAGCGAATTAATTTTATAGCGATTTAGAGCAAAATAAATCTTTGTGCAAAAATTTAATTAAATTGTGTCTGAAATACTTGTGTGTTAAATAATCATTTGTGTGGTAACTGTTCAGAGGAATACATTAAAATGTTTAGCGGAATCGCAGGTGAGATTTAAATGCCACAATATTATAATATTATACTGATATATATTTTTTTCTGTAACAATAATGTTTTCTGGCATGAATTAATATATAGTAATAATAAATTATTTTACTTTAAGATGTAATAAATACATGATGATTTTTTAATATTTAGTAGGTACAAGTAATTTTGTATGATAATTTCATCCAAAGTAGTTTTCCAACCATACCTACCTACCTATGGTTGGAAAACTATTTTAAATATTTTATTTTAAAATTACGTAGGTGATGTAGAGTAAATTTTTCCTGTAGGTATTTATGTCATGTTGCTGGAACGATAAGGCTTCAAAAATTTCGCTCATTTTCACTTCATAGTTGAGTAGTTAGTTTATACCTAAATAGCTTCCGAATTCATCAATACAAAAAAATATGTTTTTTATTGGCACTGATTAAGTATTAGTATATTAGTAATGATCGGCATTTGCCAATTGCAAAAATATAACTTCCAAAAAAATTACTTATGGCCATTTAACTACAATTTAACGTTCTTCCTAGATAAGAATTATATTTTCCAAGGATTAAATTTGTTTACGGTTACCTTCTTTCTGGGCGTGGCAAATCTCAATTTGTAGAACATTGTGCTACGCATAGAAGAATATTTTTATGTGATGTTGGTACTTGGTTGTTGGTAGTCGTATATGATAGCTCTACTCCAATAGATGATATTAGAGAGAGTTTCACAGCATTTTGTAAATTCATTTTTAAAAAGTAAGTGCGATGATATGAGAGATACAGATCAACAATAATAATATTGCAATATCAGATTTTTCATCGTATCAACTTCTAATTACCTACGTTCTACCTAATTATTTTTATATATTATTCTGATAATCGAGATTATCGGCTTGGTCATTATCATCGCTTATCTCTTAGAGACAAGCATAGTCTAGACTCTTGTTCATATGTAGAAAGAGGTGGTCTTAAAAAAGGTACAGGTTCAAATAATATGTTGCGATTTGAAATTTTAGAAATTCCTTTAAATGAGGAATGTATTTTACCTATTTACGACAAGTAGTCTGCTATATTACCTGATATAGTGGAATCTTTCACGTAAACATTATGCAATCTAATACGGAAACACTAACTACGACTAATTTGAAAAAGCTACAATAATATTCTTTCCCTAATGGCGATAATGAGATTCAAAATTATCGGGTTCATCTTTCACCAGTAGAATGATAAACAACTAAGGCCGAAGGTCTTACTTTGTTCAAATTTGCAACAAAACTGATCAAAGTAAGGAGAAAATAGTATCCTTAATAAACCCGGGCTTAAAACCGGAGCCCAAACCGTATTTCAAAAAAAAACTTTCCAACCCCTAATACCGACGCAGCACCCTTTTGCAGTTTAACAAAAATGAGGTCACTATGAGGACGTTCGGCTCCACAAGGCTACCGATGATATATATATCAGATACCTAAATGGATCGTTTTGGTACATATACTGTTGTCTGTTAATTAGTTATAAACGGTCCATTAACGACGAAGTCTGAAATGACGAATCATCTGCGTTTAATGTTAGAGTCTGCAAAGATCAGATTTACTCGTCATACCATAAGATTTTATCAAATTGGCTCAAATGATGATGATAAGCGACCACAATTGGACATGTAAACGTGGGTTTAAATCACTTATCTAGTGTTTTATTAGAGAATTCGTACTTCTCAGTAGGATCACTATACTCGTACCTAAGTGCATTTTATACATGAGGTTTATTTTACTTTAAGATTTATTATGATGCTGAGGGTAACCTAGATTGTATTTCTTGAAATCAACTCTTTTTTTATCAAATAATGTAAATTACCTTACTAAAATGAGATAACAATTTATTATTGATAATAATTAAGTAATATTTAAATGATTCACTGAGTAAAAGCAACCTAAGAACAAAGATTGAATTCCATTAGTCTGAGTCATGTCAGAATTTCGTATCTAAAGTCTGAGAAACTAATGAAATAAAATTAGTAAACTAAAGAAAGGAATTGATGAGACGTAGAAACTCAAAATAATTTTAAGGACGTTGTTATGAATCTACGCAGTGGCAATATAGGATAATTTATATTTGACAAAGTTGCTTGAAATCTCGAAACAGCACCTTGTTAGTCACGTTTTATGTGCTCACTCAATTTAGAATTCAATAATGTACAGAATGTACAGTGTAAACAAATGATAAAAATAGCTAATGTGGTGACCTTTCATTTAAGTTGTAAGGCAATTCTATTTGGTGTGAGAAATTACCTTACCTACTATTTTGTCACAGAGAGTTCTTAAAAATCATAAATCCAACGATATACGTAAAAATCACGACATAGACGCTAAATTTTATTGTTCAGAGTTATTTAAAAATTGTAGATTTTATTTATTTCAAAGAAATATAATGAGGAAATGTGAATAGTAGCCGCTATGAAAATAATATTACTGTCATCATTCAACACAGGCGTGAACGGTGAATCGATATAATTCTTACATCATCGGTCAAGTATGGTGCTGCATTATTACAATGTTAATACTTCCGTTAAGCTTTTGTAAATACCTACCCCTACTATTTAAAATGTCTCTACTTCATAAAAATTTTCAAACACTCAACAGAAATTAAATTGTTATGAAAGCGTAAAATTAAAATCATTCTTATAATTTTTAGAGCATCAGCCTAGCCCAAAGATTAAAGTTGAGGGTATTTAGGAGTCAACACACGTCCTCATCACAATCTTGCGTGATCCCGTAGTGCGTTCATGTATCGCCAATCGGTCAGTGCACGTGCACTACGACTGGCACGCTGAGGTCACGGACACACTTTATACAGTATTATGGAATCCGTGAATCATCGCGTTATGTTTCTGCTATTTGTGTTGGGTACTCTGTACGCTAATGAAGGGTGATGATGACATTCTTTTAAAGTCTTTTTCTGGTCATTATAATAAAACTTACTACCTAAATTATCATCTCAACTCATCTTCTTGTTCAGTGGTTTTATAATCAATGCTCTTGTTACAAACGTAATAGGTCATATATTGTCCAATGTAACGCGTCACGAGTTTAAGTTTAATTCCTAAAGGCTTTTGTTTATCATCTCAGGCAAAGAATATCCAAGCAATGCATGATTAGCGAAAGATGTTATAAAAAAGTTCAAGATGTTTTGCATGTCGTTCCCATAAAAAACTCTTAAATAGGTAGATATGTTGTAAATAATTCAGTTATTTTTTTATAACTTTCTCTTTTATAATTGTTTTTATGTACACAAAGATAATATTTATACAAAACGAAACCTCCCTGTCTCGTCCAACAATCAAAACAAATTCTGTAAGCAAACGGTGACATCATCAAGGTCGACCAGTCATGCCTCGTAATTATATAAGACCGGCTCTTTTTATCCCACACGTTACCAGTAGGTGTAAAAGAGAGGGCACGAACTGACCTGATCTTTCATGAGGAATGCTGTGCGTTTTAAGAATATATTTTTATGTACAATTAAGTACATTAACAGACAACTCCTTGAGATTCCAAAGTCCTTTTAGTGAATGGATGGCAATTAAATAATTTGGCATGGCATTGAAAAATAAAATTTTTGTTATACGTATACAATTTTGTAAGCTCTAAATATTTATCTAATTATTTATGTATTTAAGAAAAATTCCATTACAAATACATAACCTTGTAAGACGTAGAGTCTGAGCTAGATAAAAGTTGTATTTTATTAAGTATTATATTTTTTAAGTACAAAAGGGTTAAAGTAGTTATGTGTCTCTAACTTCAAATACCTGTAAGTAAATCTAAATATCTGTATAATCTTCAAATAGGAAGAAATTCTAGGAGATCTTTCAATACGTCTCTCTATGACCTACATTAACTTTTCTGTGTCGGCTTTCGTACTACGCAGTAAATCGTAGCATTTCGAGATCGAGTGATCAATGATCATAATAGTTATGATAGACCAATGATTAATTATTGTTAATTAATTGTCTTGTCCAATTAAAAATGGTTGTAATCAATTTTCCACATTTGTGTCACGGCTGGAAATAAACTATATTTTCTCATTTATTTATTTACTTACAGTTTTTTTAATTTTCGATATTGTATATAAAATCATCATCATCATCATCATCATTATCATCATCATCATCATATCAGCCAATGAACGTCTACTGCAGGACATATTATGCGTTTTGTAGGGACTTCCAAACATCACGATCCTGAGCCGCCTGCATTCTCGACTCGCTTCAAAACTCGCTTGATGTCGTCAGTCCACTTGGCGGGATTGCCATTCCAGCACCTCGAATCATGTGCCGCACCCATTGCCACTTGCCAAATTGCTATTTCAGCTTCACGACTCGTTGAGCTTTGTCGGCCTATAAAATATTAAAATATGATACTAAAATATTACTCTTGGGTGCTCAAGCACTTTACAATTTTCCCTGGGAAAGTGGTAGGAGAACTTGGCCTACGAATCAGCCAAATAAAAACCGAATATTTATTCTTGGACTTCGGTGGCACATCCCAATTCTCCGATAATGAGCCATGATTATTAGTAATCGTTTACTGTTTAATAATCCTTTTTATAATGTGCTGAACATAAAAAATATAGATAAAATTATTAAACGACTTTATGCGTTTAAAAATTTTATCTATATTTTTAGGTAGGTATTCTTAGTAAGCAAATAAAATATATTTCTTGTAACTTGGTACTTTTACCTTGTACATATGTTTTCTGTGCTTTTACTTAAAATTAAAAGTATCAAGACTGATTATTTCGACAATAGAAATATTATAGGCATCTTGTACCGACTCGTAAATCTATGATACTATGTATTATTGGAGTATAGTATACAGAATGCTTGGGAGTATTTCTCATAACTCTAGGATTAATTTTCTTTAAAGAATATTAATTCTATAAATAAAATTAATTAAAAATGTCTAAGGAACATGTGTTCTAATATGAATATTTTCGGAGTAAAAAACATATTACATATTTTCGTAGCTAAGTTTTACGTATGTTAAAATTCAAGGATAGATACATGAATAGCCGGAATTTTTTTGAATTACTTTGTATGAAAACATATAAAGGTTTTATTTTTTAGTTAAAAAAAAATATTAGTTATGCAATTCGGCTCCTATAATAAATACTCCCGAGCAACCTGTATAATATACCTTTGCACTATGTAGGTAGGTAGGTAAGTCATATATTGTCGTTTAAAATAATATTATTCTGTTGCTAAAAATATTTACCATAATTAAAGGATTTTATCTAAGGCATCTTCATCAGACCTCGATTTACATTATTTGATAGACTATCCTATAATAATATGTTATCCATTTTAGCCTTAGCTAATAGAATAACTAACGTGCCCATTTATTTTTTGTTCAGCGCGGGACATTTGCTGAATTACTTAGGTGAAAATTTTCTATTCACTAAAAAAATATGTAATACCTAGGTAGGTATACACCTATACTAAACCTATAGTTACACAAACAAATATTGAAAGCATATCTAAACAAAATAAGTAGGTAATGAAGTAATTCACAGGCGTAGAGTGATCTCTAGATAATATTTTTGTATTTGTCAATGGAAATATGTAGTTTGAAAATATCTAGTATTGTTTCTTGTAAATCTATATTTAATATTATAAAGCTGAAGAGTTTGTTTGTTTGATTGAACGCGCTAATCTCAGGAACTACTGGTCCGATTTGAAAAATTCTTTCAATGTTAGATAGCTTATTGATCGAGGAAGGCTATAGACTATATAATATTATCTCCGTATTTTTACGGGAACGGGAACCACGCGGGTGAAACCTCGCGGCGTCAGCTAGTTGTAAATAAATGTATACTAATTTTGTGGTACTTTATGGGTTAATCTTTGGATGTACCTACTAAATCGATTTGTAAATTCTTTTACCAATAGAAAGCCACGTTATTTATGAATGTCATTGACTATATTTTATCCTCGTAATAGCACGGGATCGAGAACTATGAGTGTGAAACCGCAGGGCATCTAAAAGTTTAAAGACCGACAGCCCGAAAACGGGACTGTCCCATACAACATGAGACGTATGGTCATGTTAAGAATAACAGCACTCATGGGATGGATAGCAAACTCTTTTATAGACTAATCAAGTTACTTGGGTGTGGGTGATGATTAACCTATATTCCAAGAATGCCACTTTTATGGGCACTTATTCATTAAGTAAGTACTTGCATACATGGTTATGATATTTATTAGAAACCTACTAGCCGACACCTTCCTCGTGAGAATACGGGGCTAAAATAAAGCTCATGAGTTGGCCTAAGCTAAGACCTAGAGCGAGCTCGGCTGGATAGAGTGAATCCAGCGGGGACCTACTCTGAAGGACCCACGTACAACGGCCAATCACATGGCCAAGTGCGGAAACGGCCCAGAAAGAAGAAGAAGAAGAAGACTATCAGTAATGGCACTCATAAATACCGTGGCTTTCTAGTGGTAAAAGAATTTTCAAAATCGGTTCAGTAGGTCATCAGATTACCCCCTAAAACACCACAAACTTAACTTCTATAGAATAACTAATTATTATTATAATATATATATATATGACAGTGATGTTAACTATTAGGTCATCATGTTATGTTTAAATTGTATGTAGGTAGCTCATCGTTGTTGATAGAAAATGAGTTTTTGATGGATGTCGGAAATATTCCTAGCTAAGATTAAGTTGCTATATTTATCATCTGATAAACATGTTAGTTACGTACCAGTGGCGAAGGTTGAAATATTGCCGCAGGTAACCCAAAGAAGAGGAAATTCATTCGCGTGATATGGTTTCTCACAATATATCCATAGGTACATACTTTAAATAACGTTCGTTGTTGACCACACCTAAAATTGAGTTGTGTATTTTCCTCTTTTGTCACATCTAACAGTATTTAATATCATTGGCTGATTGGGATCGGCGTTACGTTACGTGTTCTTCGTGGCAGCATCAACTCCACGCTGTCACTGAGATATCCCAGTCCCTGCATTCTGTAAAGTTACAGCGATGTCACATCGCTCATTTCCATAGCAACTACGTTGTTAGTGTCATTTGGCATCCCATAGAAATAATGTTCAACTTCTAATAAAACTTGTTATAGGCGAATATTACATCGACGATTATAAAATAGCGGAATTACACCCTAAGTTTCGAATATGGTAGAGATGATTGCAGCCGCATAGACCAACTAACAGCTAGACAGTCAATTAATTTAACAGCCTAAAAAATATCTCACAGAAACGCAAAAAAATTTCCGCAATCCCAAACCATCGTGAAGGAATGTTTTATGGTAGCTGGTGCTAATATAGACTCAAGGAGAGTATAAATATTTACGTTGAACAAAAATACCGCGTGAGATAACAACTACCATCACTGTTACGCGATTGCTTCGAGAAGTATTACGATGTGTATTAGACTTGTATGCATACTATGTGGTACGAATCCTACTGGATCAGCAAACACTATAAAGGTCACAGGTCATTGGAACCACTCGGTGCCTGCAACACCGCCTCGCCGAGAGTGTTAATATTCTTTGTACGTAAAGCACAATAAATCTATATTATTTAGGGTAGGGGTAGATGAAAGATTGTTTGTTTGGTTAAACGCGCTAATCTCAGGAACTACTGGTCCGATTTGAAAAATTCTTTCAGTGTTAGATAGCCTAGCTGTCGAGGAAGGCTATAGGCTATATATTATTCACCCGCAGGTTCCCGTTCCCGTAGGAATACGGGAACGGGAACCTGCGGGTGAAGCCACGTGGAGTCAGCTAGTTCAAAATGACTGACAACGCGGGGACGACGAGTGGACCATGCGTTGCTAGAACGCTTGTCTTGCCACGCATAGTATACGAATTGATAACGCGATGTACGCGAAAATACCCATAAGGGGTAGGCTACGGATAGGGTAGGGATAGTGCACATAAGTCAAAGCGAAGCTTGACTTATAAACTTATGACTTAACTTACAATTATAATTTTAGTTGAGAAGGGAAGTTCATAAAGTAACTAAGGTTAGAAAGCTATGCTTTTGGTTTGGTTTTAACTTTTTAGTAGGCTAAGAAAGGATTAAAATCTTATTTGTCCTTTCGTTACATTACCTACTCCGTAGGTAGAGCATCGTACGATGCGTGTTTGATTTTCGGTTATTTACATTAAATCTAGTAGATATGGAAGTACCTATTGGTTTTGGTTGAAATTATTTACCCAACGTAAATAAATAGTTTTCAGGGTCTAGGAGTCTAGTATCTAGTCTAGGCGAGCGTTGACCTTTTGTAAATAAATCGAGACATGTTTTCCGTATATCACCTATCAAATAGGACCCCTGAAAATCGGGACGTCCACCGCAAATCGGGGCACCTGTACGCTAAAGTGCAACAATCCCGACCGACCGGCTGTGCTCTATTTTAGTTCCTCAATTAGACCGTTGTACTCTGATGACACTTGACTGGTGCTAACAACCTGTCTCTATACTGTGCCAATACGTACTGGGGACTGGGGTGGGATTCCGCTATTTTATCAGTGTTACCAACTCTCAAAAATATTTATCCCTACCTAACGTTCGTGTCAAAAACCCGTAAAATCGCTTTAATTATTGAGTTGTCTCCCTAAAAAATATAAATTCATAATGATTTAGAAATAATATGCTGTAATAAATATGACGTCTTCATCTGAAGATTCAGTTTTTGTTTTATATGTCATTGAATTTTAACAATGTTTTTTTATTGGATAAAAATTGCCGCTGGTCGCCACAGAGTGGTTGTAGAATTACGTATTGTATTATGTCATTAAAAGTCGCTCGGTCAAGAAAGAAATATCAATTTAAAATTCAAAAAATTACTGAAAACACCCCTAAAAATTTCAGACCCCATGAAAAAAATCCCATCTCACTTATTTACCCCTAAATAAGGGGGGGAAATTACAGTACAACCACAACAAATAACCACAAAAGTTAACAAAAATTAGCTAGTTAGGTCAACTATTTAATCTACGAGACCTTACCTAAACCAAATATGCGTGGCAGTTGTCTAGGTATGAATCTAACGAAAAGCCGGTTTAGCCGTGGTTGGTTGGAGCCTGAAGGTTATTGGCCCCTTACTGTAAAAGGAAACCTTAAATATATGAGTAGATACCTATTTTTAAACGTAACTAGGACTGTAACAGAACCTGCTCTGTCCAACGATATTTTATACTATATTTTTCAAATTACTGTTACATGTGATCCAAACTCAGCTACTCCACTGAGCACACATGCACAATTTGGTATTTACTTGCATTATATTATATTTATGTACCTATATATATACAGTTTTTACAATTCCTGAACCAAAACACATAAGCTCGACATTGTATATTTAGCTATTTAATAGCAATAATGGGGATGATGACTAGGTTTGAATATATTTATTTCTATGATACATTCGGGTAAATAAGGTCAATGTTAACTAATTTATACATAAAAAGAAAAGATTGTCTGGATATTTGCAAAATAAATAAGATTATAAAATTTCAAAATCTATTAAATTTTTTTATCGTAATTAGATGCAAATTCATAAAGTTTTAGCTTCCTTACTGTGACATTTTTCAATAAATTAACTATAAACATAAACGCACAAATAACAAAGATATTAGTAATTTTGCTTGAACGCCCATACAAACATAACGATCAGCGAGCCAACGACGTCACTAAATCGTGCCATTTTGTATGAAGCGTTTTTCAGTGACCCTTTAAATCCCTGTAGCTCCGAAAGTAATGATCGCAGATACCCTGTTACTTTTACAAAATTGCTTTACTATTAGCATACTCTTAATTTATAAACAATTTAAATAGCTAAATAATAAACTGTCATCATCCCGATGACAGTTTATTATTTAGCTATTTGCTTACAATAAAAGTAAATCCATACTTAATATTATAAATGTGAAAGTGTGTGTCTGTCTGTCGGTTTGGTTGTTTGTCCGTGTCTTTCACGGCAAAACGGAGCGACAAAATTGACGTGAGTTTTTAAGTGGAGATAGTTAGAGAAAGGATGGAGAGTGACATAGGCTTCTTTTTCGAATCTTTCTGACCCCCCATTTCCCTATTATCGGGGTGGAAGTTTGTATGGAGCTGCATGTGTCTCAGTGGAGTCGCTTATTTCGAATCACGGATGTCTATAGTATAAAATGTCGTTGGGTGAAGTTGTGATATGAAAACAAAACTTGTAAAGAATAACACAAACTGAAACGGGTCCAAAACTTTTCGTGCCTACCTAAAATACATACCTATTATTTAATTGAATTTAAATCTTATTTTTCTGTCTTTACGTAATTTCATTAAATCCAGGTAGGAATGATAATCATTACTGTAACAATATACTTACCCATTAAACTGATAATTGCATTGCTACTTACATTAGAAATAGTTTCACATTTTTAGTTAATAAACAAATGTTTTGGCATGAACAACGTAGAATTTGTACCATCACGTAGTTGGAATGCTCTTGAACTAAATATAATTCTTATTTGTATTTCCATGCTGTCCGATAGACAAGAATCTCGGTGAGTTAGAATTTATATATTACTTATTTATTATTTCCTTAATCAATATACCCCGGGATCCGTGGAATAAATTTACAATTGATTACTATCAAGCAAATTTTCCGTGAGCTTCATCTTGATGAGACGCTCAACTTTTTGATTTACGAAAATTCTTGATTCTGGTAGCTAACTGGGTCACTAGCTAATGAAAATTTCTGAGCTTCGGAACGATATACCACACACTTTGTAGTTATTAGGGTAGTTTACCAAAAGTTGTTACTAACCAGATGTTTTTTTTAACCAGAACAGCCATAATGTCCTACAAATTGCGTGGTACATTGTCTCGTTCCGACGCTCAGAAATTTTTGTTACCTAGTGACCCAGTTAGCTACCAGAATAGAGAATATTCGTAAATAAATAAGTTGAGCGTCTCATCAAGATGAAGCTACTCATGGAAAATTAACTTGATAGTAATCAGTTGTAAATTTGTTCCACGGATTCCGGAGTACCTAGTTCCGTAATGCCTAGTTCGGATTACTTTAGTATTTTATTCGAGTACGAACAATTTTTGGATTTACCGCCCAAAAATAATTCCTAGGTACTCGACTAAAATACCTATTATATAGTGTCATGATTTTTATAAAAAAAAAGTAATCTTTGTTCTCTGTTTTATAATCTGTGTATAAAATCCGTAGTCTGTGAAATGAGAATGACAAGTCTGATATGATTGAAAATTGCATGAGAACCTCTTCCTTTTTGAGGTCGGTTAAAAAGGCTCCATTTATTGTTAAACCAATAGCAACGTTTGGCGGCCAAACGAAAAATGGAGGTTTTGGTGTAGTGACTGTGTGGTGGAAGAAGGGGATGAAAATGGATCATTATTTGGGGTGTGGCGAAAAAATATGGTTTGAAAAATAGTGTAACACTAGATATATGTCATTTGTAATTGAAGAAAGGTGGAATAAAGTTTTGTAACGAACTACAGAAGTATATTTTTATAGTAGTCCGAAGTAATGCTGTCATACCTACCATACCATACAGTTTGTCCTTTTTGACCTTGAATAGTAGGTGGGGGGGTGAAGGGGGGTGTACCGTCAAGCGTTCCGGAGTCTTGACCGATCAATACAACAGCTCTACTATGAGTACGTAGTATTTATTAATCTGTGACTATGAGCTTGTTAACCTACCTACCAACACATCGTTTTCACGTTCTAAGTCACAAAGCTCAAACAGAAATATACTTTTTTCTTGATAATAGATTTCAATATTTATTCATTTATTAGCTCACTATGTATTTACTTAAATCCCATACTAATGTACGTAATACTAACTGTTATTGTTAAGCTTTAATGTAACACTAACTGTTAAAAGCTTTCATATAAATATACTTATTATATAAGTAAGTAGGTATATATAATAGATCATACGTGAAAGCTTCATGAATCAGTTAGGTTAGTTCACAAATAAACATAATGTTAAAAAAACATACGCGTCGAATTTATAACCTACTCCTTTTGGTTAAAAAAGAGAAATATACTAAATATACCTACTGTTGAGGTCTAGTCTATTAACCTGTGAATTGTGATCATGTCACAAAATAGGTTACGAAATAGAAAACTAATATATTTTTAATCGTAATTTTAACAATGTATTCTGAAGTCATAGTAGGTATGTATTTTCTTCAAATAAAGTCGAAAGGTTTCGAAATCATCACGATATCTCGAAAATCGCTTGACGTAAAGAGATGAAATTTGGCAGAGAGGTAGTCTATAGTCACAAGGTATCCGCTAAGAACGGATTTTGCGATAGGGCCGGATTAAAGAGGCCTAAGGAAGGACAAAGTCGCGGGCGTACGCTAGTTTATTATGTTAGCCATAAAAGGTGGACCAGATGGAGTTGTTCTACTTAGTCATTAGCCGTGTGTATGGTACGGTCATAACGTAGGTATTAATTCACGCCTAACACGGCAAAGACTCATTAAGGCTCGACCTTCAACAAGTAATCCAGTAAAAGCCTTCGACTCTTGCAGTATTTTATTTATCATTCTGTGAACTGCTATATTACTTACTCGGAAATTGGAAATCTAATATTTGTTTTTGACCTTTGAATGTCAACACTTTTAAGTATTTTCGTATTTAGATATTATCTACATTTTGTATTAGATTTCATATTAAATCAACTTTAGTCTTGATGGTTCACATTCTGATTCGATTGTAAAACATGGGTTCGCAAAAATCAATAAGCAGGCAAGGATGTAAGTGTAAAGGAAAGTAGTAAAAGTTGCGACGATCTCCGTGGCGCAGTGGTATGCGCGGTGGATTTATAAGTTGGAGGTACTGGGTTCGATCCCTGGCTGGGCCGATTGAGGTTTTCTTAAATGGTCCAGGTTTGGCTGGTGGGAGGCATCGGCCGCGGCTATTTACACCACCCTATCGGCAAAGACGCCAAGCGATTTAGAGTTCCGGTTCGATGTCGCTTAGAAACCTTGTGAAATCACTTACCATAAGGTGAAATTGTATTAGTCAATAGCTCACTTGTACAGAATAAAAAAGGAAGGAAATATGGCTTCGTTGAGCCAAATTCGCCAAAGACGTAGGTAAATGTTTGCTCGGTTTATAAGAGTGAACTGTAGCACAGAAAACACTGTACCTACTCAGATAATCACTCCTAAAGTTAGGAAACACGTTGATCGCCAAGCTTCAATTTTAGGATGGCACAGGAAATGTATGAAATTTTATATAGCATCCTACATAAAATAAGTTGGCATTTTTAGGGATAACAGCAGCTTATTTGTTAATCCAGATTATAATTTATTCCATTCCAAATTTCAGCTAATTCAGTTCAATAGTCGCGACGTGAAAGAGTAACAAACATTCATACTATCCTTTTCAGGATAAGGAGTAGCCTAGATTTGTTAATCCAGGGTATTATTTATCTTTATTTTAAACAGCCAAATCGGTTTTGTATGGAATTGGATGCTTGTCTTCTTACTTACTTATTACTTACTAGCATTATTAACTAGACAAACATCCACACAAATTATCGCATTCATAATAATAGTAGGATTTAAATCATAATATTCTAATGTACAATTTTATTACAGGTGCGTTCCGAAGCATTGGAGAAAAAACTGCGTCTCTCTTCGACAGAAAGAAGAAGGATGCAGAGCAACTCGCTTCAGAGAAGGTCTCGGAGGCGGCGCACGTCGTTGAGGACCAAGTGAAGAAAGCTGGAGAACTAGTTACAGGCGCCGAGAAAAGTGCTTCGGAGGCTGCTAACTCGGGTAAGTATTAAAAGGACAGAAACAAAGAAAATACACTTTATTGTAGGTACATGTACAATACAAAGAACATTCAATACAATAGATACCAAATAAAAATTACTGGCAACCTAATAAAGAAACTAATAATACAAATTATAAAGATACTTGATTGATACGGACGATCGCAACTTCGTCTGCGAAGAATATACTTTTTCACAAATCCTGTGGGAACCATTGATTTTTCCAGGATGAAATGTAGCCTGTGTTAATCCGGGGTATTATCTATCTTCGATTCAAATTTCAACCAAATCGGTTTAGTAGTTGCGGCGTTAAAGAGAAGTAAGCATCCAAACAAATATCCATACAATTTTTAGTCAAGGCTAACTTTAAATTATAAAAAAATAACCAAAGGCTAAAAACGTAATATACAGGGACTCGAACATTCTTACAGCTGTTGGTTTGTCGTAATAAATAACTGAGTAGACGCTATAAGAAAGGTCATGTGCATTATTGATGACGTAGACTTGTAGAGGTTAGCGCGCAGAAGACATATTACTAGTATAACTGTAATGTCTACGGGTATAATTGTTACGCTCAAAGATCGAAAACACTCAGTGAGCGGGAAAATAGTTCACAACGCGTTGTGGTCACAGTAAGACATCCACATGGCGAAAATCGTGTTATGGTAATCTAATGAAAATGCGCACGACGCGTTGTGGCAATCACAGAAAGACCAAATAGCGTAATTCGTGACGTGGCTGACATACTATTAGATCACAACGCGGGGTATAAGTAATAGAGAATAAAAAATACTTAACGGGGCTATTAAAGATAATGCAAATCCTGATTTGAATTGGATAACGATAATGGGGATGATGCCTAGGTTTGAATATATTGATTTTTATGATACATTCGGGTAAATAGGGTCATTGTTAACTAATTTATATATAAAAAGCAAAGATTGTCTGGATATTTGCAAAATAAATGAGATTTATAAAATTTCAAAATCTATTAAAAATCTTTTATCGTAATTAGATGAAAATTCATACAGTTTTAGCTTCCTTACATTAAATGTGCCATTTTTTAATAAATGAACTATAAACATAAACGCACAAATAACAAAGATATTAGTAATTTGGCTGGTGGGAGGCTTCGACCGTGGCTAGTTACCACCTTACCGGTAAAGACGTGCCGCCAAGCGATTTAGCGTTCCGGTACGATGTCGTGTAGAAACCGAAAGGGGTGTGGATTTTCATCCTCCTCCTAACAAGTTAGCCCGCATCCATCTTAGACTACATCATCACTTACCATCAGGTGAGATTGTAGTCAAGGGCTAACTTGTACAGAATAAAAAAAAAAAAAATTGTTTGTACGCACATACAAATCTAACGATCATTACATTGCCTACGACGTCACTAGTTCGTGCCATTTTGTATGGGTCGTTTTTCAGGGATCCGCGGCAGCGCCGCAAATCTGACCCTTTAAATCCCTGTAGCTCCGAAATTAATGATCGTAATGTTCCTTTTACAAAATTGCTTTACTATTAGCGTACTCTTAATTTATATACAATTTAAAAAACTGTCATCATCCCTATTATTCATCGAAATGGATCTAATCTAAGACTATAGACATGAGGCTTTCTGGTAAATTCAGTAGAACGTGAGATAAGTATATCCCGAACGTGGTAGAGCAATGACCTAAAGAGGCAGGATATGTGTGGACGACAGAGGCTAAATTAGAGATAATTTAGACATTAATATCGTTCTGTACATTTATTTATTCATAGTCAATACTAATTCAGTAGTATTCTGCTTGCCCACGCCTTCGTCTTTATTTACTTTTGGTGAAGGGCTGAGCTGCAACTCTAGTTTTACCCAGTTCATATTATGAAGAGAATGTTTATGAGCTTGTGAGGTTAAAATAGGTAGTCTCCTGGTTCTACTGAAGCGATTTTGAAAATTCTTATACCAACAGAAAGCGACGTTATTTTGTGTCATAGTTTATAGTATTTATATTCCCGTATTTTGGTGGTAATAAAAATATAAACATATCATTTGAAATACAATTTACGAATAATTATTATGAGTCATTATCGTGACTAGAAGTCCTTAATTCTCGTATCGTGGTATAAATCGAATGGTAATTATTAATTAATTTGTAAAGAAAAACGTCATTAACCTTCTAAACTACTTCATAAATAAGTCATTGGCCTTTTGTCTAATAAAATAAGTGTATGGAAAAAAACACCATAATAGTAGGTAGATAATGTATCTAAGTACGTGATTTAAATCAGTTGATATTGATACTAGGTTTCGAGGATTTGGAATAAAACACCTGGGTGCCTAGTGGGAGTTTTCAACATTTTCATACTGTTACTATCGCTTTAACGTAAACACGAATTTGAATGGGATTGAAACAGTTGTGCAGTAGTGCCACGAAATGGCACTGTTTCAATGCCTTGGAAGCTCGCGTTTATGTTAACGTGATCGTCACGGTATAAAACTGCCACTAGGCCCTCAGGTGATTTGTACGAGACTATTGTATCAATACACACCCCAAACTTAGTATCCGAGTTCGAGTATTATAATAATTGATAGGTAGTTTTACACTTTAAAATTAACCCTATAGATGTTTTGAGTTTGTTTATCCGACTGATCACTTTAAAGTCGGTGCGACGCCCGTGTTAGTCGTTACATACTGAAAAAACTACAAGAGAATGTCCGAGAAATAAGTCTTTATGATAGGTGCCTCCTTTAAAGGGTACCTACTCCTTGAATTAATTTATCCTCATATTTATTTTAAAAAAAAATATAAATATATTATTAACTTAGAACAACAAATAAAATAGCTTTGACTTATACCTAATCAGTTATATATTCACACTCCTAAAATTTCAAAAAATAATAAATTCAAAATTTTTTAATTCTTGATAAATTTGAGCTTGACTATAATCATGCCTGGTGGAAAGCAATGATGAGGTCTAGGTTGGAGCGAGCTTGCCTAGAAAATGCCTATTCACTCTTGCCTCGAAGGTGCACAAATCATAAGTGTCAGAAAACATTACATCAACAGGGCATTACCTAAATACAATCAATCTACAGTAATCTAGCTGCAAAATTGTCGTAAATTTTTTTATTAAGTACTTCCTGGGGTTTTAGAAGAATCTTAAAATATTATTGTACCTACATAAACAAGCCATTTCCCGTTCTGTGATTGTGAGCTATTTATGAGTTAACTTCAGGATGTACTGGCACACAAAGTTTTCCTTACCTAATACTGAACATAAACAAGACCAGAAGGTGCGAAACACTAAGGCCTTGATTCGTTTCATATAAAACCTGAATTTCAATGTTTTGCACCACAGTATTGTCTTAGCGTGATGTGTGTTGCTATTGAATAGTTACGTTTGCTTAGAATTACGGAAAATTTGTGAGACAAATTAGTGGTAAGATTTCCAGCAAAGAAGCGAGTTGTGGTCAATTTAGATATATATTCATAACTTGCTAATGGACAGGCCACATATTTCGAAGAGGCGATGGACGTTGGAGTCCCAAGGTGTTAGAGTGGCGATCCCGCACAGGAAGGCGCAGTGTTGGTCGACCTCCCACTAGGTGACCGAGGACTTCAAGCGGGTTGCCGGGAGCCGCTGGATTCTGGCGGCACGAGACCGATGTGCTTGGAAGTCCATGAAAGAGGCCTTTGTTCAGCAGTGGACGTCCATCGGCTGATAATGATGATGATGATGATGATGATGATGATGATGATGATGATGATGATGATGATGATGATGAAGTGAAGTGTTAGACCCGACTGCGTCAGTGAAGTTGTCATAAATCAAGTGAATAAAGGGCACTGATTAAATACTTACTGGATATGTTATTGGGAAAAGAAGTTAATATAATGGTTTTCAACAGCGGCCAACGCCAGAAACTCAGCAATCGATGCCCTGGACAAGGAGCTAGCAAAGGTCTCCGTCGCAGCAGGTGAAGCGAAGGACGCCGCTAGCAAAGCTGTGGCTGATGGCAAGAAAGTCGTTGACACAACTAAAGGTAAGAAAGAATATGAATAAATCATCATCACTGCATATTATCCAATGATAGTCCTATGCAGGGCATTTTCGTAAAGCCTCGTCTTTTTTAGGGCCTTCCAAACACCATTGTCATAAGAAGCCTGCGTCTAGTGACTACCTGCGAATCATTCAATATCATATTTTATTTAATTTTTTGTTCCTCTTAATTATTAAATGTTGAGTTATTAAATTTTGCTTTACTTTGTTTTTTTCTTTTATTATTTTATTTCAGTTGTATATTTGTTTTTCTTTTTATTTTCTTTCCTTAGATACTCTCTCCACAACCGTCGATAATACGAAAAAGGCCGCAGAATCAGCTATTACTACAGCAAAAGGTAAGATTTAGGTATGTTTAAATAATAAGTAATGGTTTGCACGTTTGATAAAGTAAAAGCGAACACAAAGTAATGGCAGTACACAAGACTAAATAGCATATTTTAGCACCAAATTGCATGATTCACTATATCTATACATACTGTAATTAGATGGTTGAGGTTAAGCTTTATGCCTCTTTATTAATTATAGTTATAATTTAATGCCATATTTATTTATTTATGTTAGATACAGTCCAAAGCACAGTAGATACAACACAAAAAGCTGCTCAAACTGCCGTAGAGACTGGAAAATCTTACGCTGCTAGTGCCAAAGGTAGGTACAGTTACGAAAAATGTATTCAGAATAATATACTGTTTACTTTAGGTAATTAATTTAATTTTCAATATAATTTTCATTAATTGTAGATACTGTATCGAGTACACTACAAAGCACTGTAGACACAACGCAAAAAACAGCACAGTCTGCTTTTGATGCTGGAAAGTCATACGCTTTAGGGGCTAAAGGTAATTTATTCCAAATGCGTCATCAAATCTTTAATTATCTTCATTTTTAATTCTTAGGAAACCTACATTTATTTGGTTTATTGTAGATACTGTATCAAGCACATTACAAAGCACTGTAGACACAACGCAAAAAACAGCACAATCTGCTTTTGATACTGGAAAGTCGTACGCTATTGGCGCTAAAGGTAATTTAGTATAATGTTTTGTAATCTTTTTTTGTTAATCCTTAGGAAATCTAAATGTATTACGTTTATTGTAGATACTGTATCAAGTACATTACAAAGCACTGTAGACACAACGCAAAAAACTGCGCAATCTGCTTTTGATACTGGAAAGACGTACGCTATTGGCGCTAAAGGTAATTTAGTACAATGTTTAATAATTTTTTTTTGTTAATCCTTAGGGAATCTATATATATTACGTTTATTATAGATACTGTATCAAGTACATTACAAAGCACTGTAGATACAACGCAAAAAACTGCGCAATCTGCTTTTGATGCTGGAAAGTCGTACGCTATTGGCGCTAAAGGTAATTTAAACCAAATGCGTTGTAATATATTTAGTAATTTTTATTGTAATCACTTAGGAAACCTACATTTATTTGGTTTATTGTAGATACTGTCTCAAGCACATTACAAAGCACTGTAGACACAACGCAAAAAACGGCACAATCTGCTTTTGATGCTGGAAAGACATACGCTATTGGCGCTAAAGGTAGTTTAGTTCAATTTCGTTGTCCACTTTTAAACAATTTTTGTTTTAAAAATTTGGAAATATCAATATTTATTTCCTTTATTTTCCTTTATTGTAGATACGGTAGCGAGCACATTACAAAGCACTATAGATTCTACGCAAAAAACAGCACAGTCCACTTACGATTCGGGAAAGTCGTACGCTATTGGCGCTAAAGGTAATTTAGTTTAATATCGTGTGATAATAGTTTCTTTGCACCCTTGGGATTTAACAATGTCTTTATTTATCGTATCGTATATCAATATCACAGTGCAAAAAACTGTCTATAAACAATCGCACAATCTGCGTTTGATCCCAAAAAGGCTTACGCAATCGCTACTGAAGATATTATTTAATGGCGTTTAATTAGGTTTAAAGAATAATCCTTAAATTAAATATTTATATTGTTTTAATTTTTTTTTTGTAGACACTGTATCAAATAC
Source organism: Bicyclus anynana (assembly GCF_947172395.1). Lineage (NCBI taxonomy): Eukaryota > Metazoa > Arthropoda > Insecta > Lepidoptera > Nymphalidae > Bicyclus > Bicyclus anynana. The sequence goes on along the minus strand of NC_069096.1, from coordinate 2,913,115 downwards.
ATTACAAAGCTCTGTAGATACAGCACAAAAGACCGCACAAACTGCTTTTGATACAGGAAAGTCGTATGCTTTAGGTGCTAAAGGTAATTTAATCTGAAGTCGTATAGTACTTTTCACCTTGCATTTAAATTAGTAATTGATTTCACTTCTTGTAGATACTATATCGAGCACATTACAAAATACTGTAGATACAACGCAAAAAACCGCACAATCTGCTTTTGATACCGGAAAGTCTTACGCTATTGGCGCCAAAGGTAATTTTTAGTTTCCATGAAGCTACATACCTAAAAATAATTTTTAATTATTAAAAGATCTCTGTCGTATGTTAAAAGTAACGATTATTATTGTTCTGAAAAATCCCAAGTTCTATTTCAGTGAGACCAATATGATTTTCTTTTTGCTATTAAATTATTACTCATTATAGATACTGTGGCAAATACTGTGCAAAACACGGTAGATACTTCTAAAAAAACTGCTGAAGCAGCTCTAGAAACAGGCAAATCTTACGCTACAAGCGCAAAAGGTAATATTATTTCGATATATTTTTGAAATCGCATTTTTAAATACACTAAAATATAATTATTACAATAAATTATCCTACAACAATAGATACAGTTGCAAGTGCTGTAAATAATTCCATGGAAGAATCTAAGAATATTGCAAATTCAGCAGCAGAAACAACAAAAACTTACATGGATACCGCTAAAGGTAGAGGAAGTTAAAAACGTGAGACTGTGTTGTCGTGTGAACTAATACAGTGTTAATAGTCAATTAATTACATTTCAATCAAATGGATGTTCTAGAATCAATTTTCATCCGTATAATCATGCTCACTAATAGTTTTGTATTAACGTTGCACTAGTTTGATTTTTGTTTGTTTTGTTGACTAATTACATGTTTTTTTTTTATTTTTTTACCCCATTTACTTAGATTCAGCCCAAAACTCTCTGCAATCAGCTTTGGAGTTTTCAAAAGGCTATGCATATTCCGCTTACGACTTAGGAAAGTCTTATTTAGATAGTGCTAAAGGTAAAGCTGCTTGTCAGATTTTGCTTCAAATGTTTTGTGTTTTCGAGCTTTAATGTTTTGATATTTATTTATAAATATTATCAATATTTTGTAGACACTGTAGCGAGTACTGTAGATAGTACAAAAAAAGCTGCTGAAAGCACTGTAGAAACCGGAAAATCTTACATGGACACAGCTAAAGGTAAATCATTATTGATGATTATTTCACACGAGTAATTATATTAAATTCAGACAATATCATTCAAAAGCTTTGTTTCTGTTCATTCAACAATTCACTGAACAAAATTTATATTTTGTTTATCATATTTACTCAACGTTTGGTTTTATTATTTACTGTTTGCGCTTATAGATACCGTTCAGAGCACTTTTCAAAGTACAGTAGATACTACGAAAACAGCTGCTTCATCAGCTTTTGAGACAGGAAAATCGTATGTTGACAACGCCAAAGGTAAATTATCGTCACCTTAACTCTTAGTTGTAGGATATTAATTCATACCAAAAAATTAAATTCTTGAATTTAGCAATGCACGCTGTATTACAAAATGTTGTAGATTCAGTACTTAGCACTGAACCGCGGAAGCTATAAAGACAAGTTAAAAAGCAATTTCTATTTATGAAATTAATTATTTGTAAGATTCATTTGCAATAACAAAAAAAATATCCAAATTTCACTTGTGTTGCTTGTAGATACATTAGCAAACACTGTACATGCAACTGTAGATACAACCAAAAACGTAGCGGCATGTGCTGTTGATAAGGGTTCGTCATTAGTAGGAGCAGCTAAAGGTACCTACACAATATTTTTTTTCCTTATTTTATCGATAACATTTCAAAACATTATTCAAAATTATCACATAAGTTTCAATCATTTTCTTTGACTTAAGCAATGGAGAAGCATTAACAGTTAATGAGACTAAACAGATTGCTTGTAACTTCAATAAATGGTTGTTTTAAAGTCACATAATTGTTTAAATTAGTGAGTAAAGCATAATATTTTTTTGCCATAGCCATTGTTTTCATATATCATTTAATTCGTAGATACCGTAGTAAGCACAGTAGATACCGCCAAAAACGTAGCAGCTTCTGCAGTAGATAAGGGTGTCGCGATTGTTGGAAGTGCTAAAGGTAAATGTTAAGCATTATATCACATCATATCATATCATATATGAAATACGTATCATTTAATATTAAAAATATGCCTAAAAGATATATTATTCAAAGAGAAGTAAACTTTGAAAAAGAAAAAAGGCTTAACATAAGAGAAAAATGTTTTGAACAGTAGAAATGAAATTCTTTTCAACTAAATATAAACAGGTTCAAAGCCAGAGTGAATAGGAATTTTCTAGGTAAGCGCGCTCCAAGTTAGACCGCATTAATGCTTTCCATCAGGCATAATTATTGTAGTCAAGTGCGAGCCTATCTTTCATAAAAAAAGTAGTACTGAATTCACGCATTTTTTATTTTATTTTGTAGATACGGTAGCAAATACCGTGCATTCCACAGTAGATACAACTAAAAATGTTGCAGCATCTGCCGTTGATAAAGGAGCTTCTCTAGTAGAAACGGCTAAAGTTATATCAAATTATAATTTCCGTTTTTTTATATTATCTGGGTAGTTCACGTATCTCTTAAACTAGATAGTAATGAAGAGGTGCGAGCCGGGTAATTGACATTATGTAAGAATTTGACCATAAATAAAACTTGATTTCTTGAATTTACCGAGATTTAAAAGGGCCGCATAATCTTTCTTAAACTTCTTTCGGCCCTAAAATCCTCTTTTTACAATATCGCTAATCGACTTTTCTCGAAAAGATGATCTATCATCATCATCATCATCATCTCAGATTCAACCCTTAAAATTAAATTGCAAATTAATAATATCAGTCAAGACTTTTACCTTCTTTTAACTCCGATCTTGTTTTATCTTACAAAACAACAAAAACACAATCAGGCAAATAATTATATTTATTTTATTATATTTATTTTATTTTGTAGGCACTGTAGCAAGCACAATAGATACGACAAAAAATGTAGCTTCATCAGCAGTAGATAAAGGCATTTCGTTAGTTGGAACCGCTAAAGGTAGATATCTACTTTACATCAAATTAAAAAAAGTGGGATTGACATTGTCACAACTCTTGCTAACTTGTTGGCTCACTTGTAGATACGCTAGCCAGTACTGTAGATACAACAAAGAATGTAGCTGCTTCTGCTGTCGATAAAGGGGCATCAGTACTTGGAGCTGCAAAAGGTACAGAATGCTGTAATTGTTATAAAAGTAATTAAAAATGCCTAAAGTGAGAAAATTTAATAGTCTTGCGGTAATATTACTATGAAATTTTCAGAGTAACTTTTTAAACTCATCAGTGCACATTTAGTCAAGTAGTGGCAAGATTGAATTAATGATAGTACATCTTAACTCATGTAATTTAATGTGCGTAATAATTGCTTTTTTGACATATTATTTTTTTTTGTACACGTATTTCACATTTTAGATACAGTATCAAATACACTACAAAGCTCTGTAGATACGACCAAGAACGTAGTTGGGTCTGTATACGATAAAAGTGCTTCAGTAGTTTTAGGCGCAAAAGGTACACTTTACGTTTTATATTTGCAGATAAAATGTGCTTTGTCAATATTATCAAGTTTTTTACGTTTTCTAGATATGTATTTGCATGATTGATTTAAGACTTTATTTTCTGGGTTTTACACGTAAAATTGGAAATTTCTGTTTTTAAGAATCCATAAAACTGTGGCAAAACGGCTTCGACATTATTTTCAAGTTTTAAAAAGGTTTTGAATGAAGTTGGATTTTTAAGAGCAAATCTTTCTAGTAGTCTTAGCCAAAAGCGGTGCTTGTAGCATTTTGGTTGCATGCGGCACTCTTTATTTATGCAATTTCTATTTCTTTTTACCATTTCTTCTAGATACAGTAACATCTTCGGTTGAGGGGTCCACGGAGAATGCTGCAGATAACACTAAAAGCTTTATTAATAATGCTAAAGGTGAACTTTTTAATTTTAATGTATTTTTAATTTGTCTTTGTTTTCTAATGTTTTTTTTACCTACCTATTTCTCGTACTTACCTATATCTATGCATCGATGTAAAATGAAGTTCATTTTACTTAGATCGATGTATCTATGTATATCCCCAGGTTGTGTGAAATTATCTACAGCAAAAATAAAATTATTTATTAATTATTATTAACTACAAGCGAAATCTTTATTGGACTTGTGACAGTTTGTCAACACTTTAACTGACAATACGTAGGTAAACATGTTTTAAAGAAGCCAATGTTTTTCATCTGTTTCTTATCTCCTGATTACTTTTCCATACGAATATATTTAGGAAGGTACCAGTGTTGATAGATCAATCATTTTACGTGAGCTACTAATTTATAGACCAAACGGAACTACTTGGCCTGGCCTTGCGTGTGCGTAGTTGGTATAGCACATACAAGGTGTGCACAGAATATAAATAGTACCTATTAGTTTTTAGTTACGCCACTGGCGTAACTGTAGAAAGGGCTGACTAAATGATCTACGGGACTACGGGATCACGACTCACAGCCAACAAGCTCACAGCTCAGAAGTAATATACGAATTATGTAGTTACACCACTGGGTGCACTTTGTTCTTTAAATATCCCTTCCTCCCACGCACTTTGTATAGATGTGTACAAATATTAGTTGTATGCGGTCTACTAATTAGTTAACTATTAGGTACTTTGAGTTGCAAAACATACCTACTCGCATTGTGTTTTTAGATTTAATCACCAGCAAATTCGACGGTGGTAAATCCTCAACTCAATCTGCGGTTAAAGATATTAGCAACACTACAGAAGAATCGATCGGTATTCTTACTGATTTTGTGTGGAGACGCTTTTAATAACCATTCAAGCAGGCATTAGTTTGAGGAACTTCATTATGAGTAGGGAATAATTGATTTGTTGGGAATAAATCCTGGCGACAACGTAACCGATCCTACAGAAAACTTCTACTTAATTTTAAATCTGAAACTGGAACATCCTTAGGAGATGTCGTATCTAAAAATATGTTCGACAACTGACAAGTTTTCTGTCGGACCTGATAATTTGTCAGTTAGATAAGTATAGTTAAATAAATCAATTATTCTCGATATTATTAATGAATTTAATAAATATTGAGTTAACAACGTTGAATTAACATTAAATTAAAACTTAAATAAAGTTTCAAAAAAAGTCTAAAGCATAAAACGCGCGTGTGTGTGTGGATATGTTACGCTCAAAGATAGAAAACGCTCAATGAACGGAAACGTTCACAACGCGTTGTGGTCACAGTAAAACACACCCGAGCCGACACCGGCAAGTTACAATCTGTCGTGATTTGGTTAAAACAATGGAAGCTCAGAACACGTCATGGCTTTTCTTCACTGCCACAACGCGTAGAGATCGAATAGCATGTCACCCACGACACGAATTTCGCTATTTGGTCTTTCTGTGATTGCCACAACGCGTCGTGCGCGTTTTCATTAGAGCCATATCACGAATTTGTGGATGTTTTACTGTGACCACAACGTAATGTAAGCTATTTTTCCGCTCACTGAGCGTTTTCGATCTTTGAGCGTAACATAATATAATAAATAACCCTAAGAACGATAAAAACGTTGAATCCTAACGATTTAATAAATCACTCAGCTGTGTTTGTGTTTTAAAACTGTAGTAGGTACCTACTGAAATATTTCATTTAATTTTATAAAAATGTCTTTTAATTTCAATTCCACAGACTCAATAAACGCGACAGTGGATACGACAAAGAAGACGGCAGAGGAAGCGAAGGCTCAAGCCTTGAAAGCTGCTGAAGCCGCCAAGGAGGAAGCTAAGCGGGCTGCCAGTAAGTATAGTATTTTATTTTTAATTTAATTTAGAACGTACCTATTTATTAAGTATAAAAAAAATTCGTCGTTCAGATATTTCGTATTTACTTAATTAGTACTAAAATAACACCGCGTTGTGTTGAATTTGATGGCTTTGATCGATTTAAAAGGACGACATTATTTCATACTAGCGGACGCCTGCGACTTCGTCTGCCCGTAGACCTCTTTAATCCAGCCTTTATAGTATATCGCTGTAAAAATGGAGTTCTCCCGTTTTCCCAAGATTTCCCTTCAATGCTCTACTCCTATTGAACGTAGCGTGATGAAAGTACCTATACTATAACCTGTCCAGGAGTATGAAGAATAATTAAAAAAAAAAAAACAACCGATCTCAAAATCACATAAATGTATCCATTAAACTAAAAAGCAAAAAATAATATTGTATGTGCTACCTTCTGATCAATTTGAAGGCGGTGCCAAACCAGTGACGTTTTAATTAAAGCTGTTCCCAAAAGAACCACGTGAAAGGACTGTCTGAAACTACTAAATCTTTATGACTAAAATGCATCACTGTCTTGACACCGCCTTCAAATTGATCAGAAGGTAGCACATACAATATTATTTTTTGCTTTTTAGTTTAGTGGATACATTTATGGGATTTTGAAGTCGGTTGTTTTTTTTTATTAAAATTTTTTATTTTTAACATACGAGTAGAGAACTCGTATGTTAAAAATACAAAATATGAAAATCAATATATTTACTTGGGTAAATGATGGTTTATGGTAAAGCGCGTTTTTTGTTCTCGCATTATATTTACTTGGATTAAATGACCAGAGGCTCTATATAAGAACCCCCGGCCGAAGGCCGGTGCATAAAGCTACACAAACGAACAAATTGTCTGTCATTTTCTAAAGAAAACGAGCTTAGATTTTGTATAGGTATATCTTATACTAAACTAGAAGATTTTGCCCGTTTTTTACACAATTCACTTACACAAAAAGGTATTTTTGCGAAGCTCTTTAACCGACGAACACGATTAGAACTATTTAACATCGATTCTATAGAGACAGCTTTTATAATCGCATTAGATCATTGATCATACATATACTTTGACAGAAAAGTAACACCTAGCGACGCAGGTCCTATATAATAGTTGGTCTGAGGGTACTCCACAAGAGATGTTGACGGATCGACCGCCACCGCAATACCAGAGTTATATATGTATACTGTGGCAATACTGTTACTGAAATTGAACAGCGAGCGCGTTGTTGTATCACCATTCCGCTCGAGCGCCCCCACTGCTAACCTCTTCATGGAAACAACTCGCGCCACCTAGCGTCAGCTCGAGGTAACACGAAATAATCGAGTGTCGTCATATCCGTCTCAGACAACTCTTTTCTTACATTAGGTATCTCTATTGTCTCTTTATGGTTTCTTTTTCCTTAATTTCAGCCGCAGCAGTAGAGGAGTCCCGCAAGGCGGCCGAGAAAGCCGCCAACGACGCCAGCTCCGCCGTGAACAGCGCTGTCGACAGCACGCTCAAGCGAGTTGAGAATGCCGCCGACCAGGGCCTGAAGGACGCCGGGCACGTCGTCGACGCTAAGATCAAGGACGCCGACAAGTACTTGAGCGACAAGCGCGACACGGTAAGTCATCATCATTGAAAATTTATAGAAGAAACAAAAACTCAGGTTCTTGAACATGGCTTGAACCAGGATTCAAACCCAGGACTTCGTGATGCACATAGGCTAACCACTGGACCACCGAGGTAGTCTGGCTATGATCTACACGGTTAGTCTGTTTAGATTATACCTGGAGAGTTGGTGGACGTTTTCCTGTAGGTATTAGAGCAGACTGAAAACTTGATCATAAATTGAGAACATGTCAGGCAGGGGAGGTGAGTAACACTCACCTGCATGCTTTTTAAAGGGATCCCTTAAACCTACACCCAAGGTCACAAGTCCTGGGACCTGCTCGAGGTGTTTCCTCTACCTCAAAATGACGGTACAATCACTGTCGCTGCTACTCGTCAAGTTATATTAGTATCTTCATAGCGCTAGTACATAATATTTATAATGTTTTTATTGTTTCAGTTGGTGTCAAACATCTCTACGGCAGCACACGACGGTGCTCAAGGCGCCGCTGGACTGCTCAGCAAGGGACTCGCCTTCCCCAAGTAATCGCTGCAAACATCATTCATCAGCCGTCACTCCATCACTAGCGAAACTAGCATTGTATAGTATATTTTTACACATACGTATAACAAAAACTAGCTGACTCGGTGGACTTCGTGCCACCTGAATTGCCAAAATGTCAATTCACAAATAAAATTATCTACTTCAGATCGATCGATGTTCCCGCTGTTCCTATGGATTTTCCTTGATTATTTTTCTAAACTACCCTTATTTTATATCAAACCGACAAGCTTTTGAAGCTTTTTGGGCTTTATTTTATCTACACTGGATAATTGTCAAGAGCATAATTCACATAGCCATGCTCCGTTTTGACGTGCCACTTGTGAATCGCGTATAACTTCATCTACACTTTTAATATTAGATATTTGTTAATGATCTGTTTATAATTTTTCCTTTAATCTAAGTTTCATTCTAATTAAACTGCAGTCATAAAAAAATTCTGTGTAGTTAAGTTTCCTATATCACTTGGTTATAGTTTTTGTTTGTGAATTATATTTAACATTTTGATATTTTATATTTTCTACTATAGCCTATTTCTTATATACTAACTGTTTAAGTTTGTTCTATATAAATACAATAATTGCGTAGGTATTTTAATAATATACGTATACTCTAAAGTGCTATACTACACACAATTTATAAATTAAGACTCATCTTATTTTTATTATTATATTAACTTTAAGTTTTAATTATGATTTAAGTTATTTTTAGGGATTTTGTTATATTCAATAATGCATTTGGTGTGCATTTTCAATTTGATGATATAAAAATTATTGCTTGGCAAGTACCGTCCAAACATTGCTTAAAAGTACGAAATATGTCAGTACTACAGCTTAGATATATATTTTATATAAAGTTATAAAAATAACGTATTAAATAAAATAAAATAATGCTTTCTACAAAAAATGTTTACAATACAACTGCTTCGCAGTTTATTTTATACGTTTATAATATTATATATTTTATACTGTAGAAGAAAGAGCCGATATACTTGTAACTGCCTACCTACATTAATAATTCTGTTCTCTCTATAGATTATGGCTAAATGTGAAAGTTTGACGCACATATTAAATATACACATAATATACTTATAAATTATATATTTTACTGTTATGAAATTTTAATGTATGTTAAAAAGAACATTTACAATTCGTTAATTAATTTAACGTAGGTACCTAACACATTTCTTAGTTGGCGCTGAATTGTGTTATTTTATATTATGTATGTATAGATTAAATTTGGAATTGTTAATTTATTTAAAACGTCATGTGCCTATTGTGTTGTTCAATAAATGCATTACCATCGCTGACATCTTTTATTGTCTTATCTTCACCATCGTCTATTTTAATCTTAAGCATCAGGCTTAAATTATGAATTTATAAATATACTCGAATGTAGTTTTATGCTTGCCTCAATTACGTAACCGAACATCCGCCAGGTCTTGAGCTATCAGAGGTGTAGGTACTGATATTTTAATCGCACCAACCTGCATTGGAGCAGGATGATAAGCAAAAACATAATGATATTTATCACACATTACACCTATATATAGTTACCGTACAAAGGCCTAAAAAATTTTTTTATTCTTTTTATGCCAGCTAAAGATTTATGAATTTTTTTTTTCGATGTTTCATCCAAAAAGTAGGTATAAAAAAACATCATGTACTTGATGAGTTGATTTAAATTAAACTTGCCATCTATTCCATCTATTATTGATAAATGATATGTTTGAGTTGGATACTAACTTAAACAGGAAAGCACATAACGTCCTCTTTTAGTACTATCACATTATAGTTTATTGCCTCATAATATACAACGTTGCCATTAGATGGCGCTTTAATATCTATATTATGTAAGTTAAGAGTAACACAAATTAGACAATAATGGCTGCCTTTCCCCGTTTGGCAATGGACAGTTAAGCTGGATTTTGCATATTAAATTGAACCAAACGTGGTATAATTTTAATATTTTTAATTGCAATCTTCCACTGAAATCATAGACTTTTTTATCCTGTAGAAGAATGTCAAAATCATGTGTTATTTGCTTTTTCTTTTTGACATTGACATTTGACAGATTGCGACTTGCGAACAACAACAAGTCAACAAGAACAAGTAAATAAAAGGGACTTTGGACTTTTAATTTTTTATTATTATTTTTACAATTTTAAATATTATCTTGACTCTAATATTATGTTAAGATATGTTAGACATAGTTAATTGATGCTTAGTGTATTTCTACGATACATAAAATCATGTATAATCCTGCGGTAACCGTGAAACGTATAGATGTTTTGATACGCATTTTAAATGGTCGTAAAATCATAATAAAACCAAATATTGTGAGAGCTTATTCAAGTGAAGGAAGAGTAACCATAGGAAATGTGAGCAAGGAAATAACAACCCCGAAAAAGGTTGAATATGTGCCCAAAAAGTATTGTAAGTTGTAAACAAATTTATAACCTCAAAATAAATAGTTGTCGCAATTATTATATAGTTACAGCCTCCAACATGAAATAAATAAATATATTATAAGAACAGAGTTAACTCCTAACTACCTTGCTAACTACAAACTTTTTCTATTTGAATCAAATGTGAAATTGTATAACAAATGTATTTTTCTATTTAAATAATTTATTATATTTCTAGTGATAGCAGAAGAGGCACAGCTAAAATCATTATCTCAAAGTACCCTCAGAAATTTGAGATGGATGATGCAAAAAGATATCCTTGGGCAGGATATGTTTCTCTTGGGCAGACCCGGACCAAGCAGGTAAATGTTGACATATTGGCTTGGTAACATACCATGTTAGTATGATATCTAAAATATAATAAGTTTTATCATGAATCTTTTTGCACAAGGACTCATAAAATGTAGATGTCAGTTCTTTACATTTATACTAATATTAAAAAGAAGAATAATTTGATTGTTTGTTTTTTTGCATTAATAGGCTTTCAAACTTCTGGACTGATTATAAAAATTCTTTCACCATTAGAATCCTACCTTATCCCTGATGAACAGACTTTATTAGATAACTATGTAGGTGGAATTGGTGGTGAGTGATGTATAAAATCAGTGTCATACTAAAAACTTATTATGTAGAGGAATTTATTTAATGATTCTATAATACTACAATTAATTGAGGTCTTTCAATAGTCTCCGATCAGTGGTGAAAGCGCTTCTTGCTGATTATATACTGCACATACAATCTATATACTGAAATGATGCTTTCAGTAGTGTCATACCACATTACTCATCCTAATGGTAAGAGATTTGAGCGACAACCGATAGCGTGGTACAATCTACCGTTAGAGCCATCTAGTTTTGGTGTAGCAAACTAATCTTGTTACAATTATCAATCACCATTATTACGTTAGTCATATAAAAATTAAATAGCATTTTAGCTTTGTCAGAGTTATAGCATTTCATAACTTTGTGGTGGTTTTAATATATTTTTAACACTAAAATGTATCTCTTGCATTTTTCTGCAGGAGAAAAGTAGCGTTACAGTACTTAGAGTTAACACAGAGAGAAATAGAGTATGTTGCTCTATCAAGAGACACAACAGAGGCGGATCTTAAACAGAGGAGAGAAATACAGAGTTCAACTGCTAAATATTTTGACCAAGTAAGTATTTTAATTTTTATGAAGCATTAGGCACCCTAAGTAGTGGTATTACTAGTTATTATGTTAGATGTTAGTAATTATGTTATTGTGATTACACATCTCACTTGTTTATACACTCCTTCATGATAGCTTGTGTTGGTTTCCCTGGCAATATTGACCCACATGACCCTATTATGAGAATTTCCTTTTGTTTGACAAAGATTACTCTCCTGGTGATGGTGGACCCTGTGATTTCTGTAATTTTTTTAAAGTGTTGTGTTTATTATTCATGTAGAGTGCAGTACGAGCGGCAACAGAAGGTCGCGTCCTCGTTTTAGAAGGAATAGAGAAGGCTGAACGGAATGTGTTGCCAGTGTTGAACAATTTGCTCGAAAACAGGGAGATGCATTTGGAAGATGGCAGATTTCTAATACCTGCTTCTAGATATGACAAATTGTTGGCAGTGAGTATTATTAGTTACTAGTAGACGTCCGCGACTTTTCCCTGTGAAACTATGTGTTTTCACAACCACAGGAACCATGGATTTTTTTGGGGATAAAAAATAATCAATGTTCTGTCAATTAACCCAACCGGTATTGGTATGAAGCTATAAAAGTCCTTCTCCCATTCTGGACCTCATATCTATATGAGGCCTAAATTTTTCAATCATTAAATCTAAAAACCGAAATAAGTAAATTAATTGTGACTCAAAATAAGAAATATCGAAAAAAGCATATATAAAATATTAAAAATAGTTAATTGTACTGAAATTTAAAAAGAAATGGTATACTGAATTGCCTCAGTTATCAGACGATCCCAGGACCTGTATTGCAAACTGAGAAAATGTTGGTGACAGTAATTAATCTTGTCAATTTGCGATAGGAACATGGGCCTGAAGAAGTTTCGAGATGGAGGTTGGTGCGTGTAGACGAGAACTTCCGGGTGATAGCGCTAGGATTGCCGGTACCCAAATACAGTGGGCAGCCGCTAGATCCGCCGCTTCGTTCCAGGTTTCAGGCCAGAGATGTGGCCACTGTCGGATTTGGGGTGAGTCATCCATCTTGTCGCGTCCAGTAGACCTACGATTTGCCCAGACATTTCATAGACGTACGAGTTAATAACGTCAATAAGACTGTCGACCACTAGCCGCCGGACAGGAAATCTCTCTTCACTGAATATTCACTTACGGCCGTTTTCAATAACCTATCTATCCGCCATTTCGCTTACTAAAGTTAATCTTTCTGTTATTATCTGCTTTTCAATAATCTACTGATAGATAGTTTGACTATGTAAAGATAGTTTGACTGATACTGATAATCGAGGATAGCCGAATATCCGTAATCTAGGGTAGGTTATTGAAAACGGTCGTTAGTAGTCGTTAGTGAACGGGCCTTTATAGAAGTAGGTAAACACTACTTTTTGCCAAAGTTCTTATTGTATTTCATTCGGCGTTTTAAAGTAATAGTTCACCAATTAATCTTATAGAAATACTAGCGGACGCCCGCGACTCTGTTCGCGTGAACTTCTGTATGTCACAATTCCCGCGCTAACCATGACTTTTCTGGATAAAAAGTCTATGCGTTAATCCAGGGTCAAATCTATCTCCATTCTAAATTTGAATCAAATCTTTTCTGTAGTTGAGGCGTAAAGGAGTAACAAACATACTTACACACACACACATACTTTCTCCTTTATAACATTAGTGTGATGTGATGTGATGTTTTGATTTAGTTATATTACTATTAATTTGCTAAACGTAAGTTTTTTTATTGTCTAAAGTAAAGGAATCTTTCCTTTTCTGTATGCGTGTTGTGTTTCGCAAAGGATTTGTTACGTCAACTTTCTTCGCCTGTTCTTTAATAGCATATAAACGTCACGCTATTGCGCCTTTTGTGACGTTTTCTAAGTGTATATTATTTTAACCGACTTCCAGAAAGAAGGAGGTTCTGCGTTCGGCTGTATGTATGTTTTTTTATATAACAAATAACATGTCTAAAAAACCCTTTCAGTCTATGCGAGAATTGCTTAATATGCTTGTGCCAAGAGTGGGCACGGAAATAGTCCAGTCTGGCAACGGGTAGGGATCGAATCCAGGAACTCTGAGGGCTTGAGTCCGACTCTAACTTTGCGGGCAACCCTTCGTAAAACACCGTTAACGATTTTTTAAAGAAAGCTATAAGCGTCTCTAGCGATGAGTTGCCATGACGTTAAGGGTCTGGCGTTAGGAAAATTACAACAAAAAATATTGATTTTTTTGATTGATTGATTTGACCTTGACTTTTCAATGCCATCACGGTCCTAACTCTGGTAATTGGCTGGTATAGGTAGGCCAAAGTCTAACAAACTTTCAGCCTAAGATGAAGTATGTCACCATCGTCATGTGTATGTCTTTCGGTTCATTAGCGAAATACTTATCCACAAAAAAATACTTATTGTAGTAAAATTTTAATAAAGCATAAACTAAACGTTACTTATAGCGTATGTTAGCAGGGAGCGTTATACTCGTATGGAAGAATCTAGCACCCAAAGGCCTTTCTACCATTCAAATCAATAATCATTAATTCGTTGGTTAAATAGCGCGATTTCATTTTGCTGCCTGATTCACTGATGAAAGATTACATTTCTGCGACAACAAACTCTCTGCAATACTCGACGTGTTGGATGCAAATTTTTTAGTCAACGCCTCTGGCATAAATATGTGCACTTGCTTCTTAGTCTTCCCAACGTCGGGTAATAACTTCTTGCTGACCATTTCAGCGTACTGTTTCTCCATAGCGTTCCTTTCAGAGACCATTTTCTGTCGCGTTTCCATCACACTGGCCCTCATGTCTTTGACCTTTTTGTTTTCCTTTAACTTGATGTCGTGACGTGGCGTGCATTTCACATTCCGTGACTGTCGCGCGTAGTTTTCTATCGTATTTGCCGATGTCGGCATGTAATACTCCTGTCGATCGATAGGCCCACTTATTTTACCATCGACTTTTACTTCTCTCGCTCTTAACTCTGTCGCTGTTTTAGACTTCGTCAGATTCCGCCTCTGTATTTCCGGCCAACTGTGCCTCGGTTGAGACATTCTTTCGACGTTGTTGACAGTTAAAAGATTGACTTTCCCTGCTAAATCCAACCACTGTAGCACTCTGTCTGATAATTCGGTGCTCTCTTTGACGTCATTTCGAGCTGTTCGATTGCTTTTAACAGTCCTCATGTTATCAGCTTCTAAATCGAATCTAAAATTATTTAAGTGGCACACAGGCTGCGGAGGTGTTTTAACGATAATTTCGTCTTCAGAATTTTCCACATCACATAGATCAAGCTTTTCAATGTGGGGTTTGCTTTCAGCTGTGTTTGTGTATCTACTGCTTCGTATCGCAAGGTTTAGATTCCTTAAGCACTCTCCTAAGTCTTCGTGATGGCTCAGCGAGCTGATGATGCTTCTGTTTGTTGCGGATTTTGCGTAGCTCGCTGTTGAACTCGGTCGTCGCCTTTTGGCGGCCAATTTTAGGAAATGGGGGTCGTCCTGTGTCAAGATAGCGTGTCGAAAGCCGTCCACCCATACAGTTCTAATGTACATAGGGTGCTGGGATGACTGCCAGAGCGCTGGCATATTACGCCGGCGAAACTTTAACCCCTCTAGACACGCGACGCCCGTTAATGTGTGCGAATGTTTGTTTTCCCCTTCATAGTTAATTGTTATTTCATTCTGTGATTAAGCACTCGAAGATCTGAAAATAAACGGAGGAATTAATATGTGTTAATCACGAATATTTTTTACAGTTACTAAATTCATGCTGTTTAATATTTTAATTTTGTGTTTAATTTTGTACAAATAGTATTTATTTCATTTACATTTCTGACTAGAAAAACATTGTCAAGTCTGATTCTGAAGATATGTTATCATTTCCTTAAAGTGTGGTGAATTCATAAAAAAGTCCCCTGTCCAAGACATCGGCAAGTTGATCTGATACCCAGGTATCAGATTTTTAGTAAATATATTCTCTGAACAGTGTATCTAACTGAAATCTAAGAAAAATATGTTTAAAATGTATGTTTTAACCGCTACCATTTTATTGTAATCTATTGACCCAGACTGTTACAGTTAGACCATTGATGTAGGTCGCGCGCTTGAGTCACACAGACAAAACTCCAAAACTAGTTTGCAAGTTGAGTTTTGTTTATCATTTACTAGCCGACGCCCGCGCACCCTAAAATATAGACTATGACACTCACAAAAATCGGCTCAGTAGATCCGGAGATAACCCCCTACAATACTACAAACTTTCGGTACCTCTGTATAATATAATTATACAGACAATTTAATTTTATGTATTGGTATGGCAAAGTATTTTTTCATCGCATTAACCAATTGCGAAGCTTTCTTAAAGAAAAACGAGTATCTTGATACTCCTTGTTCCATTCCAACTCCCTGTAGGTTTACCGTACCGGGGCCTAAAGAAAACGATGTCGGCAGTAATTGATTGCTATATCAACCAAAGATTTTATACTAATAGATATGTCACTAGCGCGTCGAAATTTCATTTAGTCGCTTTGTAAACAGCGAAAGTATTTTAAACAAATAATACCTTAAAATTTTCTACAATGCCGAGTTGTATATTCAAGAAGTGTAAAAATTATATTTACATAAATCTTTAGTAATATTCTATAATATTATAATATAAAATAGAACCACGCGGTTGAAACCGCACGGCGTCCGCTAGTATATAAGTAAACACAAAATTGTGCATATGTGTGCTGAGTGGAGGTTAGGATCCCTTTTTGCGGTGATTTTGTAAGCATGTAACATTTCTAATAGTAGAAAGTCTTTCATTTCACACACACTAGTTTTCTCTAAATTAATTACATTAAGTAATGTGTTTTTCGTATGATCATGCAGTATGTTAGTTGGTGCGAACGGGATTACGAGTAACTCTAACTCTATATTTTTTGATTTTGTGTTGCGGAATTGAAATCGTTTCAACCATGGATACATACTAGTAGATCATCATTAACAACCCA
Source organism: Bicyclus anynana (assembly GCF_947172395.1). Lineage (NCBI taxonomy): Eukaryota > Metazoa > Arthropoda > Insecta > Lepidoptera > Nymphalidae > Bicyclus > Bicyclus anynana. Next base: position 2,896,418 of record NC_069096.1, on the reverse strand, counting down.
CAATCCGCTCACTGTTGAACACGAGTCTCCTTTCAGAATGAGAAGAGTAAGGGTAATAGTCCACAATGATGGCACCATGCGGATGGCCAGACTTCACACACGTAGAGAATTAAGAAAATTCTCTGGTATGGTTTCCTCACGATGTTTTTTCTTCACAGTTTTAGACACATGATTTTTAATTTCTTAAAATACACATAACTGAAAAGTTGTAGATCACTTGTAGATATAAGTATATTGTCATTAGTATTTGAATTATGATATGTACTCACTGAAAAATATTCCTTCCATTTATATTTTGAACCAACCTTTTAGCGTCATCTCGAACTTATTAAGTTTCATATATTCTTTCAGTAGTTTTATCTTAGTTTTTTAAATAGCATTATCGTGGTATTTTCTCGCATTAATCAGCATCCGTGGATTTTTAAAAAACGCTGTTTAAAATGAAAACTAAAAGCTTTTTTTTGTATTTATAAAGTTTTTAAAGCTTCTCTATTTTCAATAGTTTTAGGAATTAACTCTACTTTTTAGAATTGTAGCAAATTAGATGGATAAACAGAAAGGTAAACAGAAGATTGTAACTCAAAACAATATAACTGCCGACGTTCTCTCGTAGCACCGCGTAGCGAATGACTGGATCCTTCGCTTAAACGACACAGACTTTTGTCTTGAATAGTCGATCTAAGGCGGCGGTCATGTTGAGGAATACCCGAATACTACATTCGATATAGTTAAATTTTCGTTATAGGCTTTTTGCACAATCACATTTTTTGTGAGCACGTGCAAAAATTTAAGAACAGAAGAAAATATTTTGGGCAATATTGCCCAATCTTGCGCGCTCTCTACCTGTATTTTGGGCAATATTGGCCAATATACAATAACAAAGGTAAGATAAGATAGTGCACAAGATAAGTCTGCGCCCGACTGGCGGCGCAATAATGTTGACAGCGTTAGTGATGTCTTTTACCCGCCAAGATATAGATAGAGATAGACAGATAGGAGATAACACTTTTGATTAGTTCCGATTTTGGCCTCGCGCAAACTATAGTGCATTTTTTTGGTAACACTTTTACAAAACTATATCTTTTTAAATTACTACTATTCCCTATTACTTTTCAATTAAACGATAAGACTTTTATGGCGCTGGGTATTCAATGATTCACTATTTTTTTTTACACTTTTTTTAGGGTTCCGTAGTACACAAGGAACGCTTATAGTATTGTCATGTCCGTCTGTCCGCCCATCCGTCCGTCCGTCCGTCCGTCCGTCCCTCCGTCCGCGGTTTAGCGCAGAGACTCTTGCTACAAGAAAGCTGTAAATTAGTAGGAATATGTAAATTAAAAATTTTAGTCGTGAAATAAAATTTTAAAAAATATTTATTTTGCTCGTTTATTTCGTAGTGTGGGGTTTCGTTGGATAGGTTTTTGAAAGTTGTGAGGGTATTTTACCAACGTTTTTCGATTTAGAGATCCGTCTGTAAAATATTAAGCTTTTAAGAGCAAATTTTTGTTAGAGTCAAGTGTCCCCGGCTACGAGTGTCCTAGTCTATTGCTGTAACTGAAGAACGAAATATGAAATAAAATATATGTCTCAGGGAAAACGTAGGTAATATGGCCTCACCCTTACTGAACGGGGCGCCTGATTACATCATGCAACATTCCCGTGTATTTGTGTACTCCACAAAAGGAGGACAATTATAACTTTGTAATGTCAGCACAAAATAGTCCACAGCGTTGAATAAAAAGCATTTCGCTTACCATCCTAACACATTTTACAGGTATGTATATCTTTTTTAATTTTGCTATTTCTTTTTTTGATATTTTGCAATTTTTCTAGTTATTAAAATTTTGTTGTTTTTTCATAAATCATAAATCATTTATTGCGAGAATGTGGTCATATACAGATATTGTTACATTTTAATGTTCATACATCTACCTCATAGGCGTGCAAGCCGTGTACATTATAATAATTTTTATTTACTAGTATTACAATTGTCAATTATTTACAATGTCATTTCATAAATTAAAGTCATATAACAAAAATAATAAAATAAAATTAAACCAAAGTAATTACATTTACATTTTATTGATATAAAATAATTTGTCATTTAGAAACTCTGCTACTGTGTAATATCCTTTATCTAAGAGCATCTAACCCTTTCAAACTCTCTGGAATATGATTGTTTGTTGTAGAGAAAATGTTTTTGAGTTTATATCTAGGTATTGTCGCAAGCATACAGATTTTCGCGGAGTATAGTAAAGTATAACGTGTTTTTACTCAAAAAAAAAATATCCTGGTCCGGCAGATCATCTCCTCCCAGATGAAAATCCGGTTGGGGGTAAGAGCATTGAGGCTATGCCTCCTTGCTCGGGTGAGGCGCGAGGATTTTGTCCCCCGGTTATGTTTTTCCAGCCACTTTCGCCCTAAGGGCCTAAGGGTATAAATGGATTTCAATCCATGTGACCCGCGCGGACTGCAATTTGTTATTGTTATTAAAAAGGCTGATGAATTAAGAAAAATAATACAACTCAGTTGTTATCCTTCTCAACCAGATTATTTGAATCTAAATTGGATACTATTTAAAAAGAAACACAAAACTTGTTAAAGTATCCAAGCAATGCTTACTATACTAACAAACTTTGTGTAAAATTCAATTTAAATTTAAATAATCTGGTTGAAAATTTTAACCACTGACGGCAACGATTTTATAATATAGATATGTCAGTAGCGTGTCAAAATTGAGGCGAACAAAAGCGGCATTAGGGATGATGACAGTTTTTTAAATTGTATATAAATCAAGAGTATGCTAATAGTAAAGCAATTTTGTAAAAGTAACAGGGTATCTGCGATCATTACTTTCGGAGCTACAGGGATTTAAAGGGTCAGATTTGTGGCACTGCCACGGATCCCTGAAAAAGGCCCCATTTACAATGGTACGATTTAATGACATCGTAGGTCATAATAATCGTTAATTATGGGCGTTCAAACAAAATTACTAATATCTTTGTTATTTGTGCGTTTATGTTTATAGTTAATGTATTGAAAAATGTCATATTTAATGTAAGGAGGCTAAAACTGTATGAATTTTTATCTAATTATTATAAAAGATTTTAAATAGATTTTGTAATTTTATAATGTTATTTATTTTGCAAATATCGAGACAATCTTTCCTTTTTATGTATAAATTAGTAAACATTGACCTTATTTATCCGAATATATCGTAATAATCAATATATTCAAACCTAGTCATCATCCCCATTAAGTATGTGATTAATCTCTTCAATATGACTTCTTGATGTAGTATTATTTATTAGTATATTTTGCCATGTATTATATTCATTATATTAGGTATTTGTGCTTATGTATTAGGATGTAAATTATTTGTATGTACGTGTATTACTATTAATAACTTTTCCCAAACCAAAGGTTGCCAGGAAGAAATCGCTACTTAGCGATAAGGCCTATGTATGTTGATCTCTTCGTAATATGTTTCTATTTCTCTTATTCTTGCCATTATGGTGTGAAAATAAAGTACTACTTGTATGATAATAATTAAACTGAAGCACCACCCCCATATAAATCATTTTCAAGTCCCGATCCGTAAGCTCGTGCAATTCGGGAACACGCAACGGAATTGGCTGGAGACATTATAAATTCAATGATTTTAGCATTTTAGCATAATTCAGGGATATCAAATTGTTAGTTTGCACGAACCATAAGTCCATTAAGTTTAATGTTAGCAAATGAGTAGTTTGGATACGTTCGAACCCTCGCGCTAAAACCTATTTAGTGAATGATAACATCTCTGTAAATGGAATTTGGAAAGCGGTTGGTTTCCGAATATAGTCTGGATGTATATCAGTGAACGCGATCACAGAGTAGTCTATATTTTAGGGTAGTTTATTATTCTATACCTAAAACTAGAACTATATGATATGGGCATTTGAAAACACATATATTTTCCTGATTTTATGTTGAAAACTAACGTTTTTCAGTTAATCAATAGATTTATAACACACTAGCGGACCCGGTCAAGCTTTGCTTTGACTTGGGTGCGCTTTTTTCCTGCCTACCCTACCCTTACCCAATTTACCCCTGCCCTACAAATGCTCAATACAAACTTCCACCCCCGATTTTAATTTTAGGAAGTGGGGGGTTAGAAAGAGACGAAAAGTAGCCTATCACTCTCCACCCTTTCAAGTATATCCACCTAAAAAATCACGTCAATTCGCTCCGTTTTGCCGTGAAAGACGGACAACCAAACAGACAGACACACACACTTTCACATTTATAATATTAGTATGGATAGATAGTGTGTAGTCGCTGGATTCGTAAGCCGTTTTCTGTGCCCCGAAATGAGAGCCCTTGACGCATTACTACGATAAGTACGTTTGTGTGCGTGTCGTCGAGTGTAATTAGCTTAGCTCTTACACTCACATAGTCACAGTAGTGGCTTTGGAGTGAAAACTGTTAGGTGTTCCAGGTCTATAGTTTATTAGTCCAAGGCCTTGGAAAATAGGTATATCTTTATGCGATACTATCAATTTCATAATAATCTATAGCTGAAGCTGAAGAGTTTGAACACGCTAATCTCAGGAACTACTGGTCCGATTTGAAAAATTTATCGAGGAAGGCTATAGGCTATATATTATAGCGGGAACCACGCGGGCGAAACCGTGCGGCGTCAGCTATATTAGACAAAGCGATAGGCACAAGCTCTTCACGCTGTTAAGTCCAATAACCATGGTTTACTACGAAGCTACGAAGAAAGATAAGCCTACGAGGACCAAGGTGGCGAGGGAGATAGATTCATCATTATTATTACCTATTGTTCTATTTTTTTAAGAATAGGCTTTTATCTTATTTTCATGAAAAAGGGATTTAGTCAAACCGCTTGGCATTTATAATGAAAGAAGAAGAAATATTTTCTAAGAAATTTTGTACCTACTTGTATCGTAACTTATGTTTCCGTCCTATGATACAAACCTACGTATGTATGTATAAGTTCTGAACTTATTTAAAATACTCACAGAACTTTTTCAACTTGTGCAACTGGTATGTTCGAGTTTTATAAATAGATGTATTCAGGTCAGTGACATTGTAAACTAATTTTATTAAATCCCTATTCAAACAGAGGGAGATCGCTATGTATGTCTGTCCGTGGCACCGTAGCTCATTTAACTGGAGAATTTAGATGCGGTTTTTTATATGAAAGCTGGTTTCCTAACGATGGTTCTTAGATATGTTTTATCAAAATTGGTTCAGCCGTTTACAAGATATGGGGAGTGGAAAATTCAAAATTAATTTATTTTAAGTTGGCTTAGTTTACAAACACTTTTGACACGTCAGTTGACTATTTGTAAAGATTTACCACCGGCAAGAAACTCAACAGTTGCTCTTTAAAAAAAAACAAACAGTATTGTAATTTACAATTGATAACATCATTACAATTTCTTATAGTTTTACTTTCCTTAGTGTGAAGGTGGAAACTGATCCAATAGCCTCCAAGCACCTCCACTTCGTATTCAGGAATTCATCCTGAAAACGAAGTGGAGATGAATATTTTCAAACATACCCGAGTGAAGTGAAATGAATAGACTTTCACTCTAGATTTGGAAACTCATAGTATTTGGGTGGTAGGGGAAACGGAAGCTGGAAGGCCATTTCATAACTTCATAGTGGTGTGAATCGGGAATGAAGAGCCAATATGATTCGTGCGTTTCCAAGGGTCATTGACCATGTAATAGTTAGGGAATATGCATTTAAATAACAAAAACCTTATCGCGGACATACAATACTATAACGGTTCAACATAAGTGTTTGAACGGATTGTTTACCATTTTGTTTAATTTTTTTTTTTGTTTTTTAATGACAAGTTACGAATGCGATCTCAACTGATGAAAGATGAAAGTGGGTTTACTTGGAATAAGTAGAAGTTTATTCTGCCCATACCTTCGACGGTTTCTACACGACATCGTACCGGAACGCTATAAGCCATAACCATTATTTAGGACATCGCTATCTAACAATATATTGTCTAGCATACAAGTACCTTGCTATTTGTAGAAACAATAAATATTTATGGGAACAGTTCGCATAAGGTCATGCACGATATAGATCGAGACGTTAAGGTCACAATGTATGTACTTTGTTGGGAACGTACTCGTATGAGCGCCTCATTTGAATAAATTTATGCTGTCACATAAATAAGGCTATTACTGTCGCTTTGTATAAAATGCTTTACTATCTTTATCAATACAACTTTCGCTATCTTTATACGATCACGCTTGGATAGACGTCGTACCTAAACGGTATCTAATGATATTCCACTTTTAAAATTAGAAAGATAGAAACAGGCGTTACTTTGCGGAAGTTCATCATGATTATATAATGAGTTATTTATTTTGCTAGCATCCGACGAACCCATGCGACAAAGTCACCCAGGTCCGACAAAATACTCTCTACGTACGTTTCACCCCGAAACCGGAGCATCCATAGGAGATGTTGACTCTACAACGTGCAATTGCAAAGTAACCTTTTGGACTGCAACTCGATGTAATTTGGTTAACTTTATATAGAGTCGTGCCTGCGTGGTTAAGCTAACCTTTTTTAAATATTGGATAGAAGCAGGCGTTACTTTGCGGAAGTTCATCATGATTATATTGCACGTTGTAGACTCAACAACTCCTGAGGATGCTCCGGTTTCGGGGTGAAACGTACGTAGAGAGTATTTTGTCGGACCTGGGTGACGTTATCGCATGGGTTCGTCGACTTTTCGCGGATGATAGCAAAATAAATAACTCATTATATAATATTCTACTTGGCAAATCTAAACTTATAACCCTCTGTACTAGTACCTAAATGCTAACAAGGAACAAGTTGTAAAATTACCCCAGCTCAGCGTGCCTCATAACACGCTAAATTAAATGTTACGGTAATTGCTGTGTCGGAGTTACCCCGGTGTGGGATTGTGGTAAATTGTTTCCGTGTTGCGGTGTAGGGTTAATTAGAGTAGGCGTTGGGACGTGGGTGAATGTTGGTGTGAAGATATTCGGAAACTGCTGTAGGGTTAATTTTACACGTTGCTTTTTATGCTTTATAGGCGTTTGGGATTTCATTTTGACACCAAATCTTTTGATGGTAGTCGTATAAGGGTTTTATTTTATGAACGTTTAATGATTTTTCAAATAGCAAATATTATTTTTATATTAACTGGCCCGGAGTCAGGTGAAACAGGACCCTACTACTGAGACTCCGGTGTCCGTCCGTCTGAGTGTCTCATGAACCGTGATAGTGAAGACATTTTAAATTTTCATAGATTTTGTATTTTTGTTGCTGTTGAGTTGAGTTTGCGGAGCGAACTCAACCTAGTGGGACCAAGCTTAGAAGAAGATGTATTTATATTGTCGCTATAACAAATGAACACAATCAAACGTTTTTGAAGTTTTTTTCCGTCTATTTATCGGTATTACTTTGGACCGATTTTAATAGGACTTTCACTGGAAGATAGAGGAGGTTATTCCGGAAAAATCTATAATTCCTGCAAGATTGTCTGTGATGTGAAAAACTGAACCCGTATGAAGTCGCAGGCGTCCGGTAATATAAAAGTAAAAGAAATTGTATGTATAATAAAATTATAAATACTTGTACAGTATATAGTATCACTCCTATCAACGATCAGCGAAATAGTCGTTTCAGTCAAATATTTACTCAATTTACTGCCATTTTGCGGTGTTCGCGTGTGTAAACTTTGGAGACTGCTGGCTTATAAATATAACTAGTTTCCGAACTAGAGGTAGACAGGCAGTCGTGTAGTTTGTTTTACACTGTGGAGGTATTTGTTATTTATGGGCGTGGTTTTATTGTCAGATTGTACAGACTGAAACTCTTCTATACGATACGATTGAGTTTGAATGAACCTATCGTTACATACTCGTCTTGTGTCACGGCAATATCGTTGAGGCTTGATATCGCCACATTAAAGTCGGCTCTCATCATCATCACCGTCGTCATATCACATCCACTGCAGGAAATAGGCCTTTTGTAGGGACTTCCAAACATCACTATCATCATATATGTCGACCAACACTGCGCTTTCTAGTGCGGGGTTTCTATTCCAGCCCCTTGGGTCCTGAACGTTCATCGGCTCTTCGAACTACATTTCTCGTCCATTGTCACTTCAGTAAAATTAAAAATCCGACGCGTCCGACACTTACGATGCGGATATGTGGACGTCTATATTTACCTACCCATATAAAGGGGTGGTAGACAAGATTTACACAAATTAACTTTTTCGGTCTACATAATCGGGCTATTATAAACGTTCAGTGTAAGTCAAGGATTTCCTTGTTATAGGAGACGGATATGAAGCTTGGACTTACTAGCGTGCTCCAATACAGGTAGACGGGTTTGGTGTGGTACTACCAGATGTTAATGGTAATGACCGGAACCGCTGGCTCAACGTGCTCTATAAGACACGTAAGTGTAGCACCATTGAGAATTTCTTGGAAGGAAAAACAGCTCAATATTTCATCCCGGGAATCGAACTTTGTAATCTGACTTTAAATACCTACAATAATTTCTTTATCCAAAGGTTGTCTGGCAGATATTGCTATTGCTATAACCAATAAGACCGCCTTTGCACATACTTGTTTAGTACTATGTTTTCTTAAATTTTCTTCGTGATTGTTTTTATTTTGTGCAACAAAGTAAAATAAATAAATAAATAAGTAAATTTTTTTATTATTTATTATTTATTCTTAAATTTTCTTCGTGATTGTTTTTATTTTGTGCAACAAAGTAGGTAGGTATAAATAAATAAAATATAGTTTTACAAATACAGTTCGTGTTTGTTTTACAAATACAAACTTTTTGAAATCTTATTGTCTTTTAAAAAAATAGGTAAATAAAGTTTTATACGGCTCTTCATTATCACTGTTGGCAATTTCGTTGCGTGAGCGACGCTGATTAAAATCATTTCGGCGTGCAGAATTAATTTTGTTGTAAAACTTTTACTGTACTTTAGTTTGTGGACTAAAATGTTCCAGCCAGTTTATTACTATGTAAACTTAATCGTGACTATAGGAATTAGAATATTGTAATTGGCTACAAAGCATAGCTTAAATGCTTTATGTTCTGAGGCTATACACATAGTAGAAGTACCTCGTTGTTCTAGTGAATAAAACTTGTGTGCCTTTAGAACATGAGGTCATCGGTTTGAGTCTTGAGTTTACCCACGCGACCCAAGTGAAGATGGACCAGGGCCTGTAGAATAGCACGTCGATTCTCTTTCTACAATCGCCAACGCTTTGAAAATTAAAAAAAGTATGGAATGATATTTGCTAACGACAGATCACGTGATTAAGTCAGATCGGATCTGTCATACATCATTAGCAACTCATATTTGGCACACGGTTGAGCACAAGTCTCCTCTCTGAATGAGGGTAAGGCCTTAGTCCACTATGGTGGCCAAGTGCGGATTTGCAGACATCACACACCTAGAGAATTAAGAAAGTTTTTCCTTCACCGTTTGAGACCCGTGCCATTTAATTTCTTATAATGCACATAACTGAAAAATTTAAGTGCATGCCCCCGACCGGATTAAAACCTATACGCCCTCCAAATCGAAGGCATATCCATTGGATCTGTCATTCCCATACATTTTATTAGTTTTCGAATCGTTAGCATTTGTAGAAAGAGAATCGACATGCCACATGGCTACAGGCACAGTACTCTTGCGGATTTTCTTGTTTCTTATCGTAATTTGTATAAGTATTTCAGAATCTCTAGTTAATACTCTACCTTCTCTTAAAGCGCGCTACGAGCGGCCGCGTGCGCCGCCGCGTCTCAGTTTCGTTCGTGCCGCGTTGCAACAAGCTTATGAATAAGTGCCTCGTATGTCTAGTAAACTAGTCGGGCATACTCGGACATTGTATCACGTGAGTTTTAGTCATGTTACATTAATAAAATAAGTTGTATTATATTTCAGGAACACCTGAACTCTTTAAAAGAAGACGCTCCGAAAGTGGACACGAAGAAACTGGAACAGGTCCTGTCTGCGGCATACGCGCTAATAAGTCCAGAGCTGCAGGAGATCAGCTTACCTGACTTTCCGGTGGACAACCTTTATGCTGCCGCTTTAATATTGGTAAGTTCTTCGTATTTGTATCTTCTTTATACCCTTTATAGCATCACATGGAGCCGATGACCCTCTGAATATCAAAAACATTAATCACTGTCATCATTAGCATCATCATCATCAATATCGGGTGATGTACGTCCATTGCTGGGCATCGGCCTTTTGTAACGACTTCCATACACCAATGTCTTGAGCCATATGCTCTATGAATATATCTAGCGGCTCCCTGTTACTCGCTCGGATGTCAGTCCACCCAGTGGAGGGTCGACCAACATGCTGAATATTAGATGAAAAAGGTATATAGGCGCCAATCGTATTGTCCAATATTGAACATTGCACGAGAGAACAATTTGGAACGGCTTAACCAATTTTAATGGGACTTTCACTAGGAGATATAGGAGATTATTGAGCATCATATTAAAAACTGTTTTTTTCCTTTAAGCTAGTAAGGAATAAATCGCAATGAAGCCGATCTTGTACTTTGTATTTTTAACCGACTTGAAAAAAAGGAGGAGGTTCTCAATTCGTCGGAATCGCCTTCAAACTGATCATTAGCGCATACGATGTTATTTTTCATTCTTCAGTTTAGTAGAGACATTTTGGTGATTTTGAAGTTGGTTGTAATATTTACTAGCTGACGCCGCGCGGTTTTACCCGCGTGGTCCCCGTTCCCGTTAGAATCCGGGGATAATATATAGCCTATAGCCTTCCTCGATAAATGGGCTATCTAACACTAAAAGAATTTTTCAAATCGGACCAGTATTTACTGAGATTAGCGCGTTCAATCAAACAAACAAACAAACTCTTCAGCTTTATAATATTAGTATAGATTAAAATGTTCATATTTTATTAAATTTAACAAAATAACAGTAGTATGTACCTACCCGTAGATATCTGATGTAAAATACAATCGCCACAGAGCACGAAACAGGTAATTTTGAAATTTTCATCTGTAATGTATAAAGTGCATGCCACAAGTCGCTGCAAGGAAGGGGGTAAATAAAGAAAAGATGAGCAACGAGGTGGTTTTCATAAATCTATACAACTAACACCTTGACCTTGCAACAAAGTTAGCAGATGAGCAAATCGCGTGAAACTTGTTGTATTATAATGATGTAGTAAACCTCAAGGACGTGTCTTGACACGCACGCAAGATCCGTAAAATATTAGCTAGCGATGGTTCCTAACTGATTCTAGATGCCTGTTTAACTATTTCGTGAAGGCACTTCATAGTCGAATGTGTCACGTATTGTAATAAGTTTTTGGTATATTTTTACAAACCTTTGGTACCTATGTATTTAAGGAAATCATCAAGTTGTTCCTAATTTATACTATATCATATCATCTCCCTACACTCTCAGACACTAAATGTTATTTATTTGTTAACTACGGTTGTTCTGTGTGGTGAATGAGCGGGGCAGTAATACGGGTTTTCCACCTAGTACAGGGGCTTTTGCTTGTTTGTAAGATTTAGTTAATGAATAAGGATTTTTTCATACTTTTATACCTGGGTTCCTGAGGCCGTTGTTGTTTGTATTGGCCAAAATGAGCATTCCCATTTTCTCTTTCAGCTGTCTCTGAAGAATCTTAGGCCGGTTCAGGTGGCCGATATCCTTGGTCTGCCGTCTTGTCTTACTAATTGTGTTACTTGTTATAACTTTTCGGAGAAATAATCATTGTAGTAGTACTTCCTCGGACGAGCTCAATCAAACAAAGTTCTACTTCTGCTAATAGTGCCTTTACTGTTATAAGAAATATGAAACGTGTATTCAGACAATATTCCAATAAAATTAAATTACACCAAATTTGATTACTTACATTTTGAAGAAAACATTTGATTGCATAGACTGCTTCTTTACGATTATAGATTTGAAATACAGAGTCCCAATAACTTTGTTGTTTTAAGTAATAACTGTTAATACATATTATTATTTTCAGGAAAGAAACCCTGATATCCCCATACACAAACTCTTGTACATCCTATATCCTTATAACACTTTCCTGTCAAGAAATCACGTAAAGAATGTTGAGGCGGTGTTACACAATCTAAGTATTGATACCAAACCAAAATGGGACATAGCTTTCAAAGGCGTACAGTTTACGGGAAATCAGGCTTTAGTAGACATGAGTATCAATGGGAAGGTATCCCAATTTGGCGTGCAATGTGGAGAGAGACAGAGTAAGAGTGAAATAAAAGGGTACGTCAGAACGGATTACCAGACGCAGCTTCTGAATGAGTTGCTGCTAAGTCACAGTGTTGGAGATTTTTGTGTTGTTGGTACGTATCATCATCATTAATTTTGACCCATCGCGTGACTTTTGTTTAGAATGGTCCTCATACGAAGGTCTTGCGCCTGAGTCACTCAGCGAGCGATGGAGCGAGCTGTGTACCTTACGAAAATCTTTTCTGTTTAGATATTCAAGATAGTTCCTAAATAAGATTTAATATGACAAACATAGTTTAAACTGCAATAGTAATGTCTTGTAAAATAGTAAATCATTTGATTTGACATTTAAGCTTACACAGCCTTAAACCTTAGAAACGTCTATGCTAAGTGACTATCCAATTGACTTTGTACTCAAGATATCCCAGATTAGAGTCGTTCATTTGTAATTATAAACAATTATTGTTGTAGGTCCAAAAGGCTGTGGCAAAAGTCTTCTAGTAAGCCAACTGGCATCTCTCCTGGGCTACACCATAGAACCTATAGTCCTCTACCAGGATATGACAGCCAGGGACCTTATTCAGCAAAGAACTACCCTGGACAACGGAGACACTGTGTGGAGGAACTCCGCCCTGGTGGAAGCTGCTCTAAAAGGTCGTTTAGCTGTACTGGATGGATTGCACCGGATACACGCTAGCACTTTAGCTGTTTTGCATAGGTTAGTTTTACATACTCGACTATGGAAAAACTAAAAGAGGGGACTGTGATTTTAACAGTAAATATATGTGTGTATTTAAATATGTGGGTATATGTATATTACTGCGTAAACTATTGACCCGACTTTGATGAATACAATGTTTCCATCAATTTGTTGTGGTCTGGCATAGACCTAAGATAAACAATTATAATGAACTAGTATTTAAAATCAATTAAAGAAAACTTGTAGTCATTTTTGTATACATTGGGTGCAATTGTTTTTTCTCTATAAAAGTTACTTTATGTCATTTTCGGTACCCCAGATGACTCGTACACAAAAAACTATTATGGCTTCTAGAGTAAAGGTGTAAAAGTTAAACAAACTTAGTTTTCCATTTATAATATTAGTAGTATGTATTTATTTTTGTAAAATGATTTTTCTTATAAATTTGTAAAGCCATCTGGTATTCTTACTTACTTCGTTTACTAGTATTCTAAGCAAATACACCTAAAAAGTAGGTAATCGTGGCACCCTTAACTCGGGTTTATTATTTCTTTTGTAACCTGTTTAAATTTTACGTAAGCATGTCTGCGGGGGTAAAAAAAACAAGATTTTATATCTAATAGCTCTATCACATTTAGGTCGTATCGTACGTAGAGTACCCACGTACGGTATCGTACAAAATCTTTATTTTAAAGTTTCGAACAGAACGGAAAGTTCATACATGCAAGGTCAAGCGACGCCATCAATCACTTGCATTTCACTTTTATCGCATTGTAGTTTCCCTATTGTTATAGATTAGTGCACGATAGAGAGTTGCAGCTACATGACGGCACAAGGTTGCTTCGACATGACAGATATGATGAGCTGGTTAGCTCTGGACTAACGCAGGAGGACCTAGCAGAGAGCGGAGTGAAAAGAATACATCCAGCATTTAGGTAAGTAGAGACATGTGTGAAAGGGGAATGCTCAGGCCTATCGTAACCACCTGGCAATTTACTTATATTTGAATTAATCTTGGTAATTCTACTTTAATAATGAAATCATTATTTTGCCAAAAAAAGTTACTACTAAGCCTTATTTAAAGAAATCCTTATTTATACTCGGACATCATAATATTATCATCTCCATATACTTTTATAGGGGGGTATACCTGGGTATCCCTGGGCCGACGTTGTACGAGCCGGTTCCAAAATATGGTCCACATTTTGGGAAATAAATTTTTTTTTTTGTTTTAGAATAGTTGCTTTGGCGGAGCCGCCTGCACTGGGTACGGGTCAACAATGGCTATCTCCTGAAATTCTCAGTCTGTTCTTGTTCCACGAGATGAGAAATTTAAGCAAGGAGGAGGAAATATTCATCATTAATTCCTTAGTAAGTTGAGATTTTTGAATTATACGAGAATAAACTTTTCTGTTACTTAATTTTCGAATTCAGAGACAATTTTTTTACATAAAATTATTTTAAATTAGAAACTCACTTTACCTGGTTCCTTGCACAAACTCGTATCCCAAAAACATTCATTAATAACCAAAATTGTGTTATTTATACTCTTGTAAACTTATTAATAACTAATAAAGTGTCAATTTATTTTCAGTATGGAGAGCTCTCGAATCCTTTGCACTCTATTATAGATTTGGCCGATCAATTAAGAAAATCCGAGGATAGCACTCTCAAAAATCTCTCTTCATCTCTATCCACTAGACAACTCTTACGTATCGCCAGTCGAATGGCCAAGTATCCCACCGATTCGTCTTACGAGACCGTACAAAGAACATTCCTAGCGAAATTCCTGCCAAACTTAGCCAGAAGAGCCTTAGACAGTGCCAGTTCCAAGATCGGAATAGATCCTCCATCCAAATTTGGCATATTCAATCGTGAACCGCAAAAAGTCGTTTGCTCAGTCAAAGATGGTATTCTCACAATAGGAAACACCAGTACAAATATTTACAAAACAGACGCTTTGACTAAAGTTCCAGACATTTTGTTCTACGACGTTCCACAACACATGAGATTGTTGGAATGGTTGCTCCAAGACTTTTTGCTCGGAAACCATCTGTTGTTAGTCGGCAACCAAGGCGTTGGCAAGAATAAGATAGCTGACAGACTTCTCCAGCTTTTAAATCGTCCAAGAGAGTACATCCAGTTACATAGAGATACTACAGTTCAGTCTCTGACAGTTCAACCCACTGTCAGAGACGGGATCGTCATCTATGAAGATTCTCCTTTGGTGAAAGCTGTGAATTATGGCCACGTATTGGTCGTGGACGAGGCAGATAAAGCGCCGACTCACGTCACCTGTATTCTGAAGACGCTAGTTGAGAATGGGGAAATGATTCTGAGCGATGGAAGGAGAATAGTTCCACAAGATATGCTGGAAAGCTCTGGGGGCGATGTATCAAGCTTTATTCCCGTGCATGACGATTTCAGGATGATAGTCTTGGCTAACAGACCGGGATTTCCGTTTTTGGGGAATGATTTCTTTGCTTCCTTGGGTATGCATATTTTTAATTATTAATATGTCAATTTAATCATATGATTTTGTCATTCACAGTCGCAAAAGAGGGTCTTATAAGATTAACGTGGGTCTGTGCAACAGAGTATGTACAAAGGACGGAAAGAAGTCGTTACTTTGGTTAGTCTAGGCTAATCGTTACTTTTTTTAGCGACCAATATTTCTGTTAGGAATGGTATTAGTAGTATTATATATAGTCCAGCGGACGAGGATCGAACCATAACCTCTGGGTGATGAGTCTGGTGGGAGCTGAGCTTTAGACCATAATTATTGGCTGTCGGGGTTGTATTAAAATTATCGGGGTTATATCTGGAGGGTGTGTGTTCGAATCCGGTCCGGGGCATGCCCTTGAACTTTTCAGTTGTGTGCATTTTAAGAAATATCACGTGTCTCAATCGGTGAAGAAAAAACATAGTGAGGAAACCTGCATACCAGAGAATTTTCTTTATTCTCTGCGTGTGTGAAGTCTGCCAATCCGTATTGGGCCAGCGTGGTGGACTATTAACCTAACCCTTATTCTGAGTGGAGACTCGAGTTCAGCAGTGAGCCGAATTTGGATTGATAATGATGATGTTTTCTGCAGATCTATATACAGAACTGAAAGAAATCGGTCTTTCTTATCTCTCTTATATTCGAATAGAACATAATTACATAACATATACTAATAGACCAGAGACCACCAGAGAGTTATCTTAATTCTCTGCGTGTGTGAAGTCTGCCAATCCGCATTGGGCCAGCGTAGTGGACTATTAACCTAACCCCTCTTATTCTGAGTGGAGACTCAAGTTCAGCAGTGAGCCATACCATATGTTAATAGAACTTATTACTTTTTAGGTGACCTGTTCTCGTGCCATGCAGTAGACAATCCCTCAGTAGACTCCGAGCTAGAGTTGCTCCGGTCATACGGACCGGACGTCCCTCAGGATATCATGAGCAAGTTGGTGCAGGCCTTCGCTCAGCTCAGGAGTATGGCCGACCAGGGGCAGTTGACCTACCCCTACTCTACACGGGAGCTTGTCAATATTGTCAAACATTTGCAGGTATTTTTTTTTATTCTTTACAAGTTAGCCCATGACTACAATCTCACCTGATGGTAAGTGATGATGCAGTCTAAGTTGGAAGCGGGCTAACTTGTTACGAGGAAGATAAAAATCCACACTCCTTTCAGTTTCTACACGACAACGTACCGGATCGCTAAATCGCTTGGTACGTCTTTGTCGGTAGGGTGGTAACTAGCCACAGCCGAGGCCTCCCTCCAGCCAAAAGGTATATCTGTAACTTGCGTGGTTTCTGTTCCCGTAGAAATACGGGGATAATGTATAGCCTCCCTCTATAAATGGGCTATCGATCACTGAAAGAATTTTTAAAATCGGACCATTCGTTCCTGAGATTAGCGTGTTCAAACAAACTCTTCAGCTTTATAATATTAGTATAGAAGTATAGATCACTATCTACATACCGCCATTAAACTTAGCGGGCCTACCGCACGAAGTAACGAGGGAAGTAGGTAGAGATGTCATGTCTTAGTTAGTCGTCGTGCCGAATTTCAAGCCGATCGTCCTGCCTACTGAAACCTACTGTCCTGGACTAGTGGTGGCGTCGCGTCACGGGGTAATATCGCGGCAAAGATAAACCGCCAAGCGATTTACTGTTCTGGTACCGCTTGCATCATCACTTGTTATCAAGTGAGATTGTAGTCAAGGGCTAAGTTGTAAAAAATTAAAAAAAAAAGTAAACTGATGATGATAATAGGCTACTTGCCTCTTTTGTAAACAGTGTTTAAATTATTATGGAAGTATTATAAGCTATATTTTATTTTGTCTAGTCAATAATATAAAACCAGTAAAAAATTTAATATAAATGAAAAAATATCTACGTAAATTTATTGCCGCCGAAACACAACACATTAGCAAGTGACGTCATTCATAGAGATAACAGCGTGATTGGCGTTTGCAGTGATGTGATTATATCACCCCATATTCGGCTAATTGCTGAGCTCGAGTCTCCTCTCAGAATGAGAGAGGTAAGGCCAATAGTCCACAACGCTGGCCCAATGCGGATTGGCAGACTTCACACACTCAGAGAATTAAGATAATTCTCTGGTATGCAGGTTTCCTCACGATGTTTTCCTTCACCGACTGAGACACGTGATATTTAATTTCTTAAAATGCACACAACTGAAAAGTTGGTGGTGCATGCCCCGGACCGGATTCGAACTCACACCCTCCGAAATCGGAGGCAGAGGTCATATCCACTGGGCTATCACGGCTCTTATGTTATATGGGTTGATGACGATTATATCATGTCACCGCAAGCGCCAATCTCACACCGATGCCTTGTAGCGAATGACGTTACAGTTTATGTTTAGCGTTTGCGGTGACATGATAAAAATACAATTTTGTTTTATAAAAATATTACAATTACGAGATTATTTTCACAAATAAAAATGTGATATTAAGCATCTAAACTGCCTCGATGCAAAAAATCTTCTTAGTATTGTACAGTAGGCGAGTAGCCTATTATAAAAATGATGAAATGGTGTATTTGAAGAAATACCCAGAAGAAGACTTGGCGACGGCGATCGGGAACGTGTTCGACTTCGACCGCTACAGCAAAGACATGGCGGACGCGCTGCTGGAGGTTCTGCATGCCAGCGGGCTGCCCACCGAAGGTGTGCTGGAGGGACGGTCGAAGGAGGCGCTGAAGAAGATACAGATGACCATTGAGAGAACTAGCGGGTAAGTTATAACATCAGTGAACAAGCTCCTTTTTGACGGCCTCTGTGGCGCAGTGGTATGCGCGGCGGATTTACAAGACGGAGGTCCTGGGTTCGATCCCCGGCTGGGCAGATTGAGATTTTCTTAATTTGTCCAGGTCTGGCTGGTGGGAGGCTTCGGCCGTGGCTAGTTACCACCCTACCGGCAAAGACGTATCGCCAAGCGATTTAGCGTTCCGGTACGATGCCGTGTAGAAACCGAAAGGGGTGTGGATTTTCATTCTCCTCCTAACAAGTTAGCCCGCTTCCATCTTTGGACTGCATCATCACTTACCATCAGGTGAGATTGTAGTCAAGGGCTAACTTGTAAAGAATAAAAAAAAAAAAGCTCAAACGAATTATTGTACAAGACCTGCCTCGCTAGACGTTAATTTTCTGTCAAAGTATATGATCAAAGATCTAATGCGATTATAAAAACTGTCTCGATAGTATCGATGTTTCATAGTTGTAATCGTGTTCGTCGGTTAAAGAACGCCGTAAAAATACCTTTTTGTGTAATTGAATGGTGTAAAAAACGGGCAAAAACTTCTAGCTTAGTAAAAGATATATACCAAATCTTAGCTCGTTTTCCTCAGAAAATGACAGAAAATTTAGCTTGTGAATATGGATGCGATACTGGTCCTTCTATAATGAATAATGTTAACTATTTTTAAATGTTAGCTTTCTGTATTCTCCGTTGAAAATAATTTTTTTTTTTTTGAAAGAATTATTTCGATACGTTAATTAGTTCTCAAGATATGGAATTTTAAAGTGTGCGCGCGGCGACAGCCCTGGTTTAATGTGCGTGACGTCATCGTACAGCACTTGCACGGCCCGTTCGGGCTATTTCGTACTTCTGCCTTGGCTACTGACAAACTAATGGTTAGCCATTAGTCAAAGAGTAAATTAATATAAGGGCCATTAGAACGTAAATACGAAATTGCCCGAACGGGCTGGGCAAATGTTGTACGATGACGTCACTTACAATATGGCGACCGTTAGCGGGAATCGATATTTATGCGAACTTTGAATGCATGTAAAATCATAACTATTTGGTATTTTTAAATAAAACAAAAACTAGTGTATTTGTATATATAAAAGCTTTAATGTTTTAGTATAAAGTGATTTTGCATACTTAGTAACATTCTCCATTTAGCATAACAAAGGTACAAAAACGCGACGTGAAATTATGTGTATAGCCACATATGTTTTCTGTGGTATAGCTAATTAAAAAATATGATAATAAATACATTTTCAGAAAAGACGTATCGTCCCCAAAGCACGGTAAAGAAGACCCGGAGAACCAACCCCATGTCGGTGGTAACACATGGGCGGGGGGCACCGGGGGGAGGGACACGGCTGGGCTGGGGGGCAAGGGGGGGCCTTACCGGCTGGACAAAGGGCATGACGTGCACCAGGTGAGTTATACATCTATAGCTCAACGGTAACAGGGCCGGACTCATTGGCATGTCGTGTACCAGGTGAGTTATACATCTATAGCTCAACGGTAACAGGGCCGGACTCATTGGCATGACGTGTAGCAGGTGAGTTATACATCTATAGCTCAACGGTAACAGGGCCGGACTCATTGGCATGACGTGTAGCAGGTGAGTTATACATCTATAGCTCAACGGTAACAGGGCCGGACTCATTGGCATGACGTGTAGCAGGTGAGTTATACATCTATAGCTCAACGGTAACAGGGCCGGACTCATTGGCATGATGTGTACCAGGTGAGTTATACATCTATAGCTCAACGGTAACAGGGCCGGACTCATTGGCATGACGTGTACCAGGTGAGTTATACATCTATAGCTCAACGGTAACAGGGCCGGACTCATTGGCATGACGTGCACCAGGTAAGTTACACATCTATAGCTCAACGGTAACAGGGCCGGACTCATTGGCATGACGTGTACCAGGTGAGTTATACATCTATAGCTCAACGGTAACAGGGCCGGACTCATTGGCATGTCGTGTACCAGGTGAGTTATACATCTATAGCTCAACGGTAACAGGGCCGGACTCATTGGCATGACGTGTACCAGGTGAGTTATACATCTATAGCTCAACGGTAACAGGGCCGGACTCATTGGCATGATGTGCACCAGGTGAGTTACACATCTATAGCTCAACGGTAACAGGGCCGGACTCATTGGCATGACGTGCACCAGGTGAGTTACACATCTATAGCTCAACGGTAACAGGGCCGGACTCATTGGCATGACGTGTACCAGGTGAGTTATACATCTATAGCTCAACGGTAACAGGGCCGGACTCATTGGCATGTCGTGTACCAGGTGAGTTATACATCTATAGCTCAACGGTAACAGGGCCGGACTCATTGGCATGACGTGTACCAGGTGAGTTATACATCTATAGCTCAACGGTAACAGGGCCGGACTCATTGGGGTCGTGGTTCTTATTACCTTGTACCTTTATTTCTTGTAAAAAAAGTTGGCAAACCTAAAACGAGGAAACGACGCATGACGACCATGTTTTTTCCAGTGTGCTGCTGGCTCCATCGAATTATAAGACATTGTCACGTCAAAAAAATTAAAAATAAACTGGTTAGCGCTTCTTATTTTCTTACTATTCCGAATACTGATGTAGGACACCTAATTTAAAGTTAACTGATAAAGAAAGACAAGGGTCAGATTTTGCGTGTCATGGTATCGCAAATTAAAGTTATTTCGACTGAGTTGATTTTTGGCAAAAGGTTCAAAGTTAGTAAAGTTACTGAAAGTCAAGGTCGTCGTGGTCGCTAACTATGGGCCTCATAGGAAGGCTCAGAGTCACACAGCGGGCGATGGAACGAGCTATGTTAGGAGCATCTCTGCGTAATCGAATCAGAAATGAGGAGATCCGCAAACGAACCAATGTCACAGACATAGCTCAAAGAGTTACGAAGCTGAAGTGGCAATGGGCGGGGCACATAGTTCGAAGAGCCGATGGACGTTGGGGTCCCAAAGTGCTGGAATGGCGACCCCGCACTAGTAAGCGCAGTATTGGCCGACCCCCCACCAGTTGGACTGACGACATCAAGCGAGTCGCAGGGATTCGCTGGATGCAGGTGGTTCAGTATCGTGATGTTTGGAAGTCCTTACAAAAGGCCTATATCCTGCAGTGGACGTCCATCGCCTGATATGATGATGATGATGAAGGTCGTCGTAGAAGATTCCCAATTTTTAAAGTATTGTCTATGTTTTATCAGTTATCGGACGCTGAAAAGGACGACGTACCAGAACACGTGAAGAAGGCGGCGCGCGATATGAACAGGAAGGCTTTCGAGGAGAGATTGAAGGAGATTAGGATGAGCGAATTCGATGCCAAGCTCTATGGACAGTTCCTACGGGCTGTGCAACCTCAGGTTAGTATACCATATTGTACAGACGAAAATAAATATATTATATAACCTCCTAGAGTTTAAATAACATCACATCACACTAATCACACTTCACATCACACATTACACTAATCACACTTCACATCACACATTACACTAATCACACTTCACACCACACATTACACTAATCACATCACACATCACACTAATCACACTTCACATCACACATCACACTTCACATCACACTTATATATAAATGCGAAAGTTTTTGTGTAAGTGTGTATGTTCGTTCCTCCTTTGCGCTGCGGCTACTGAAGCGATTTGGAATGAAAATAGATTTCAGTCTGGATTAACACATAGGCTATTTTCATCCCAGAAATATCCATGGTTCCCGCGGGATTTGTGAAAAACTGAATTCCACGCCGACGAAGTCGCAGGCGTCCGCTAGTGTTTTTTTATTCTTTACAAGTAAGCCGTTGACTACAATCTCACCAGATGGTAAGTGATGATGCAATCTAAGATGGTAGCAGGCTAACTTGTTAGGACGATGAAAATCCACACCCCTTTCGGTTTCTACACGACATCGTACCGGAACGCTAAATTGCTTGGGTAGTAATTAGCCACGGCGGAAGCCTCCCACTAGCCAGAGCTGGACCAATTAAGAAGACTTAAATCGGCCCTGCCGGGGATCGAACCCAGGACCTCCGTCTTGTAAGTCCATCGCGCATACCACTGCGCCACAAGGCCGTCGAACTTTAGTTTTATTTATATGTATTGATTGTTTTGTAGATAGGAGCACTTCGGGGGGTGCTGGCAGAGTTGCAGGCAAAGAAGAAAGAGCGACAGTGGAGCCGCCACCAGACCAGCGGGGAGTTGGACGACGGCAAGATTATTGAAGGTATTAGTAGAAACTGCATTTATATGCAACATACATCGAAATATGCATGAGAATACAAAAAATTGCAACAAAGAATAATAAAAGATTTTTTAATAGTTAATATATTTTTGTTAAAAAGGGACATAGTTCGAAGTGCCGATGGACGTTGGGGTCCCAAAGTGCTGGAATGGCGACCTCGCACTAGTAAGCGCTGTATTGGTCGACCCCCCACCAGATGGACTGACGACATCAAGCGAGTCGCAGGGATTCGCTGGATGCAGGTGGCTCAGTATCGTGATGTTTGGAAGTCCCTACGAAAGGCCTATGTTCTGCAGTGGACGTCCATTGGCTGATATGATGATTATGATAAAAAAGTGCAGTCAGTTACAAATATAACGATTACAAATAACATTTTACAGCATTAGATATTGTTCCGTTTGTTCGGTAGATCAATTTCGCGAGGTAGATTATAATCTAACGGTATTTACATTTTTACGGTGACATATACGTGCGTGTTGTTTCAGGGCTGACAGGCGAGAGATCGATCTACAGGCGGCGGACGGAGCAAGAGCCGCCGCCGGGCTCGCCGCCGGACAAACCCAAGCGGCTGCGACTAGTGTTGGACGTGTCGGGCAGTATGTACAGGTGAGCTTTATAATCATAACTAGCGGACGCCCGCGACTTCGTCCGCGTGGAATTTAATTTTGCACAAATCCGTCGAGAACCATGGATTTTTCCGGGATAAAAAGTAGCCTATGTGTTAATCCATGCTGTAATATATCTTAATACCAAATTTCAGCTAATTCGGTTCAGTAGTCGAGCCGTGAAAGAGTAACAAACATTCATGTCATAAATTTTTTGCAAATCTCGGGAAACCATGGATTATTTCAGGATAAAAAGCCTATGTGTTAATCCAGAGTAAAATCTATTTCCATTCCAAATTTCAGCCAAATCGCTTCAGTAATAGCGGCGTTAAAGAGTAACAAACATCGAAATATCCAAACATCCATACAAGCTTTTGCGTTTATAATATTAGTAGGATAACCGTTTATTTGCAAAAAATATTGTTCTTTACAACATTCAACTAAATTAACAGTGTGCAAATATTATACATGGTGAAAATTAAAAAAAAAACAGTCACAATTACCAAAATAAATGAAATGAAATTAAGAAAAAGATAAATACAATCAGTCACAATTACGAAATTAAATTAAATGAAATTACAAACAAAAGAAAAAATAACACCAACACTCATAATTATCAAATTAAATGAAAAATAAAATAAAGATATATAATACACAAAATTTATTATTCTTACAATTATTATTTTAATAGTTCTTTGACATTATATTAGGTTTGATATATCGCTCGTCCAGATTAAATATTTTTCAAACCGTTTTGACGTGATAACCTCTTGAACGCCGCCGCCGCCGCACGAAAAGGTGTCACGTTCTGCATGAGCAGAGAGTGCAAGCAAAAGTTTATCAAGGATCAATCAATAGAGACGCACGATCCGCCTTAGTGACACATTTATACAGAATGTCCTGTAATTAATGGATAAAACGCAAATTATAGATACACCACTTAATTATCTTAAAGCAAATTTGAATAATTTTACAAAAATCCCTAGAGTTACCAAGTTATATATTTTTTTTCGGATTTTCAAATATTTTCTATCTTAAATCAGTTTTTTCAATGTTCAAAATCTGGTTTTTGTTAAATATTACAGAATAAATTACCAACGTACTAATACGATAATACTCTTTTTGTAAATAATGTTTTATTTGTTTTGTAGAAGAAGCTTTGAGAGCAATAATTGTTTTTCTTTCATGAGCAATGTCAAGATGACCCGATTTAAAAAAAATGTCATGTAGAAAATGGTTATGACTGAAGTGTACTATCATTTTAAAATCTTGTACACTTTGAGGTTTGTAATTGGTATAAAACTTGTGTCTACTCTTTGTAGTTACAAAGTGGCTGATAAAAATTTATGGGAGGGCCTGAATTTTCAATACAAGAAAAAAAATTTAAAGTGCACATTCCAATTTTATTATTCACTATTTGCGTATCTACCATTTGCGTTTTATCCATTAATTACGTGACATCCTGTATAATTTATCGAAAACATTTAAATTATGTCCTTGGTGTTATACAAAATAATGACAATAATTCAATACATATAACGTATGCAATTTGTCATTAATGTTTTCTTATCACGTTATCATCAAAAAAAGTAAATCTTTTTCACGCACGCATGGGAAGTAAACTGGTGAATACGTGTAATCGGGCGAAGATTTTAAGATGCGTGCGTTTCATGCCTTAAAATACCAGCAGATGGCGTTCTTAGAGAACTTTGACACAATCCATATTGATCCACCTCAAGAACCTGTTGCAGTTTTTTTCAATTTTGAAAGATTGTTTACTTAGTCTATCAAAACTTTCGTCACAAAATTTCAGATTTAATTCGTACGACGGCCGCCTGGAGCGTTCGATGGAGGCGGTGGTGCTGCTAACGGAGGCGCTGCGCGGCTACGAGGCGCGCATCCGGTACGACATGCTCGCGCACTCGGGCGAGGAGCACGCGCTGGAGCTGGTGCGCGTCGGCCGCGTGCCGGAGAGCGAGAAGGAGAGGCTGCAGGTGAGCGACGTCGACGGCGCTGGTGCTGCTGACGGTACATGTGCGCGCACTCGGGCGAGGAGCACGCGCTGGAGCTGGTGCTGCTGACGGTACTTCACACGCCACATGGTGGTATCCACAGATATAAAAAAAGAGAGATAGCTAATCTGTCATTTTTATTACTGAAGCCAGCGTACTCGTGGGCTTGTCCTAAACGTACACATCAATGTAAAAATATAGCACTAACATTATGGGTAATTATGATGTTGAAGAAATTTTAAAGACTGCGTAGGCACTCGTTACTGAAATCGATTAATTAACGCATATTTCCAGACATGAGATCATTCCCACCCTTTAAATTAATCAGCTCTAATTATCATTGAGCCGTGATAGCCTCTGCCTCCAACTCCGGAGGGTGTGGGTTCGAATCCTTTTCGGGGCATGCACCTCCAAATTTTCAGTTTTAAGAAATTAAATATCACGTGTCTCAAACGGTGAAGGTAAACATCGTGAGGAAACCTGCATACCAGAGAATTTTCTTAATTCTCTGCGTGTGTGAAGTCTGCCAATCCGCTTTGGGCCAGCGTGGTGGACTATTGGCCTAACCCCTCTCATTCTGAGAGGAGACTCGAGCTCAGCAGTGAGCCGAATATGGGTTGATAGTGATGATGATGATGAATTATCATTATTTTTAATTAACTGAAAGCATGGTGTATACTTGTGCAGATAATCCGCACAATGCACGCGCACGCGCAGTTCTGCTGGTCGGGCGACAACACGCTGGCGGCCACCAAGCACGCCATCTCCACGCTTGCCAACGAAGACGCTGACGAAGCCATTGTGTTGATCCTGTCCGATGCTAATCTGAGGAGGTAAGAGCTTTATTCAGAACTAGAAGAAAAACAAATACTATATTGCATAAATACAATATACAAAAAACATATGATATATTATTGGATAGAAGCAGGCGTTACTTTGTGGAAGTTCATCATGATTATATAATGATTTATTTATTTTGATATCCTCCGCGAAAAGGCGACGAACCCATGCGACGACGTCACCCAGGTCCGACAAAATACTAGAGAGTATTTTGTCGGACCGGACGGTTTCGGGGTGAAACGTACGTAGAGACGTACGTTTCTCCCCGAAACCGGAGCATCTTCAGGAGATGTTGACTCTACAACGTGCAATTGCAAAACTTTTCGCGGATGATAGCAAAATAAATAAATCATTATATAATATGATATATTAAACTAACTAAAAAACGTTTGCGATGATTATCAGCAAAATCTGTCTATAACTTGTTTAAAGGCAACCTCATCACACTTCACATCACAGTATCACACTATCACATCACACTTCACATTAATATTATAAAGTCAAAAGTTTGTGTCGTGTATGTTTGTTTCTCCTTTACGCTGCAGCTACTGAAGCGATTTGACTGAAATTTGGAATGGAATACTCTGGAACTGGATTACACAGGTTACTTTTAAAAAATCCATGGTTCATCAATTCAGTTTTTCACAAATCCCACGCGGACGAAGTTGCGGGCGTCCGCTAATACTGGATGCACGCGCACAAAATATATTGAAAGAAAGAAATAAAGAAAAATGCGTTTATTTCGGAATTATGCCACACATCACAATATCTCCAGTACACCAGGTCATCCAGGACAATACCCTGCAATGTGTGGCATAACCCAGAAAATGGCCCCAGCTCAGCACAATGCTACGTGCCCATTAAAATCACGACATGAAGCTCTTTTCAGCTGGAACCACAGATCGGGTAACGCCACGAACACAGCCAACATAACCTTATAATCTATACGAATACTACACCGGCATTTAAACTAAAAAATTAACTAATAATAAATAACCAAAAGGAACTAAACTGGGTTAAACTATTGGGTTAATGAAAAATATTGTAACAGTATTTTAATAAGTATAATAAATACATATGTACATACATTTTAATAGATATATAGTTCTGTGCAAATAAAAATGTTATATTTCTAAGTATTTCTTATATGATGAACAAACTTACTAAACCATTGTAAACATCCACATATATGCATGAATAAAAATAAATACTAAATACTTTGCCTTACTTCAACTGCAGCAAATTCTATATTAAAACATTCATTACCTGATCATCATTATCTTACCGAGTTACTCTAGTAGAATCTTACCGGGGGAAAGGACTATTCGACTTTATAGGAATTCCTCTCTCGGAGTTTTTACCTCTTTATCCTTCAGGATGGATCCGAAACCCGCACGCACAGATATACTCAAATAATTAAAATTAATAAACTGCATGCATAACTAAGATTTATTCAATTTTCTGTGTAATATGTATTTTTTATTGATTCTGTTGTTGTTGTTGTTGTTGTTGTTGTCGTCGACGTCGTCATCGTCGTCGTCATTGTTGGTGTCATCGTTGTTGTTAGTGGTGACATCGTTCTTGTTGTTGTCGGTTGATGTTGATAATGATTTTAAACTGACTTGCGAAATGTAGAATGTTCTATGATGGCTGTGTGAATGTAATTTTATTGTTCTTTTCTTTCAGATACGGCATTGCACCCGAGCATCTAGGAACCATTCTTACATCTGACCCCAGAGTACAAGCGCATGTCATTTTCATAGGAAGCCTTGGTGACGAAGCCAATACGTAAGTCAAGTCTTCATTTTTTGAGTATGCCCGACTAGTTTCGAACCTATACGGGGCCCCTAGTCATGAGCTGGATCTTGCAACAAAGCACGATCAGTTTAGATGGTGCCGCGTTTTAGCCGCATTTCATAATCAATTAATATAATATTGTTTATATTAAATTTGATATGAGTCAAGTAAATCAAAAATCAAAATCAAAAATCATTTATTTCAAGTAGGCTCACTTTACAAGCACTTTTGACACGTCAGTTGACAATTTGTAAAGACTCTACCACCGGTTCGGAAGGCAGGTTCTGCTGAGAAGATACCGGCAAGAAACTCAACAGTTGCTCTTTTGAAAAAGTCATACAGTATTATAATTTACAATTGATAACAATTACAATTTCTTATAGTTTTATTTCCTGTGTGAAGGTGGAAGCTGCTTCAAGCGCTTTTATCTTTAAGGAACACATCAATGTTGTAGTAACCTCGACTAAGTAAATGTTTTTTAACACATTGCTTAAAGCTATGCATTGGCAGGTCCATCACAGTCTTGGGGATCTTGTTATAGAAGAGTACATCCAAATCTACAAAAGATTTTATAACTCTTTGGAGACGATATGCAGAAATAACTAACTTACGCCCGTGTCTATTAAGACGTGGGTTTAAATCTCCTTTTCGTTTGTACAAATTAATATTTTGTCTTACATAGACTATACTGTTATATATATTGATAGGCTACTGTTAGTATACCTATTTCTTTAAAACCCTATTTAGTAGTACCGTATTGTTGTTCTTGTTTGTGGTGTTTTTAATGTATATTTCTGTTGTAGTCTTCTCCGCAAGCTGCCGGTGGGCCACGCGCACGTGTGCATGGAAGTGTCGTCCCTGCCGCACATCATGCAGCAAATATTCGCCTCCTCGCTTCTGCAGAACTCTTGATGTAACTGTAGTGTTTGTGTATATATACAGCAGTAGTGGGAGAAAGCGGGCAGTCTGTCTCTGGCATCGAGAGAAGGCGGACGTGTGCCGCTGGCCATTATAGTGTATAATAGTGTAGTGGTGAGACAGTGACTTACTGCTATTACAGTAAGGACAAGGGACCTTACAGTAACAATGCCTACCTTTAGCAAATTTATTACAAATGTTTTAGCTCTAATTTTACAAAGTTAATCCAAAGGACATGTCCCAAAATGGGCCTTTATAGTTTACAAGCGGGTTGATAGTATTTTTAACAGATATAAGACATAAAGGAGATAGTCCAAAATTGTATAGAGCCCAGGATCAGTCATTGTACCCTAGCGGAAACAAAAGAAGATGTTTTTTTTAACTATTTTTGATTATACAAATTTACGAATTTACTTTAATTCTTTCAAAATAATATTCATTAACTGCCAAGAAATGCAACATTAATATGGGTAATAATGGCGGATAGATGACGTTTTCAATGCCATAATCGATTTGACGTTTGCTGTCAATTGGCATGTCATTGTTGCTATATGGGCGCCATCTAGATATAACTCGAAAACTTGGGTTTTAATTTTATTTATTTCTTTTTATTTAGTTAGATTTATTCACATATTTAGATTTTAATAAAATCCTTCTATTTTTAAATTTTGGATGATACGGGGTACAAGAGTGGACCTGAAATGGACCATCTTCTTTATTACAAATGTTTTAGATCTAATTTTATAAAGTTAATCCAAAGGACATGTCCCAAAATGGGCCTTTATAATTTACAAGCGGGTTGATAGTATTTTTTACAGATATAAGACATACATTTATTGATTAGAACACAATTTTCAGAATTTTTGAAACCACCATTAATTAAATGAAAATTTCGCTCCTAATGATAACCATAAACAATACAGTAAATAGACCATAGACAAAAGAATAGACCATTTCTGAGAATAAAGTGCATTTCTGTAGTCCTTAAGTAGATTAAATATACATACCTACATACCTAAATATTATATACATGTCAGATAAAATGTGGTACACTTTGTTTTTTATTTTATCTAATCTCGTGTAGTATTACTCCAATTATGAAATAAAAATATATCTAAATGACATAGATTATTCACTTATATTAAAAAAGTAATAATTTATGACACTGCGCTTTGTATGAGTAATTTTCCTCAAAACGTATTATAACAATCCGCTAGGGGTAGCATCGACCACCATCCATGCCAATGATAATTTATTTACATTACTGTTTACAAATTATTCTGCAATATCATATACAATTATATACGTTTTGATAGGTTTGACGTTGTTGTCATGGAGATTTCAAAATAAATCGAACGCTAACCGCTAGACTGTGGTAACCGACAAAAACAAAAATTTACAGGAAAACGTTTTTTGTGGTACGAGTATTATGTTGAATTAGAAATTTGCACTAACTTTAAAGTTTGTATCGTTCAGGCGTTTGCAATTTTGCTTACGACAAACAATGGCAATTGTAGATTTTAGCATAAACAACAATACTTAGGTAAGCTAGTTTTATATTATTGTATTTTTAGCAGACTCAGAAGTGGATTACAATAATGAGAAAACCAATATCGGTTCCCCGACCACAAGGTTCACAATATTTGTCAGGACAACTTAATTAACAAATCAAACTGTAACTAAATTAAGACCCTAGAATGGCCTTGAGTGAACTCACGAACTTGTGATCGTTGTATGTAGGGTTAAAGACGCCTTTGCCAGTAACTTAAATGTGTGAGAAATGTGTACGGCTCGAACGCCACGAGCATACTGAACCGTACGACGAGGGCCGAATATCGCAAGTCGTTCCCGCCAATCGGTCGCTACCCTCCCTACTCTTTACGGAAACAAGTCGCGCCACCTAGCGTCGGCACGAGCCAACACGAGATCGAGCGACGTCATATCCGTCTCAGACTACTATTTCCTACAATGTATTAATGCTTGTTGCATGAGATTAGATAAAGTAGAGTATGAAACGTGCATAACTTGTCTAAAGTGAATTTTACTCGTATAAAAAAAAACATACATACAGCCGAACGTAGAACCTCCTCCTTTTTGGAAGTCGGTTAAAAATAAACGAAGTGAGTTTTTATAAAATGCACTCGGGACAGGTGCTTTAATGACTCTCATTATGCAACCATTTTTTAATCTTTTATTATATTAAGTTATTCTATTTTTATATTGATAAACTATAATTTTGTATTATTGTACATTGTTGTGAATAAGCAATATGAGATTAATTACATATATAATATGTAAAAGGTCACTAACCAGGCTGTGGATTATTTTCCAAATATGTTTGTTATTATGTGAATTAAAAGAAATAAAATGAATATTTTAAAATAATATAATTACAAATTATTACTGCATTTGTTTCATTACACCTCTTGCACTAGTATTTTAGTCGATATCGTTCGGAATGTACCTACCTAATAAATGGCTAGGAAAGTCTCGAAGAGTGAGTTTTGCCAGTAATGACCTACGGATCCCAGACTTGGTGGCTAAGTATGGGTCAAAATCACAAAAATAAACTAAAAAGCAAAAAATAACATAATATGTGCTATCTTCTGGTTACTTTGAAGGCGGTGCCAACACAGTGTTGTATTAACCTTTTCTTTCAGCAAAGTATATTTTTTATAAATTAGTTTGAAAAATACTATATTTCGTTGTAGAAATATGTTGGCAACCCTAAGCACAGCAACAATGAGATCGTATCTTTAAAATAATCTTGTATTATATAATACAAAAAATTAATCTACGTTAATATGCCCCAAATAAATTAAGTAGGTCTATCTAAACAATATAAATTAATTTGTACTACATCTATCCTTTTTTAATATTATAAAGCTGAAGAGTTTGTTTGTTTGTTTGATTGAACGCGCTAATCTCAGGAACGCGTTGTCGCAACGCAATGCGACGCGTTGTCGCAACACAATGCGACGCGTTGTCGCAACACAAATCGACGCGTTTTCGGAACACAATGCGACGCGTTGACTTATGATTGGTTTATATATTGGATTTGGTTTGTATTGACTTATGATGGTATAAGAAAAAAATAATACAGTTTCAAATGTAACTTCGCCGCTTTGGTCACCGGCGGAGAATTTTGCCCTGGAAGAGTGATAAAAAAATGTACTTTCTTCAAGAACCAGATCCTTATTTAGGTATACATCTTATTATCATCTTCATATAGGTACTTTTACCTGGTATACCTGGGTTCTGGGTTGTATGGTGGGCATTCCTCTTTGCACGGTGCGTTGTGTGACATCGTAGATTTTTGCGATGCGATGTCGCATCGCAGCGTTGTGTTTTCGCCCTTACTTTTAAAATTGCGCATACCTACTAAAATACCTACCTAGGTAGGTACCTACTTCTATCCCTATACTAACAATATTGTATTTTTAATTTGTAATTTTAGATTTATTGTTGTAATTATTATTTCTGATTGCTCGAGAAACAAATTGGGAAACTGTAATGTTTCTCTGGGCATATTTCATGTGTATAAATAAATAAATAAATATAAAGAGGTAAAGTTTGTGGTGTTGTGGGGGGTAATCTCTGGATCTACTAAAACGATTCTGAAGGTTCTTTTACCTATAGAAATCCACGTTATTTGTGAGTGTGATAGGGTATATTTTATCCCGATTTCTCACGGGAACGGGAAGTAAGCGGGTGAAACCGCGGGGCGTCGGCTAGTCTAATTAAATATGATGGGATTCCACGCGGATGATGACTCATGCAGATTAACCATTTAAAAGATTAAAAGTAGGTATTACTGATAAAAATTAACAGAAGCGAAGTATAAAAGCTAAGAAAATCCTCCGGAAGACTATTCGTATAGTTATCGTTAGTTGTTACAACATGCGTTTACTCGTTCTTTTGGCGCTTATTGGTGCGGCCTGTGGTAAGTTTATATATAACGCCAATCACACACGATCAAGTATAAAAAAATATGAAAATGTTCTTAGGGCTGATTTTCCAATTTGTATCGGTTTTTTGTAGCCGATCTTGCGTATACTTATAACAATTTGCATAATATCTAATATGATAAAGTGTCCCATAAAAGTTACAACCTCACAAGCAACCTCTTTGATTTATTAATAATAGCTTATAGTCAGTCTTTTAAGATTTTAATAACAAAACATCATGAAATTATTTAATAAGGATTGTTGTAACAGCAACAACATGACAAACAAAAGCTGCAATCAGAGTTGCATGGAAATGCCTAGGGGAGGCCTGTGCAAACTGATAATTCTGCTACCGATGTCGAAGAGTAGAATAAATAATTGATTTAGATAATAATTAATTAATAGTAGATTGTTGTACAAGGGGCTAAAAGACGAAGGAAGAAAAGAGACAGAAGCATTATATACGAGGTATTTTTAGGACCCGAGACGTAAGGCGAGGGCCGCCTAAATAGAAACCGAGTTTATAATGGGTTTAGCCCAACGTGTTACACTCTGCTTTTCACTACGATTGCGAGAAAATAAAATAGTTTAGTACAATATTCAATGATTTATTTTAATTGAAAATTAAATGTACAAAGTCTACAATTTTGGATATTAAGGGAGATGCTTTTACCCGGTAACATAATTTCCGACTACTGTGAAGATGAATAATAAGTATGTAAGGTAAACGTGGGAGATAATAGTTTAAAAAACTCCTTTCGTAAGTGAATCCATTCGTTGTTGTTTTATCCACTTATTAAATTTTTCGTAGGTATTCGTAGGTATCGTAGGTAAGTATTTAAGTAAATGCGTCTCGACTTTGATGGTAACATTGGAAATTTCATCCATCTTTAAATTAGGATCACCATTCTCACTAGATGAAGACAACAATAACAATTATTGTTGAAAAATATGTAAGTTACGATCACAAATTTACAATGAATTTCTGAAAAAAATCAAGTGTGGATTATTCACGCCAATTGTTTTTTAAATTATCGCTTTTTAATTTTATTTTTTTTACATGAGAAAAAGGCAAAGGATGTCCCATGTCTTCAAATCTCGCTCTATTAGCAACTCAATAAAAATTAAATAAAAAATAAACGCATTGCACAGACAAGAACGCTGCATTTCATTCCAATTTAAAGTTTTTTATTTATTTTTCAAAACAATCAGGGCCTTACGTATACCTATAATTTTCCCCGTTTGCCCCTCCAAGAAGGACCGGAGCAGACTGTGCTTTCGGTGCGGTGGAGAAGGACACAAGGCGGCGGGTTGCGTGGGCACTATGCGTTGCGCCGTCTGTGCTGATGCGGGCTTGTCGTCGGGGCACATAATGGGGAGCAACAGCTGTTGCCCCCCTTCTGTTAAAGGAGGAAATGACCCCCAGCCGCGGGCCAGTGAAAAGAGTCTAGCGCGGGAGGATACTAATATGTCGTCATGAACCAGACACACCATATTAGCGTCCTCCAGATGAAGCGAAGAGTGCGTCGGGATGTCAAAGTGCATGCACTTCGCGATCCTTTTACATCCCAATATGACGCAGGTGGCCCCGCTGGGTTTTAGTAGGTATTCTGGTATTCAGCGAGTCCCACATACCCGGCCGTAGACTGCACAGCTCCGACTGTGGAGTCTCCGGACAGGATGCGTAAACGCATTTCCCAGCGACAAAAAAAAAAAGGGCCTTACCTAATGTTTGTTTAGCCCCGCTATGGAGTGGTAATATGACAGTGTTTTTGACCAAGAGTAGTGAAAAATAATATTAATAATATTGAAAGTGCATGAAAAAAGCTTGAATTACAAAAAGTTTTCATTGCTAAATTATATATTACAAGAACAATAAAAGCTCATAATTCGCGGGGGATAAGTTCTCTAAATGTGTCGCGAATACAGAAACCGTGAATATGGAATGGTATTTTATATGGGATTATAAGGGTTAAGTGTAGGGGTTGTAAGGGTTCTTGGGTGACAAAATGTGACGGGTAATTGAAGTTATTGATTAACTTCTTATTGATTGATCTTCAGTCTTAGACAATGGTTTGAAGAATATTGAAATTTTTTCTTGCTTTTAAAAAATTTCAGAGTGATTTTAAGCAGTGGCATTCTTAAACCATCCATTCGCAATTTCGGCAATAGGTATTTGCAAGTTAAAGTTTAAATTTGCAGATATTACGTCAGTTTCGTCAGTCAGATCCGTGTATAACGAATAATATTTGGGAATTGGGACGTAATTTTTTAATCCGCGTGATAGTGACGTTAATAAGAAGCTTTTACTGTATAATTAAATAGCTGAAAGTAATTAATAATTATTAAATGTATTTTTTATTAGTAATAATGGCTATTTGTATTTGTATTGTAACAGCAAAGCCGCATCAAAATGGGCGCATCGTTGGTGGATCCATCACGAACATCGCAACTTACCCATTCATGGCCAGCTTGAGATTCTACTTTAATCAGGGTTACTGGCACGGCTGTGGTGGAGTTCTCGTCACGAACACAGCTGTGCTGTCTACTGCTTCTTGTCTGTATGTATTATCATTAACAACCCATATTTGTTGAGCACTGTTGAGTACGAGTCTCCTCTCAGATTTTTTTTTAAAGAATATTTGCCATATCTTTTAAATACTTATGACCAATATACCCATTCCCCTCCAACTAACAGGAAATACTGTATTAGGAGTGGGTACGACAATAGACCAACGGGGCGGGGATCGAACCACCAACCTTTGATGATGAGTCCGACTTCTCTTACCGTTGAGCTATTGAGGCTCTATAGAATGAGAGGGACTAGGCCTTGGTCCACCACGCTGGCCAAATGCGGATTGGCAGACTTCACACATCTAGAGAATTAAGAAAATTCTCAGATATGCAAATGCAGGTTTCCTCACGATGTTTTATTAACCGTTTGAGATACGTGATATTTAATTTCTTAAAATGTACACAACTGAAAAGTTGAAGGTGTGCCTGCGACTTCGTCCGCGTGGAATTCAGTTTTTCACAAATTCTGCGGGAACCATGGATTTTTCCGGGATAAAAAGTAGCCTATATGTTAATCCAGAGTAAAATATATTTCAGCCAAATCGCTTCAGCAGCCGCAGCGTAAAGGAGGCACAAGCATACTTACACACAAACTTTCGCCTTTATAATATTAGTGTGATATCATAGCATTCACAGCACACACACACACACAAATACTACTATAATTCTACTTACTAAATAAAATTATTTTCATGAACTAGCAATTATAATATACACGTTGTACCTATAAATAGATACCTACTCGTATATATACTAATTTTCCAATTTCTTTTTCTTACAGTAGAGAAGGAGTCCCACACGAGTGGCAAGTGCGGCTAGGATCCCACATGTTAATGTCCGGCGGTACCTTGATCTATGTCCAGGCATTTATCCCGCACAGTAACTTTGACATAAGATTGCTCAAAGATGACATCCAAGTCATCAAGCTAAGAAGCGCCGCGCCGCTCTCTAACACCCTCAATATCGCCCGGATCGCAGGACCTAATTATGCACTCCCCGATGGCCTGCGGGTCTACACTGCTGGATGGGGTATCACTGCAGTATGTATCACACACTTATTTTATAATAAACCATGCGTACTAACAAGAGGCGTCTCTAGTTCACGTAGCGCCCGGGTGCAACCATCGCTCTCTAGTATCTAAGCGTGCTACTAAAATATATGTAAGTACTATAATATATCTATAATTATATGTATTTATTTAGGAAGAGGTCTTGATTCCATCCATAATGTAGGTTAGGTTACACCGGGCCCAGGTCCGCCCATCTTATCCCACGCGAGTGGCGCTCGGGTGCCCCTGGGATCGCGGCGCCCGGGTGCATCGCACCCCTTGCACTGTAGGTAAAGACGCCTCTGATACTAGCTAAGTCATGCGGGTTGGTTAATAATAAGAAGGCTCAGAGTTACACAACGGGCGATGGAACGATTTATGCACGAAATATCTCTGCGTGATCGAATCAGAACTGAGGAGATCTGCAGAAAAACCAAAGTCACCGACTCAGCTCAACGAGTCGCGAAGTTAAAGTGGCTATGGGCAGGACACATAGCCGATGCCGGGGCACGGTGCTGGAATGGCGACCCCGCACGCAGAGTGATAACGCAGTGTTGGCTTGACCAGGTGGACTGATGACGACGACGACGACGACTGAAGACTGATTAATGTTTGGAAGTCCCTACAAAAGGCCTATGTTTCTCAGTGGACGTCCATCGGCTGATGTGATGATGATAATGATACATGCTAGTGTTTGACCTGACTTCTCATGAATGCTATAAGTTTTAATAACATAATATATTGTTTACAGCCATTTAGCGGTTTATCGTTAGAGCTGAGACATGTGGATGTCCGTGTGATAAATCATGCTCTCTGCACGAGTCGCTATGCTGATCTCGCGACCCAGGAACATTTTGAAACAATACCACCCGTGGGGCCTGGACACTTGTGCACCGGCCTGCTCGACATCGGTGGTCAGGACGCTTGCAGTGGCGATGACGGTGGCCCCGTCATACACAAACCAGATGTCTTAGTTGGACTTACAGCCTGGGCCTTCGGTTGTGGTGACGCCTATTATCCACGAGTTAATACCAGGGTACCATCTTACTCTAATTGGATAGTTCAAAATACACAGTAAATTTACTACAACTTCCTATTTGTTTAAGATAAAGGATTAAAGGAAATTACTGAAAAAGGTTCAATGTAGTTTTTCAATTACCGGGTAAAAGCATCTCCTCTAACATCCTAAGTTGTAGCATTTTGTACCTACATATAATTTTCAAATAAACTAAAACATTGAATACTGTACCGAGTTATTTTATTTTCTCGCAATCGTAGTGAAAAGCAGAGTGTAACAGGTGGGGCTAAACCCATTATAAACTCGGTTACTATGTAGCGGTATACCGGTATACCTCGTATATCATGGGTCTTTTTAGCCCCTTGTATAACAATCTACTATTTTACGGGCAAAGAATGAAATACCAATGTTTGTCACCGCATGAGGCAACAAAGAATTTAGTCAAAACTTTATATAGATATTGTGATATTTGTTTTTCTTTTATCAGTTTCAGTTATCAGTTTAAGTAAGCAGTCGGGTTTTTTCTTTTTATAATAATTTGTAAGGACGTAACCGATCTATAGTATAAAATTATCATTGAATTCAAGTAGTTTATCTACGTTAATATGCCCCCAAATTCTATTAATACCTATCTAAACAATTAATCCGATACTTGATAACGAAAAATAAAATGAAGTGTCTGTTTGTCATTTCAAAATAACTGTCTTTTACTGTTATTATTGAAACTTAGTTAAGCATATTTTAAAAAATATCATTAAAATAAAAAAGGAGATTAAAAATTAATTAATTGTTTTTAATGTCCGAAGTCTATTTTAATAATAATTATTGTCTATAATAATTAAGGTTGTTATTTGTGGTGTGAATTTTTTGGTAAGTTACTTTTAAAACCGGGTATAACTACTAAAATAATCTGCAGTATGTACCTGCAGATTATTTTAGTAGTTATACCCGGTTATACCCTACAGTAATATTATAAAGTAGGAGGTAATTTCTGGATCTACTGAACCGATTTTGAAAGTTCTTTTACCAAAGAAAGCCACGTCAGTTGTGAGTGTCATAGGCTATATTTTATCCCGATTTCTTACGGGAACGGGAACTATGAGGGTGAAACCGCGGGGCATCGGCTAGTCCAATATAGATACGATGGGATTCCACGCGGATGATGACACATGCAGAATTAAGCATCAAGATTAAAAGTAGGTATTACTGATAAAAATTAACAGAAGCGAAGTATAAAAGCTAAGAAAATCCTCCGGAAGACTATTCGTATAGTTATCGTTAGTTGTTACAACATGCGTTTACTCGTTCTTTTGGCGCTTATTGGTGCGGCCTGCGGTAAGTTTATGTATAAAGCTAACCACACACGCTCAAGTATAAAAAATATGAAAATGTTGTTAGGGTTATTTTCCAATTTGTATCAGTTTTTGTAGCCGATATTGCGTATATTTATAACAATTTGCATATCTAATGATAAGGTGTCCCATACAACTTCACAAACTCACAAATTATAGAACGACGCCCCGCGATTTCACTCGCGTAGTTCTCGTTCCCGTGAGAATACGGCTATAAATTATAGCCTTTGTCACTCACAAATAACGTGGCTGTCTACGGTAAACAAAAATATCCAAATCGGTTGAGTATATCCAGATATTACCCCCTACAAGTTACAACCTCACAAGCATTACCTCTCTAATTTATTAATAATAGCTTATAGTTAGACTTTTATAATTTTAATATCAAACGTCATGAAAATATTTAATGAGAATTATTGTAACAGAAAAAACATGACAAAGAAAAGCCGCAAACAGAGATGCATGGAAAAGCCTAGAATTATCCTAGGCTTTATAAAGCCTGTGCAGACTGATAATTCTGCTACCGATGTCGAAGAGTAGAATTAATTAATTTAGATAATAATCAATACTACCGCAAGTACATGAAATAAGTTTGAATTACATTCTATTTATTACATTGCTAAATTATATATTATATAGTTTAATGAAATAGCTGAAAGTAAATAACAATAATAGGTAATTAATAATTATGAAATGTATTTTTCCTCAGTAATAATGGCTATTTGTATTTGTATTGTAACAGCAAAGCCACATCAAAATGGGCGCATCGTTGGTGGATCCATTACGAACATCGCAACATACCCATTCATGGCCAGCTTGAGATTCAAATACTATAATCAGGATTACCGGCACGCCTGTGGTGGTGTCCTCGTCACGAACACAGCTCTGCTGTCCACTGCTTCTTGTCTGTACAAGTATGTATTATCATTAACAATCCACATGCTCACTGTTGAGCACGAGTCTCCTCGTAGTATAAGAGGGGTTAGCCCATCACGCTGGCCAAATGCGGATTGGCAGACTTTGCACACCTAGTGAATTAAGAAAATTCTTAGATAATATGCAGGTTTCCGGAAGATGTTTTTCCTTAACCGTTTCAGACACGTGATATTTAATTTCTTAAAATGCACACAACTGAAAAGTTGGAGGTGTACTTACCCCTGACCGGATTCGTCTCCGTCT
This sequence comes from Bicyclus anynana, assembly GCF_947172395.1. Classification (NCBI taxonomy): domain Eukaryota; kingdom Metazoa; phylum Arthropoda; class Insecta; order Lepidoptera; family Nymphalidae; genus Bicyclus; species Bicyclus anynana. The sequence continues at coordinate 2,856,598 of NC_069096.1, read as the reverse complement.
ACGCCTACGTCCTCCGAATCGAAGGCAGAGGTCGTATCCACTGGCTATCACATCACACGTGTATGTATTATCATCATTATCAACCCATATTCAGCTCACAGCTGAACTCGAGTCTCAGTTTAAGATCTCGGAAAACTTCTTTTTTATAGCGATGTCGGGCTTGGATTGGATGCTTCAAGGAAAACAATGTGACTTTTTTATAAAATTATAAAAAAAGACGAGTGCGTCGGGATACGCGCGGTATAGGGTTCCGCAGTTCAACGTCAACATCAACAATGCCGACTTAGAATGGTAGTTTTTGGTTGATCAAACTACAATTCTTTAAATTTTAAGTAGTGATATTTTTCCTCTTAATTTCATTATACTTCTGTGCATTTTTCACGTATCCACATGCAACCGTTTAGCTTGTAGAGGGCGCGGCGCGGGTTGTTTACGCCCGCGTCACCATATGGCTCCACGACCACCCAGCCAGACCAGAAGACCAGCACTGCGCTGGTGCGCTGGTGCGCTGGCATCCATCACTTAATTATCTTTAAAATCTTTAAATTATTAATTTTCTATATTTTTAAAATTTCTTTCTTCTTTTTTTATTTGTTGTCTTTTGTGTATTATGTGTGTGTGTGTGTGTGTGTGTGTGTGTGTGTTTGTGTGTCCAAATAAAATATTAACTAGTTAGGAGGAGGATGAAAATCAACATTCCTTTCAGTTTCTACACGACATCGTACCGGAACGCTAAATCGCTTGGCGGTACGTCTTTGCCGGTAGGGTGGTAACTAGCCACAGCCGAAGTCTCCCACCAGCCAGACCTGGACCAATTAAGAAAATCTCAATCGGCCCAGCTGGGGATCGAACCAGGACCTCCGTTTAGTAAATCCACCGCGCATACCACTGCGCCACGGAGGCCGTCAAAAATCGAGCTCAATAGAGCGCAGTTCAATGAATTTCTGTTTTCATCTTCGTGTTACCAGCTGATACATAACTTACGCTGATATGTTATGTATGTTGATACCATCACAATACAGTCAGCTAACTATGGTTTTTTATAGCGATGTCGGGCTTGCAGTTCCCAAGGACAACAATGTGACAATGTAATCTGATGTGCGTCATTTAAAATCTATCAGATGATTAATCTACTTCTCTAAGGATAAAAATAGTCAGAAAGATAAAAAAAAATCTTTTTCTTACAGTCAAGTAGAAGTCCCACACGAATGGCAAGCGCGGCTCGGATCCGACAGGTTATTGACCGGCGGTATCTCGATCTTTGTCCGTGAATTTATCCCGCACAGTAACTTTAACATCATACTGCTTAGAGACGACATCCAAGTCATCAAGCTCAGAAGCGCCGCGCCGCTCTCTAGCACCATCAATATCGCCCGGATCGCAGGACCTAATTATGCACTCCCTGATGGCCTGCAAGTCTACACTGCTGGATGGGGTATCACTTCAGTATGTATCACACCCTTCTTTTATAATAGACCGTGCATACTAGCAAAGTTTTGCTCAGTACTGACAGTCGCTGCCGCCCGACACCGGCCTGTGCCATTTGATAATAATAAGAAGGCTCAGATTCACACAGCTGACGGTGGAACGAGCTGTTAAACGCAAGCTTTTAGTAAAGTCTTATTATAGTGTTAATGAGTATATAAATGATAAAAAAAGATTGGTGTTAAACTGTATTATACGACTGTGTGCTTAGTTTTAAATAACTTTGTAAAATGGTGGTAAACAAAAATAAAATAAACCTTGGCTGAGTTTGTTGTGGGCTCTTCTCGGACCATGGCGCGTTTGGAACCCTCGTAACTTTAATTTTTAGTTTTCGTCTATTATTACCACCATTAGATTAAGTTAAATTTTGACATATACCTGACTTTTCAAAAGTGCTTGTAAAGTAAGCCTAATTAAAATAAAAGAATTTTGAATTTTGAATTTTTGAATTTTATGCTTGGAGTGTCTCTGTGTGATCGTATCAAAACTGAGGAGATCTGCAGAAGAACCTAAGTCACCGACATAGCTCAACGAGTTGCGAAGCTAGCGGGGCGCATAGTTCAAAAAGCCCATTGACGTTGGGGTCCGAAGGTGCTGGAATGGAGACCACGCACGCAGAGAGAAAACGCAGAGTTGGTTGATCCCCCACCAGGTGGACTGCCGACATCAAGCGAGTCGCAGGAATGCCTATACCTATGTCCTGCAGTGGACGTCCATTGGCAGATGGGATGATGATGACGATGGTGATGATGATGATGATGATCTAACTCCTCATGGATGCTAAAAGTTTTAATAGCATAATATGTTGTTTACAGCAACATAGCGGTTTTTCGAACGAGCTGAGACATGTGGATGTACGCATCATAAATCATGATCTCTGCACGAGTCGCTATGCTGATCTCGCGACTCAGGAGCACTTTGAAACAGTACCTCCCGTGGGGCCTGGACACTTGTGCACCGGACTGCTGGACATCGGTGGTCAGGACGCTTGCAATGGCGATGACGGTGGCCCCGTCATACACAAACCAGATGTCTTAGTTGGACTTACAGGGTGGGCCATCAGTTGTGGTGACGCCTATTATCCACGAAAGAATACCAGGGTACCATCTTACTCTGATTGGATAGTTCAAAATACTCAGTAAATTTACTACAACTTCCTACTTGTTCAAGATAAAGGAATAAAGGAGATGACTGAAAAAGGTTCAATGTAGTTTTTCAATTAACCCGTGATTAAATATTACGTTATTTAAAACACATTTGCTCGTAAAGTTCATTCACATTCACATCAGTGTGCCTATGTGGGAGTTTTCAATATTTTAAAACATCACGTTGACGTAAACGCAAATTTATTTGGAATTGAAACAGTTGTGCCACGCGATGGCGCTGTTTCAATTCCTTAGAAAATCGCGGTTACGTTACGTGACAGTAACAATATCAAACTGCCACTAGGCCCTCAGTTCACCAATTTCATTATTGTAATGTATCTCATTACGCACATGTGCCGTAATGTAAAGTAAAATGCACATGTGACATAATGTAGTATAAAACCTTTATCATCCGTCTTAAAACGAACGGTACTTTTTTATTACACGCTTTATATTAGCTTCACTTGTAACTATGTGTGTAAGAAAATCTTGGAATGTTAATTTGACCCACTTCCCGGTCTTCGATTAGGATGAAATTTTGCACACGCTCTGAATTCTGATGATAACACACGACTAGCTAAGAAACGTCATTACAAATCCAATATGGCGGCCTCCCCAATCACTTTTAATGCGTGCTAAAAGCGTGTTTTTTAATTTTTCCAAAGTATTATTTTTATTAATATAGGTAAAGAGTTTTTATGCCAGAAAAATGCTGAACATTTTATGATTTTATGAACTTTGTGAGATAAAATATATTAAAAAAAACATTTTATTCTTTCATTTTAATAATTTTGACAGTAAATTTCAATCATATATCTGTATCAGAAACACAAAAATATTAATTTACTTTTTTAGTAATACTGGCTGTTTGTGGTGCATTTGCTATAAGCTATAAACTCCTTACATCCATTCTGTAAGAGGTCAATTTATAAAACACATTTTTTTCTTCAAGCATAGTAGATATATTATTTATAGCTTACTTTGAAAAAATACTATATTTTGTTAAAGAAATGTTGGAACCCTAAGTAAGCATAGCGACGATGTGATCGTATCTTTAAAATAATCTTGTAATACAAGTATTTAATCTACGTAAATATGCCCCCAAAATGATACCAAGTATATCTAAACAATATAAATTAATCCATCCGTACTACATCTATATCTATACTAATATTATAAAGAGGTAAAGTTTGTAAGTTTGTAAGTTTGTCACATTTTTTAAATGGGGTAATCTTCGGAACTACTGGTCCGATTTTAAAAATTCTTTCACCAGTAGAATGCTACATTATCGGGGAGTGCTATAGGCTATATTTTATATTGGTATCATATATATTAGCCGAGTTATCACAGTTTTTGTCATACAGGTCGGACTGAAAATCCTCTTAAACAGACTTATTCGCATGCGCTGCCTTAACTATTGTGTAAAATTGAAATTAATGTATGGAGACTTTATGTATCTTTAAAAGTTCTACAAAAAAGTCCGCGACACCATATATCTATCTTCTATATATTAGCAGATATAGTACCTTTTGTGTTTTAAAAATTATTAATTTTATATACTTAGGTTTACGTCATTATTTATACAACTAAACTTTAATCCTTATTAAAATAAATTATTTAATAATCACAAGGATATTATGGAGATAAGATTTGCCCTTTACAGTATGTTAATTACTTTAATAGTTTCGGAGATAATACAAAATTTCTAAAAGACGCAGAAATTCCGCTATATGACGCCCGGCGCTTTCATTTACGTAGTTCCCGTTCCCGTGTGAATATGGGGATCAAACATAGCCTATGACACTCGCAAATAACGTAGCTTTCTATTGGTAAAACAATTTTCCAAATCGGTCCACTAGATCCAGAGATTACCTCCTACAACCACACGAACTTTACCTCTTTATATTATTAGCATAGAAGTCTCTATTTCTCTTGGTCATACCACCACTCTCGAAGGACTGGACCGATTTTGCTAGGGGTAGGAGTAAGATAGAGAAGTTACAGGGTAGGGTAGGGTACGGGTAGGGAAGCGTAGGGGTAGGGTAGGTTTAGGGCCGGGTTTAGGGTAGTGGTAGGGTAGGGGTAGAGGTAGGGTAGTGGTAGGGTAGAGGTACGGGTAGGATAGAGAAGTGGTAGGGTAAGGGTAGGATAGGCGTGAGATACGAGGTATGGGGTACGGGTGGGATAGGGGTAGGAAAGGGATAGGGTACGGGGAGGGTAGGGGTAGGATGGGGGTAGGGTGTAGGTAAGGTATGGGTAGGTTTGGGGTAGGGTAGGGTTGGGGTAGTGGTAGGGTAGGGGTAGGATAGGGTAGGGGTAGTAGTAAAGTTGACATCGAAATTTACGCGGACGAAGTCGCGGGCGTCCGCTAGTAATAAATAAAATTGAAGTGTATATTTGTGATTTCTAAATAATTGTTTTTTATTATTAGTGAAAGTTAGTGAAGAATATTTAAAAAAAATATAAAAAATATTGATATAATAAAAAGGGCTCTTGCCACCATAAATATTACTGCGCTAATCGAGCCGTCAGGAATCAGTCGGGATGTTGGCAAGAGACCTGATGGATTGACGCTGGTTCCCTGGGAAATGGGGCGGGCCCTAATGTGGGACGCTACATGTGTCGACACATTAGCACCGTGTCATATCAGGGAGACAGAATCAAGACCGGGAGCCGCAGCAGAAAAAGCTGAAACCGGTAAGTGGCTCAAGTATGCCTCTCTGACAGATAGAGTTACATATTTGTACCTTTTGCCGTGGAGACCCTTGGGCCATGGAGTCGCAGTGGCAAAAAAATTTATCGAATAATTTCACCGCGGCTTTCTGCCTCGACTGGTGACAGAAGGGCTGGCTCATTTTTTGCGCAAAGGATCAGCCTGGCTGTCCAGCGCGGAAATGCAGCCAGTATTCTTGCCACCATTCCACGTGGGCATGATTTGTATAGTTATTAGGATAAGTTAGCTTAAGTTCCATATTGTATTCTTTCTCAATAAAAAAAAAAAAAACTGATTACTACGGACGGACGGACGCTCGCGACTTCATCCGCGTAAAAATCGATGTACACTTTTAACTACATCGCACTCTTCGCGCGAACTTCGCGTGGATGAGCTGGCAACATTTTTTTGCGCTCGCTTCGAGCGAGGGTCCAATATTCAGTAAAATCCCTAATTCGGAGCAAGTTCAACCTTACAGATTGAGTTTAAGGTTGAATTTGCAAATACGACTACTTAAATTGAGTGCCAAGAAGTTATCTTTGGCACTCATTGAGTGGGGACGTTTTTTGGTTGCTGATTGTGCATCCACTATTTAATAGGAGATCGATGGTTTTATCCTACTAATATTTAAAAGCGAATGTTTGTATAGATGTTTGGATTTTTGTTACTCTTTAATGCCGCAACTACTGAACCTATATGGCTGAAATTTGAAATGGAAATCGATTTTACTCTGGATTAACACATACGGTACTTCTGATCCCGGAAAAATTCATGGTTCCCGAGGGATACGTGAAAAACTGAATTTCATGCGGACCGTTTGTATAAAATAAAATGAATCTATTCTAATATATAAAGCTGAAGAGTTTGTATGTCTGTTTGTTTGGTCGTTCGTTCTTTTGTTTGTTTATACAGTCGGCCAAAGTTACTTTTAAAGCCGCGCGTACCTACCAATTAAAAATTTAAACAATCTGTACTTCTAATTCTATACTTATCTATAATCTATAATCTATAATCTATAATTACAATATAACTGGTCGAATTCTATACATTTATACGCTATTTCAGATTTTACTTATACCAATTGTAACAACAAACGTTAGCGTGGCGTAAAGTACGCCAGCGCCATCTAGAATTATAATAAGTATACTTATAATACGAATTCTACATTTTGTACATTCTGTACATTGAAGATATTTTGAAAATATTTGTTGGGGGGCATTATATAATTGATACTGAAGCTAAAAATATTTTTTTTCGATTTTTTGTCTATCTGTCTGTCTGTCTGTTCGTGTTTTTTTGTTATTCGGGAATCACGCTGAAACTACTGAATGAATTCAAATGAAACTTGGCACGATTTAAGACCATAATTCGACTGAACCGATTTTTAACGTTATTTGTGTGTGTCATTGGGTAGATACCTATATCATTTGTTCCCGTATTTGGGAACGGGAACTACGCGGGTGAAACCGCGGAGCGTTGGCTAGTCCAATATAAATATCAAAGAATTTCTATAAATATAATAAATAATAATATAAATGTCAAGGAATTTCACGTGGATGAAATTGATAAACTTAATTTTCGGTGCTGTTATGCAGATTAAGCATTTAAGATTAAAAGTATTATTGATAAAAAATAACAAAAACTATAAAAGCTAAGAATATCTCCAAAAGACTATTCGTATAGTTATCGTTAGTTGTTACAACATGCGTTTACTCGTTCTTTTGGCGCTTATTGGTGCGGCCTGCGGTAAGTTTACGTATAACGCCAACCACACACGATCAAGTATCAAAAAATATCGAAAATTTTTGTTTCTATTCCAATTAATATCTGTTTTTTGCCGGTCTTGCGTACCTACCTATATTTATAACAATTTACATATCTAATGATAAGGTGTCCCATACAGCCTCACAAACTTACAAATTATGTTAGTAGGTACAGACAGACGCCCCACGGTTTCACTCGCGTAGTGCCCGTTCCCGTGGGAATTCGGCGATAAGATATAGTCTTTGACAGACACAATTATCGTGGCTTACTACGGTAAAAGTATTTTCAAAATCGGTTGAGTAGATCCAGAGATTACCCCCTACAATACCACAAACTCTATAAAATATTAGCATAGAAGCATAGACTAGCCGGTTGAGTATGGTCATATATTACCCCCCTACAACCTGACAATCATTAACCATTTTTCAACGATGTTTTATACTATAGACATGTTACCTGCCTACAAAATCACCGTAAGAATAATCCGAATTTAGCTACTAAACTGAGCGCACATATTAACAATTTTGTTTTTACTTAGGTGTACCTAAGTATAAATATGTATATATCTATATTTTTTACACTTCATTAAAAAAAAATAATATTCCTGATGTAAATATTGCCTACAATGTCAAACAACTCGACACTGTAGACATTATTTAGGTATTAGTTGTTTAATAAGCGAAATTAAGATAATAGGGATGATGACAGTTTTTTAAATTGTATATAAATTAAGAGTATATTAATAGAAAAGCAATTTTGTAAAAGTAACAGGGTATTTGCGATCATTACTTTCGGAGCTACAGGGATTTAAAGAGTCATATTTGCGGGTCCCTGAAAAGCGCTCCATACAAAATGGCACGATTTAATGACGTCGATGGCTCGCTGATCGTTAGGTTTGTATGGGCGTTCAAACAAAATTACTAATATCTTTGTTGTTTGTGCGTTTATGTTTATAGTTCATGTATGGAAAAATGTCACAATGTAAGGAAGCTAAAACTGTATGAATTTTCATCTAATTTCGATAAAAGATTTTTAATAGATTTTGAAATTTTATTATTTCATTTAATTTTCAAATATCCAGACAATCGTTGCTTTTTATGTATAAATTAGTTAACATTTACCTTATTTACCTGAATGTATCATAAAAATCAATATATTCAAACCTAGTCATCATCCCCATTATGCACATTGATTGTTTGCCTCAGTTTTGATGCGCTAGTGCCTTATATCTAGTATAAAAAGTCGTTGCCAATTTTAAAGATTGTAATATCAAAACATCATGTAAATATTTAATGTGGATAATCCTAACAGCAAAGCCGCAGCAAAATGGGCGCATCGAAGGTGGATCCATCACTGACATCAGAACTTACCCATTCATAGCCAGCTTACGATACCTGTTTAGACAGGATTACTGGCACGGCTGTGGTGGAGTTCTCGTCACAAACACAGCTGTGCTGTCTACTGTTTCTTGTGTGTATGTATACATTCAGTTTATTTAACCATTCGCTGCCCGCGAGTATTTTAACGAAAAACCCGTCTGCGTTGAAGAAGCCGACAGTCAGGGAATGCGGTTTTAATCTACCGTTGTGAGCCATTTAAAAAATCTTTATATTCCTCTATCGCGCGAAGCATGATACTGTGCTCGCCTATTGCCCTTAGTTTACTTTATATTTTTTTACATGTCACGTAACGGATACGATGGGCGACCAGTCGTCCATTTAGGAGTCAAATGGTTAAGGAAATATGGGGGTTTATTTATTAGAGCCGTGGATAAGACCTCTGCGTCCGATTCCGGAGGGTGTGGGCTTGAATCCGGTCAAAAACATCGTGAGGAAACCTGCATACGCATGAGAATTTTCTTAATTCTCTGCGTGTGTGAAGTCTGCCAATCCGCATTGGGCCAGCGTGGTGGATTATTGGCCTAACCCGTCTCATTCAACAGTGAGCCTAATATGGGTTGATGAATAATAAAAGGAGTTTATTTATTTTGAAGTTTATATGACAATGACTATACGTACCTACTAGGTGCGATTATGACTTATAGGCAACTTATAAAATCTAATATTAGGAATATTAGTACGGAGCAGTTCTTAATTACTCAGGTCTGACCATGGAAGACTATTGCTATTACGAATAATAGAGGACCGGAACTTCGTTCGTTGATAGCGTTTCCGTAGTCATTACATATTCTGATAGATTTTAGATAACCATGAAAATGAAAATAATTGCCTTAGTCATAGCTGACTGTAGTCAATTGTTTTTCTCCAGGTAGTTTACAATAAAAAAACAGATTTTCAATCAGGAATCACACTTAACACAATGTGTTATGTGTACTGGTATGCGTGTTATTATGCCATAAATACACGCTTATCAGTAACTCACCAACTATTTTATTATAACACCTATTATTATCACTGCATTCACAGTACGCACACATGAATACTCGTAGTACCTATAAATAGATACTTTTGTATACTTATTTTCCACAGTATATCTGGTTACCTAATTTTTTTTTCTTTTTCTTACAGTAGACAACCTGTTCCACACGAATGGCAGGCCCGGTTAGGATCTGACATGCTAATGACCGGCGGTATCTCGATCTATGTCCGTGAATTTATCCCGCACAGTAACTTTAACGCCAGATTGCTCAGAGACGACATCCAAGTCATCAAGCTAAGAAGCGCCGCGCCGCTTTCTAACACCATCAATATCGCCCGGATCGCAGGACCTAATTATGCACTCCCTGATGGCCTGCGGGTCTACACTGCTGGATGGGGTATCACTGCAGTATGTATCATGCACTTCTTTTATAATAAACATACTAACTACTGACCACGCTGGGCATGCGGGTTGGTTGGATTTTTCGCGTCGGTGTCGCTGCTGCCTGACACCAGCCTGTGCTTTTTAATAACAATTAAAGGCTCAGTAACACAACGGGCGAAGGAAGCATGCTTGGAGTGTCTCTGTGTGATCGTCTCAACGAGTCGTGAAGCTAAAGTGGCTATGGGAGGGGCTCATAGTTCAAAGGTGGACGTTGGGGTCCCAAGATGCTGGAATTAGATCTTGCACGCAGAATAAAAACGCAGTGTTGGTCGACCCCCACCAGGTGAACTGCCGATATCAAGCTAGTCTCAGGGGGGCTGGATGCTGGCGGCTCAGGATCGTGATATTTGGAAGTCCCTACAAAAGGACTATGTCCTGCAATAGACGTCCATCGGCTGATATGATGATGATGCTGATGATACAAATACTAGTGTTTGACCTGACGTGTTATTATTATTATTATTATAGCTTTATTTCCACTTTACAGTTTTACAATACATAATATGTTAACAATAAATTAAAAGTAATTCTGTTATTTTGTTATGTGGCTCCCTATGGGTAAAAGCCTCCTCCATCATTTTCCATTTTTCCCTATCTTTGGCCATATGCATCCAGTTTTTTCCTGCTGTTTTTATTATGTCATCGACCCATCTCTTTTTCTGTCTTCCTACATTTCTTTTGCCAATTGGGCCCTGCCATTTAGTTGTTTGGTAAGTCCATCTCTTATCTTTATATCTGGACAAGAGTCCAGCCCAGTTCCATTTTTGTTTTAAACTAAAAAGAAGCGCATCTGTTAATTTAGTTTTCATTCGGATGTCTACGTTTCTTGTTTTTTGTATTCTCCTCAATTTCAGTATGCTGCGTTCCATAGCATGTTGACATGATGATATTTTGTTTTTTACTTTTTCTGTCTAGATCCATGTCTGACTAGCATAAGTTACCTGACGTGTAATGGATGCAAAATATTTTAATAACATAATATATTGTTTATAGCCATTTAGCGGTTTATCGTATGAGCTGAGACACGTGGATGTCCGCGTTATAAATCATGCTCTCTGCACGAGTCGCTATGCTGATCTCGCGACTCAGGAACATTTCGAACTAATACCTCCCGTGGGGCCTGGACACTTGTGCACCGGACTGCTGGACATCGGTGGTCAGGACGCTTGTCATGGGGATGGGGGCGGTCCCGTCATACACAAACCAGATGTCTTAGTTGGACTTACAGGGTGGGCCTTCGATTGTGGTGATGCCTATTATCCACGAGTTAATACAAGGGTACCATCTTACTCTAATTGGATAGTTCAAAATACTCAGTAAATTAACTCAAGATAAAGGAATAAAGGAAATTACTAAATATAGGAATAAAGGATTACTGACAAAGGTTCAATGTAGATTTTCAACTAACCCGAGATTAAATATTACGTTATTTTTAAGGTTTTGTTGTCTCGAGTACGAAATAAAGATAAAGATAAAATTAGTTATATATAGGTGTTTTTTAAGCATGATATTCTTATTAATTAATCCTTTTCAAATTAGGCAAAATATTTGTCACTTTCTTTTAACGCATAGGTAAGGCGTAAATTGTTTAGAGGCGTAAAAAACGACTTTTGCTTGTTTATATGCCCGAGCAAAATTAACTTTTCGAATCAAATCATAATATATTTACAGTCAGATCTTATTAAACACACACTACACTCTTATAGATTTTAGAGAAAATTGGATTTTTCTCTAAAATCTATAAGAGTGTAGTGTGTGTAAACAAATAATGATGCTTTTACGTCAATATTATCTCAGTTTATACAATATATGTCAAAGATAATACGTGCAAATAATACAAATATAATAAATACTATGTTGTTTTCCGAGCAAGTAAGAAAAATTACTTTTTCACTACTCTTGCTCAAAAACATTGTCATATTACCACTCCACAGCGGGGCTAACCAAGCATTTCAGCCTCTAGGGGCTAAAGTAACTTTGTTTTTTAATTTTTGTCTGTTACAAGTACTAGCTTACATTATAACGAAGGAGGTTTTATTCGTAAATAGAATCATCATAAGTAAGGCCCTTCTTCTTCTTCTTTTGTATATATTATCAATATTTATTATATGGCTCCGTGCGTCGATTGAGCCAGAGGTCCTGATTGTTTGATAAAAATAAAACTTGAAATTAGAATAAAATGCAGCGTTTTTGTCTGTGGAATGCGGTATTTTTTTTTTCATTTGATTTTTATTGAGTTGCGAATTTAAAGAGCGAGATTTGAAGACAAGGTTGTACGGTGTAACACCTTTGCCTTTTCTTCGTGGGAAAAAAATATATTAGTAAAGAAAAATAAAATTTAAGAGCGAGAATTTAAAAACAATTTGCTGTGAATAATCCATACTTGATTTTTTTAAGAAATTCATTGTGAATTTTTGACCGTAATTTACATATTTCGCAACATTAATTGTTATGTCTTCATCTATTGAGAATGATGACCCTAATTTTAAGATGGAAAAAAACGAACCTACAAATACCTACGAAAAAATTTATAAGTGGAAAAAAGAACAACGAGTTGATTCACTTACGGAAGAAGTTTTTTAAACTAATAACTCCTACGTTTACCTCACATACTCATTATTTATCATCACAGCAGTCGGAAATCAAGTTACCGGGTAAAAGCTCTTAACATTATCTAAGTTCGTACATTTAACTTTTAATTAAAATAAAACATTGAATTACCGTAAGTAATTTATTTATTTTCTCGCAATCGTAGTGAAAAATATAGTGTAACACGCAGGGCTAAACCCATTATAAACTTCGTTTCTATTTAGCGGTTTAAAAATACCTCGTGTATAATGGGTCGTTTTAGCCCCTTGTATAACAATCTACTATTCTTTTACATACTGCCAATATACGTATCTCGCTTACCTTATCAACCTATTTATTATATTTTATAAAATCCATTATTATCGTTAAACAAGGTTTTTACTTTATCATGAATCCTTATCTTATTCCTATCGATTATAAATTATAAAAATATGATCGTTTTATAAGCCGAGTATAAGTACTTATCTACCTACCTACACTATTATCTATATGTATGTATAATTCTATACGTTAAAGGTATAAACCGAGCTACTTTTTTCGCCTTCAACCGAAATCCCACAATAATACACAATAGGGATGATGACAGTTTTTTTAATTGTATATAAATTAAGAGTATGCTAATAGTAAAGCAATTTTCTAAAAATAACAGGATATTTGCGTTCATTACTTTCGGAGTTAGAGGGATTTAAAGAGTCAGATTTGCGGCGCTGCCGCGGATCCCTGAAAAACGCTCCATACAAAATGACACGAACTAGTGACGTCGTTGGCTCGCTGATCGTTAGATTTGTATGGGCGTTTAAACAAAATCACTAATATCTTTGTTATTTGTGCGTTTATGTTTGTAGTTAATTTATTGAAAAATGTCACATTTAATGTAAGAAAGCTAAAACTGTATGAATTTTTATCTAATTACGATAAAAAAAATTTGATAGATATTGAATTTTTATAATCTTATTTATTTTGCAAATATCCAAACATTCTTTGCTTTTTTTGTATAAATTAGTTAACATTGACCTTATTTACCTGAATGTATCATAAAAATCAATTTATTCAAACCAAGTCATCATCCTCATTGTAACAAACTTTCAGAAATAGATTATATTAAAACATCCTGTATTTGCAAACACCTACCTGCCTCCTCGCCGCGGTCACGTCGGCAGCCTGTCGATGCCTATTTCTTTTAATTTTTTTTTTTATTTGAGGTATCCGTATCCGTAATCCGTACTAGATCTGTGTCGATTGTGATTGATCGAATCTTTGACACCCGTCCAGTACTTGCGCGTGAACGCCGGCCGCCAGCTCACGACACTAAATTGAGCTTAATTTTCATTTCATGAGTGTAACAATTATCTGGATCGAATATTAATAATGTAATTAATTCGTAAGTACAATAACTGCCAGTTCCAAATCTGTAGTTGTCTCTTTCATTTGTACAGAGGCAGACACAGGTAATATCACACTTTGTGGTGTTTGTCGTGTAATATAATGTCGAAGGTTATAAATCGCTCAGTCAATCAAACAACAGCACTTGACAGAATAGCAACCCAAAAACCCAATCGGGTCGAGATTTTGACGGCCTCCGTGGCGCGGTGGTGTGCGCGGTGGATTTACAATACGGAGGTCCTAGGTTCGATCCCTGGTTGGGCCGTTTGAGATTTTCTTAAATGGTCCAGGTCTAGCTGGTGGGAGACTTCCCTACGCATCTGCGTAGATTCACTATACATCATCACTTACCATCAGGTGAACAATAATAAATGGGTTCCGATTCATGTCCTACGGGTGTTCATTTCAAGACTCAAGTACCTGCATACTTTAAGTCGCGTCGCAACGATACGAAAACATGAAAGACCCGTGACCCAAATGATCTAATGATTAAGACCAAACTCATGCGTTAGAAGAAACGATTGAAAGACACAGGTCTAACATGTACCTATTGTCGGCTTTGATAATGCCGCTTGTAAAACGCAAAAGTCTCTAGGGTTTTTGCGGTTTACGAGTGGCATTATCAAAGCCGACTATGGCTGTTGATATTTTTTAAAATATCGGCTTCTCGATATATCGATTATTTTAAAAATATCAATATGGGATTTTGATATATTAAAAAAAAAATTCAATATATCGATATTTTTCTCAATTTTTCGGCTAACTTAAAACTTTAAACAATTAAGTATTTATTAAACTTCACTTTTTTATGTAACTAGATTGATAAGTAAATTATTACGATTAAACACGTGATTTTCTGCTGCACTACAAAAAAACAGTATTTTTTTCTTTATCTCTCTTTTCAACTCGAAGGTGACTGACATAGTGATCTATCAACGTTACAGCCCAAACCACTGGACAGATCGGGCTGAAATTTGGCATGCAGGTAGTTGTTATGACGTAGGTAGGACTTTGATTCTACCCCTAAGGGGATAAAATAGGGGATGAAAGTTTGTATGAAACTTTGTAAATTTTGCAGCGATTTGGATAAAATTCGGAATTAAAATAGATTTTACTCTGGATTAACACATAGGCTACTTTTATCCCGGAAAAATCCATGATTCCCGCGGGATTTGTGAATAACTTAATTACACGCGGACGAAGTCGCGGGCGTCTGCTAGTATGATTATATACAGTTCAAATATTCAAGAAGTACCTACTAAAAATAAAGCTTGAAAACTAATAAATGAATGAGTATGTTATTTAGTATCTACATAGTCACTCGTCGATTGCAGAATTGACGATGGTTGTTTATGTTCATTTTAATAGGTTGATATAAAGACCAAAATAGTGAATAAGCCAGCGGATCGTTTATTACAGTTTATAATTCTGAAATGATCAGGTGCTAAACGAACAATTTGCGGAGGACGTGCCCTAACGGGGCGGTGCTGGGAGGCCATAAATCTTCAATTTGGCCCACTTATCGTGGCACGAGTAGCTTTAGAACTTTTTGTGCGTTTGTTCTTCACCCGTTTTTATACCGGATAGCGGACCTTATCAAATGGGACAACGCGAAGAAAAAGAAGAAGTACAATACGTGCTTCACTGAATGAATATGGGTGGGTACTTTTGTCACCAAAATCCTACTAATTGTTTGTATGGATGTTTGTTACTCTTTAACGCCGCAACTACTGAACCGATTTGGCTGAAATTTGGCATGGAAATAGATTTTACTCTGGAGCGTCGTCTGCCATGATTGTTCGTAGCGCACATATTCGAAACGGTCGCTCTGTTCTTGTGGCAATAATCTTCGTTTTGCCTTCGATAAAACCACGTATTACGTGTGTGTGAAGAAAAGCTCAGGAATTTCCCGACTCAGGATTCGAACCCAGGACCTCGTGATCCGTGTGCAGTTAAAGATATATTCATGTCAAAATATAATTCAACCATTTATAAGACTTTATTCTGCAAGAAGAAATAAAATATTATGAAACGTTATGCGACCGAAATTATTTAGGACTATGTTTTAGGACGCCCTAAAGCAAGCAGTAAATTTGGTGTCGTTCTCGTGTTCGGAGTTAATGGCTGTACGCTCCTTGAATTTCAGATGTTTACTCGTAGATGTTGCCTTGACCTTTGTTTTCCTTTTGTCTTTAACAACATACCTATGAATATTATTTGAACGGGTACATACCACGATAAAACGACGAGATTTTTAATGTCGATATTTAGTTGCTTGGATCGTGGTCAAGACAGGACCAAAGTTTGCGAGATGAGAAGTGTTTTTTTTTGTTTTTATTCTTGACAAGTTAGCCCTTGACTACAATCTCACCTGATGGTAAGTGATGATGCAGCCTAAGATGGAAGCGGGCTAACTTGTTAGGAGGAGGTTAAAATCCACACTCCTTTCGGTTTCTACACGACATCGTACCGGAACGCTAAATCGCTTGGCGGTACGTCTTTGCCGGTAGGGTGGTAACTAGCCACAGTCGAAGCCTGCCACCAGCCAGACCTGGACCAATTAAGAAAATCTCAATCTGCCCAGCTGGGAATCGAACCCAGGATCTCCGTTTTGTAAATCCACCGCGCATACCACTGCGCCACGGAGGCCGTCAAAAGTTGACAGCAGTTGCTGTTAGGGGCAGAATCGATCTACCCTCTTTCTTGTTCTTTTTTCTCTTTTTTCAACGACCTCGCTTTTGTTATTAGGTTTTTCGCGGCGCCCTCTTGGTTTGCTGGCTAGTTTGAAACCATTTTTCTTCAACTGTCAACTTCGCATCTCGCAACTTCAGTCCCGTCGTGACCACGATCCATGCAACTGGGTCGAAATATCGACATTAAAAATCCCGTCATTTTAACGTGGTATGTACCCGTTTAAATAATACTCGTAATGAACAACCACGAAATAAGTTTAAAATTATTAACTTATGGTCTAAGAACTTTCATCATCATTGTCATCAGCCTTTTTAACGTCCTGTAGAGGTATTCTGTAAGGATGTTTTGTATAACTCGCAAGTGAGTTTCGAATTAACCTCTATCTCTCTCTGTCTAACACGATATCGACAAGATATTGCAACTGTGCACTCCGCACTTCTCTTTTTTTTTTTTTTCTTTTTCGGGCTAACTTGTTAGGAGGAGGATGAAAATCCACACCCCTTTCGGTTTCTACACGGCATCGTACCGGAACGCTAAATCGCTTGGCGGTACGTCTTTGCCGGTAGGGTGGTAACTAGCCACGGCCAAAGCCGTGGCTAGTTACCACTCTACCAGACCTGGACAAATTAAGAAAATCTCAATCTGCCCAGCCGGGGATCGAACCCAGGACCTCCGTGTTGTAAATCCACCGCGCATACCACTGCGCCACGGAGGCCGTCATAGGGGTCGTCACTAGTAAGCTACGTCATGATATAGAGAAATAAGTTTGGCTAGCTCATAACATAAGGATGCGATATAAGGGATGCAATTTAAGATCTATTTACAAGAGAAATATTTATTCCGAAAATATTCATTTTAGAACACGAGTTCGTTAGACATTTTTAGTTGATTTTCCTTAAAGAATATAACCCTAGAGGTATGGGGAATACTCCCGAGGACTCTGTATAACACAGGTATTAACTTAATATTATAAATGCGAAAGTAACTGTCTGTCTGTCTGTTACCTTTTCAAGGCCACACGGCTGAACCGATTTAGATGAATTTTGGTATGATCGTAAATGGGACCTTGGAGCAAAACATAGGATCCTTCTTGACCCTAAAATCAAAATAGAAAGGGCTGAAATAGGGGTTGAAAGGTTGTATGGAAAGTCCTTCATTTAAAGAGTTACAGTTTTAAAAATTTGTTAACGAATAATAAAAAAGATACGAAATATAATGTGATTCAAGAATTTTTAAAATTCAACATCTAAAGTGGTGAAATAGGGGTTGAAAGTTTACATTGATTTCCACGCGGACGAAGTCGCGGGCGTCCGCTAGCTAGCTTTTGACGGCCTCCGTGGCGCAGTGGTAGGCGCGGTGGATATACAAGTCGAAGGTCCTGGGTTCGATCCCCAGCTGGGCAGATTGAGATTTTCTTAATTTGTCCAGGTCTGGCTGGTGGGAGGCTTCGGCCGTGGCTAGTTACCACCCTACCGGCAAAGACGTACCGCCAAGCGATTTAGCGTTCCAGTACGATGCCGTGTAGAAACCGAAAGGGGTGTGGATTTTCATCCTCCTTCTAACAAGTTAGCCCGCTTCCATCTTAGACTGCATCATCACTTACCTCAGGTGAGATTGTAGTCAAGGGCTAACTTGTAAAGAATAAAAAAAAAATAACTAGTATATAAAGTTAATACCTGTACGTGGAAGTATATCTCCACTCGATATTTCATTTCAATGAAGCGCAGAGTTCAAGGCCAGATAAGTTCGGATCAGAAGCGAGGTGCGGTCCGCCCTGCCCTAATCCGGGAAAACGTTCCGGTTTATTGCACCACACGTTTCGTTACCTATAGGTATTACCTACAGGTACACTTATGGCTAAGTACTTAGACTGAAAGGCTACCTAATGGCACATTACTACATTTTGCCTTTTTGCTTCAATATCGTAATATCTGGATTTTTTTTTTATAAGTTAATCCTTGACTACAATCTCACCTGATGGTAAGTAATGATGCAGTCTAAGATGGAAGCGAGCTAACTTGTTAAGAGGACGATGAAAATCCACACCCCTTTTGGTTTCTACACGGCATCGTACCGGAACGCTGATGAAAAGTATACTGTAACCTGCCCTGGAGTACGAAGGATTGTACAATGTTTTGTTAAAATCCGTCGAGTAGTTTTTGTTTCTATAACGAACATACAGACAGACAAAAATTTTACTGAGTGCATTTTTGGCATCAGTATCGATCACTAATCACCTTATTACACTTTATTTTGGAAAATGTTGAACTACTATTTATAGGTTTAATTTATAGGCACCGCCTTCTAACCGCCCAATTAAATAGCAGATGTAATTTTTCGCTTTAATAGCGTTTTTTCTGAAAACAATGTTTCAGTAAAACATTCTACCTATTTGAAAGTGCATCCTTTCTAATAAAATAAATTGTTTTATTAAATTGGTTCAGTTATGAGGTCAATTCTCCATTTTTTGAAGTCAGCTAAAAATAATAAAAGATTAATGACATGTTTTTTAATTTGATAATTTGTAAGTCGTACCTAACGAGCGATTCACGTGTCTCCGTTAACAATACCAATTTGAAGTTGGTGATCATTATCTCGAGATATCTTTTACCCATATTGCTAATATTTACAATGTCCATCGTTATTATCAACCTATTTTCTTCATGGATTATTTGAGACTAGCGGACGCCCGCAACTTCGTCCGCGTGAAATCCTACTACTACCCTACCCTACCACGCGACGGAAGCTTAAAAAATTGAGTAAGTTCTCCCGTTTTCTCAACATTTTTCTTCACTGCTCTACTCCTTTTGATCGTAGCGTGATGAAAAGTCTACTATAACCTGCCCAGGAGTATGAAGAATAATTGTACCAAGTTTCGTTAAAATTCGTCAAGTAGTTTTTGTTTCTATATCGAACATACGGACAGACAGACAGAAAGACAGACAGACAGACAGACAAAAATTTTACTGATTGCATTTTTAGCATGAGTATCGATCACTAATCAGCCCCTTATAGTTATTTTGGAAATATATTTCATGTACCGATTTGACCTCTTTACAGATTTATTATAAGTATTGATAGGCGGGGAGAATAGCTTGAACAGTGAAGGTGAGTGTCGGCATGTCCAAAAGGATAATTTTAAACTTGCACCAAGAGTTACAAGCCTCTGGAACTGCTCTGGGAATTCTCTGCTTTTTTTTTAAATCCAAGTCTGACTTTCCTTAAACTACAACCATTGGTCATAAGACCGGGGTTCCGCTCGAAGCTTTTCGCACTGCCACACTGGACCCGGCAACCGCACTGTCATCATCATCATCATTATCCACCCATATTTGGCTCACTGCTGAGCTCGAGTCTCCTATCACGATTAGGCCTAACCCCTGTTAGGCCAATAGTCCACCACGCTGGCCCAATGCGGATTGGCAGACTTCACACACGCAGAGAATTGAGAAAATTCTCTGGTATGCAGGTTTCCTCACGATGTTTTTCCTTCACCGTTTGAGACACGTGATATTTAATTTCTGAAATGCACATAACTGAAAAGTTGGAGGTGCATGACCTCCGGAATCAGAGGCAGAGGTCATATCCATTAGGCTATCACAGCTCCGCAGTAACCGCACTGTAAATCTCTCATCAAATGTGAATTGTAACATATTTCGTCTCAGGGCAACAACTCAAGGCCTCACTTATTATAGAAGATGTGATATGGAGTTTAAACCCACCACGCTGGCAGCAGCGTGCGTAATGCAGGCGTAAGTTCGTGTAGTTCTGCGTGAATTGCGTACTTCAAGTTTACTCGCGGGACATAGCTTTGAGGGATTAGAATAATTAGCTTGTTGAACCCATAGCAATATAGCAATAGAGATTATATTATTTCTTTTTCTTTATGTACATATAAATAAAATTGAAGTCTCTGTTTGTGGTTTCAGCATATATTATGTTTTTTCAAGTGATTTGCTGATTGTTCCGACTATATCTTTAGAACGGCTGGACCGATTTTAACGGAACCTTCAGTGAAAGATGGAGGTGAATATTGAGAAACTTTTTATTTCGAAAAACTACATGGTTCCCGCGGGATTTGTGAAATCTGTATTTTACGTGGAAGTAGTTGCGGGCGTCAGATAGTTATGAAATTTATTTAAAATTTGTGTTCACCCTAATTAATTAATTAAAAAGTTTACACTTTTACAATTTTTGACGTAGTTAGCAATTAGAAACCCACCCAAATTGGTGCGAGAAAAAGAAATCTAATCTAGAATCTAGATTTAAGAAGAAGATACAGAAGAGTAAAATGTAGAGATTATTGGAGGGTATTATCGAACAACAGTTTTAATTTAAAACTTTCTATGTGACCTTTCGATCTTTATTAGATTCCTTATCTTATTTTATCTGTAAAGGAAACTAGTTTTCTTCAAATAGAAAGTTAAATGAACCGAAGGATTCAGACGAGTTTTTAAAAGTATCTGTAGAACAGAATTTTAAATGATAGAATCTTGAGAGTATCTAAATAAGCTTTCGTTCACTATAATAGGATACCTGCCCTAAAAAAGAAAAATAAAATCTTTTTAACAAAAATGTTGAACTGACTTCAAAGTCACAAACTTAAACTGAAAATCGAAAAATAACATTGTATTGTGCTACCCTTCTGATCACTTTGAAGGCGGTGCCAACACAGTGATGCATTTAACATAATATAATAAATATAAATTTTTATAAATATACTTAAACAATACACATCACTATTTAGCCCCAAAGTAAGCATACAGAGTAGCTTGTGTTATGGGTGCTAAGATAGTTGATATTATAATATTCATATACATTTATATACTACATATAAATACTTATATAATGTATAAATACACACAGACACTGGAAAACACCCATGCTCATCACAAAAGCCGATTAGATCATATTTTTTTAGGATTTAAAGACAGTTCTTTCAGAAACGGCTCGGGTCTCCGTGTCCCGTCTCCTATAAGGAAAGGAGGAGGTCTGGCCCTATTATATATTTATAACTCAAGAACGGCTGGATCGATTTGGCTGAAAATTGGCGGAGAGGTAGCTTAGAACCAGGAGACGGTCATAGGATACTTAGGGTAGGGGTAGGGTTTTACGCGGACGAAGTCGCAGGCGTCCGCATTTTTTTTCTTTCTTTACAAGTTATGAAATCGGGCTAACTTGTTAGGAGGGTGAAAATCCAAACCCCTTTCGGTTTCTACACGATATCGTACCGGAACGCTAAATCGCTTGGCGGTACATCTTTGCCGGTAGAATGGTAACTAGCCACGAAGCCTCCCACCAACCTGGACCAATTAAGAAAACCTTAATCTACTACTTACTTACTTACTAAAAGCGTAGTTTTACATTTTACTGAAAATTGCAAGCACTGTTTGTCATTAGGTACTCCCTTACAAAGGATATTATCAGTGGTACAAACGAGCTACTACACGGAAACCTATTTCTTTGATGTTCTTAATGATAGCAATTCCCTGGAAATGCGTTTTTATACAAAATCTTCCTACTATGTCAAATTTATGTATTACTTCCATTGCATTTCGTGAATGTCAAGATTTTCCAATGTTATACAAAAACATCAATGTATATCGATTTATGGAAAACTGTCCTGAAACTGATTCTACGGATTCGTCTGTGGTACGCGCATAAATTCAATTCATCCCGTATCTATGTACCATCCAACCAGCTGAAAGCGAAAACGGGACCGAGATACGTATCCTTCAAATATTTCGATTTTCGTACGAGGAAAAACGAACTGCAGTTATATAGCAATAGGGTTTAATTTCCATCGTCAGAAAATGGACATAATATGTTAAGCTTACAGACGAGTCGGGTGTCCTTTTCACCCCTCTTCTTCAGGGTAAGTAATCAGTCGCGAACAAACCGTCCCGAGCGCCGCTCGCTTCACTCCATTTAAAAAAAATATTTTACATATAAAATACTTGTAAAATTTAATAATAAAATATATATTTTATACGCTCTATTATTATTTTAGAAGGCGTAAAAAAATATTTTTTAATAATAAAAAAAAAGTGTAATTTGTACGTCCCAAGAGTCTGCTTCGAGTCGTAATATATTCACTATAGGAATTTATCATTATTTAATATAAAAATAATATATTCGTAACTTTTCGTAAGTGTCCGAACTGGGAGTATCAATTTCTCTAGTGTCTGTAACGAAAGAAAAATAAATATGAAGGCGTCATCATTTTCCCTGCGTGTTATGCGAAGGGTAAGTCTAGTAGTTTGTTTAATATTATTAATATTAATATTTACAATATACGATATTAATATATTGAATATTTGTGTTATTGTTCTTGGTGTAACAGGTAGCGTTTGCCCGCAAGCCTGCCGCTCCACAGGTTGGTCGGCGAATTCTTTTAAACATATCGATACTAAGTCGACCACACCCTTAAATATAATATATATATTTTTTTATATATGTTCTTTCTTCTTCAACAATTTTGAATATTGCAATTATGTATAATATATATTCCGTAGTGATAAAAGATTTAAATCTATTTGACATATTTGATTTGTATTAATATTTGTTTGATAATTAGAAAATAAAACGATTGAGTTTATCAGTTTATTAATTATTATTTATCTTTTAATAAATAATCTTTTCTTGTTATTTTTTACATTTAATTTTATTATATTTGTTTGTTATCTAATACCAACTTTCGCGTTATCTATTTTGTAGTCCTATTGTAATTATTATCAATATATACTTAATAAGCTCTTACCGTTATAGTATTTTTAAGATATCTTTGAATTAAAATAAATATTTTTAATTTTATACCTACTCGTACTTACAGACGTCTTGAAAATTACAATGTTAGAAGAATTTTTGACATTTCTAAAATTTCACGCAAATTAACCAGTTTTTTTGAGTTCTTATCCTTTTCGTTGGTGAAGTAATTTACCTATAGAACATTATATTTAATTGTAATGTTCTGTGATTCTCGTCATTAAGGAATACGTTACTTTATTAAGGAGTATCCGTCGCCCCGCGGTTTCTGTGAGAATACGAAGATAAGACAGTCTATGAAACTCACAAATACCGTGGCTTTCTAGTGGTAAAAGTATTTCCAAAATCGGTTCAGAAGATCCAGAGATACCCTACAAAAAAGCTTTTCTATTCAATCCTTTACGAATGTCATATTTAAGTGACTATTGCCATATAAAATTCATCATCATTATCATTATCAGCCGATGGACGTCCACCGCTGGACATAGGCCTTTTGCATGCATTTCAAAAACACGCTTTTAGCACTAAAAATTACAAATATTGGATTTAAGTCACGTGACTATTTTTTGTTTTCCTGACAGCAAACCCTTTCAATTGATATCCTCATCCTGGGGGTGGATTTCAAACAGCCAGCTGCTATCTTGGGGAGGCCGCCATATTGGATTTGTAATGACGTTTCTACTACTACTAGACTAGTCATGTATTGTCATCAGAACTCAGAGCGTGTGCAAAATTTCATCCTAATCGAAGACCGAGAAGTGGGTCAAATTAAATTCTAAGATTTTTTACATACATAGTTACAAGTGAAGCTAATATAAAGCGTCTAAAATGAGTAATTTCAACGGTTTCATTTCTATGCGCGTTCACACCTTTTGAAGCTTTCTCTATTCTGGGGGTTTACAGGTTTCCGATATTTTTTCTTACCGTTTAAGACACGTGATATCCATTGGGCTACTCGTATCACGGTATAGATCTAGACCTAGATATAGATAATAGGATTTCCACGTTTCGCATCCTTGGTGGGATGTCACCCTCGCTCCCTCCAAGGTCGAGCGTCGAGCCACGACTGGCTCTATAAATACGTGACTGAAATAATAAGAATGAGCTCTCAGCCAGGCTTACGCTCCGATCCTTTCGATCTACTGAGAAACATTACATTTCGTGACTTTCGATAACTCTGAATTTATTAAAAAAAAACACAAAATTCATTTATTTCATTGCAGTTTACAAGCACTTTCGAAACGTCAGGTAATAATATTATTAGATAATGATGTTAATTATTGGTCGAAAACTTAAAATTTAAGTTACGAGGGTTCCAAAGGCGCCTTTACGTGTGACTTCGTCTGTGTTTAAATCGATGTAAACTTTCAACCCGTTTCATCCCCTTCTATTTATATTTTCGTGTGTTTTATGTACAATGAATAGCCCACAAATCATTATATAAAAATGTAACTCAAAACATTTCTATTTAAAAAACTTCTACCCCTTTTTTAACCTTTTAAGGGTAGAATTTTGCACACCAATTTCACTGATTTAATTTTATATACTTTATGTTACGCGACTAAAACTTATTGCAAATATTATACATCAAACATAAATAGATAGATTAAAGATAGGCAGTCATTCGCCCACATCATCGATGTCCTATTAAAAAGTGGATGCACAATCAGCGACAAAAAGCGTTCCCATTCAATGAGTGCCAAACACAACTTATTGGCACTCAATTCTAGTAGTCGCATATGCAAACTCAATCCTTAAGGTTGAATTAGCTCTGATTTTGTAATTTAATTGAATATTGGACTATATTTAGGTGTAATTTTCTTTAATAATTCTAAAACTGTCAAAGCAAAATTGGCCAGTTTTTAAGTGAATTCTGCATGATATTTTTATTATAAGAGGTCTATGGCACACATATTTCAATAATGTATGCATGTGGAATGTGAATACAAAGGGCACAATCAAAACAACAATACAAAGAACCCCACAACTTGTGTATCGTTGCACTACAAGAACAATACCTCGTTAATTCCGCATTGTTACGGATCAACATGCCTACCTAACTACCGTAGTTACCGTATATACCGTAGCTACCGTAGCTACTGTAGATACCGTAGATACCGTTGTTACCGTACCGTAAAACGTGAGCACTCTCGTAAAGCAAAGTGGCCTATGTATACCTAACGAATCGATTTAGCTGCTGGTTGATAATATGATCGTTGGTCTAATTGTTATCCTATGTGGCTTTGGCACTTCTATACCTTTACTTAGTCGAGGTTGCTACACCATTGATGAGTTCCTTAAAGATAAAGGCGTTTGGATCAGCTTCCACCTTCACGCAGGAAGTAAAACTATAAGAAATTGTAATGTTGTCCTCAATTGTAAATTATAATACAGTATGATTTTTTTAAAAAGAGCAACTGTTGAGTTTCTTGCCGGTTTCTTCTAAGTAGAACCAGCATTTCGAACCGGTGGTAGAATCTTTACAAATAGTCAACTGACGTGTCAAAAATGCTTGTAAACTGAGCCTACTTGAACTAAATGAATTTTGAATTTTTTGAATTCTGGGTTCTTGTCTTGGATCTGGCGACAAAATATTTTGTTTTTCTTTCTTAAAAGATATTCCCTGTAAAAGAAAGCCCTGAGCTGGAAAGTCGTCAATATCCTAGTAACCCAATTTCATCATCATAATATCAGCCGATGGACGTCCACAGCTGGACATAGGCCTTTTGTAACGACTTCCAACACCACGATCCTAAGGCGTTTGCATCCAGCGATCCCCTGCGACTCGCTTCATGTCATCTGTTTACCCTAAAAAATGTAGAGACTCACCAGGAGTCTCTACATTTTTTAGGGCGGGATCACCATTACAGTACCCTGGGACCTGAACTTCCATCGGCTCTTCAAACTATGTGTCCCGCCCATTGCCACTTCAGCTTAGCGACTTGAGATATGATGGTGACTGGTAATTCTGCGGATCTCCTCATTTCTGATTCGATCACGCAGAGATACTCCTAGCATAGCTCATTCTATCTCTATGTATGACTCTAAGGCCCATAGTTAGCGACCAAGTCTCAAAATCATGGTTCATCACTGAGAAAACGCATTGTTCGAAAACTTTTAAATTCATTTAGTGGTTTCAGCGTGATGCCCGGTCAAAACAAGGCAGACAGACAGACAAAAAATAACAAAAAAGTAGGCTTCAGTATCGATCATAATAGTTATATAAATGCCCTCCAACAAAATTTTTCAAAATATTATATTCATTAGCGGACGCGGTCAAGGTTTGCTTTTACTTATGTGCACTTCTTCCCTACCCCTAACTTACCCTACCCCTACCCTACATCTACCCTACCCCTACCCTACCCCTACCCGATCCTACCCGGTCAAGGTTTGCTTTTACTTATGTGCACTTCTTCCCTACCCCTAACTTACTCTACCCTTACCCTACCCCTACCCCTACCCTGCCCTACTCCTACCCTACCCCTACCCTACCCCTACCCTACCCTACCCTACCCTACCCTACCCCTACCCTACCCTTACCCTACCCTATAAGGAGGCCTGACTCTAGTGGGTGCTCTGTAGTAGGTGGCCCTTAAAATAAGCTAATAATGAATGTAGTTTATTTTTAATAATTAATGTAGCTGTGTATTAGTCAGAATACATTTATTTCAAGTAGGGTTTACAAGCACTTTTGAAACGTGAGGTTATGTCATGTTATGTTTTATGGTGATAAGTAAAGTCGAAAACTTAAAATGAAAGTTATGAGGGTTAAAATTCAGTGATCATGCATATCGTGCATGATCACTGAATTTGAAACGAGGGCCGTAATCAAAATACAAGGACACAATCAACTATATTGCTACAATCCACGAACAATAACTCGTTAATTTGGTATTATTACGAACTGATATACCTCAGTAGGGATGTTATGGAATTTCGGATCTGGATGTAGATACGGAATTTATGAATAATATATCGGTTGTATATCAGTTACTGTATATCGGTTTCGAATACGATTTAGGATATGAACTTATTTCGTATTATCTGTTGGTTTTGGAAAGTTTCGGTTAGGGATATAAGAATTTTAATAAATTTAAAGTAAAATACATATTATGGATTGTATGCTGTTGTAGCTAATGATTTTTTCGTTAAACTTTTTAGCATGGTCAGAGTCAATGTACGCAATAAAAATATTTCTTAAGCTAAAACACATAAAATGGTCATAATGTGTAATTTTACTTAGCACCTAATCTCAGAAATTATTTGATTCTTTTTCTTTCGGATCAGGTTACGGTTACGGACGCGGAATTAATAAAATGTCGGCATTAGCTTTGTCTATGTAAGGCTTTGTCCATGTGGCATGTCAATCCTCTTTCTACAAACGCTAACGCATCAAAAATTAAAAAAAAAATTGTATGGGCATGACATTTAATATCGACAGGTCACGGGATTAAGTTGTCGATCGGATCTGACATTCCGATACATTTTGTTAAATTTCGAAGCGTTAGCGTTTGTAGCAAGAGAATCGACGTGCCCCATAGCTAAGTAATTATTTTTATTTTATTTTATTTTATTGAGGGCTTATAAACAAATAAATAAAAAATTATAACTATGACACCAGCTTCGGAAACCACAGTTTACAAAACTATAAAGTAGACTACTACGTACCTAAATATTTTATATAAAATTATTACAAACAAATTCTAAAAAAAAAAAATGCTAAAAAATATAGATGAAAGAAAAGACTAAAACTAAATTAGTCTTTAATCCGTAATAAATAGTTACGGATTTTATTTCGGATATCCGATGGTTGCAGAATTTCATAACATCTCTATACTTCAGGCACCGTAAAACGTGAGCTCTCGTAAATAAGAGTGGGCGCTGTTTGTATAACGAATCGATTTAGCTTCTGCGATGCGATCATTGATTCTGACTTCAACTCATAATGAGTGCGTAGGTATTATCGAGTGGGCTTTTGTTAGCTTTCACTTAGCGTTTATTTATCAACTTGTTAGTCGCGAATCTTCTTAACTGGCGATGGTTATAGTCAAAGCCATTGTTGTACAATCGCTTAAATATATTACCTTATCATATAGCTCCAATTTGTGTGTGGATGGTAGCTGATGCTTACGATTTCGTCTGCGTAAATTAAGTTTTCCATAAATTGTCTCCATTCCAAATTTCAGCCATATCCAGTCAGTACTTATAGCCTGAACGAGTAACGAGTATTACAGTCACCTTTTTGATGGATCTGCCAAGTATCAGTTGCAGTGGCGTAGCGTGGCTCGGAGGGGCCCTGTATCAAAATTAGTTAAGGTGCCCAAACGAAGGGTAAAGATTTCTCTAAAAGAAACAAAAATGCTCGCTTAAAGTAAGTAACAGTGACATAACCTATGACAGATGTTTCCATTTTTACAACTTTTGGGCACACGCTTAACTTAATCAGGGACAAAAAGAAATTGTGGATTATCTATATTTTACGAATTTTTGCTTTCCCACGTAAGGGACCCTGTTGTCCGGGGGCTCCGTATCATTGATATGGCTAATACGACGGTAGCTACGCCCCTGATCAGGTGGCTGCTATAGACGATGTATATCGCCGAGCCAGGAGACTCATAGGTCATCCCTTCTGACACAATTACCAAGTCTTTGTCATCGCCGGAAGGTTTCTAGTCTTTCGGTATTTTACAGAATATATTTCGGAGAGTGTGCACAGGAGCTATTTCAGCTCGAACCACCGTCACCATTTTACCATTCATCCATAATCCATACCATCCATAACAAACATTATAACTATCAGTTTTACACAATCGATCCCCTACTAGATGGACTTCAAATGGGTTTCAGGGAACCGCTGCATGCGGCTCGATATCGTGTTGTTTGGAAATTTTAGTTCTAGTCGCCCTTTTGATTTCCCTTTCTGTTGTCTGTGCATTTGTATATGTTGACGCCGCAAACTTTGAAAATTGAGCGGGCAACATTGTGTTGTTTTTGTAGTTGTCTTTTGCTTTGATGTTCGCTGTAGAAAAACGCGTGGAGTTATGTTTGTTCAAGCATCACTCAAAAACTAAAGCACTGCAGTTATTTTCATGCAGTTTCCGAAATGGTCAGTGTGAACGAGCTTTAAAATATTTCATCCATTAAGTGCTGAAAGCAATCAAGTACTAGTACGTTTAAAAATCGATACAATGATATAAATCAGTGCCCGAGGCTGGAAAATATTGCCAGTGTTCAACTATCAAAATATTATAACAAAATTGTAAATGCTTCGTGTGTATCTTTGATTTCCAAGGTCCAATGCAAATTAGAATAAAATCAGAATCAGACAATGCCGTAAAAAATTAGTATGAATTCATTTACTCTTTGAATAGAGAACGTTCAGAAAAGTGTATGAAACCTGTTTTGGGTGGTTAATTTATTTAAACAACAATCATCAAAGAAGTATAACAATTGTTTTTTCAAAAGTAGTTTTGAGGTTTGGAAGTAAGAAGTAGGTTCGAGTAAAAAAGGAAAAAAACTTATAACCCGATTACCGAAGTCTTCGGTTTAATTTGGTATTTACAAGGTAAAATGTTCTATTTTTTGCAGTTGGTTATATAATAGCCTTTATTACCAGGGCTATAATAACGAATTGATTGACACCTTCTTCTTTAAATTCTGATATATAGTTTAGGTGCAATACATAGTTTGTTATTATATAAAATTATATAATATATTAAATAATAACTAGTTTAGCCTTTAAAAACATAACATAAATGCAAACAAACGTAGACTGCTAAAATCCCAACCCTTCCTTTTTGATTTTGGAAAAACAGGTGCTGACAATGCCAATCGTTCAAAAATAGGGTATTGGGTAATTCCCATGGGCACAGAAAATAAGAGAATGAAACTGCACGCTCCTATCGTTAGGTAGATAAGTCCGTTTCACGTGAAAGGTATTTTCTGTATTTTCCTGTGCTTTCCCGAGGGATTTTTCCGGAATCGATCACTCATGGAAGCTTTTTATAAATAGATCGGATGTAAAATATAGAGCTACATATTAAGGTTTTTGTTTATTCTTTACAAGTTAGCCCTTGACTACAGTATCACCTGATGGTAAGTGGATTCAATGTCAGATGGACGTGAGTCAACTTGATAGGAGTAGGATGAAATATCCACACTCTTTCGGTTTCAAGACGACATCGTACCGGAACGCTAAATCGCTTGGCGGTTTTTGTCAGTAGGGTGATAAATAGCCACGGCTGAAGCCTCCCACCAGCCAAGCCACAATGTATATATCATTTTAATGTTTGCCATGTTCTTTAATTAAATAACATGCTATAACATGCATATCATGAGATTCAGGTTTTGACGCCTACGTCGCGTTATAAAATATTTTTGAAGTCTCTTTTCAGTTAATGCTGCTGAGCAGCAAACAAAACTGGAACCGGTAAGTGGTATAAGTATGCTTCTCTGACAGAGAGTTACATATTTGTTCCTTTTGCCGTGGAGAATCTTGGGCCATGGCATTGTTTTTCTGAATCATTTTACCACGGTTAGTGACAGAAGGACGGGCTCATTCTTTGCGCAAAGGATCAGCCTGGCTGTCCAGCGCGGTAATGCAGCCAGTATTCTTGCCACCATTCCACGTGGGCATGATTTGTATAGTTATTAGGATAAGTTAGCTAAGTTCCTTATTGTATGATTTTCTAAAAAAATATTAGTATCAAAGTTGGGATGTCCGAGATGTAGAAGCCCCATCGAAGAGTACCTTAAGCCATCCCGGTCATTATTAACATCTGATAGTGGTCTTTAAAATCTAAAGCTATTATTTTAAGCCCACCAATCAATATTCGAGCAGCGTGATGAATCTAAACATATCCTCTACTACGGGGAGGGTGGCCTGGCCCTGTAGTAGGTTGTTGAAATAGGCTGGCAACAATGATTTTCTATTATTAGATATGTTACGTTCCTACAAAATTACCTCAAAAAGTGTTCCGAATTTAGCTACTCCAGATAGCGCACACTTGCACAATACAATGATGTACAATGTACGTACATATATTGTCTACACTTTCTGAACACACAAATAGATATTGTAGATAATATTTAGGTTTTATTTGTTTAAATAAAAATATAATATATAAATAAAAATATAAATATAATATATAATAAAAACTCGCGTTTACTATGCGACTAAAAGAAATCAAGACAATTAGCCACCTTTGTTCGCCTCAAATTCGAAGCGCTAGTGACATATCTAATAGTATAAAAATCAATTCAATGGCTTTGGCTGACAATGATGATGATTTAAATATACTTCACTCTCACCCCTAAAAACTTGTGCGTTAATATTGCTTGAGATTGAAGTACAGCAGCAAGCTAGTACAAAACCAAATGTAAAAAAAAAAAATTTTATTTCTCAGTAAGCGAAGTAATTAGATTTGCTAGAAAAGTCAGTCTGAAGATTGACGTAGTGTTTTTTATTTTATAAGCAAGCAATTTCCGAGAAAATGGAAAACTACGCAAGCTGAGGGCCACGAGACACAACGCTGAACACTAGTTTCTTGTGCTTTGCGAGCGTCAGCGACAAGCGTTAAAAAATAGGCTAATATTATAAAAACGAAAGCTTGCAAGGATTTATAAAATTACATATTAAAATATTTGATTTTGTCATCAAAATATAAAGTTAAAAAAAAGTCTTGATATGCATGCAGTTCTTTTACTGCATCAACTGCGAGATAATGAATTTAATTAGATTGTTCAGTGACCGTATGAATATTAAATATTCTTATCTTAAATATTTTTATGATAATAATTTATCTAATGAACGTTATTAAAAAACTCAATACAAATTATAAAAAAGACATTATTACCATTATGAACAACTTTTAACAAAATTCAATATCTTTTAACGCTTACCAATACCGATAGTTTCATGGCCTCGACATTAGTGTATATATGTAATATATACTATAAAGTACACTTTAGGTGTTTATTTGCTGACCGTACGAAGTCAGCGGCTTTACGGTTTTGTCGATTAGTGTTCGCAGAGTTAACGCAAACTATTCGACAGTTTCATTGCATTCGGGGAACAAGTTGACCTACATCTAGACGACGCCATGGATTCGCAGTTTTTAACTTTTAAGCAAATTGGTTGCTGACCGAGATAGTTTAAACGTTTTATTTATTGCTTTAGCTTTAGTAGAGAAATTCTCTCATGGTGTAGGTTTTGATATACTGGCTTTCACCCGCGGCTTTGCTTGTGTTAATGTTGTTAATGAACACCATGGGGTTTTAGTCGGTTGAAGTCCGACATAACCTTCTTGTCCCCTTTTTTTTAACGTGGGTAGGGTAGGGTTAGGGTAGGGGTATAGTAGGGGTAGGGTTTGGGGTAGGATAGAGGTAGGTTAAAGGTGTACTATGACTGTATGATTTTTTTCTTTAAAAGATCAACTATTGAGTTTCTTGCCAGTTTCTTCTCAGCAGAACCAGCCTTCCGAACCGGTGGTAGAATCTTTACAATCAGTCAATTGACGTGTCAAAGGTGCTTGTAAACTGAGCCTACTTGAAATAAATGAGGTAGGTATTGAATTTCGAGGTAGTGTAACGATAGGGTAGCGGTAGGGTTGAGTAGGAGTATGTTAGGGAAGGTCCAGCGAGGGAGTAGAGTAGGGGTAGGGTGATACGTCCGTCCGTTACGATCCGTTAGTAATGGATAATTATGACTTAAAAAAAACAATTCAGGACCTCTCTTACGTAATATAGTGTCTGTTATATAGGTGGGTATTATTATACGATAGGTATGTAGGTAGGTATTGTACGAGAACAATTCTCTAGAGACACAAATACGAACAAAGTAAAAACTTTGCATCCAATTCGTGTTTTGGGGCGTGAATGTTCTAAAACTCGGCATTGTGTTTGCCTCAAGTAGGGAAAAGGAAATTATAAACTTGTGGATGTGTTTCTAAGCCCCAAGTATTGGAGGGCTGTTATCAGTTAAGCAAATACATCTGTATGTCTGTCTGCAAATTCCAATCAATATGGTCAAAAATACATAATGTATTTTTGAAAAAGTCCAATTTCCAGCTTAATTAGTTATTTGTATACAAAACATTTTAAATTCATTTTGTTGTGTTATAACTATGTGAAATTCAGAATTAAAATTTGCACAAATAAATTGACACTTATATGGAATATATGGTGAATTAACTTTGAATTCAAATTCAAGGAGACATTTCGTTCGGTGAATTTTTGATGAATATATTTGTTCAGAATATTGTTCCCGAGGGATACAAAATAACTTTGATACCGTCCTTTAGCATAAATTGATCGACGTAATCTACATTACCGCGAGAGAAAGCAGCTGCGAGTAAGTTAATACTGTGCTACGCCAATGTCTACGGTGCTACGAGTGCTACGTCTGCTACGACTTTCGAACAAATACGTTGCTGCGTTTATTCATAACTAGCGGACGCCCGCGACTTCGTCCGCGTGAAACTCGGTGTAAACTTTCAACTACCTCTACCCTACCCCCACCCTACTTCTACCCTACCCCTACCCTACCCTTACCCTACCCCTACCCTACGTTGAAATTTTTCCCGAGACCTTTTGAACGAATGCAAAACCGTGGAAATAGGTTCGTGCTTTCTGGAGTTATAGCGTCAGGAAGGAAAACTTGACTTTTATTTTATTTTATTTTTTTATAAAAAGTCCTATGTCCTTCTCCTGGCTCTAAACTACCTCCCTGCCAATTTTCAGCTAAATCGGTTCAGCCGTTCTTGAGTTATAAGTGGAGTAACTAACACGACTTTCTTTAATATATATAGACTAGTAGACGCCGCGCGGTTTCACCCGCGTGGATCCCGTTCCCAAAGAAATATGGGGATAAGATATAGCCTATAGCACCCGGGCTAGAGTAGCTTCCCAACAGTGAAATTTTCCAAATCGGTTCAGTAGTTTCAGTGCCTATTCAAAACATTCAAACAAACAATCAAATCTTTCCTCTTTATAATATTAGTATAGATATATGATGGCCGCGTGGCGCAGTGGAGAGTGACCCCGCTTTCTGTATATATTTACGGCTGTGGGTTCGATTGCCACTAGTTTAAAATATTTGTGCGATGTTTTCATCATCGTCACCATCATCATCATCATCATCATCATCATCAACATCATCATCATCATCATCATCATCATTATTATCATCATCATCATCATCATCATCATCATCATCATCATCATCATCATCATCATCATCATTATTATCATCATCATCATCATCATCATCATCAACATCATATCAGCAGATGGACGTCTACTGCAGAACATATATCTTTTGTAGCGAGATCCAAACATCACGATCCTGAGCCGCTTGCATCCAGCGAATCCCTGCGACTTGCTTGATGTCATCAGTCCACCTGGTGCGGGGTCGACCAACACTGCGTTTTTTAGTGCGGGATCGCCATTCCAGCACCTGAGTATTCTAATTTTTCAAAAATATTTTTTTTTGTTTTGATGTCCAGACTCATAAGGACTCCATGTTTCATAAAATCCTTTAATTTGTGTAATCTAAGGAGTATAATCACAGCCCATCATAATCATTATTAATCAGTACAAAGCCAGGCCGCTGTTACAGAAGAGAGGATATGGAGCTTCGATTCACCACGTTACTCCAACATGGGTTGGTGTGTTTAGGGTTGTAACTTGTAATGCTTTGAACGGTCACTGTTCTTAAACACTGGCTTAACTTGTCTCGTTATGTCAGAGTC
The DNA here is from genome assembly GCF_947172395.1 of Bicyclus anynana. Classification (NCBI taxonomy): domain Eukaryota; kingdom Metazoa; phylum Arthropoda; class Insecta; order Lepidoptera; family Nymphalidae; genus Bicyclus; species Bicyclus anynana. The sequence goes on along the minus strand of NC_069096.1, from coordinate 2,821,487 downwards.
ATTGAAGACAGCTCAACTCGTGCATAATGTTATGGCGTAGCATAAAAGATAATGCCTCCAAAGAATAAAACAATATAGAGATTACCTACTGAGTCAAGACATAAGCAGGGGATGAGAGCAAGATATCGTAAAGCCTTCATTATCTGAAGATTACACAGCTTTGTCTTGTTGAGATAAATTTCGTTTTAATTTTTTTTTACCCGAGTGCGTCAGACGGAGAGTAATGTTTTTCGACGTATGTATGTGTGTATGTTTATATGTGTGTATGTATGTCCATTTCTTTGGCACGCCCTACAGCCCAAACGGCTGGACGGATTTTGACATAAGAGGTGTCATTGAGTTCGTTAGAATTGTGGTAATGACGTAGGCTATATAAATTTTCAAAATGGCGCCCGTAAATGAAAAAAAAGGTGGGGGTGGGTAAGTTTTTATACCTTACCCTAATAATATGGGTATCACTCGATGAATATTTATTTACAAAAAAAAACAATTGCTATTAATTGTTATTAAAACCATTATACGAGTAAGTTACGTTTAAAATACTAACTAATATTATGAAAGAGAATGTGAGTTTGTTTAGTAGGCTTTCACGCAAAACTCATGTCAAGTCAAGACTCAGTGACTTTGATTCAGTTGTCCCCATTAAAAGAATATTCTTAACATGAAGAAAACGAACCTAATGAACTACCAATGAATATCCAGTATACTTGATTTCATACAATACCATTACAAAGTTTATAATTAATATAAAATAAATTAAACATTAAAAAGTCCCTATTCTCAATAACTGTGGGTTAATTTAAATTAAATATTGAACGTAGTAAAACAACGTGCCGACTTCCGAAATGGGGGAAGTCCACAATAATTCATCGCGTAAATAATTTGCAGTAGTGCCGCGGTTTATCGTTAATTATTTGTGGACTGTATGCGGGGTTTCTAAAGAAGAAAAAACAGTGATAGGGTAGGATAATTGGCACTAACTTTTCTTTGCAGAAAACGAAAACTGACTTTTCTTTACACTAACTAAATTTTCCCTGCTTATATAACAGAGAGAGGTTTCCTACTGGGTTGGCTGGCTAGCTATCAACATGATATGTTAAGATCTTCTTCATGATATGTTAAGAGCGTCTGTATACGTACTACGTAAACGTACGTAAAGCCGTAATTGCCCAGTGGATATGATATCTGCCTCCGATTCCGGTGGGCGTGGGTTCGAATCCGATCCGGGGCATTCACCTCCAACTTTTCAGTTGTGTGCATTTTGAGAAATTAAATGTCACGTGTCTCAAACGGTGAAGGAAAAACATCGTGAGGAAACCTGCATACCAGAGAATTTGCTTAATTCTCTGCGTGTGTGAAGTCTGCCAATTCGCAGCAGGGTGGACTATTAACCTAACCCCTCTCATTCTGAGAGGAGGGATATGGGTTGATAATGATGATGATGATGATGACGTACTACGTAACGTATTTTCTGAGATGCGAAGGGGAAAAGAATCTTTCCTTATTTAGGAGGTTATAAGAAAAAAACAGTTTATTGACCTAACCCAGGAAAACGAAAAGCTCTGCCGTACATAATAATAAGGTAATATAATAGTATATATAATACCGTGATAAAATAAATGAAATGGAAGTGTCTGTTTGTGATTTCAAAAGCAGCGGTACACTCACACAATAATTATGTTGTATATTTTACTACCCGCTAATGATTGTTCTTTTTATTTTCTCTTTTTGTTTGTTATTTAATTTTGTTAATAATGTAAAAGTAATAATAACCAGTGCACAGTAAAATCAACAGTGGATTGTGTTGCATCATGGTTAAGCTTAATTTGAATATGTATTTTGTAGAATAATAAATAAATAAATAATAAACAACTGTTTTCAAGTGTCTTGATATTTACACGTGTATTGTTATCTAAACTATATAAAACCACAAACAAGCTTTTTAATTTTTTTGACTGTGTAAAGTATCTGTCTGACTGTTTGTCCAGGTTAATCCTTGGAACGGCTGAACCGATTTTAATAGGACTTTCACTAGCAGATAGAGGAGATTATTGAGTAACATACAGGCTACTTTTTATCCCGGAATAATCAATGGTAAACCGATTTTCACGCGGGCGAAGTCCACTAGTATTAAGTAAATTTAAATTGTACTAATGATATTTGGGTGGGGGTGGTGGTGGTGGAAGACGGCAATGATCAAGATGAAGATCAAAATGATGATGATGATGATATTGGTGTCAGAATTCTCAATATTATTCGACTCGCAGCAAAATTTATTCTCTCCTATTTATCTTCAATCTAAATTCGTCTCTCAGGGATCGTTTATATCTATAGTGCCATTTATATAGGTCGGCAGATAAACTTTTCTAATTTGGTTTATTGGTATCGGAGCAGTTCGGAAGCACAGGGGCAGTATACCAATTATTAATATAACAGCTCTTAGCGAGACGAAGGTCAATTTGTTGTTTACTGCCCAGACGAACGCCCTATTTCGCTTTTCGATAAACAAATAAATTACTTGACTACCAACCTAAAAACTAGACGTTTCTTAATGTTTCGTTTTTGTTGTCCACGCTTCTAATTGGATATTTAATATTTTTTATTGTACATATTTTAAAAATATGCTAATAGTAGAGCGATGTAGAAATAATAGTGCTTATGTGTGTACCTATTGTTAAATGGTGATAAACTAAAAAAAAGATAAACCTGGCTGAGTTTGTTGTGGGGTCATCTCGGACCAAGGCGCGTTTGGAACCTTTGTAACTTTAATTTTAAGTTTTCGAATAATTATTATTTCCATTATCTTAAGTTTAATACCTAATAATTAAATATTATTTATTAATTAAATAATTAAATATTATTAGAGATTTATATATTTACAAACATTTGTTTTTTTATGTATGAATCACTGACAATGATATAAATCAGTTACCTAAATACATAAAATTTAATACCCAATTTGTACAGTAGTACAGGAAATCTAAGAAATATGACTAAAAGAATTACATGACTTTTAAACCATCAGTAGGGAGCAATCCAACAAGCTTAACTTGAGTACATCAATTTAAAGGTTTTGTATACATATATCGATTTCTATTTGAAAACCCTGCCCTCATCTCCCAACTCTATTTACGAAACTCCTCATTTTTCTTTCTCTACTACGACGATCAATTCTCGTCACGTGCGTCCTTTTTTCGACAATATAAATCGCATCAATTCCTACCTGTTGTTCAGACGGTAACTTATTTCAATGGACGAGTTTCATTATCTTTTGGATCCATACCAACCCAGACATCTTAACCCGGCGTGAATGAGGTGAAAAATATTTACACAAACTATGGTATGAGGTAGGTATAGCATAATACCCAAATAAAGATTTGTCGATTTTAACAACCGGAATGACTAGAATATAACTTATTTCTGTAATAAGTATTATTCTAGTCATATAGAATAGAAACTTATTTCTGTAATATTGACATTAGAAAATGAGGTAATATGATAAAATAACGCAGTTCTAGTTATAAAAGTGTTCATATTTCTATAAAAACCAAAGTAATATTTTCAACACACAAATTAATAATATTTTATAATTATGACTGAATATCCAAATATTATATAAACTGTGCACACAGAATTATATAATAAACCTTCGATTTATCATAGAACATTCTAATTCTTCTGTAAGTTACTTAGGTAAGTTTTACGAAGCATATATAAATAGGTTTCCATGTGTAGTTTACTCATCTGCCAGCGCAACTGTCACAATGACGACGTTATTATCACTTAAAATCAGTAATCACTCTCTGTACAACCTCTCCAGCTACTGAGCCGGTTAGGCATCGCTCAATTCCAAAATATTTAGTGTTTTACAAATGGCGGGGTATGACATACCCAACATCACACACCGCGGGTTAATATTGTAAATGAGTAAACAAATAATTGGTCGCTAACTCATAAGAAGGCTCAGAGTCACACAGCGGGCGATTGAACGAGCTATGTTCGGAGTATCTCTGCGCGATCGAATCAGAAATGAGGAGATCCGCAAAAGAACCAAAGTCACCGACATACATAGTTCAACGAGTTGTGAAGCTGAAGTGGCAATGGGTGGGGCACATAGTTTGAAGAGCCGATGGACGTTGGGGTCCCAAAGTGCTGGAATGGCGACCCCGCATTAGTAAGCACAGTGTTAACCGATTCCCCCATGGCGCAAGCGAGTCGCAGGGATTCGCTAGATGCAGGTCTCAGTAATTCAGTATCGTGATGTTTAGAAGTCCCTACAAAAGGCCTATATCCTGCAGTGGACGCTCATCGGCTGATATGATGATGATGATGAAATAAATGATCTGTCTGTCTGTTACTTTTTCACAGCTAAATAACTGATTTGTATAAAACTTGGTATAGAGATAAATTGAACCTTTGCGCCGTTGGTTGGTTTGTGGTCACGTTGTTCGGCCTATTTGCGGTGCTGTCTATTTTCAGAGATGGCTGGTTAATAGCGTTTACAATACGAGTAATACTGTTAATGAACGCGATGTATCAATTAGTTGTTAAATGAATACTGATCATAGTTCCAGAAACTGGGTCCTAGTTCCAGCATCAAAGGTGTGACGGCGGCGGGGTCTAGTTTCGTAACTTTTTCATCATTTTCAAGTTAACCTGATTAACATCTCACCTGATGGTAAGTGATGATGCAATGGCTGGTGGGAGGCTTCGGCCGTGGTTAGTTACCACCCTACCGACAAAGACGTGCCGCCAAGCGATTTAGCGTTCTGGTACGATGTCGTGTAGAAACCGATTGGGGTGTGGATTATCATCCTCCTCCTAACAAGTTAGCCCGCTTCCATCTTAGACTGCATCATCACTTACCATCAGGTGAGATTGTAGTCAAGGGCTCACTTGTAAAAAATAAAAAAAAATGTTCCAGAAACTGGGTCCTATGGTCGTTTGCGGTCACTTTGTTCGACCTATTTGAAGGGGTCTATTTTCGTAACTTTTTCATCATTTTCAAGTTAACCATTAACAACCATCGCACCTGATGGTAAGTGAAGATGCAATCTAAGATGGAAGAGGGCTAACTTATTAGGAGTAGGGTGAAAAACTATACCCCGTCCGGTTTCTACTGCTATTATACTGCAATTGTGGGATTGCCAGATATAAGCAGTTAAAACTCAGCAGGCTTATTCACTATCTTTGAAGTATATCTAGTTGACATATACGAAATTGTGATTCTATGAAATAAATGTCATCCAGTGCTCACTGGTGGATATCATACAGTAGGTTTGACTCAGATTTGATTTTAATTTTAATAGGTAATTTTTAATTTAATAGAATATTAAAGTACCGAAATAGTGAATAGGCTAGCCGGTAAGTACATGCCTAATAATAATAAAAAATGTTTTTTATATAAATTTGACCTATTTTTAAATTTTGTCACGTAAGTAACATGCATTTAACTAAAGTTATTCAATAAAATAATACAAAAATAAAGTTGTTTGGTTTAAAATGTGCTATTTTACTAAAACAAAGTCAACACAGCCTATTTAGTAGGTGACCTAATTTGCGTACAGGAAAAACGTGAAGCTTGTTTGTGTAAGTTTAATTTATTTTTTATCTAATTTGCGTTGCGTATAAACGAACATTTTTTTTTTGTATTTTTTACAAGTTAGCCCTTGACTACAATCTCACCTAAAGATAAGTGATGATGCAGTCTAAGATGGAAGCGGGCTAACTTGTTAGGAAACTTTCGGTTTCTACACGGCATCGTACCGGAACGCTAAACGCTTGGCGGTACGTCTTTGCTGGAAGGGTGGTAACTAGCCACGGCCGAAGCCTCCCACCTCTCCAGACCTGGACAATTTAAGAAAATCTCAGTCTGCCCAGCCGGGGATCGAACCCAGGACCTCCGTCTTGTAAATCCACCGCGCATACTACTGCGCCACAGAGGCCGTCAAAATCAAAAAAATGTCGGAGGACATAAAAAAGCGTAAACTCAATATGACAACTAGGTCATTGTATAGTATGTGAAAGTAGGTATAAGGTAATAGTATTCTCAAAGGACGTGGAAGCGATTTGTCTTGCTAATGTCTCCGCGGCGTGCTGATATATCGCTTTGAGTGGAATATTGCAACATAATATAGTACATTAGCTTATTGGATTGCGTTGTGAAGTTGAAAATCTCTTTAAAATGGACTTTTGACGGCCTCCGTGGCGCAGTGGTATGCGCGGTGGATTTAAAAAACGGAGGGCCTGGGTTCGATCCCCGGCTGGGCCGATTGAGGTTTTCTTAATTGGTCCAGATCTGGCTGGTGGGAGGCTTCGGTCGTGGCTAGTTACCACCCTACCGACAAAGACGTACCGCCAAGCGATTTAGCGTTCCGGTACGATGTCGTGTAGAAACCGAAAGGAGTGTGGATTTTCATCCTCGTCTTAACAAGTTAGCCCGCTTCCATCTTAGACTGCATCATCACTTACCGTCAGGTGAGACTGTAGTCAAGGGCTAACTTGTAAAGAATAAAAAAAAAAACTTTTAAAACTGTGTAAAGTTTTGGATGGCAATTCTGTACAAAGAAGGCGATTAAAGATGACGGTAAAATGAACGACAACTAAAATAACTGCCATGGCTATGAAAACGACAAAAAATGATTAACAAGGAAATCAAGGAAAATATATGAAAAGTGTTACGAAACTTTTATGGAATGGAGACTGGAGAGCAATGAAAAATTCCAAATCTTTTTTCTGAAATTGGTTTTATTTTTATACGAGTATGGTCGTAGAAAAAGTATTGTATGTCACTGCACGTATTTAGCCATTGTAGCACTCGTGCTGTCTATTGTGTAATTAATTGCACAAAATATACTCTTATTACAATGACCCTCATTACATGACAGTGGCTTAAATAACTATTACATTACGAAATTAAGTGGGGGTACTATAAAATTGAGATTAACATTTCCTTGTTCATAAATCAATATGTATATATTATAAATGCGAAAGTCTGTCTGTTTGTCTGTCTGTTACCTTTTCTCTGCTAAAGGGCTGAACCGTTCAAGATAGATTTTGGTATTACGGTAAATAGGACATTGGAGCAAAACATAGGGCACTTTTTGACCCTAAAACAAAAAAAAGAAGTGGTTTTTGAAATAGGGGTTTAAAGTTTGTATGGAAAGCCCTTCATTTTTAGTGTCACAGTTTTTTTAAAAAATTGTTCATAAATCATAAAAACATACGATATGATTCAAGAACTTTTAAAATTCAACCCCTAAAGTAGAGAAATAAGGATTGTAAGTTTACGTTGATTTCCATGCGGACAAAGTCGCGAGCGTCCACTAGCTGTATATAAGTTACCTATATTATACGTTTACGTAGACAATTTTTTTCATCACTAGTGTTAAAAATAAAAATCACGACAAAACAATATACTTTACAAAAAAAGGGGGAAAGTAAATCATTAGCTGGGTTTCTTTTTATCGTTTTACGTAAGGGTCCCTCCTCTGGGGGGTAATAACATTTCATTGCTGCATGATATGACTTTAGGGCGAAGATAAAAGATATTTCTAGAACGTTATCAACATTCTTAGCGCTCGTGGTACATGATAGCAAAATAAACTCATAAGCTTTGTCGTCCCTCATATTTTCAATATGGCCGTATTCCGTAAATGACCGTCTGCCCGGCTTAATATCGACCTTAGGACGGTTGTGTAGTACATTTATGATGCGAGGGAAAGCGATGCTATAACTATTTAGCGGTAACTTAGTCTGTTCATCTACGTCGTTAGCTAGATGTAGCAGCTGTTTTGAAATGACTAAATAAGAAATATTAGAATATTATAAAGCTGAAGAGTTTGTTTGTTTGATTGAACGCGCTAATCTCAGGAATTACTGGTCCGATTTGAAAAATTTTTTCAAATCGGACATTCATCGAGAAAGGCTATAGGCTATATGTTATCCCCATATTCCTAAAAGAACCGAACACGCGGTTATCGGTTTCTACACGACATCGCACCGGAACGCTACATCGCTTGGCGGTACGATAAGTATCATTATATGAAAGACTAGCTAACGCCACGCGGTTTCACCCTCGTTCCCGTTCCCGTAGGAATATGGGGACAATATATAGCCTTTCTTGATAAATGGGCTATCTAACACTGAAAGAATTTTTCAAATCGGACCAGTAGTTCCTGAGATTAGTGCGTTCAATCAATCAAATAAACAAACTCTTCAGCTTTATAATATTAGTATAGATTTCTTCACTTCCCTCTTTAACTGAGTTCAAAAAAAGGAAATTCTCAATTCTACGCGTATGTCGGTTCCATTTTTACGTCAATAAGATGATAGTAAGAATATTCAATGAACACTCAGTAGGAACCTATATAATGTTTTATTACGTAATATAAAAAATATGTAATATCTAGATTATTATGGTTGCGGTGCTAAATATCGCCATAAACAGCGCGTTATGGCTCGGGGTAGAATGCTTTCGCTACTTAATGTACGCGAAGCTATATATTTTGTTATAGCATATCTCTCGTATTGTGCGCCAAGTTATGATGATGATGTGCATTTAACATAAACTGTGGTATATCCACAGATTAATCAATAATTTACAGATGGAGCGTAAAGAACACGACGGTGTCCTAGCCGCTCCAAATACGAAATCGAAATATATTTTCGATTTAGTACGACACGAACCGTCGAATCAGTAACTTTCAATATTAATTAAGAAAAATGGCGTCTTAGGTTTTTAAATATTCTAAAAACTGTTCAAAACTAAAGAAATAAGATAGATATGATATAAGTGCGGTAAGTTAAAATTACAGCCACGGCGATATTCCAAGCTCGAGCCGTAGGCGAGAGCTATAGTAAGGAAGCAGAGGCTGTAATTATCAAAGCGCACGTATGTCATACGACGTTTTATAACACAATTGTGAGGAAACACACTTTAAACACATTTTCTGAAAATGAATTTGTTGATCTTCTGTTTTCCATATATATGATATGATGACATTTTGATGTGATCTGGAAAACATATCATTGTCATTTTTGCACATTTTTGCACAGAAAGCGAAGTGTGTTCGTTTTTTTTTATCGGAAAATGTACCAAATACACGCAGTATTACTAGTAAAGTAAATTAATATTTTTGTGTTTCTGCTACAGATAAATGAATGACAAACGTTTATCTGTCACAGAAATAGTATTGTCAAAATTATCAAAATTAAAGAATTAAATGGCTTTTTATTATATTTTATCTCACAAAGTTAATTTTATTCATAAAATGTTGAGCACTTTTCTGACATAAAACTCTTTGCCAAGATTTAAAAAAGTACCGTTCGTTTTTAGACGGATGACAAAGGTTTTATATTACATTACGGCACATGTGCTTAATGATACATTTTAATATTGAAATTGGCGAAATAAGCGATACTTTACGAGCAAATGTGTTATAAAGGAAGGTAACAGTATATATGTTTAGTCGTTCATTAAGAAAGAACGTTACATTTATGTGAAGGAGCTCATAAACCGGGATAGCTTTAGATAAAGTCAACATCGTTCAGACAGCTAATGGTCTAACAGCCTGTGACGCCCAAATATTTGTAATTATAAACAACCCTCGGCTTACACCTTAAAATTGATCATATAGTGATTTTCGAAGGGTTGTTAAGAAGTTAAATGAGTTTACTTCATTTTAAACAACCCTTTTCTAGAGACCTTAAAAATTTACCATTTTTCAATGTTTATAGAAAAGTAGCGAAGCTAAAAGACTGAGGAATGTGAAATGATTTCCCATATTACCTATGCTGAGGAAAATAAAAACAAAATGCTTTTTTTTATTCTTTACAAGTTAGCCCTTGACTACAATCTCACCTGATGGTAAGTGATGATGCAATCTAAGATGGAAGCGGGCCAACTTGATATAAATCCACACTCCTTTCGGTTTCAACACGGCATCGTACCGGAACGCTTAATCGCTTGGCGTGGTGTAACTAACCACAGCCGAAGCCTCTCACCAGCCAGACCTGGATCAATTAAAAAAAACCTTAATCGGCCCAGCGGGGGATCGAATCCAGGCCCTCCGTCATGTAAATCCACCGCGCATCGGACACGTGCCACGGATGCCATCATACGTTAGATTGTTTTTGAACCCTTAAACTCTACTAAATCCCAAAGCTGCCAGAACTGAACTCCAAGTTACCTTACTTACCTATGGCAGGAGCGATAGTTAACACTCTCTAGGCTTTTATATAACAAAGGTCTGGTTGGTCAATACGTGCCGATATCGTTTAGACAGCTAATGAGGTAGCAAATAAAACGCCCAAGTTTCGTCAGCAGTCTGCACGGATCACGGATTAATTACTTAAATGTGTAGTTGGATCCGGTGCAAATTACGAGAATCTTTATATCACGATTACAAGTTATTTTTCTTGTTATTGTACAAGTGCCGCTCCTTAATCAGCCTCATCTCAGCGGCGTCACGGGGGTGTTTGAGTGATAGCAGAAGCATCGCCTGATGTGATAAGAATGCAGAAGCAGAAGATGTGGGCGTCTCCTCTGAGACTCGGATTTCGGCTTAGAGGGCTGTTATAGAAGGGTGTTTTGGCCTGAGTGTATCAGTCCCGACGGGTAGGAGGAGGATGAAAATCCATACCCCTTTCGGTTTCTACACAGCATCGTACCGGAACGCTAAATCGCTTGGCGGAACGTCTTTGCCGATAGGGTGGTAACGAACGTGGCCGAAGCCTCCCACCAGCTACAAAGTTATATATCTCATAATTATTAGCCAAATTTAACGGCGCACAAGCCTTCTTACTTATAGGAGAGGGTATATGAAGCTTAGCAACACCACGCTGCTCCAATGTGGATTAGCGTGCATAGGATGATAACGTTAAACTGATTTACTATCACTATCAAATCGTGCTCCCCGAAGCACGTGGGCCCGGAAGGCACTACCAACTGCCCTAATACTGGGCTGAGAAATTTTGCTAAAAGAAGAATTAGCTCAGTATATCACATCTCAACTCATGAACCGAACCCAGGACCTTGTAATCCAACGCCACATATTAGCCACTTGACGAACGAGCGTGAAAAAGTCTTAACAAGTCAAACTTAAGTTATTATTAAAGGTATTGAAAACATAAAACAATATGTATAAATCAATCTTGGTTTCCAAATAATTAGTATCATGGCAACCTTTCGTTTTACTACTTCCTATGGTTTGATTCTATGGTCCTATAATTCTATTCTATAGTCCTATGGTCGTAGGAGAATGAACTGGCAGTTGCACTGTCTTGTCTCATACTAGAGTGATTTTTAAATAACATTTGCCATATCGTATAAGTACCTATATCTCACTATTGTGGCAGATATTTAATACTGTTAGAAGTGGGTAGGACAATAGTCCAACGGACGGTTTAAATTATGAGTTCTTGGTGTTGAGTCTGGCTTAACTAAATCTGTAGAAACTTAAGTCGCTTATCACTTACACCACTCGTAGCAGGGCGTGGGGCAGATAAACCATTAATCTGGCCAATCACGCGAGGTAGCTGTGCCGTCCAGTGCCTCTCGTAATTTAATAATGCACGTGCTCTAAATGGAACTTCATTTGTGTCTGTAATTAAAAACAGATGTGTTTTATCCATAACGTCAGAATTAAATTGTATTACGCTATGAGATTTATATAATATGGTTTCACAAATAGGTACATAATCTTATAATAATAATTAAATAAACAACACGAGCACTATCTATTCATCAAAATAATTAACAAAGTAAGAATTAATGATAACATTCTATCCTGCTCTATCGTCTTTGGTTCGGCTCTGAGGTCCCTAGCATAGATATATCTAACACAGACTAATCTTCCTGCGACAGACAGTCATACAGATATACCCTTACTTTAGTGGAAACCCTTTAGGGTCTCTAAAGGTTTGTCACTTAGCTAAGGGTCTGGTGACTGGAGATGTAATTCCTATTGCTAGCCAGTAGAATATGCGCCGTCTCAAGAATATCTGACTTCTGTATCCGATCCTTGATCCAGCAGTTAAGCGAAAGCTTCTTAAGGTGTTGGTCGAAGCTTTTCGCTATTGACAGAAACGACTATCGGACCAGTAATATTAACAATATTATTACACGACGCATTGACCGATTGACCAGCACTATATTAGGCGTATTGGCAACATTATATCGGTCAGTGATAATTGATATAATCGTTCGGTCCCAGTAGATCAACGTACACCTAAAAAACACACGAAGTACCTAATACGTACATGACTAAGTAGAGCCCAAAACACAAAGTAATGGATCTTGGGTGGAATGTAATGGATAGAAAGATTACGCTAAGCTTAGACCATGTATTGGGCTTTAAAAAAGTATAGCATAGAAGTAATACACCCTATAATATATCTAATAAATTAATATTGGATATTGTTCTAAAAGAACTCTAAGTAGCCTTTGAAGTACTATAACACTTTAAGAAAGAGCTCATTTTTAATCAAGTGCTTCGGAATTTTAATGAAAATTTTATAACGCTTGAAGTTTTTAATTAAATCTGAAGCGTTGGTCGTCTTCACTTTTAATGTAAAAGTTGGATTGAAGAAAGCAATTAACGCTTAATAGCCTCGATTACTTGCAAACAAACGCTTTAAAAGGATTTAGCCGATGTAATTACTGCGAATATTTGAGTTATTTTAACTTTTATTGACAGAGAGAGAATGGCAGAAACAAAAGATTTATATGATTACATAAAATGATGATATTTGTAGTGCTTTAAAATGGTTAATGGAAAAAATATAAAACGCAATAGTTGCTTTTACGATTTTTGAAAGTTCCCCTCGATTTCTCCAGGATCCCATCATCAAATCCTAGACATGATTACTATGTGACCAACTGGAAAGCATACCCTCTTAAACGAAAAAATATTTTTTTAAATCGGTTCTGGTGTCTTCGAGTAATCGGTGAACATACATTAAAAAAATCCGACGAATTGATAACCTAAACCTAAACCTAAAAGCACTAAATATTGTTTAGTAAAGCTTAACTAAGAAATAAAACCCTACTTTTGTCATCTATATCTTGTTAGAGTTAACACTAACCAGTGCTTATCCTGATCAAGAATACTGTGCACGAAACTGTAATTAACCGCAAATCCATTTAAGGTGATACACAGTCAAGTTGTAATGAATGAAATAACTACTTCATGTTTATAACTTTTGTTTCCGCAATAAGTACTCAGTGAGAACTAAAATGCGTTTCATTGTAATTCTTTAAACCCCTTTTCGAAGGGTGCTCAAGCCTGTTACGCCGTCACCCCGACAGGATTAAACGTAAAAGCATTTCACGTCGCTTTACATTGTAAAAGCGAATTCGACTCTCGAGAACATTTTCCCTCCAATTTGTTTACTTTGTGGTCTAAGCGCTGCAGCGATGAAAGGGTCACAGTGGCCAGTGAGGGACAAATTGATGAGTACTCGAACTGGCTTATCAAGGGCAGTGGAGTTTTTAATTACAGCTGTAGTTATGATGTTTTTATAACTCTACACTGTAAGTTTATATTTCTCTCTATCTATAGTATCAGCAAAAGCCCAGTGCACCGATTCCGGTGGGCGTAGGTTCGAATCCGGTCCAAGGCATGCACCTCTAACTTTTCAGTTTAAGAAATTAAATTTCACGTTTCTCAAATTGTGAAGGAAAAACATCGTGAGGAAACCCGCATACCTGAGAATTTTCTTAATTCTCTACTTGTGCGAAGTCTGCCAATCCGGAGTGGGCCAGCGTGGTGGACTATTGGCCTTACCCCACTCATTCTGAGAGGAAACTCGAGCTCAGCAGTGAGCCAAATATGGGTTGTAATGATGATGACATGAATAGTCAAACAGCCAGGAATCTGCCCATGCATACTGTAAAGTTATTTATTATCAAAATCGTTGTTAGTGTCATTTTATTTTCGTCTTCTCATAAATATAAAGTTCAAAATCCAATAAAACTTGTTATAGGCGATACATCGACGAGTAAAAAAAACGGCGGAATCTCAACCCTGATCTTTCGAATTAGATTAGGGATGATGACAGTTTTTTAAATTGTATATGAATTAAGAATATGCTATTAGTGAAGCAATTTTGTAAAAATAACAGGGTATCTGCGATCATTACTTTCGGAGCTACAGGGATTTAAAGAGTCAGATTTGCGGCGCTGCCGCGGATCCCTGAAAAACGCTCCATACAAAATGGCACGAGTTAGTGACGTCGTTGGCTCGCTGATCGTTAGATTTGTATGGGCGTTGAAACAAACTTACTAATATCTTTGTTATTTGTGCGTTTATGTTAATTGAAAAATGTCACATTTAATGTAAGGAAGCTAAAACTGTATAAATATTATAATCTTATTTATTTTGCAGTCAATCTTTGCTTTTTATGTATAAATTAGTAAACATTGACCTTATTTACCCATATTTATTATAAAAATCAGTATATTCAAACCTAGTCATCATCCCATTTGTGTTCGGTTCGAATGAAGTGAAAGTAGTTATCACTGGGCCAACAATTTGTAGAGCAAGTTAAAAGCTTGGCAACAACACTTAGTATTCTTTCCTAAGCGACAAAGCGCTGCAGCGCTGAAATTACATAACCCAGTAGTGATATAGTATGCGGAGTGCAAACGGCAAGCCTTTTAATTTGATTGCCTCTTTTCAATTAGCCTTACGGCTGACACTTGATGGTTATTGTGGAGCCTTAATAGCCTAACTAACTTGGTTGTATAGTTTAGTTGTTTTGTGAGTATTAGAATCAATTGTTCAAAAGTTATTGTTAAGTACCTAACTTTTTTGTTTGTTCTAAGTACGTTGTTGAGTTACCTTTAATGTAGACCTACTCGTATTTGTACATGTGGGTGGGTTTATTTGATATAAATATATAAGTAAATAGTGTTGTTGTTTTTTTTTCTTTTTCTTCTTTACAAGTTGTCCCTTAGCTACAATCTCTCCTGATGGTAAGTAATGATTCTATCTAAGATGAAAACGGGCTAACTTATTAAGAGGAGGATGAAAATCCACAGCCCTTTCGATTTCTACACGACATCATACCGGAAAGCTAGATCGCTTGACGGTACATTTTTGCTAGTAGGGTGGTAACTAGCCACGGCTGAAACCACCAGGCAGACCTGGACCAATTAAGAAAATCACAATAAGCACAGCCGAAGATCAAACCCGGGACCTCCGTCTTGTAAATCTACTGACTGCGCCACGGAGTCCGTCATGTATGAAGTGTGTTGAATTTCAGTTACATACAGAGGTTAAAGAGCCGTGATAGACCAGTGGATATGACCTCTCCCTCCGATTCCAGAGGGTGTGAGTTCGAATACGGCCCGGGCCCATTTTAAGAAATTAAATATCACGTTTGAAACAGTGAAGGAAAAACATCGTGAGGAAACCTGTATACCGGAGATTTTTTTAAAATTCTGTGTGAAGTCTGCTAATCCGCATTGGGCTAGCGTGGTGGACTATTGGCCTTAAGTCTCTCATTCTGAGAGGAGACTCGAGCTCAGCAGTAAGCCGAAGCTGAAGAGTTTGTTTGTTTGTTTCATTGAACGCGCTAATCTCAGGAACTACTACCTACCTATTTGAAAAATTCCTTCAGTGTTATATAGCCCATTTATCGTGGAAGGCTATATGCTCCGATTTTCGGTACCTCGGGTCGTTTTTTAAAACGATGGCAATGTGGACCGAGACGTAAAAAGTAGAATGAATGCGGGATGGATGAAATGGCGACAGGTCTCAGGTGTACTATGTGACCCGCGAATGCCTCTTAGACTTAAGGGTAAAATATACAAAATGGTTGTAAGACCTGTCGTGCTGTATGGATCAGAATGTTGGGCGGTGAAAGGGATGGATATTAAACGAATGCATGTGAACGAAATGCGTATGTTGAGATGGATGTGTGGTGTGACAAGAATAGATAAAATAAGGAATGAGTATATAAGAAGAAGTCTGAAGGTGGCGCCAGTGACAGAAAAATTGAGGAGTAGAAGGTTAGCTTGGTATGGACATGTAATGCGTAGAGAGGAAAGTCATATTACTAGAAAAATGTTGAATGTGCAAGTGGAAGGTCATAAGAGGAGAGGAAGGCCAAAGAAGAGATGGTTGGATTGTGTGAAAGAGGACATGTGTGTAAAAGGAGTGGATGATGAGTTGACGAGTAATAGAAACGAATGGAAAAGATTGACATATTTTTCCGACCCCACTTAAGTGGGATAAGGGTAAGGAGATGATGATGATCGTGGAAGGCTATAGGCTACATTTTATCCCCGTATTCCTACGGGAACGGGAACCACGCGGGTGAAACCGCGCGGTGGGTTGATAATGATGATACTCTAATACATATAGCTAAGCTTCAACAACAGTTTATGAATTCAGGCACACGCCTACGAAGCGTGCTATTGCATTACTATTTCGTATCACGCAAGCTTGCACTATTCGTCTACCCCTTTGTACCTTGAACGGGAATTATTCGTGTGTGAATGCGGAACAATTTAGTGCCGCGTTTGAATGCCCAGTTCGCACCAAATATCTCTAGAAACTTCAGTTATGGACCTGCCAACAACGATTTTTGACAGCCTCCGTGGCGCAGTGGTATGCGCGGTGGATTTACAAGACGGAGGTCCTGGGTTCGATCCCCGGCTGGGCAGATTGAGATTTTCTTAATTTGTCCAGGTCTGGCTGGTGGGAGGCTTCGGCCGTGGCTAGTTACCACCCTACCGGCAAAGACGTACCGCCAATCGATTTAGCGTTCCGGTACGATGCCGTGTAGAAACCGAAAGGGAAAATTTTCATCCTCCTCCTAACAAGTTAGCCCGCTTCCATCTTAGACTGCATCATCACTTACCATCAGGAGAGATTGTAGTCAAGGGCTAACTTGTAAAGAATAAAAAAAAAACACTAGCAGACGCCCGCGACTTTGTCCGCGTGGAATTCAGTTTTTCACAAATCCGAAAAATATAAAATGTATAATTTTCTAAAAGAGCAACTGTTGAGCCTATTGCCGGCTCTTCTCAGTCTGCAATAGACTCAACAACAGCCTGCCTTCCGAACTGGTGCGGTGGTAGTCCTCACAAAATTGTCAAATTTGACGTTTCATACGACTCTGATTCTAAAGCTAGGTACTGTTTGTTACACATGCTCATTTTAAGCACCTACCTAAGCATGCTATTATTGAGCAGTTGCTACTTATTAGCATGTGTATCGCAACATTGCTAATAATGAGCATGCTTATTTGGAGCCTGATCAAGAATCGACAATCGTACGATTTATGAGCATGCTACTTGCTGCGCGGGTGGAAGGCCGCGTGCTTTAGCGCGTCTGAAAAGGTTTGTTTATTGAGTATGCTAGTTGATCAGCATTGCTATTCTGTACCCTCTTCACCTTCATCTCTCCCTGTCTAACACGATACTAATAGACAGAGAGCGATAGATACAAATTAGCATGTGTAATTGGAATATTTGCTTTGAGCATGCTTATTCAGGAGCATACTTAAAAATAGCATGTTTGTTGCTAGCAAATGTAAACTGATGATAAGCATGCTCGTATGGAGCATACTTAATAGCACGTTTCTAGCATGCTATTTTAGAGCATATTTTATAGTACCTTTAGTTTTATAGACGTCGCTGAAATATAATGCTTTCTATTCAAAAATTTTTTTTTTTTATTCTTTACAAGTTAGCCTTTGACTACAATCTCACCTGATAGTATGTAATGATGCAGTCTAAGATGGAAGCGGACTAACTTGTTAGGTGGAGGATGAGAATCCACACCCCTTTTCGGTTTCTACATGACATCGTACCGGAACGCTAAATCGCTTAGCGGTACGTCTTTGTCGGTAGGGTGATAACTAGCCACGGCCGAAGTCTCCCACCAGACAGACCTGGACTAATTAAGATAATCTCAATCGACCCAGCCGGGGATCGAACCCAGGACCTCCGTTTTGTAAATCCACCGCGCATACCACTGCGCCACGGAGGTCGTCAAAAGTGTCATTTTATGTGAGGTTTTATTTACAAAATGTAGGTAATTATTTTGTAATTCAGTGAAATTTTCTATCAGAGGTTTCAAACCAAAATCCCAGTGGATAAAGTATGTAAATTAAGCGATCTTATTTGCGGGTCTCATATACATTTACAATATACGTAATTATTCTACGCATCGCCGCACATTCTAATGGGAAAGCTAATGAGAAAACTTTGTTACCTTTTAGATTTCTGTCAGCCGCAACTTTGTGATTGCAATAATTCGTGCGATAGAGGTGTTCTTTTAAGCCTTGTGAGTAATTGCCTCATAGTGCCAGTGTAATTATCATCATCATATCAGCCGATGGACGTCCACTGCAGGACATAGGCCTTTTGTAGGGACTTCTAAACATCACGATACTGAGCCGCCTGCATCTAGCAAATCCCTGCGACTCGCTTGATGTCGTCAGTCCACCTGGTGAGGGGTCGGCCAACACTGCGCTTACTAGTGCGGGGTCACCATTCCAGCACTTTGAGACCCCAACGTCCATCGGCTCTTCGAACTATGTGCCCCGCCCATTGCCACTTCAGCTTCGCAACTCGTTGAGCTATGTCGGTGACTTTAGTTCTTCTGCGGATCTCCTCATTTCTGATTCGATCGCGCAGAGATACTCCTAACATAGCTCGTTCTATCGCCCGCTATGTGACTCTGAGCCTTCTTATGAGGCCTATAGTTAGCGACCAAGTCTCGCCAGTGTAAACAAATAAATAAATGATAGTAAAAAAGAAATTATTGCTAATTAGTGCGACAAAGTAGAGCCATGATAGCCCTGTGGATAAGACCTCTGCCTTCAATTTCAGAGGGCGTTGATTCGAATCCAGTCCGGAACATGCAAATTTTTTTTTTATTTTTTTATTCTTTACAAGTTAGCCCTTGACTACAATCTCACCTGATGGTAAGTGATGATGCAATCTAAGATGAAAGAGGCTAACTCGTTAGGAGGAGGATGAAAATCCACACCCCTTTCGGTTTCTACACGGCATCGTGCCGGAACGCTAGGTAGGGTGGTAACTAGCCACGGCGGAAGCCTCCCACCAGCCAGACCTAGAAAATAAGAAGAAAAAGAAAAATATCTTAAGTCGCTTAAGAAAATCTCAATCGGCCCAGCCGGGGATCGAACCCAGGACCTCCGTCTTGTAAATCCACCGCGCAAACCACTGCGCCACGGAGGCCGTCCCAACTTTTCAGTTATGTGCATTTTAAGAAATTAAATATCACGTGTCTCAAACGGTGAAGTAAACATATCGTGAGGAAATCTGCATACCTGACAATTTTCTTAATTCTCTACGTGTGTGAAGTCTGCCAGTGGGTTAGCATGGTGAATTAAGGCCTATCCCCTCTCATTCTGAGAGGCGACTCGTGCTCACTAGTGAGCTGAAAATGGGTTTTAATGATGTCGATAATATGATAAAGTTGCGATTTTAGATACTAGTCGTGATTAATTGTCTCGTTGGTCCTGTGATGCTCATTAGGTTCTGGGTTCGAATCCTGGGCGGCACAACTGATACATAACGCGATGGAACTGTGAGGTAGATGGTATGCTTCATATCTATAACTGGAGCTACCTTGTTGCAGTGTAACATTCATTAGGCTAATGCTAATTATATTGCAGTAATAGTTATGAATATTAGCAACTTCATTAAATATTCAATTAATGTATTGCCAAATTAAGCATATTGTGATGTTGTCTTAAGGGTGCTTTTCCATTAGTGATGTGCGAGAATTGGTCAAAATTAATGTAAATATAGCTGTGATAGCCCAGTGGATATGACCTCTGCCTCCGATTCCGGAGGGTGTGGGATCGAATCCGGTCCGGGGCATGCACCTCCAACTTTTCAGTTGTGTGCATTTTAAGAAATTAAATATCACGTGTCTCCGTCGGTGAAGGGAAACATCGTGAAGAAACCTGCATACCAGAGAATTATCTTAATTCTCTGCGTGTGTGAAGTCTGCCAATCCGCATTGGGCCAGCGTGGTGGACTATTGGCCTAACCCCTCTCATTCTGAGAGGAGACTCGAGCTCAGCAGTGAGCCGAATATGGGTTGATGACAATGTAAATATAAAATAATTCAAATGGAAGTTGACTTTGTTTGACTGTGTCGTAATAAAACAAATTATCTCATTTATTATTGTGTTTAATTACTGTATTAAAGTTATTATTTTAATAAATTGCATTTTTGAAGTCGAATCTCAAATCTATTACGTTAAATATGTTAATATTTTATGTTTTTATTGAAATAGAAGTAGACGCCCGCGTCTTCGTTTGCGAGGATTTCAGTTTCTAACAAATCCTGCGGGAACCTTGGATTTTTCGGAAAAAAATAGCCTAGTTAATCCAGAGTAAAATCTGTTTCCATTCAAAATCGCTTCAGTAGCTGCAGCGTAAAGGAGGGACAAACATACACACTTACACACAAACTTTCACCTTTATAAAATTAATGTGGTGTGGAAGTATTTAGTGAGTGATCTGGTGCAAAATCGTAACTTTAAAATCGACACAAACTACTTTAGTTTTAAATAGGTGATATAATATCTTCCTATTTATATACTATTTATGGATATGAATTTAATTTTATTATTTCAATTACTAAAATAAAATAAACTATAGCTCTCGTTTTATATCTCTATTTTTGGCACTATTTATTTATTAAATTTGCATTCATTCTTCTGATTTTTACGAATTTATAATATTTTCCTGGTACACACATCCCTAGCAACGAATACATTCTGTCCCTAATGAATATGCTCCTTTAGGGTAACAATAATTTGATATTTATCGTGCTAATTATATTGTTTGGCATAGCGTGACTCATTTGATCACAATATGTCAGTCATGTTTGTTTGACATATCAAGGTTAGAACTATCTCGGGACACGAAGTAATTAAGTATTAATTAGTTTAACATTCAATTTAGTATAGTTCCTTTTTTATTTTTATATGTAGTTAGTATACTTAATAAGTCAGTAGTTCATATAGATAGGTAATAATAATACCTTATTTACCCGAATGTCTCATAAAAATCAATATATTCAAACCTAGTCTTCATTCCCATTATAGCTTTAAATATAAGGTAAAAGTTGTAGTTTGTTTAACCGGAGACCGATCTCACATGTAAAAGTCGTATGGAATTTTCAAAAGCATTTTTCGTATTTTTCAAACAATTTACATTACAGAACAAAACCTTTTGCGTTAGTTGAACAGAGTTTTAACAAAACAATTTCTTTGTGAACGGTATAACGTTTTTTGATTTTTTGACTCTGTACAAAGCTGTATAGTTTAATGCTATAAATTAGCTAATTGCTAAAGTTAAGTCTAGTTTTTTAACTATAAAATGCGGAATTTATAACTTTTATGATTCGATCTTTGAAACGGATGATGAAAATGATAAATTGCATATGTTACGATAAACGCTCACTCGAAATTACTATAGTTAGTAGGTACTAACTATATCGTAAAGATCAAGGTTGAAGTCTTCACGGCATGAGCCTTCACTATAGGCTTTTTTTTTCTATAACAGAGAAAGATTGAAAGTGTAGACCCATCGCGCTGCTCGAATGTGGCTTGGCGGTCTTATGATACTATTTGACATTACTCTGTATCACTATTTGATGATAATGATCGTGCAGGACTAAGGCCTAACATGCTCTCGAGCAAGAGGATGCAGCAGCATCGGCTTTCCAACTCTATTGAGCATTACTAACCTATTAACCATAGAGGAATTAGAAAATGGAGATGCATCGCACTCAAATTCACGAACTGTTGAAAATTGTCTGTCGTTTTTTGATTGGGACGAGGTAAACTCACACATCGAAAATATTTAACACCATTAAAAATATTCTATATCCATACACTACACACAACTATAAATTTGACTCGCAATACACACACAAAGACTAACAAACACATTGCTTGGACTATCCACAGATTAAATACATAGAATATTCGATTACTGATCGATGTTTGGCTGTTTCGTCAAAAGAATTGATTCTTTTTATAAATTGTTTTTGTTACAAATTTGATAAAATTAAGGTTTAAATACTTTCAAATTAAACGTTTCTCCATCTTTTACTAAACTACAAGTTTTTGGCCGTTTTTATGCCATTTAACTACACAAACCAGCATTTTTAGGGAGCTCTTTACACGACGAAAACGATTACAACAATGAAACATCGTTTCTATACCAACAGTTTTTATAAACGCGTTAGATCATAGTTTTTTGATCTTTGCCACAGGGGTAACGGTTAACGAGGCAGGTCCTGTTATTTAAATGGCCTAAGTTATTAACCGATTTCAAAAAAAAGAGGAGGTGCTCCATTGAACGCGTATGTATGTATTAACCATAAATTATTTTTTGTTTGAAAGAATATACTTCCAGATTGGTCCTATTTACATCATCAACATAACTAAATTAAGTGAACGAAATTGCCCATACTGTGGCGTTTACGGTCACTATGCTAGGACACTAAAACAGAAAAATAAAATCTTTATAACAAAAAAAAATATACAACTTCAAAGTCGCATTACTCTAAAAAACGAAAAAAAACATAGTAGTCCTTTCTATTGATCGGTTTAAAGGCGGTGCCAAAAAAAAATTTACATTTAGAGAATATTTGGCATAGTACCGACTTCAAACCGGTCAATCGAAAGGACCTAGGTATACGAAATTTCAGATCTGATGAAGATATTATTTACTTCAAAATTGTGTTGCAATATTCCATCCGAAAAAATGTACAATGCCAGTTCAGTAAAAGCTTTTAAAAATCTCTTTGATTTAAAATCAGGCGGAGATAAATATAACGTGTGATATTAAAATGGTCCACATATAATTATAAATTCAATGACACTTTAAAACGATACAGAATTAATTTGAAGCGGTGTTCCACAATTTTTCATCGCAATGCAAACAAATACAATTTCACTGTCGAAAACAGTTTGCCCGTAGTTTTAAAATAAAAATATTAAACTCGGCTTTGCTGAAACGCATAAAACTCTTTAGTGTTTATTTAATATTTATTTTTTGCCAGGTACTAAGCTGGCCTTTATTTATTATTTTTTTTATTTACTATTTTGGTCTTTATTATCAACCTATTAAATTAAACATCAAAACATTTTTTTAAATTAAGAAAAAATAAAATAAGGAACGTAAGCTAACTTATCCTAATAACTACACAAATCATTCCCACGTGGAATGTTGGCAAGAATACTGACAGCATTTCCGCGCTGGACAGCCAGGCTGATGCTTTGTGCAAAAAATGAGCCAGCCCTTCCGTCACCAGTCGAGGCAACTAGCCGCGATGATTCGGTAAAATTTTTTGGCACTGCGACTACATGGCCCAAGGGTCTCCACGGCAAAAGGTACAAAAATGTAACTCTCAGTCAGAGAGGCATACTTATGCCACTTACCGGTTTCAGCTTTTTCTGCTGCGGCTCCCGGTCTTGATTCTGTCTCCCTGATGTGACTATGCTAATATATATATTTCCCACATTAGGGCCCGCCCCGATTCCCAGGGAACCAGCGTCAATCTATTAGGTATCTTGCCATCATCCATACTTATTCCTAATGGCTCGATTTATGGTGGCAAGAGCCCTTTTTGTTATATAATTTAGAGAGCCATGCTGAAATAGCCTACCACCACTCCTTTAGCATAAAAGCCAAATTCCAAATCGAGAAATGTCATATACCTACTGTATGATATTCACCGGTCACGGTAACCAGTAGCCATCGGGTATTGTGATTCTAAATCACATTTATGTAGCTTGTCCTGGTAAAGTAGTCTGATATTAAAGAAAATTACTATCCCACAAACGCATTTCTAAATTTCGAGTTAGTAATTATTTACTCTACTCTCTACATCTATTCGTTACATAGTAAGAGATTTTCCTTTAGGTAAAGGCAGTTGATAACTAGATTATCTAAGGGCTGAAGTTTGAGTAATTCCCCAATAACATTCCCTCGCAAGCCACGCCTGACGAGAAAGTTGATTTATTTGATTGGGAAACTTTGACTTGTCTAGAATACCAAGGAAATACTTCAATTTTCTTCGTTTTTAACTTTTTAGAGCAAAATTTAAGCGTCTCTATCTATTGTTAACCGATTTTTTTTAATGTTTATTACCGCATAACTTCGTCATTTCTTAATGAATTTTCAATTTTTTTTTGTTTGAAAGAATAGTAGGTACTTCCAGATTCATGAAATGAAATGAAATGGCCCGTACTTACGGCAATTTTGTTAGTTTTATTTTAACACCAATTACTGAACCGATTTTTAAGAAAATTAAATGCAAAGACACACTAAAAACAGAAAAATAAAATATTTTTAACACAAAAAATTAACCAACTTCAAAATCACAAAAATAAACAATAAAAGCGAAAAATCATTTTGTATGTGCTACCTTCTGATCACTTTGAAGGCGGTGCCAACACAGTGATGCATTAACTATAGCCGATTAAATCATATTTTACGTAGTACATAGTAACTCAATGTCGTTGAATTTGGACGTTGCTGTTGCATGGAGCGTCGGAGATTCCAATTTTTACCGATTATTAGCTGTTACAGTTTTTTCTTTTTCGTTCGTTAATAACCCATATTCGGCTCAGTGCCGAGCTTGAGTCTCCTCTCAGAATGAGAGGGGTTAGGCTTCGGGTTAGACTTCACACAGCAGAGAATTAAACAAATTCTCTGGTATGCAGGTTTCCTCACGATGTTTACCTTCATCGTTAGTGTGATTGATCACACGTGATATTTAATTTCTTAAAATGCACACAACTGAAAAGTTGGAGGTGCATGCCCCTGACTGAATTCGAACCCACATCCTCCGGTTTTGGAGGCAGAGGTCATATCCAATATGCTATCACGACTCTTTTTCTTTTTATTTGAATAATATTGTTTACTTTAGTATTTAGAGGAAATGCGGAAAAAAAGGAAATTTTATTGAGTTGTTTTAAATTGGTTTTAGATTGCATATTGATATTATATTATGATATCGAGCATATTTATTATGATACAATTTTCGTACATTGCGGTGTGCTCAAAGCGCCAAAACTCCTGAGCTGAGACGCGCAAGGAAGTTATAAACTTCAAGTAATGGAGTTATCTGCGAAGCAAACTTCGGTAATGATGTCGAGGGACTTTGGACTAGACAAGTCTTAGTAAAGACAACCAATAATACCGAGGACCATTGATTGCAGTATTAAATAATATCTTTTAGTCAAAAAAATTTAACCGACTTATATTGATCGGTTTGAAGGCGGTGCCAAAAAACGATTTAAACTTTAAGGGCCTATTTAGCATAGCACCAAAAAAATTTAAGTTTTTAAATTTTTTTTTTTATTTATTTTTTATTTTTTTGTTAAAAAGATTTTATTTTTCTGTTTTTAGTGTGTCCTAGCATAGTGACCGTAAATGCACACACAGTATAGGCAATTTAGTCTACTTATTTCAGTTACTTTGACATTTCAACACAAAAATAGGCCACGTACTGTAGTGGGAATGTCACTAGTCGATGTGTACTTTTTTAATAGCTGTATTAAGTTTCACAAGTGCAATATTTCCAAAAAGTACATAAATGATTTTTTCTCTAATAAATATTTTTTTTTACAAAATTTTAATTAATTTTTTATCTTTCCATAATCTTATAATGCATAAATAAAACTGTTTCATATTGTACCCGACTGCAAAAAGGGTTGTTTTGATAATTTTTTTCGTACCCCATTTTGTTTTCAAAAATGCAGTATTTCCTATTTTTTTTTGCAATTTTTATGTTATTCACTATAATTCCTATGTCCCAGTAATTTTGATGTTATTCACTGTTATGTCCTGTCAAGTCCACATTAAACACAAGACCTTCCCACCACGTCCTTAGGCCCAGTAAGCCTCAAAGTTGTATAGGTGAACAGACCACATACGGACTGTGGACTAGCAGGGTAATGCGTCCACAGACCCCATATGGACTGTGGACTGTTAATCTGTTAAATGAGACCAAAAAAAAATTCACAATTAGTTAATAAATGACGAAGTTACGTAACAAATAAACAAACAAAAAATGTCCCTTGTTAGGTGAATACGACTCGCACATTTTTCACACAAAACACCGTTATTTTCCAAAGTTTTTCTTTTTTCTTTCGCGCACTGTTCTACTATTTTGCTCGGTTGGATGAATAGGTAGCCTAGAATTTGAAATATGTGAGTGAGGTATTATAGGCTTGCGTGCAAGAGTGCATTATTTCGTCGTGCATAATTCTAAAACAGCCGGCAATTTCAGCAAGTTTAGGCGATGTGAATAAGTGCCTTTATTTAGTGTTCACATGCATATAACGATCCACTAATATTTTATCAGTACATACAAAGTGTAATTTACTTTCGGCTTGGCCTTGAATGCCGATTTTCTTTGCAAAGTAATTTCAATTATACTTTTACTTTAAACTAACCAATGCCCAATGATAATTTTATACTATAGATGGGTTACGTCCTGAGCGCACACATTCACAATTTTGTCAGAATTCCATTATATATTTATGTATGTATAGATTTTACACTTCCTAAACATACAACTCGACATTGTAGACGATATTTAGTAATTATTTGTTTAAATAACGTTGACCACAACTAACATTGAGTTGACTATAAATTTCCTCTTTTGAGCGCCTCATTTTCATGCTCTAGTAACACATCTAACAGTATTTAATATCATTTCCCCGTTATTTCATTTATATATTTTATTTGTCGATATATTTTCGACCCTTATTCCATGTAATATGCGAAAGATATATTTTTTATATTAAATTTGATATGAGTCAACTTCCCTATTTCAAGCGGAAAAAGTCATCAGTAAAATATACATGTTCAAATATGGATATGTTCTTATATTTTGTATTATGTTGTGTTGCCGGGGTAAAATGTCAATTTCCCTCGCATTAGAGGTTCCGAGGGGCGGGTACGGGTAAGGGTAGGAGGGAAGGGAAGTTGTTTTCTAATAACGTGAGGCTTCCGCGCTATAATGAGTTTCTGCTTTGCGCGCCGGGGGTGGGTTTCCTATGTCTGATTACTGGGTATTTACTTCTGATATGTTTATATAGAGCCGTGATAGCCCAGTGGATCTGACCGCTGCCTCCGATTCTGGAGGGTGTGGGTGGCATGCACCTCCAACTTTTCAGTTGTGTGCATTTTAATAAATTAAATATCACGTGTCTCAAACAGTGAAGGAAAAACACCGTGAGGAATTTTCTCAATTATCTGTGTGTGTGAAGTCTGCCAATCCGCATTGTGCGAGCGTGGTGGACTGTTGGTCTATCCTCTCTTATTTTGAGAGGAGACTCGAGCTCAGCAGTAAGCCGAATATGGGTTGATAATGATGATGTTGACGGACGCCCGCCCGCGTAGAATTTAGTTTTTCACAAATCCCTCGGGAACCATGTATTTTTCCGGGATAAAAAGTAGCCTATGTGTTAATCTAGGCTATAATATATCTCAATACCAAATTTTAGCTAATTCGGTTCAGTAATCGAGGCGTGAAAGAGTAACCACCATTCATATCATCAAAATGATCAGTTTTTGCAAATCTCGGGAAACCATGGATTTTTCGGGATAAAAAGAAGCCCATCTGTTAATCTAGAGTAAAATCTATTTCCATTCCAAATTGTAGCCAAATCGCTTCAGTAGTAGCGGCGTCAAAGAATAACAAACATACATCCAGACATCCATACAAATTTTCGCGTTTATAATATTAGTAGGATTAACCAAATCCCTATAATAATGCTGAATGAAATGCAACGATGGCCATGAAATAGGTATCTAACTCAAAAAGCGCTTTCAGTGGACGAGCGAAATTAGATTAAGCGTTTTCAGCGAACAAGCGAGCAAAATCTAGTTAAGCTGTTAGGCTCTAATGTAATTCTCGGCTCGGATAGCAGGCGACTCGACAGCCCTTGATAAATGATAATTCTAACTCAATATGACACCTGCCCGACTGTGATAGCGAAATGCGAAATGTTACACCGTATAACGGACCTGTAATAGTCAGATATACCTATTTTAAGCGTACTGCTACTATATGGTCAAAGTCAAAATTAATTTATTTTAGGCCATAAAATATTATTTCACCGCGGCTAGTTGCCTCAACTAATGAGAGGGCTGGCTCATTTTTTGCACCAAGGATCAGAATTCATGAAAATGCAGACAATATTCTTGCCACCGGTCCACATGGATGTGATCTGTTTAGTTATTAAGATTTGCTGACATAGAGAAATGATATATTGTAAATACCTAATTAATTAATATTTATATTATTAGGTACTTTATTATAAATTTATTATTTAATTATTATTTCTATATTATCTGTGTATTTTAAATGGGTGTATAACCTGAAATAAAGAATTATTATTATTATTATAAGTTAGCTGCTGCTCTTAAGTTTATTATTGTATTCTTTCTCATTAGGTTTACTTTACAAGCACTTTCGAAAGAATTTATTAATGGTGACAATAATGTCTTGTAAAAGTTAGGAGGCATGTTTATGTACTGTACTGTAGCTAATAATGGAGTTTGAACGGTGATGGTTTTGGAAGGTAGGAGGTATTATAGGTCCATATCTTCAACGTCCTAATTTAAAGCGTATTTTTTTAACTTCCTCGGCATAATTTAAGAAATCAATCGAAGCTAGTGAAACTTCACGATAGCCCTACGAAAAAAATTGTTAAAGAAGTTCTTATAAAGAACTTTAAAGGTATCTAGTAAGGGGTTGCCACGGTCTGTCGTCTACAGACATGAATTCTCATGATATGTTGTTTGGGCCCGTGATGTCACTCTTTTAAAGTCTTTCACTGAAAACCAGCGCTTCAGCTAGCTGCAGCATTACGCTGAGTGGGAGTCCTTTATTTGATTAGTGCGTTTTTCTTTTCCTTTTTTTCTTATATAATATAAAAGCTTAGTTTTAAGTTTTTAATGACCAAATAAAAAATATTTTTCTTTTTTCTTTCTTTCTTTCTTTCTATATCCAAAAACATAATGTGAAAAAACTACAATTCTCACTTGGACTATTTCAGTTTATGAGCTTTTACCAAAGCCATCACGGTCCAAATTCCACAATTTTGTGACTCACATACGGAGAGCAGTGATAACATCTACCTCCTAAACTGGAGGGTGTAGGTACGAATCCGGACCGGTGCATGCACCTCTTTTCAGTTATGTGCATTTTAAGAAATCAAATGTCACGTGTTTCATTCGGTGAAAGAAAAACATCGTGCGGAAACTTGCATACCTGAGATTTTTTTAATTCACTGCGTGTGTGAAATTTCCCAATCCGTATTAGGCCAGCGTGGTGGACTAAGGCCAAACCTGTTTCATTCTGAGAGGAAACTCGTTCTTAACAGTGTGCCGAATATGAGTTGTTGATGATTGGTTGACTTACCTCCGGTAGGAGAATTCGTTATCAACCATATTCAGCTCACTGCTAAACTCGAGTCTCCTCTCAAAGGAGGAGGTAGGAGAATTGGCTGATAGATTTTATACATAAAATGAGGAATGTCTAGCTATCGTAGGCCCTCGTTCTATATTAATGTATTATGCATTCGGCGGGGCGAAATTGCGCCAACATCCAATTATGGTAATCTCGACTCAATACGAAGTAAACCCCGATACACCTGTAATGTTGATATTATACACGTATAATAAGGTATTTTCACGATCTCTCTGGTGCAGCTCGCAGTGCTGTGATTCGCAAGAGAAGTTCTCGGTTCGATTCTCGGCACGGTTCAGTTTAGATATTTAATTTCTTAAAATGCACACAACTATAAAGTTGGAGGTGCATGCCCCGGGCCTGGTTCGGACCCCACACCCTCCAGAAGTAGGGCTCATATATACCCACTGGGCTATCACGGCTATCGTCCGAAACGGCTGGAACGATTTTTATGAAATTTTATGTACTTTTGGGTAGGTCCTAGAATCGGACAACATATCTTTTTTGTACCCCTGAATGACTAGGATGATCCACCCTAATATTTACAAGCCAAATAACGTTTGCCGGGTCAGTTAGTACCTACAATATACATAATCGTGTTTCAAATATAATTAGTAGTACAAAATACATGAACTAATTATAGTATGGATATTAATTCAATTACAGTGCAATTAACTAAATGCTTTAATGCTTCCACATAATTGCTTACCAGTTACACTGAAAACTAATTACTTATGTTGGTCTGCTAGTCTTTTAAATGGGGTAAAATCCCTTTGGACTTTTACATAACAGCCAGGTATGTCCTTCCATGGGCTAAAACGACCTTGTCTTGTCCGCTATCTCTTCTGGGACCAACATGCTTTATGCCAACCCTTAAAAGCTGTTCGGCTTTTTCACTTTTTGTCATTTCTTCTTTCGTCTTTTCACATTATTATTAACCCTTTTACGATGCATCCATGAAATGCTAAAATGTTAAACTCATATTGGAGAGTTTGTAATTATCACATTAATATCACACTAATATTGTAAAGGCGAAAGTTTGTGTGTAAGTGTGAAAGTGTGTAAGTGTGTTTGTTCCTCTTTTACGCTGCGGCTACTGAAGCGATTTGGCTGAAATTTGGAATATAAAAAAAAAATTCCTCTGGATTAACACATAGGCTACTTTTCATCCCGAAAAAATACATGGTTCCCGTGGGATTTGTGAAAAAAGTGGATTCCATGCGGACGAAATCGCGGGCGTCCGCTTGTTATTAATACATTTAATTAAATAAAATTATAGTGTCTGTCTGTGGCTTTAAAATAACTGTTGTAGCAAGTGTTTATAGTTATTTACATTTGCTGTCTGCCTGACTGTTTGTCCGGGATAATATATGGAACGGCAGGATCGGTTTGAATGGGATTTGCACGGGAATAAAGACAAGCGACATATAACTACTCCATCTGAAGAAATAGTTCCCGTAGGATTAGTGAAACACTGAATTACACGTGAATGAAGTCGCAGGCATCCGCTAGTATTTAAAATAAATCTATCATTGAAATTTAAATTTTGAATCCTCTTTTTTTATTCATTACAAGTTAGCCCTTGAATCTCACCTGAAGATAAGTAATGATGCAATCTAAGATGGAAGCGGGCGAACCTGTTGTTAGGAGTAGGATGAAATCCACACCTCTTTCAGTTTCTACACATTACCGGAACGCTAAATCGCTTGGCGGTACGTCTTTGTCGTCGGGTGGTAACCACGGCCGAAGTCTCCCACCAGCCAGACTTGGACCAATTAAGAAAACCTCAAAAGAACAATTCGGGGTTCGTGCCCAGGACCTCCTGTTGTCGCCGCGTAGTAACGACGCCGCCGCATTTCAAATTACATGTTTTTAATAAGTTTAAAGTAAAATAACAATTATAATAAGATTAACATAGACTAAAAATATTCAAGTTAAATTGGCAACACCGTCTAGTTCACTTGATATCTTGCTGCGTCGTGATTGGCTCCCGTCAAAAGTAAATGTTTGGACCTATGATAATTTAGGAGACTAAAGTATCAACTGTTGTCTTGTTTCAAGTGTTCAAGATAAAATATTTTATGTAGTTAAAACTAAAGAACCTAGGTTTGGTCAGTTTGATGTAGTAATGAGTTGCTAAATATACTGTGAAGTTATGGCTTTTATATTAGGGTTTTTTTTTTCAATGACTACCTACAAATAGTTATTGAAATATTATGTATTTGTGTTTATCACGTAATAATTCTTATTGTATATTTGTTATTATATTCTTGTTTATAGTTTATTTGTTAGCACTACTATTATTATTACTTTTTACTATTCTTGTACGCTCAAACTGAAATGTACTAGCCTGTAAGTTTCACATGAGTGAATGAGTGAATTCTTAGTGAAATAATAAATAATTTAAATCCAATTAATATAACTCTGATTCTAACGTACTCGTCTTATTTTAGAGCCTATAATACTCCGTCTTGTAAAGCCACTGCGCATACCACTGCGCCACGGAGGCCGTCAAAACTCTGGCCTTGATTCACTTCATTACATACAGAACGTTCGAAGGGCGGAAAATTACTTCAGTAACGCTAAACCCGCGGGACTTGCGGACACGCCATAAACTTTTGTTACGACATTATGGTACCTACTATATTTTTTTTTACATTTTTCTACAAGTTAGCCCTTGACTACAATCTCAGTTAGATGATGCAATCTAAGATGAAAGCGGGCTAAATTGTTAGGAGTAGGATGAAATCCACAGTTCTTTCGGTTTCTACACGACATCGTACCGGAACGCTAAATCGCTTGGTGGTATGTCTTTGTCAGTATAGTGGTAACTAGCCACAGCCGAAGCCTTCCACCAGCCAATCTATATTATAAAACTGGTAGAATTCTATACATTTATTCGCAATTTCAGATTTTACTTATACCATTTGTAACACCAAACGTTACCGTAGCATAACGTACGCTAGCGCCATCTAGAATCTATGCCTATAATACGAATTCTGTACATTTTGTACATTGAAGATATTTTGAAAATTTTTATTGCAAGGCATTATACAATCAATATTGAAGCCAAAAATATTTTTTCTAAATTTTTTCTCTGTCTGTCTGTCCGTGATTTTTTGTTATTCGGGCATCACGCTGAAACTACTGAATGAATTCAAATAAAACTTGGCACAGTTTAAGACCATAATACGGAAAAAGTTATAGGATAACTTTTATTGCAAAAATAAAATAAGAAGGGGTTGAAAGTTTGTATGTAATCATGAAAAAAATACGAAATATAATGTGATACAAAAATTAAATTAAACCTCTTAAGTGTTGAAATAGGGCTTGAAAGTATACATTGATTTTCACGCGGAAGAAGTCGCAGGCGTCCGCTAGTATAAAATAAATGTGTAATATTTGTGGGATAGAGACAGAGAAAAACATTATTTTATAGCTATTAATGGCGGTAAAACAAGTGACAAAATGAGTCGTGTATCGGTAACCCCAGGGGTATTACAGCCTCCGTTACCCTACGGAGGCTGTAATAAAGTCAGGCGTTTATTGCTTCATGCTTCGATGATAAATTGTCTTTTGTCAGTGATATTACCTCACCTAATTTGGTTCATAATTTTTGACATGTTTTCTTCCTGTATGAAGCCTAGTTAGGACTTAGTATTTTAGTCGAGTACGAACAATTTTTTGGATTTACCGTTCGTACTAAAAAGTAAAAAGTAGTCTTTGACTACAAGTCAAAGAATTCTAATGATAATGACCGGAATTAACGGTTTAACGAGGCACGCAGTGTAAGTTGAACATCACCAACTTCCAACTCTGGGGTTGAATAGTTTCTTGGCAGAAAGAAAAGCTCAATATTTTATTTTACGAACCTGGACTTCGAACCCAGAACTTCATGATACGAAGCTATAGATGCTAACCAATGGCCAGGGCAGGCTACACTATAATATAAAATTGAAAATTTTGAAAACCCTCGAAGGTCATGAAATTATTAATTACACTCTCGATCAAGTCATCAATATTCTCTTTCAGTGCGCTTCATTTTAGATCCTACTCGAGTATATTTGCCGACATTCGGTTATTCTTCCCCACTTTTACCCCCAAAACTTTTAAACGGCTCAACAGATTTGCATCAAACATGCCTAAGAACACTCACACATAAGTCACCTTTCACACAAAAGAAACCAAATTAAAATCGCTTCATCCGTTCGGGAGCTATGCACATAAGTCACCTTTCACACAAAACAAACCAAATTAAAATCGCTTCATCCATGGACAGTCTGACAGACAGACAAAAGACATGTCAATCTTATAACACCTCTCTTTCAGCAACATTACAGAACTTAACCGTGATAGCCTAGTGGGTATGACCTCTGCCTCCGATTCCGGAGGATGTGGGTTCGAATCCGGTCCGGGGCATGCACCTCCAACTTTTCAGTTGTGTGGATTTTAAGAAATTAAATATCACGTGTCTCAATCGGTGAAGGAAAACATCGTGAGGAAACCTGCATACCAGAAAATTATTTTAATTCTCTGCGTGTGTGAAGTCTGCCAATCCGCATTGAGCCAGCGTGGTGGACTATTGGCCTAACCCCTCTCATTCTGAGAGGAGACTCGAGCTCAGCAGTGAGCCGAATATGGGTTGATGACGAACACTACAGAACCCTATAAAAGTGGGTAAGTTCTAATTTCTCACATATAATAAAAAAACCAAGATCGATCCGTCCCTGTAACAGTAATCCTGGGAGATTACGGGTGCCTCGATAAAACCGGACATTTATTACCGGGATATATTGTCTGTGCGACCTTGATAGTACCTTCGGCTTAATATTGGTATAATATTCGGCTGTTGCCTCACTGGTACTGTGGTTACAGTCCTAGCTGCGCATTATGAGGCTCTAGGTTCGAGTTTTGGTTGAGTAATGAAATATTGATGACTAGCGGACGCCCGCGACTTCGTCCGCGTGGAATTTAGTTTTTCACAAATCTCTCGGGAACCATGGAATTTTTCAGGATAAAAAGTAGCCTATGTGTTAATCCATGCTATAATATATCTCAATACCAAATTTCAGCTAATTCGGTTAAGTAGTCAAGGCGTGAAAGAGTAACAAACATTCATATCATTATAATCATCAGTTTTCGCAAATCTCAGGAAACCATGGATTTTTTCGGGATATAAGTAGCCTATATGTTAATCAAGAGTAAAATCCATTTCCATCCCAAATTTTAGCCAAATCGCTTCAATAGTAGCGGCGTTAAAGAGTAACAAACATCCAAACATACATCCATGCAAACTTTCGCGTTTATAATATTAGTAGGAAGTAGGAAGTAGGATAGGATGATGATGATGACAAGTGATGTTTTTGATGGAATACAAATTTTTGTGTTTATAACATTAGTAGGTATATTAAGATCATACATTGCATATTTAAAATGTACTTGCATAGTGTAGATTTTTTCTCGATATGGACTGTAGCTCCGCTGAGCTACTAGGACTGAGTTTGAAAATGAACTGTCCTCATTCCCCCCCACAATGAATGTCACAAACACTCAAATGAGAGCGGACGCCGCGCAAGGAAATTTACATTTCAAACTAACCAAAGTAAAGTTTTGATTCCGCCCCATCTCGCTTTTTGATTTGTCAAAGTTTCTTTTGTTCAAATTTGAATGACGTCATAATCACACAATTTTGTGTTAAAATCAAAATAACTGAAATAAGTGAACAAAATTGCCTATGATGTGGCGTTTACGATCACTATGCTAGGACACACTAAAACAGAAAAAATATATATTTTTTTTATTATGCTCGTTAAGTATCGCTTATTTCACCAATTTCAATTTTGTAATGTATCTCATTACGCACATGTGCCGTAATGTGCTGTAATATAATATAAAACCTTTAACATCTGTCTAAAAACGAACTGTACTTTTTTAAATCTTGGCAAAGAGTTTTTATGTCAAAAAACATTTAATGAATAAAATTAACTTTGTGAGATAAAATATAATAAAAAACATTTAATTCTTTAATTTTAATAATTTTGTCAATAAATGTCAACCATTTATCTGTATCAGAAACACAAAAATATTAATTTTCTTTATTATTAATACTGGCTGTTCTTGGTGCATTTGCGTAAAAAAAAACGCACGCACTTCGCTATCTGTGCAAAATTGACAAGCGTATCAAAATGTCATCTTAACAAAAACAGGTAAATATCATTCATTTTCAGAAAGTGTTTTAAAAATGTGTTATAAAACGTCATAAGACGCACGTGCGCTTTGATAATTACAGCCTCTGCTTCCTTTTTAGCTCCCGCCAAGGCTCGAGCTTGCAATATCACCTCGGCTGTAATTTTCAACTTACCTATATCATAATGTACTATAACAAAATGGTTGTTGTTGTTGTTGTTGTTGATGATGATGATGATGATGATGATGATTAGAGTAATGCATCTTAGAAGTCAGTTAGATTTATTTGTTAAAAAAATTTTATAACATGTAGATTTAGTACATTTTCATACACAAAAAAATCTTCCGTAAATCATAAAAAAGTTGTTTTTTCAATATATCCCTTTCATGATACGAAAATAGTAGCCCATCTATATTCTATTTATTTGTTTGTCCAATATAAGAATTTCGGCGTCGTACAGAATCCTTTATTTTATTGCTCTGTGTATTACGCAGTGCGCATAGAGCCTTATCTATTGCGTTACAAATACAATGTCCTTTTGGCCAAATTCCAAATATTGAAAACGAAAGGGCGTTTTAGCAGTACGCATAATTTTGTTACATTCTAACTTATATCTGTAAGTTTGTTTTCAAGGAAAACGTTTATAAATTAGTTACCAACCGAATCAGAAACGGCCTTAATTCATCTGTTCTATGGATGTAAATTTTTTTATATAAAATAATTGAGATTTATTGACCAGGAAATTGACCTCTTCTGTACCTCGGCTACCACTGCCCGTAAATCACTGGCCAAACAATACTTTAACTTGTTTATGTTAAGTTAGCTTGTTTACTTGTCAATTTAGTTTTGTTGTTTTTTTTTCTCTTTCGCCTTTTCATTTAATTTATTTCTATTATTATTATCATTATCTCTTTTTTCATATTGGATTATGTTTTATTGGAGTATGTTTTCCTTGCGAGCTTACTATCTAATATGTAAAGTTTATTTGCGAAATCTTGTAATTGTCTATAATCTGTCTTCTATGTTGTTTTATTATCTTTGTATTTAGCTGTAAGTTTTCTTTTCTAAATAAATAATTAAATTGAACTACAACACAGTGAGCAGTCCCGCTTGGAAGAAGAAATAGTTATGGTAGTATGGTACTTTTCTCCACGAGCTTTACCTAACTGTACAAATAGCTCTTTCGTTAAAACATCATCTAAGCCCCCGTTTTACTATTCAATACGTTACGCTTATCGACTTCAAAGAGTAAAAATCTGTCGTAGAGATAGGTGTACTCTTCTATAACTAGATTCCCAAGACAGTTATGCCAATACATAAGTTTAAGCAATGTGTTAAAAGCCGTGATAGCCCAGTGGATATGACCTCTGCCTCCGATTCTGGAGGGTAAGGGTTCGAATCCGGCCCGGGGCATGCACCTCCAACTTTTCAGCTGTGTGCATTTTAAGAAATTAAATATCACGTGTCTCAAACGGTGAAGGAAAACATCGTGAGGAAACGTGCATACCTGAGAATTTTCATAATTCTCTGCGTGTGTGAAGGCTAGCGTGGTGGACTATTTTCCTAACCTCTCTCATTCTGAGAGGAGACTCGAGCTCAGCAGTGAGCCGAATATGGGTTGATAATGATGATGATGAAGCAATGTGTTAAAAGACATTTACTTTGTTGAGGTTACTACACTATTGATGAATTCCTTAATAATAAAGATGCTTGGAGGCATTAGCTCTACCTCCACACAGGTAGTAAAACTAAAAGAAACTTTAATGATGTTAACAAATGTAAATTATTCTAATATTGTATTATTTAATCTAAAAGAGCAACTGTTGAGTTTCTTGCTGGCTAAGTAGTCTTTACAAATAGTTATACATGACGTTTCAAAAGTGCTTGTAAACTAAGCCTAATATTATTTCAGCAAATCAACAAATACATCAAAAAGGTAGTTAAAATAAAGAAACAAAACATTATTTTTATTTAACGATCACGTACAAAAATTTTTCCTCTCCCTTTTAGTTTATCGCCGCCTCCAAAAATAGAATAGAAATAATAAGAGGCCATTTCTTTTCGACCAGTTTGACAGAGGCGTGATCCGCACAGCCATTCAATTTGTCGGCAGTCAGCCCCACGCGTCGCAAAGTACCTATACATAAAAGTAATATTAATAACTAGTGGACGCCCTCGACTTCGTCCGCGTGGAATTCAGTTTTTCACAAATCCCGCGGGAACCATGTATTTTTCCGGGATGAAAAGTAGCCTATGTGTTAAACCAGAGTAAAATCTATTTCCATTCCAAATTTCAGCCGCGCTTCAGTAGCCGCAGCGTAAAAGAGGAACAAACATACTTACACACTTGCACACTTTCACACGTACACACAAACTTTCGTCTTTATAATATTAGTGTGATGTGACAAAAGATTCCACTTTCAAAGGACTTCCAAAAAAAAGACATATATTGGCGAAGCCACCATAAAATATCGTAGTCAAAAGTCACTATACTATTGGCCGACCATCCATTCTCGTCATATTCCCAAGGTACTGGAATGGCGACTCCCCACTAGATAGGGCGAGTACATAAGCGGATTCCAGGGAGCCGCTATTGTAGCACGAGTGCTATAATCGCTAATTACGTGCAGTGGCATACAATACTTTTTCTACGACCATGATAAAGGAAATACTTGAAATAATTAATTAAACTTAGTAAATAATATATAATTGGCGTTGGGCATGACCTCCTCGATTTTTGTTTTATAAGGAAGCATGAAATTGTATAGCCAATAACATGGAAGTATTTAAAAATTAAAAAAAAAACATTGCAGCTACTTAATAACTTACCTACTAACTTACTTAGTAAGTACAAGGTCTTTAAGTGAACATTACCAAACGCTCTGTAGGAATGAATAGCATTGTGATATAGGTAGTTTGAGGTTTTATATTGAGTAAATTACAATGGAACGTCTTTGCCGATAGGGTGATACCTGGCCACGACCGAAACCTTCCATCAGCCTGACCTGGATCAATCGGCCCAGCCCCGAACCCAGGACTTCCGTTTATGACCACTGCGCCACGGAGGCCATCAAATTAATATCATAATTTTGAATAATTTTCGACGCGTTAGCGTTTGTAGAAAGAGAATCGAAGTGCCACATGGCTGCAGACTCAGGACAATACACGCAATATTCCAATAGAAATCTATACTAATATTATAAAGCTGAAGAGTTTGTTTGTTTGTTTGTTTGATTGAACGCGCTAATCTCAGGAATTACTAGTCCGATTTGAAAAATTATTTCAGTGTTAGATAGCCCATTTATTGAGGAAGGCTATAGGCTATGTTTTATTCCCGTATTTCTACGGGAACGAGAACCACGCGGGTGAAACCGCGCGGCGTCTACTAGTAACTAAATATAATAACGAAATTGAGCAATATAATCTAAACCGAGAAAAATCAAGAAATAAACGGATATTCTTATCTCTTAAGACCGCATCAATATAAAAAGGGTGCTTACAAAGGATTTCTTTGATAGCAAGTGAGTTGGGATTTTAGCAAATCAACGAAAGAAGTTTGATCTCGAGTTGTATGGAGGTTGTCATTTGTTTTTATGTTATAGCAGCCTTCGAGCGGTTAATCGAAAAGTGCTGAAAAACAAATACTTTTTCGTTTATTTATTATATTATTTCTTTGAGATTGGAAACTTGTTAAAATTTCATTTGTAGTTGTTTGTTCAAATATATTTTCGAAAACTCAGATTTACTAAGGGTTTGGTCGCGGTCTTAAAAGAACTTTTAGCAATGTCTTGTATCGTACTTGGGGAATTTCTAAATCTAAACACCTACTTATATAAAAGCGATAGGTCACTCATCCCGAAATATAGAAACCCTCTTGACGTACAAAAATGAAATTTGGCATTCATCATCATCATCATCATCATCAGCCGATGGACGTCCTCTGCTGGACATAGGCCTCTTGCATGGACTTCCAAACAAAACGGTATCGAGCCGCCAGCATCCAGCGGCTCCCTGCAACCCGCTTGATGTCTTCGGTCCACCTAGTGGGACACCTCATTAAGATTACATCTCCCTGCCACACTCCTTGCTGCAATTTTCAATAAAACGTCAATGAAGATTATTGTATTCCAATAACAAATAATGAATTACTAAAAAGTGAGAAAAAAAAAATACTCCGACATTTACCGCCGCAACTGCGACGATTTGTAAAATACACTTTCTTTATTAAGGTTTTCTCATTTAGAAAATCCTTGGAAAGCGGCAGTGAGATTTCATCTTAATGAGGTGTTTAGGAAATGACATTATTTGTATCGTGAATTCTTTCAAGTTTTCTTTTTGTTTCGTATTTTCTTCTCATTTTCTTTAAATCTGAACAAATTGTCAGTACTTTAATTAAAATTCAGACAGGGTTCTTATATTGTTATAGTACCTACTGTAGCCAGGGATCCGTAGATAATTTTTTACAACTGATTACTATGAAGTTAATTTTTTGTGAGTAGCTTCATCTCGATGAGACGATCAATTTTTTATTTACGAAAATTCTTGATTCTGGTAGCTAACTGAGTTATCAGGAAATAAAAATTCTACGGATCCCGCACTACTACGTTACAACCCATATTTATCCCCGTTCAGAGTGATGTTTTCATAATTCTTAGAACTACATTTTTACAATATGTATTTAACTAAAAATATTATTTTTTATTTTTTTGTGCAATCGTTTAGTTTACTTAATCTATCATAGGTATATTTTTTTTTAAAAGAATATTTGACATATCTTTTAAATATGAATTATTCACACTATATTTATGTATCAACCATGATTGCCTATTTACCAACTTTCAGGAATAATTGTACTTCAGAAATTAAAAGGTTTTAATTCCTTGTTTTTACCATAAAGAGGTTAATCTTAAGATGTAGGTTCTCCAATGTCACATTAACTTTATCTCTGTACCAAAATTCATTCAAATTGTTATACAATATTTAAGTTGCGAAACGCAAAATACTGATAGACAGACTTACATTTATAACATTAGTTTGTAAACCAAATATCATGTTTTCACTTTAAATAGATTTTGAGTTATTAAGTAGACAAAAGTGACCTCAAAATGTTCGTTTAAAGATACTTGTTGCGTTATCAGTGTTCTTTAATTTGGCTGACGCTCTTTCGCGCGTCTCAATATGGTTTTATAGTTATGTCATTTAATATATCACAAAACTTCCTTCAACGATTAATTGCAAAACTATTCCTCTTAAGACAGTTTGATTAACCTAAAAGGAAAAGTTGTTCTCCGATGCCGGCGTAAATGCCTTCCTTAATCCTTAACGAAACAAACTTAGCTCGGTGTTGGAAATATCTCACTAATGGTTCAAGAGATCAAATTTAAATATGTAATACTAGCGGACGCCCGCGACTTCGTCCGCGTGAAATTTAGTTTTTCACAAATCCCTCGGGAACCGTAATTTTTCCGGGATGAAAAGTAGCCTATGTGTTAATCCAGAGTAAAATCTATTTCGATTCCAAATTTCAGCTAACATCCATATAGTCTGACTGTCGACCATGACCAGTCTATATTTCAACTGTTTCATGACGTCACTATAATAAATCCCATACCATTGGAACGTTTGACAAAAATATTACTTATCAATAAAGTTAGTTAGACGTTTAGTTTGTTATTGACGTCACAAAATGGACGACAGCGTTTTTGACGTTTGGAAAATTTTAAAAATTACGTGTTATTTAAATTAAGTTTTATAAGAAATCCTATACTTTTATTAATTTATATCGATATATTTCGGACTCTTATTCCATTTACTAAACGAAATTAATATTGTATTAAATTTTATATGAGACACTGGTCGATGATGATGGTCGATGGTCCGCGCGGGCCGGGGGGCGTGTAGCGATGAATGAAAACCCCACGACTGATGCACCTCACTTCCCCGCACGCACGTTTTCACACCCGCGCACTGCAGTCTTTCCCCCACAACGAACTTGCCAAACTATAAGACCATTTTAAAAAGTGTCAATTAGCCTATTCTATTGTAACTACGAGCTTGGCATTTTACGAAGTGGAACTGGTGACAGAATAAAGTATACACGACTACAAACGCCATCTGTGGTAATTTTACTGAACGAATGAAACAGCTCGTGCTGAAAGCTGCAGCGACGTTTCGCAGACTGAAAGCTTGTTTGTGCTGAAATAGATCGAGCTGTTGTTGGTAGATGGCGCTGCTTGCAGTTCATTTTTAGATTTTGTGATAAGTGACAACAATTACCTCATCATTATCATCATCATAATACTTATTATTGTTTGTGTTAGCTGCAGCAAAAGCAATATTATAGAAAAAAATAATACCTAGATATCTCCTAGCTCTCTAGCTAATACCTAGATTCTCTATAGATTCTTTAAAGACTGACGTAGACTCCGCACTACGGCCTCCGTGGCGCTGTGGTATGCGCGGTGGATTTACAAAACGGAGGTCCGGGGTTCGATCCCCATCTGAGCCGATTGAGATTTTCTTCGTCCAGGTCTGGCTGGTGGGAGGTTTCGGCTGCGGCTAGTTACCACCCTACCGACAAAGACGTGCCGTTAAGCGATTTAGCGTTCCGATACGATGTCGTGTAGAAACCGAAAAGGTGTGTGGATTTTCATCCTCCTCCTAACAAGTTAGCCCGCTTCCATCTTAGACTGCATCATCACTTACCATCAGATGAGATTGTTGTCAAGGGCTAACTTGTAAATAGAAAAAAAATAATAATAATAAAGTCCCGTAGACGCGGCGCTAAAGTCTTAATGGCGCATTCATCGTCTTTATTGTCATTTGTGTAAGGCACTATCAGTTTTAGTTCAGGTTTTATTCTTTCGTTGCGCGGGACTTCTTTCGTTGCGCGGAGTCTAGGTACTCTTTTCAAGACCCGAAGCAAAAAGAAGGGTGAATAGTTTTGACGTCGATGTCTGTCTGTCTGTGACATCATACTCTCAAACGGATGGACCGATTTCGATGCGGTTTGTTTTAATTTGAAAGCCAGTCAGTAAATAGACTTCTTTGAACCAAATCTCATATTGAAACACCGTTCAAACTTAACTGTTATAATAGAAAATATTTCTGGGATAAAAGTCGTTATTCCAGTTAATTTCATAACCTTCAGGTTTCAAAATTTTCAATTTTAACTTGTTGAAACCTTTGATAAACTCTGGACCCTAATTCTATCCGTATTTAAATAATTTATTTAGTTGCAGATTCATTTTTAACTTTGGAAAAAGTTACGATTATTCCAATTGTTTTTTTTTCAAAGATTGTTAAAATTCAATTAGTCGGCATCATTTATTACCTATTTGAATAAAACGATGTAATTGTTTAACAATCCATATTCGGCTCACTTCTAGGCACGAGTCTCCTCAGGGGTTAAGGGGCCTGCTAGCGGAATTGGGCGTAGTGCATTGACGAATTATTATCGATTGTTTTGCTTTTGATAAATTATAGTTAAATAATTAATCATATACTAGTTTAATAATAGATCAACAACATAGTGTAAAAGGCTGTGGACATACGACTTTATTCACTTTTAAAAGTGAAGTGAAAAATAATTTACTATTAACTAATGATATACAGGTAATGCGGATGATTTTGGATATTTATCGAGCTGTTCTCAGCAAGCATAAATAACTTAGTCCATCATGTACAAGAAGTCCGCCATATTGGATTTAAAGTGACATCACTTTAGTCTTGAATTATACTTAGCGAGCCCTTTTATTTGATTGTTGGCATGAACAAAAAACTTAGTCCGCTATGTATATGAAGTCCGCCATATTGGATTTACAGTGACGTCACGTTATTTTTCAAACTACTCCCAGCAAGCTCTTTCATTCAATACTCGTGTTGAAGGGATGCATAAAAACTTAATCTGCCATGTTTATGAAGTCCACCATATTGACTTTAGAGTGATGTCACGTTATTTTTCGAGTTACTCTAAACAAGACCTTTCATTTAAAACCCATATTGTAGGGACGCATAAAAACTTAGTATGCCATTTAAATGAAGTCCGCCATATTGGATTTTAAGTGACGTCACCTAATTTTTCGAGTTACAGCACGTTACTTTACTGTTTTTTGTGCTTGGGTAAAATGCCCAGCCGTAGTCACGGTCGGACGCCATATTACAAACCTCCGACCGAACGGCGGAGTACAAATAAAAATTTACAAAATATCTTCAAAATACAGAATTGAAGTTACCCTGTTACAGTTTTATTATAAGTATAGATAGATAGATATAGATTTTTAAGGAAAAATATTTTACAATATTTCATACTAATATTTTGTTATTTTTTTTTGCAGGTACGTTTCACACTTTACCTTACTCGTATATACGGTAAATATGTACATAAGGAAACGGCGCACTATACATAAAAAAAAACATAATTGGTAAGAGATTAATCTTAGCAATTTATTTTTTGTATTCTAACAGTGGTAAGTACATTTACAACATTTTATACTGGATTTTGACGGGGAAATCGTAGTTATCACATGTATTATTTTCATTGATCTAAGTAGAATTCATTTTATTCGATATAGTTTTTTTTTTTTTTTTTAAAGGAATATTTGCCATATTTTTTATAATATGACCAATATTCCCATTCCCCTCCAACTAGTCGGGAAAGACTGTGCTAGGAGTGGGTACGACAATAGACCAACGGGGTGGGGATCGAACCACCACCCTTCGGTGATGAGTCCGACCGCTCTTACCGTTGAGCTATTGAGGCTAAGTTAAGTTCTGTAAAGGTGAAGTGAAGTGAAGTTGAGCGTGATTGTTTTTAGTGATTAATTCGATTTTCTCGGTGGCTTCGCCTTAATAAATCATGATATGACTTGACTAGCACTGACTGACGGACAACGATGGTTTATGATACGAGTATGAGTACACAAAAGACTGTACGGCGCAATGCCTTTTCCGAATAAAAAACATGAAACAGTTTTATTTATGTAAAGATAAGATTATGTACAGATAAATAAAAAT
The DNA here is from genome assembly GCF_947172395.1 of Bicyclus anynana. NCBI lineage: Eukaryota > Metazoa > Arthropoda > Insecta > Lepidoptera > Nymphalidae > Bicyclus > Bicyclus anynana. The sequence goes on along the minus strand of NC_069096.1, from coordinate 2,776,784 downwards.
GGAAATATTGAAAAAAATTATGAACTTTTTTGGAAACGGTTTCGTGCAAATATTGCACACTTCCGAAACTCTTTTCGCCTTATTTGTGGCAGCTTCTGCAGATCGCCTGTCAACCTAAGTTGATTAAAGCCACCTACACACCTTCTTCTAGTCGGTTTTCAATCTTTTCCATCTTCTTCTAGTCATTTTACTACTTAGAGAGTCAACCTAA